>NC_046605.1:17578367-18240725 GCF_011750605.1 Drosophila busckii | reverse complement strand
AAAAATATTAATAGTAGACCATTCATGTGATTGCTCGCTCCTGCAAAATTTGTGGCGTTGTCACACAATTTGTTGACAGGCAAGTCACGACGAGATCTCATACGTCTCATGGCAGCGAGAAATGACTCTGTGGACAGATCTGACACATACGAAGATTGCAATGTAGCATTTGCCAGGTGGCTTGTATGCCACGAATGCGGAGGTATATGTTTACCGGACCGCAGAAATCGACACCACACTGTGCAAAGGGTCTGGATACTATAAATTGGTAAATTGCCCATTACCTGCCCTTGTAGTTTAGGTTTGTAGCGTACGCAGTGTACGCATGTTCTGACAATATTGCGTGCCAGATCTCTAGCATTTAATTGGGGCAAAAATAATTTATTAAAACTTAATTGCTCTAAATGTAAAGTTATGTCATTCCATAGACACTCGCCTCACATCGTCAACTACTACATGGATCAATTGCCTCTCACAGATTATCAGAGTAATGACCTGGGTATTCTCCTTGATAGTAAGCTGAAGTTTGACAAACAAGTTTCCTTAACTGTCAGTAAGGCAATTCAAGCTCTCGTGTTTATTAAACGATGGACAAAAGAATTTGATGACCCTTACACAATAAACTACTTTATAATGTCTCTTGTTCGACCGTTCTGAATATGGATCTTTAATTTGGTCTCCCAATACTCGACCATCGCAGATTAGTAATCGAATCTGTTCAAAAAAAAATTTTATTATTTGCTTTACGTGGCTTTAACTGGGTTCCAGGTGTTATCTACCATCTTACTCTAGTAGACTACTTTTAATTAATCTTCCATCTAACTAATCGACGAATCAAGCTTGGTTAAATTAATTAAAGGGGAAATTGATTCTTCATATTTTTGGTCAACTAATATCTCGTTCCTGTTAGGTATCTCGAAATTCTTGTTCCTAACTCTTAACTTTGCAAACAACAACTATTTACTGCATGAGTTCTTCGAGTCTCTGTGCTGATTATAATAAACTTTATATTCTGTTATCAACACAGAGACCTCAGAGTTTATTACTAAGCGGTGTATCTTAAACTTACTTAAATTTAACAATTAACTAATCCCGATCTGATTGGGTTTTTTTCTGGGTTTTCCGCCATCATGCAACAAATGTTGGTCTGTTTAACACTTCCCAATATTTAAGGTTTAAAAAATAAAGATATAATTATAAATTACCTTTAAATTTAATTTTACCTATTTTGTAAATAAATACTATAATGTAATTTTTTCTTTCGCTGTCAACTGCTCTTAAAATAAATAAATAAATAAATATAATAAATTTATAAATGGAACCCAAATGAAAATTTTAAATTCGTATGAGCCTGCGTGGTAGTTTTGCTTATTTAGAAACTGCATATAGCGTCGCACAAATTCATACTTGCCAGGTAGAAGTATGGGATGCTTTGGAGTGTCCGGCAACGTTACCAGTTCAAGGGGGCCTCCAATCTTTAAAAACATAAATCCATCAGTCAAATGAAAAAACGGGCTAAGAAATCGTAGTGAGCTTGATATGTGTCGATATTTGTTCAACGCCACGATTTCTTCTGCAAAATGTTTTTGCTCCTTGTGGTTCTTGGGGTGTTGGTGTTAGAAACTCACGCTTGATTAAGTTTCTTGATGCTGTTGCAAACCGCATCAATAACAACAACAACAAGTAACAACGTAAGATGAGGACGCCAGTATATTTTTGAATTGTGAGCGTTAATGTCCACAATCTATCAACTCAAAGTGTGTCATAATTCGCTATTCATGGCGAACTGTGTCCAAACGTTTCACGTAATATGTGCTCGTCGCTTTTGACGATCTTCTTTAAAGTTTACCATCTGAAGATCCAATACGCATCTCTGGCGAAAATGACACACTCCGTGAGCGTTGAGTTAAGAGATCTGCTGGGCTGCACCACGACGGTGAGAACACCAATCGAAGTAAGCTATGACACACGACTCTAGCTCGTGGGCGTGCCTCTCGATCAATCACCCCCGATCGAATGCGTTGGGCATTGGTCTCACTTGTCGCAATGCGCCATTTTGCCTGTATACTGCCATATATTGTCTAAAGACACTCGACTAAAGAACGAGATAATAGTATAGATGAAATGACATAGTTCTCATATATTGACTTGAATGCTTCACATCCAATGTCACGCTTATACATATCTCGAATGTCACTCCATTAAAATGAGTGACATGTGTCCTGTGCGTCTCACCATCATATCTCTGAACGTTTTGTGCGTACACGTTCGCACGATATGACCAAATGCCAGATGAGCATCCGGCAATCGCGCGGCGTGTTGTCGTGCGAGCCGCGCCGCCCTCGCAGCCCTGGAAATCTACGACATATGGCAAATGGGATGACGAGCTAATTGTGTGAGTTAAGATAGCTACTTGTCTGCGAGCGAAGTTGTAGTACTTAGAATATATCTTGTGGTCCGCCACACGTGGATTCCCCGATGTGACTTTTGCCTACTTGCAGTAAATGCAGCAACCCCTTGCCCTGTACACTGACAAAGCGAGCGATGCAGCCCACATACTACATCAATTCGCGCGAGAGGTCAATCAGTGTAAAACGGTCTAGTGTGGCGTCGCGGGCTGTACAGGCAGACGTCACAATGCGTGGTAGTAAATTATAAAAGTTCCATATCTAGCTAGGGGCCCTCGGATCAGAATTGTCTAGGAAATTCTCTGTCCCACCAAGTTCGCTTGCGACAGAACAGCATGTCCAATCTAGACTAGGTAGAGCCATGCCCGGTCGTTCAGTATATACATTCGAGAGATCTTCAATTTCGAGTATTAACAGTTAGTTTATCGCAATTGCGGCGAGGTGACATATGCACACACTCCACACAGTCATAACACACAGATATTGTGCCTAAATAAGTCAAGAAATGAGTATGCCAATGCATGCAAACTATCAATGTCCTAGCTCCTTGCTTTACTATGTGTTGAGATCAGATAACACGTTGAGATGCGCATCTTTGCTGTTAAAAGCAACACGCAGACACACACAAATTCTTGACCGACTGATCTGGCAAAGCACTTGCAGTATAGTTTCGTTCCATTGGAGTTTCAATTGTAGGATTATCTTGGAGGTTATAATAACAGGCGTTACCAGTCCCAAACAATGATGTAGCCAATGATAACATTGTCCTCTTGGTGATAACGTTGAACGTACTTTTGGGTTTAAAAGCAAACAGAAAAACATCTTGACGCTGATTCCAATTTAATCCAAGTGTGCTGGTAACCGCGTAGTCCTTCAGATTTATGTTCTTAAGGGTGCTATCGCAGACGATGTTTGGATGAATTGCATGCCACTTTGCTAACTCAAATTTCCCCGTGCCGAGAATTGCAATGACTTCAGTCATAAGTCTTTATGTCCACTGAGAAAGTCGACTACGTAAAAGGATGATTTTATGGCCTGTGCTCCAAGGTTGCCCAGGTGTGCATAGAGCTCAGCCAAGTGCGTCATGCTGTGTGTTTAGCTCATATGTACGCAAAGTGTCATGTGGGGTAGCTCTCCAGAGGATGTATTGAAATTTTCGATTTTCCTTAGCAATCAGTACTTGTCTAAACATTTTAACAACATCAGCGGTTATGGCATACCTGTAAGTTTGAAAGCGTAATAAAATCATGTATAAATCTGGTTGTATTGTAGGACCAGTCATTAACAAATCGTTGAGTGATCATTGTGTTGAGTTGATCGTTATGATCGATGTAGCCGTGTTTCTTCATGCCGTCTCATATGTTGCAAGTCTTCATATTCCTTCATGAATTTAATGTAGTCGGCCCTTGTTGCTGGTTGACGAGTCAAGCTGCGTTTTAAAGCCTCAAGTCTTTGCTTAGCGACTGCATAGGAGTTGCCCAAGTTTTTTGGATCTTCTTTAAATAGTAATCGTACAATAATTCTACCATCGGGTTGCTGTCGCACTGTTTGCATAAACAATTGCTCACAAAGAAGTTGTGCCAGGAGTAAGAGAGTCTGCTGGTTTTTGAACCTCCTCAAGATGCCGAAGTTTTTCCAGGCTGTGATTAATTGATTCTTCCACTGACCATGAATAGCAGTGAGCTCTACCTTCTGTATTTTCATATCGTCCAGATACAATCCAGCCAACCCACGTTTTTTGAAGTGTAAGTATTTCAATAAATATCTCAGTACATATGAGAATGTCAATGTGACGTGTTTTGTTGAATTTCGCATCTGCCAGTGGCGTATTGTCAGGTAGAAGAAGTTATATCAATATCAGCATCCGTTTGATGTGCAATATGTGACGGCACATAAAAGTATAGCGGCATCTCAAAATTATCCAGTCGTGATTTAATATATGCTTTAGTATTAAACTTAATGCGTACTTGCGACTCTCCAATGCTTATGTTGTTGGTTGCCCTAGGCAGGCGAAGTGAATGCGCGAACTGTTCGGACATGAAATTAACCTGCGAACATGAATCAAGCAGCGCTCGACCAATGCTGTAGTTACCACACGAGTCTTTTACATAGACTATGGCCGTAGCCAAGATTACTTGATGAGGTGAGCTGTTAATGTGTGTAAGTGTGATCGCTTCCTTAGGGGCTCTTTGGTTTAGTGAAGTTACTGGTGATGGCAATGGCGTGTAGTCAGTTGTATCCCTGTGTAGTAACGAATGATGATTGCGAGAGTAGATGGGCATTTGCTTGCCTGATGGCTCTTGCCTAGGCAATTAAGGCAGAGAGCAAGTCTTTTAACTGTGTCGTAGCTGTGTAACTTGCATGTCCTTAAATTAATTGCGACGGGTTGCACGATGATCAACACTGAAACAAATTGTACATGTTTGGGTTGAACAATTAAATGATACTTTTGATCGAGGTGTTGGCTGGTTATGTTGGGTTGCAGCAATTGTGAGGCGGTGATCTGTCAACTCACTTTTGCCAAGTGACTCAAGATATTGACAGTGTACACATTGATCCCACGAAGGTATTGTCGAAAAGTCCAATGACTCGTTCCACTTGCGCCTAGGTTCCATATCCATTTTTTCCATAACTGAGCAATGAGCATTGCCTGTGCAATTTGGAGCGAAGCCCAACGATTTTAAAGAGCTGTATAAAGCTGTCGAGCTGTCTATCAAGCTGCGTAGTTGTATGCTGCTTGTTTTTGCGATGCATGGCAATGATACTAAAGATGATATATTATCCAAGAAAACGAATGTCGGATTTTCGTAGCGTTGACGCAAGCGTTCTAGTGCCTTGGGATAATTTTCTGCAGTCACCTGAAACGCTTTAACAGTTTCTAGGGCGGCTCCTCTTAAACAGCTAATTAGTTGATTGAACTTTTCAATGCCTGATAAATAGCCTTGTTGATCTATAACTTGGATGAACAAAGTTATAAAATTGTTGTAATCCACGTAATTGCCGTCGAATGTTGGCAATGTGATTCTTGGTAGCTTAATCGATGACGATAACTGAGGCGATGGGCCCGAGAATGAAGTCTCTTGGAGATCATCAGCTAATTGTTCTTTTATGCAGACCTTGTTGGCAATGTAGAGCTCCTCCAAATCTGCACGTGCCATATCGGTTGGGTTTTCCTTTTCAATTTCAGTTTGCACAGACATTATTTGTTTACAAGCTTCAAGTATTCCTAGTCTGCAATTTAATTCTGCAGCTGATGGCGGGTGTTTGTCTTCTGTTTGCCTGGGGCCAACAACACCTTTAATGCGACTAATGTTGTGTCGAATATTAGTGCGCTGTAACTTGAGTTTATCTAAACTCATTTTTCTTAGTTGTTTCAATACGAGCAAACAATTAGTTACGAACACACGGATGCGTTGTGCGAAAATATTTCCAAAAGCGAATGAGCGTCAGAGTTGTCTGTCTGTGGTTAAGCTCAACTTGAGCGAGAGAGTTAAAGCTGCTGAGAGCACGAACGATAGACGAAAGAAGTACTTGTGAGCGTGATCAAGAGATGTTAGCTGCTGAGAACGCGAATGATGAGCCAAAGAGGATATAGTGAGCGTGAGAGCTTGCTAGAACCGTAAGCGAATATTCAAGCACAGTGGGCCGTCCAATAACCCAGCACGAGAAAGCAAACGTGGACTTGATTGATGTGGTACTGTACCTCTGTGAGGTACAGTCAAACGAATTGTAGGTGCATATATGTATGTATGTACACTTATGTATGCATATGCATGTGGAATTATCCGTATACAGCGAAGTAACCAAAATGCTTCTGGGTTTTTTCTTTTGCGTAGATTCCGGTGTCTCGGCGGTGCGTAGATTAGGTATAGAGCTTATGTACATATGTATGTAGATGTACCATAAGAATATATCATATATCTAGGTGTCACGTAAAAACTATGTTGCAGATGTAAATATCATTGCCCCACGTTTGGCGCCAAAAATGTAGGATCAGGAGCGTTTTCCTGCCTAGCATGAGATTACTTAGAGGATGGGGCGGTGATATGAACAACACGAGTATATTCAGTTTACGTGACTGATTTAATTGAGTTCTCTTACAGCACTAAAATGTATGACAATGATAAATGCAAGCACAGCTTGCCTAAGAATGAGTGTGTGAAGCGCAAATGCATTAGATAATATAACTGTTGTTGTTAGGGTGACATAATAATCTTCAAAATTCTTAAAATTAAAAAAGTCAAATTAATACAAGGCCTTGGCCCAACAGACACCAGATGCTAGTTTCAGTGCTATGCTAATCCCACGCATAACATTTAAATGGGTTAAGGTTTTTGAGAAAATAAACCCAAAATGTACTAAAGACAAAATTCGGAACATAGTCTGGGATGAAATTCGCAATTGTCATTCAAAGAATTTACATTGAATTTTGAAACTGAGAGTAATAACACTTCACCTGATATTATTCAGCAATGGTGAGTAAATTTGTCTGTTTGTTCGAAATTGACGAAAGTTATTCACCTTCAGTTATTTTCATGAAAATGTAAGCTCTGGGGACATTTGGAATAAGTATGGCATTTTAAAGAAAGTATCCCTTGCGTACCAATACGCCATAAACATCTTCGGCTCCCGTTGACTTTTCGTTTGAAAATCTAGTTTTAATGAAAGGTAATGCAAAATATAGTGTGTAAAATATAAACTCCAATAATAGAGCAAGTGATATAAAAAAAAAAAAAAAAACAAAAGAAATAAAAAAAAAAAATCAACAACAATCTAACTGTGAAAAAATATTATTTCTGATTATTTTTACAAATTTGTTGTAATTTTAGATTTGCTGTGATTTTTTGTAATCGTACATCTTTTACAAGCGAACTATATAGTCACTATGATTATTTTGCAAAAATAATGTTATTGATTTGTAATTCCAATTGCTATTTAACTGTTTTGACACACACACACTGCATTGAAACATTTTGAAACATTATAGTAGGCCGGTTGCTGGAATTTTAAGCAGCTAGTAAAAAAATTACAAAATTCATCATTCGGTTCTTGATGCTCACAAGCAAAGCTACAAAACGAATTTAATAAATAAACTAATATTTCAATAAATTGTAAGTAAAATCTATTACAGTTACATTTACGTTTACATTTTTATTTGCGCTAGCATGTAAGTATTTTCTTTTATTATTATTTAAATTGTAGGTAAAATGTAATACATTTTACATTATGTGCGTATTTTATTTATTGTTTTATTTATTCTCTCCTAGATATATAATACAGTATTGTTAATACACATCATAGTAGGTCGGTGCTGGAGTTGTATTAGGCTGGAATTTTAAGCAGCTAGCAACATAAACGAATTTAATTAACTAATACTTAAATAAATTGTAAGTAAAACCTATTATTTTTATTTATAATGTTTATTTTGATTCTCTCCTAGAAATATATATTATTCACAATGGGAGATCCTACACCGGCTCCACCTGCAGCGGGTGCTGGAGCGGGAGCGGGTGCTGGAGCGGGAGCGGGTGCTGGAGCGGGAGCGGGTGCTGGTGCTGGAGCGGGAGAGGGTGCTGGAGCGGGAGCGGGAGCGGGAGGGGCAGCGGCAGCGGCAATGACCACTACTACTACCAAGAAGTCTGGAGCTGAATTTTTGGAAGCCAATTCTTGGTTGACCGCAGCTGCAGTGGCTGTCTACTTCATACGCGCTCTCTGGTTGCAGATGCGAAACTCGCGACAGACGTAATCGGAGTTACAAAAGAAGCTTTTGGGGCACACGCGACTATTTCAAGTTCTAAAATTTTGGTTAAAGCACATTAGTTATGCGTTAGATGATTAGACATGCAACATCAACATCGTTGCTTGTAGCTATTGCGATTTTAGGGGGGGTCGCTAGTAGCTTGAACGTTGAATATATATATATATATATAATTATATATATATTATACTTATACGTGAACTTGTTAAATTAATGTTCGTGCCATAATACACCTGTGAGGTGTACTAGTAAAATTTAATAATGTATATAATTTGGAGCAAATTCTATTGTGCTACAGTTCAGAATAATGAAGTTATATGCCATACTTTTGTGCAACAGTATTAAATTTTGTTTCCGGCTATACAGATGCTTTGTTCTATGGGCAGTCTCTCTAGGGTGATAAACATCTCTTGATATTGAGATAGTGAAAACATTGTTGAATTAAATTTTACAATCGAAAAATAAGTTATGCTCGACTTAAAATTTATTTTAATATCAGAGGACTGTTAATATTTTCTGTTCCAATTTCTCAATTTTTAGTTAAGAATTCTAGATTCTCCTTTTCAACTTCCCCGCCGCATGAGATATACAAATGAGATAGTTAAATGCGTTGCAAGTAAAAAAAGACCCCTGGACCTGACTGTATTGACAATAGAGCGACAAAAACTATTTCACGCAAAGGAATCTTAGGTTAGGCTTGGTTATACAGGTTTTCTTAAACGGGAACACCCAGAGGCCATATGACCCATTATGATGCCAGTTTGCCTGTCGGAATAAATGAGGCATGTGGTAGTTGATGGGATGTATGGAGAGGTGGGTTTCCTGTGGGCTGGTGTGCCCTTGGAATCATCCGGTGTAGTCCAGAAGCTTTGCCAGATTTTCCAACCTTACCTCTGTAAGGTTGCTTAGGCCCTCACTGTGAAGTGCCGGGCATTCGCAGAGGAGGTGTTGGAGAATTAGCAAAGGAATCTTAGCAGTGGTAAAATATTTAAAGCCATTCTTAAGTTAGGGCATTCTCTAAGGCTGCACGCTTCGGATTGTCATGATCCCCAAAGCCGGCAAATCACCAATGCAGATCGTTTCATACCACCCAATTAGGCTGCTAACAACATTCTCCAAGACCTTCGAGCGCATTCAGCTAAATTGGTTCAAGAAGTTTTACGGCTACCCTGAGCAAATAAATCGTCTGTCAACCATGCCACCCACAGTTTCGAGCATAAGCTCAGCTGTTGACAAGGTGTGGCACGAGGGACTGTTGTATAATATGAAGAATCTCCTATCTGCAACCCACCATGCCATTCTAAAATCATTCATTAGTAATCGAACTTTCGAGGTAGCAGTCAGGGACTCTCGTTCCAGCTTGGTGCAGATGGTGCAGATGGTGCAGATTCCTCGTCAAGTCTGACACATGCGGAAGATGATACCCATGCTAACGTACTACTGGCTACATATGCAGATGATACAGCTATGTTCGCCTCGGTGACCTGAACAGGACTTGCTACATGAAATAGAACGTTGGACTGCCAAATGGAATATTGCTATCAACAGCAACTACTTCACTTAGACCGAGCACTCATCAAAGCAAAACAAATAATAACGCCAACTTGGACCTACGCCATCCAAGAATAAGGTACAGCCTCAAGGCGCCAGCAGGCAGAGTCTACATTTTTCGCCATCCACAATTTTTAGTTTGTGAAGATGTCTACGCATTCGCGCTAGGAAACCGGTGATTATCCTAAGCGAGTTATTACTCATATTCAAACAATCAGCGGTATGCTTTTTGTCGTATTCACCGATAAATCTTTTATTTATATCAGAGATACAGCAGATATAATTTTTCTGTCGTCTTCCAAGAGTCACGCTTGCCGTCCGTATCTCTCTTGTTCTATAAGGGCTTTGCAATTAGACTCATTCTCAGAAATATACTATTTGGTTATTTATTTTTTGTTTAACAAAACATAGCAAGCGTGTATCTTAGTTTTAGTTGTGCTATCGTCTTTAGCATACATTTTTCAGTATTCTGTAGCAATTGCTTGGACTGGCAACACGTCTATTTCAAAAAAAAAAGATTTCTTTATTTCGTAAACAATTGATGAAGCTCGCAGCACGTTAACAAACTAAAAATCACATTTACATTTACGTTTACATTTTTATTTGCGCTAGCATGTAAGTATTTTTCTTTTATTATTATTTAAATTGTAGGTAAACTTGAAATCAGCACGAATTCTTATTGCTATTTTATTTATTGTTTTTTCAACGTTAATTCAGCACAATATAATACAGTATTGTTAATACACATCATAGTAGGTCGGTGCTGGAGTTGTATTAGGCTGGAATTTTAAGCAGCTAGCAACATAAACGAATTTAATTAACTAATACTTAAATAAATTGTAAGTAAAACCTATTATTTTTATTTATAATGTTTATTTTGATTCTCTCCTAGAAATATATATTATTCACAATGGGAGATCCTACACCGGCTCCACCTGCAGCGGTTGCTGGGGGAGCGAGTGTGTGAGCGGAGCGGGTGCTGGAGCGGAAGCGGTGCTGGTGCTGGAGCGGAGGGGTGCTGCGACGGAGCGGAGCGGAGGGCAGCGGCAGCGGCAATGACCACTACTACTACCAAGAAGTCTGGAGCTGAATTTTTGGAAGCCAATTCTTGGTTGACCGCAGCTGCAGTGGCTGTCTACTTCATACGCGCTCTCTGGTTGCAGATGCGAAACTCGCGACAGTCATGATCTGACCTTCGTGCAATGGGGAGAAGATATGTGCCACGTCTATTTAAATGAGGATTATATAAATATATCGCTGGGGTAGGGGTTGAGCTTTTGTGCTTTGGCATCAGCTGCTTTAAAATTGTTCAATGTACAAATCAAATCTTATTTGGATTAATTAATTAATAATAAAATTATATGGCACACAAATTATCAGTCTCATTAATTTTCAATGATTTAATTTTCATTGCCGAATTACGGAATGTGTATTAATTGCAAATTAAACTTTGGATAACTATGCATAAGGATCTTTTACTCTACTTGTAATATTTTCAATTTGTATAACGCTTGTTTTTTAATAAATCTTTGCATAATCTGCGTTTAATATATTTGCTATTCGCAGAGTCTTGTTTACAGCTGTAAAGCCGCCAAAGAGTAAAGCAAACGCTGAAACGCGTCAAATGGCGGGACAAAGCGACTCGCATTCATCTTTCGGCCCCAAAGGTTTGCCTGCCTCTCATGTTGACTGCTGACTGTTAACGAGTTGATGATGCTAGGCAGACAGACTGAGTGCTTGTTGTTGTTTTTGTTGGCGATGATGACAAAGCAAATACGCGGCATGAGAGTTTGCGACCCGGTTGGGCTCCGTTGCAAATCTGCAAATACAAGTAAACACGCAACGCATTTGTCTCTGGGCCTGGGGCAACGGCAACCCAATACATTAATATTATTTTTCATTGAATTTTCATTGATTTGTAACACATTTGGCAACCGGTTGACAGCTCATCAATGTTTCGCTTCCAACTGCAGACATCAATCAAAAACGCAAAAACGCACTGAGCGCGTCATTATGTCATCAAAAAGAAAAAGAAAACCACAGCGCCAATGGTCAATGGATAATGGCAAACTGGAGCGATCTCATGCAACATTTGGCCGCCTTCCGCTGCAAGCATTGGAGCTGCCCACATGCAACATTGGAGCTGAGCTGATGCTGTTTGCGTGTCAGTCAGTCAGTCTAGTCAACAGGGCCAGAGCGGCTGTGCAAAGATAATGAGCGCAACTGTCAATTAGCAAGAGGCATTGGTCAATGTAAGCTGCAAGCAATGCCAAATAAAAGTTGCGTAATAAATAAATTGACATAAAGTTCAAATAAATTCAAAGGTACATTTAGAAATAAGTAAAAATTTTACACGCACGTTTGGATTAATCAGTTTAATGTTGCAACATACCTGTAAGCAAATAAATTGAAATTACTGCATTATATTTTGCTTTAAAATTAAAAGTGCTTTAAATTAAATTAAAACACGCAACAACAAGTTTGTGCTGCTAGCTTAAATCATTTTCACAATTGCAATTTCATTAATTGCATCTACAAATTTTTTCTATAATTATGTCTTATTTTTTTGTTGCTATTTATTTGTTACTTTTGCTGTTGCAACTAGCGAACATTTCATAACGAGACACAAACATGTCTATGCCGAAAGCGAAGCAACTCATACACTTTAAACTACAATAAATAACTAATTATTAAATTTATAAATAAGCGCATAACATTTTTGATTCAAATGAGTAAATTGTTTCATTAAATTTGTTTTGGTAAGCGTATCTTTTGGCTGGTCGCTGCCATTATTTATAGCGATCGATTTCCTTGACGTCTTTTCCTTAAGTTTTTCAGCACATAATAAACGCGCTTTTTGGCATAATTACTGAAGCCTACGGGCAGCCGCAGCACAATCGATAATTATGATGTCAGCTTGTTGTTTTTACTTGCTTTTTACTGCTTTTGTTTTTGTTGTTATTATCGCCATCGACTTTCGACTATAATATGCAGTTAGCTGAGCCATGTACCTGAGCAACGCGACTTTGCTGCTCTCATGTAATATTTACCCGTAAATTATTGCGAGACGCCACTTGCTGTTGTTGCGGTTGCATGTTGCAAAATAACAATTTCGTTTTCACTTTCGCTTTCAGCGGCAGCCAGCGCTAAGCCAGTTAGTCTTTGCTTTGCTTTTCTTCATGCGGTTCGCAATTTAATTGTGACTCATTTGGAGCAATAACAATAACAACGGCCACAACAACGGATGCAATTCGCATAAAATGTCTATGACTATGGGCATATAAAAGAGCATTCAAATGTCGATCTGGTTTGCTGCAAAGCTGCAAAACAAATTGTCTATCGGCATTTTTAGCATTTTTGCATTTTCCGAAAGTGTCTCAGTCGTTAAATGCGTCATCCTATGGCTTCATTGCCTTTTTGCGTTTCATTATCATTATTATTGTTTAAAGCTTATGACAATGATTAACTAACTAATTGAAATTAATTCGATTCAATTGTTAAATTACACTTACAATTGTTTGAGCGCTTAAGTAATAATAAAAATAAATTCAACCAATTCAAAGCGCTTTTTTATTGTTCTAGCTATTTATCTATGCTTAAGCTAAAGTTTGCCATAAAATAAGTTTATATTTGGTAAAATAAAACTGAGTGAAGTTTCTAAGCTGGGTTAATTTATTTGAAAATGTGCAAAAAATATTACCCATTTTCTAATCATTTTATGTCTTGGCAAACAATTTTCAACCCAAGTCGAATTAATTAACGCCATTCAGAGGGCCTGGGCTACAATATGCCTTAATTATATAAAAAGTCTGTATGATTCACTGCCCAACAGGATCTACGAGGTAATATTGAATAAGAACCTATTACTAAATTAATATATTTATACATATTAATCCTTAGTATGAAATAAAAACAACACACTTCTTAATACTTGTGGAGTTTTTGCACTTTTTAAGTTGTTTAGTTGCCCATATATATTTATTGTTAATCTAAGTTAAGTTTTGTTACTTTTCTTATATATAAAATTGATATATGGTAAATTCTTTAATAGACTGATTTCATTATTCGATGTCTGTATCTGAGCATCTATTGTAATTTAATTGCATGAGCATATTTTTCAAAAACGATTGTGTCATACTTGTGTAAATTTTGGGACTGCATTCAAGTCTAATTGAATTTCTGCTGGAAACGCACATAAGTGAACAGAAGAACTTTTGAACATATTTGATATTATTAAAATCCAGTGTGTGTGCAAAAGTTTTTCGCTTAAAGTTTTAATAACACGGAAATGCATGCAGACGCAGACGTAGCCCTCAAACCTAGCCGTCAGCCCTATACGCATTTTGGTTCACGCACAGCAGTAATACCAAATGAGCAAAGATTAAAAAAGTTTGTCGCTCTGTCATCTTGTTGTATACTTAATTTTTTGCTTTGTTTTGAAGTTGTTGGCCCGCTCTTGAATTGAATTAAAATTTAATTACTTCGAATGCCAACTTTTGACACAGATTGGGCGCCCGGAGGTTGCATTTTTCATACTTTTTTTTTTTTTTGCTTTTTGAGGCTAATGAGCCAGAGAGTCTGTGTTGTCTGCCAAGACGTTGTCAATAAGCTGCTGCTGCTCCGGCTGAAGCTGTCAACTGTCAGTCGCTGAGTCAGTGCCAAGAGCAGTCAGTGTTACATTATGATTTAATTGTACTTAGCATAATTTATGCGCGTTGTCTGCCACACACACACACACATACATACTTATACTTATAAGTATGTGTTATGACTGAAACAAAAGGCAAATATATTAAGTTTGCTTGTAGGCGCTTAAGTACTTCATGCTCTCCCCTCAGCTCCGCAAGCTCATTGTCGCCCGTCTTTAATCAGATCAACATTATGAACATCAACAATAACAATAGCAGTCCTTTTTCCCCATAAGCCATAAAGCACGTGCCAGACCCACCCGCACCCCACCCTGGCAATCCTTTTTACTGCAACCCACACCCCATAGCTATTAGCCTTGTTGTTGTTATTTTCTATTAATCGGATTGCTATTGCTATAATCTTTTGCTCTACTGCTGTTGTGTCTGTCAACGCTTAAGAATCATTAGCAAAAACATGTGGACTTTGAGTTAATGCATAAGCATTAGGATATTTCAGTTTTGTTTGTAACTATTGATAGAAAGTTGCTGCATGTGCTGCGACTCAAGACGCGAAGAAAGATAGTTGATCCCCCTTGGTATATAGGAACAAGATGCATTGAATGGAAGCTCAGAGTGCCGAGCCTGACTGACAAGATCCAAAAGTTTGCAGACAGACTGGGAGCTGATCTAGCAAGGAGAAGATTAAAAGGACTTCAGACTTGCCTACTCGTCTTATTTTCTAAGCCTAATAGCGAAACTTTAACCAAACATTTCATTCGATTATGCTTTCTATTTTGAGTATGCATGGTAATCAATTTGAATTAAAATCAAATAATAAATATTTCATTAGTAATGCAATTGAGCGTAATTAAAATTTAGATTGAAAAAAATGAAAGCATTGAAAAATTGCTAAGCTCAGGCCAATAACTGTTAGTCGAAACATTCACTATTGAATGTAAGATAGTCCTAAATTAAAAATCAGATTAAGTTAAGCAGTACGCATATTATATAAAATTACGTTTTCATTCAACTGAATGTGCATTAAGCTGCTTAAGCTTGAACTTAAAGCTGTATTAGATTATGCCCTGGTCCAAAAAGCTGCCAGAACAAAGATGAAGGCAGCCAAAAGTGTGAAAATGGTAAAAGTGTTGGGTTGTTGGGTGTCAAGCGGAAGGAATCAAGTTGAGACAACGAGTCGACATGTTGGTAGGTATCGTCTAGAAACTTACAAACATGACATTAAATGTTGCTCAAGCCTCCAGACTGCAGCAGCAGACGAAAGGCAAAAGCAAAGGCAGACTGAAATCAAGACAAAACAGGTAAACGACGCACTGCAGCTAAGCTCAACTTTTTTGTGCGGCAATATAGACGAGAGCAGACGAACGGACAGACAGATAGAAAGGCAGACAGTGGGGCCTTTTAAGAATGCAAGACAAGTTGCGCATACGCCATGTGTGTGTGTATGTGTGTGTTGAAAAGGTTTCTTCGCCTTTCGCCTACCTATGGGAATTTCATTTGTTGTGCTCATTTTTAAGCAGCCCGCGATTTGAATTTTCTTATGCATTTATATGCAGCTTTATGAGCTGAGCAGAAGCCCCAAACTGAAACTCATGAGCGCGCCACTGAGCTTCACTAAATTTACACAATGAAATCTTAAGCGCTCCCGTGGGAGCTACCACTCCCACCTTTAACCGCTTTAACTGAGGTAAGGGCCAAGACTCGAGGCCGAGTCAAGGCAAATGCAAAAGTTTTTGGTGCACACACCTTGAGGTGAATGTATATATAGTTGACTTCAGCACTTGAACAATGCCACATCTATATACCACACACACACACACACACACATACACTCGCATGTGTGTACATATGCTATGGTACTTTGCTCACTATTTGACCGGAAGTTCGACAAAGTTCAAATTATATGCGCACACACAAACGGGCCAAAGCTCAGTCTGCATGTGTGCGTGCGTGTGTGTGTGTGTGTGTTTGTGTGTGTGTGTGTGTGTGTGTGTGTGTGTGTGTGTGTGTGTGTGTGCGTGTGTGTTGTGCGTATGTGGCCTGTTATTCATTCGTTTTTGCAAATAAATGAACCGTATACTAAAACAAACAAATTCAATTGAATCACTCTCCTGGGCATTTACAATTGAATGTGCGACCAGCGACCAAAAACTCTCCATAGAGAACTTGGCTCTCTCTCTCTCTCTCTCTCTCTCTCTTTCTCTATCGTGCGAGATTTGTTGGCGTCGCGTCGTCTGCACTAGAAAAACATTTTCTTTGTTTTTGTTTATCTGTGTGTGCGTGCTTTCCAACCAGCAATAGCAAATCTAATGAAAATGTTCAATTTGTTGCAAGCAAACACAAAATGGTTGAAAAAAATTTCTAAAAAGCTCCATGTTCAGGCGCACACAAACAATTGTTCTTCTTATTGTTTTTGTTTTTGTTGTTGTTGTTGTTGTTGTTGCTTCTGTTGGCCAACTGACTGCACTTGGCTGATTGGAACTTTTGTCCATTTGCGTTGGTTCAAGCACAACAAATTTGCCAACTTTCTCAGCTCAAAAAAAATATATATATATGTATAGATTTTTTTTAATGCATTATGTGTGGGCTTTGCCAAAATGTATGCAAATTGCATTGCTGCTAAAGTTTTTGTTACAAATTATATGAAATGAAGGAGCTTATTATTAGAATATGTGAATTGTTGAAGTTTCATTTTATATTGTAATAACTTGATTATGGAAAAAAGAATTAAAATTCCAAAATTAGTTTTGAATTTTTGTCATTATTATATTTATATTAAATGCCAGACCCAACTAAATAAATTTTGGATACCTGCCCACAACTTAGCACCTTGAGGATCCAGCATTTTGGCCAGATCCAACCAACCTCGCGTCCCACCGCACCTACCCACAATAACGTTAATTTATTAATTAAGTTCTTAGGTATAATAACATACTAAGCGGCATCTAGTTAACTGTCGAGTCGCTGGCCTTAGTAGCTAGTACTCACATCTTTTAGTTAATTTATTAATTTGTATAATAATTAATCTTGTAAATAAATAAATAAATATTTTTTAATACTCGCATTAGCGATTAGGTTAGAGTTAGTGTAGATTATAGAAGCTCTTTTATTTTCTTAGATTAACGCTAACCGATGCGTTAAATTGTCTATATATTGCTAATGGATTTCTGAATCGTTTCTTCATATTAGAAATTCATCAAGTGGACATATTAAAGTTGGGCGCCACGAACTTTTAGATACACTTATGCACTCATGAACACATACACACAAAACAGCGGACGCGTCACACCTGGTCCTGAAGCGTCAGCAGTGACGCCGCCGCTGCGTCGGCAGCGGTCGAAAGCAAAACTATGTAATTTTGTGATTTATTTCAGATTTTTACAGATTTTTATACTGCCTTATTATATCGTTTTTTTTTTCGATTTGCGGGGGAGGGATGAAGGAAATAAAAAATAATAAAATAAAAGCGTAGTGTCCTGGATATAAGAGCACCTACATACCCATTTTTTTTACAAAAATGTCAAAGTGTATAAAACAAATTTTATATTTACTTATGGTCCACATATAATTTTTAGTCGCTAATCAAACCATTTAAATAAATTGTAATGCACTTCTGTTAGTCTATACAGCATAATTCAAAAGTAAAAAATAAAAAAACAAATTAATATAAATATTAAGCATTGGAAGGTAGCTATCAAGCATTATAAAAAACAATCCACAGGCAAATTTGACATTTACCTAATTTTAAAAAATATCTATAAATGAATTATGTTTCTGTCAATAAATTTTGTATTTATTTGTTTGTGAGTTTTTTTTTTAGATGTGGTTTAATTATTTCAAATGCGCATTAAATATTTTGTAGTTTATAGTTAATTATTGAACACATTCGATTTTCATTAAATGAGTTTTTAAATTTAGCGTAATTTTTACAAATCGCTTGGAGCAGCACAATTTCCTGGTTATAAAAATATTTGGATTTTTATCTTTAAATTTTTTATGTTTTAAATTTCTGGCAGTTTTTTTTATTAGCAAAACGCCCACGTCATTTTTCATTTGTGAGAGTTGCCAATGTAAAGCTTTTTATTCTGCTTGTTGTTGGGCACTTCATAAGCGCCACTTTTGCAGCAATTTCTTTGTAAACAGACATAAGACAATCGAACAATCAACATACAACATACAACATACAACATTAGCTCATCAGACGGCCACTCCCTTGACGAACAGCTGCCGGCCAGTCCGTCTAATTGGCCAACAGCAAAACCAGGAAGCAAACGCCAAAAGAAAAAAACGCAAAACACACTACAGAGCGGTTCGGTTCGGTTCGGTTCGGCTTTGGCGTTATTATGCATTTATCAAATGAAAATCATGCAAAATTTGACAGAAAATTGCACGACGAAATGCCGCCCACTTTGGCGAAAAGCCACAAATAACTGTAAGCTGATGAACTTAAAGTTACGCTGTAAAAATAAGTAAGTGTGTTTGGTATACAATAATTTTTGTTTCATTACAATTTGTATTTAATAAAATATTCAATATATATTTTAATTGCGCTTATACTATGTTTTATTTGATTGATAATCATAGCTTAAGCCACTTGCTTAATGTAGTCTAAGACTGTGTGTTGTGGTCATTTTGGGGGGCGTATACGCAACGCAGCAGATTAGTCAAACTACGCTTGCGGTTTAGACAAATGGCCAGCGCAAACAAGTTGCGAGCTAAGCTTTGGTTTGGCGATAATTATGAGTAATTTATTTAATGATGATTTGCATGCCGTATGTAGTAAACAAACGAAAGAGAAAAGGAGTAAACAAAGTATTGCCAAATTTGTTATTTTCTGTGCCCTGTTTTTAGAGCTTGCGTTATACACGTTTCCTCATTAATTTAGCTGCAACCATTGATAGCACTTTAATATCAATTCAGCTGCAGTAACTGCCATAGTAACACCTATATGTGTATGTGTGTGTGTGTGTGTGTGTGTGTGTATTTGAGTCCGAAAATGCTCAAGTGTTCAAACATAAAAGCATTAAACTTTTAACGACCTTTACTGCCAGGCAGCAATGCTCGTAAATTGCCAGTCATCAGCTGGACAGGTTGCTCAGATAACTGACTCTCTGGTACACAACAAGCGTTTTCACACTCCAAAATTGATTTACGATGCGTCAACAATTGAATCTGCATTCATTCAAAAGTTAAGGAAACATGTTGTGAGCATCTGCTGCTGCTGCTGCTTGAATATAAATTGTTGCTAATGTTTATATTCAATTATAGTTAGCGACCACACGCTGTCCCATCTAACATTTTAGCCAGCTGTCAGTCAGTCAGTGACACAACTCATAGTTGAATCACCTCGTCAAGCAAAGCTGCTGACTGCATCGCCTTTTCTATCGCTGCTCTCATCTTCACACACGCAATTGTCAAGTCGCCATAATGGCCAAAAGCATTGCCCAAAACCCAAACATTGGCCCATTGAGCAGTCAGTCAAGACGCGGCGCTGCAAAAATGTTTTCACTTGACTGACTTTGCTGGGGCTACATGCAATTTTCGCACTCAACTGGAGTAATTTGCGGTCGTCGTTTGAATTGGCTTCCTCACTCACTCACTCGCAAGCTAACTAACACCTCTCGCCCCCCGCCCCCCGCCATTCACATGCATTCATGCACTCTCTGCGCTTTGGCTACGCTTTTCGCTTTTGATGGAGCGTTCAATCGAAAGTTGAACAAGTCCATTTCGAGGCGGTATCGGACGCCAATTGTGAGCTGCTGCTGAAACTGCAACTGAGATTTAACTTCAGAAACGAGCGAGCTGAGTGATTGTTAATCGTGGTTTGGGGCTTGGGGTACGCAGACATATATGACATAATGATTGCTGTAAATGCGGCAAACATTTGTTATAACATTTGCTACAATACCGAAGCAACAACAACTGACTAAGTAACACTGCACAGCAAAATAGCAAAGCAAAAGTTTAGTTTGAGTTGCAAAGGGAATAGCTAATGCATACTACATATATTTATTATTTATGAAACTTTAGTATAAGATTTAATGAATTAATAAATTTTACATGATTAGACTTTGAAATCGAGTATATAATATTTTGTAAAATGCTTTTATATTGTTTTCAATTTGATATAATTTGCTATAAAATTTTAATTAACATTTTATGAGTAAATGTATTAATTTCAATTAAAAGCAATGCAGCTTTAATCGAATTGTAAGTGAGAAAGCTAACAAAATAATTATTTGTAACCATAACAAGATAGTTATATATAAATACAAAAAAAAAACTTTGGTCGACTCTATGATAAGTTAAGCTGACATTAGAATTAATTATTATAATTTTAATTATAAATTTGCACTGAGCTATATCAATTGGCTTATAAATTTATAGAACTAATAATTTTTGTTTATTTTGTACTTTTATTTTTCGTATTTTCTCAACTTCAAAATAATTTATTAACATTTGCAGACTATTAAATGTTCGCTCTATGGACTAAATATTGTATTCAAGGAATTCGTTGCATTTATGTTGTCTAGTGTAATTAGACAGCTTTCCCATCAGGTAGCTGGGGCTATGTACATATTTATTTTGATATCATGGAAAACCTTTCATTAACAGGCCTAAAATTATGAATGCGATTGGGTCTGTTGACAAGTGTCAAGCTCTATTGGCTGATTGGTGTTGATGGCGTTGACTTAGCTGGCCAAATCGGCCAAATCGACGGGGTGCCTGTTCAGCAGCAGCAGCTTATATAATGCACAGACATGATTTACACGTATTATTTTGTAATGTGCGTTTGGCAAGTTGTTGCTGCTTTTGGCGAGACTTTAAGCTGCTGCTGCTCCAGCTAACCATTTAGCTATCTATCTATGTATAAATCTGTGTATCTAGGCAAGCTCCTATCTGCAACTGCTGCTGCTGCTGCTGCTGTTGGCTGTCGCCGTGAGCCGTAAGTCAAACAAATCAGTCGTGCCAGAAGATTAATGGCAGCATTATTGTGTCGCCTGCATAGTCATCGCTGGCATCAGAGGCCTGTATGTGCCAGAGTCAAAGCTTTGGCTCCCAGTCCCATCATCATCATCATCATTGGCAACTTCATCATGCATTCTGCAAACCCCTCCCCCCTCCTTCTCCACCCATTGAGCTAACTGCCCCACTGGTCAGCATAACCCGATCCCATTGCGCTATCCTTTGCCTCGGACTCGTGTGTGCCTTGCGCCTTTTGCCTTTGGGGTGAGTTTCGCCTATGTAAAAATGTTGCATGCGATTTTTCTTGCAGTAAATAATTTTTCATGCCAGCTGTCCTGTTATGTCTGCCGTCTTCCATCATTCGTTTGCTCCCGCTCTATCTGTCCGCCGCTCTGGCTCCACTTTCGCATTATAGCCCATTGATCAGTTTGTTTTACTAGCACTATGGCTCTGGGTCTAGCGACGGCTTCGCCTTTGCGTCTGCCTTTGTGTACATTAAGGATTATGAACTCTTTAAAGTGTTCGCTTTGTGGATGACAAAGTGGAGTGTATTAGCTAATGCTGAAGTGAGGCATTGAAAACTCATCGATATATATCGTAATTTAAACGCGATGTCGATATTTTGAATATATATGTTAGTCAATTTTATAATGAGCAATGAACTATATATCAGCAAAGTTATCGGTTATCGGCAGTATGCAATAATATGCATTGAAAACTAATCGATATATGTATATCGATATTGATATTACTTAAAATTATTTTTAAATAAATGCTAGTCAATTTTATTATTAGCTATAGCAATAGCAATAATGTAACAATCGATAAATGCTAATCAATATAATGTACTTTCGATAATGGGCAATGTATCTGTGAAGTTATCGTATATCGAAAGCAAACAAAAATTTGCAAATCGATAAATTTAAGTCAATATCATAGTCTTTCCACAATGAACTATATATCTGCAAAGTTATCGGTAGCATGCAATAATGCGCAAATCGATAGACTCCAATGTGTCGAGCAATATTTATTTATTCAATAATTAACAAAACATAATATACATTTGAATTGATAATCGATAACTCTGCCCTATCGATACCTCATTTCTATCATAACATTTGTGGTTTAATTCCACTGTGCTCAAGTGTTTTGACATTGGCTCAAGCAGAAGCGCGTTTTGTTGGCTCTTACGCTATTAAAGCGGCTATCATGTCTTATTAGTGCCCACAATTGCTTAGCCCAAGACCAAGAGCAAGAGCAGAGTGGTCGTCACAATAGCAGGACTTCTGGGCTATGCAAATTTGTCAAGTTTATTGAGCAGCGTCTAGCTGAGGAGAACCCGACGGTGTAGGCCATGCAGTCATTGTTTAAATTAAAGAAGGCCGCCCAAGCCTAAGCACAAGCAACAAATGCTTTGGCTTTGGCTTTGGGTGTTGTAGAGTTGGCCTTGCCACTGCCACACGGGGCGGCAGCTAAGTGTGCTGGTTGCAATGCTGTAAAACTTTTGCTGTGGCAGTGAGAAGAACATTTAATTAAATTCCTTTGCACCTTTAGTGCTGCGCTAAAAATTCCAGCGCCAGCAGGCCCAGACCCAAGCAAAGACCTATAACTACAATAGTAGCAACAACAACTACAACAACAACAACAACAACAATAGCAGCAGCAGCAACAAATGACATGCAGCAATAACAAATTAATCTTTGCGGCTTGCGCAAACGGAGCCGCTAACTCACTCTCAGTCTGAGTCTGACTACGGCCCGAAATACGTAAGCCGTACAAATGAGGCATTTGATTTTAAAACTGGCGCAGCAAAAGTTGCTAACAAAACGGATAACGGGACATTGCCGCTGTAGCGTTTTTATGTCGCCAGCGCCAGCGAGTAGCAGTCAGTAGTCAGTTGGGTCTAGTTGCACTCACTATTCAATCAACTGCTGAATTATGTTGACAAGGCACGCACACGCCCAAAAAGAAGACGGCAAGCTAAAGCCGTTGGCAAAGTTTTCAATTTACGTTTTTAAGGCTTGTTCCTGGGCTGAGGCGTGGGCCACACGCAGGACCTAAACAATTTGCTAGCACTTGCACTTCGTCTTCAATTTTGCAAATGCGCCTTAAGCCAGGCCACGTAAGCGGAAGGAAATGCATAACAAAGCGTTTCTTATTAGCATGACAGCACACACACACACACAGACAGACACACACAGGTAGCGTTTTTGTTTTATGACTAGAACTGTTTAATCGATAAGTTTTTAATGTTGCCGTTTTGCTTGTGCGCCTTTTATGGCCAACACACACAACGTTTTGGCAACAATAAATATAAATATAAATTTAGCTGAAACTGAAACTACTGCCAACGTAGCTAATTGACCAAAGCATGCACCATTAATATAAAATTTATGCGCCCATCGTAGATGCATAAAAAACGCTATACGATGTTTGTATTTATTTTTATGATTTACGCTTCATGTTTGCTAATTTAATAGCAGCTTATCAAAACATGCACATTTATACACAAAGGTGCGAACATTAATCCTGCAGCAATTGTGGTTTTATTTTTCAAACGTATCTCCATCATATTTTGGCCTTAAAGTTGAAGCTTTAATGGAATTTTATTAATGTAATTTGTAGCCATAAATGATAATATACAAATAATTAATATATAAATGAATTTTTTAATTAAAATAAAAATATAATATTATAATTATGCCTATGAATAGTTGCACAGTTTATTTTAAACAAAAAAATAAAATAATAACAAGTAAGTAAAGTAGTCAGTACAGTAGTTTTCTTATATATTTGTTCTAGTTCGACAGTTAAATTGCAATCAATTTATTAAAAGTTAATATTGTAAAATTAAATCATTTGAATATTTTGTAATATTTTATGCGCAGCAATGCAGCATAGAAGTTGCTTAGCTCACAAGATAAATTAATACTTCGAATGCAATAAGATAATCAATAAGATTAGACAGAATTTGGAAACATAAAAAAATTTTTAATTCAGCTTGGAGCTATCGAATGTCTAATTTGAATTTAAAAGATTAAGTCAATTGTTGGTCAATCAGTGCAGGCTTATATGCTATTCAAAGGTCTAAAAATAGCCTGTTAGAACAACAGTTAGAATTAATACAATACGCTCATAGCATGACGCACATTGCGTTGATTGTTTGTGAAGCGAAAGTGGAGCGCAGGCGACTTTTCAATTTCTTAGCACGCACACAAAGGATTTTGCCGCCCACGCCCCCATGCCCATGACCGGGTTTAAGCCCAATAGACAAGACTCAATACTGGCAATGTCCTGGCAACGCCTGTCCTTTAAGCCACTAGCTGTCTTTCGTCCTTGGGGGCAATCAATCCGTGTTAATGGCTCCGCTGCTAAATCAAAAAGCGTGCAAAGGGAAAATTGAGCGGCGGCATTTGAAAGATAATCAAAAGGAAAAGGCCAACTAATAGAAAGAAAAAAAGAATCTGCAGAGCGCAATAGACGCAAAAAAAAATAGAGAAAACGCAAAATGGAAAACTTTGCACAAATATTTTGCCACTTAAGTTGCGAAAATCGTTTGGCCAAAGCTGACGTAAGTTAAATTGTTGTAATGCTCTTTGCCCGGCTTGCGTGCGGGCATGCTTAAGCTATTTAATTATGTGCAGCTTATTGTTGTTGTTACTGTAGCTGCAACTAGCCCCGAAATTCGAACAACAAATCCCGAACAAAAACTTGGCCTGCCCGCCAGTCAGCCAGCAAGCCAAACTAAGCCAGGCCAAGAAGTTTAAAGCAACACACACACACACACACAGAAACACATGCACACGCTTGACATGGCCATAAGCGTTGAGGCCCAGCTTCACTTATAGCTTCCGCTTTGGCTGTGGTCGTGGTCCTGGCGCACTGAAGGCCTGAAGGAGCCACCGAGAGAGTATGAATGCAATTTGTATGCCCGTCAAATGCGGCTCGTTATTGCGAAATTTAGAACTGCTCGAAATAATTCCAACAAATTTTCGTGCAAACGAGGCAGACGCAGTTACAACAACAACAAGCCTACAACCTAACCAAACTAACGCACAAGCGTTCAAAACGCACACACACACACACACACACGTATATGTAAACACCGCATGCCAAATGAGAGCCATCAGCAAAAATTTCAGTTGCGATATGTTGCATTTAAATTAATTAAATACATATTTTTTATGTTAATAGCAAAGTTCATAAATACAAAAAATTAAAAAATATTATGCGAATTTCTTCTGCATTCACAAAATATTTTTTAGTTTTAAGCAAAAGCTCATAAGAAAGCTAAATATATATATAAATATATATATATAAGTTTATAATAATTATAAAAAGAAAGTTATAGAAAGTAAATTATTGTTAATATAGCTTCCAATTGTTTCGAACAAATCTTAATCAACTGAACTTTTAGAGCTTTCTGTAAAAATAAATAATTAAAAAAAGAAATTAACGAAATCAGGGCTTTGATTGCTTGCCACGCCTTAAAATTAAATTAATTTAGCTTTCAATTAGAATTAATAATTCATTTGTCTACTCTGTTTCACTTTTTTCACGCTTCTCCCCTTCTATTGCAATTCAAAATTTAAATTAATTCTGTCTACACTTTCACTGATTTAATTTTGTTTGCTAATTATTTTGTTTTTGCTACAAAATCGTAATGTGCACATTTGTCGCCTGGCCTTGTGGCCATGTCATGCAATTGCAGCCAAGGAATGCCACCCAAATGTTACCACAATCCGTTGCTGTTGGTCCAAAGTCAGGCTTTCTTTCCAACAGGACCCCCCGCACTCTCTTCCGCTCGCTGTTGGCTGCACGTGCATTAAAAGTTTAGCGCCAAAGTTGTTGGCGCCCGTTGTACGGACACAGTACGCAAACCGGAAGTGGTGATGGCGGCGTGTGCTACGCACACCTAAACAAAGTGTAGAAGCGCAGAGAGTGAGAGATACAGAACGAGAAAAAGAGAGAGAGAGAGAGAGAGAGCATGGCAAGTGGCATGGCTGATGTAGTTTAATTATGTAGAAATCGAGACACGCACTTTAGCAGGCAACGTTAACGCTGGCTGCTTTCGTTGCCCCCCTCTCTATGTCTGTGGGCGTGGCATGCACACTTTGGCGTTATATCGCCCCCATAGCACACGCAAAATTTGTAAATTTTTCGTAGCTGCGAAGCATCTGCTGTGAGCGATTATAAATTCTGTTGCATGTCAGTGGTTTTCATAGTTTGTGTGTCTGTATGTGTGTGTGTGCAGCAGCCGCCGCCAGACAGCTTGTGGCAGGTGTAATAAATGCCCCGAATTGCATTAAATCACTCAACACTTGAAGATCCTTTAGTACAGCGACAACCAAAAACACAAAAAAAAAAACACAAACTTTAGCTTGATGGCTTGTAAAAAATAAATTCAGCCACAACAAAATGCAACGTTACATAAATTTTCATAAACAAAAATACGTTGGAAGCAGCGCTAGCATTACCCGAACCGTAGGAGACACAGTCGTTTATATCAATTAGCCAACAAGCGAACAGTCAAAGGATAGTCCTTAGTCCTTGCTCAGGTGAAAAGGTTAGCACATGGCGGTGAAGTTTGTGTAAGGCATTAATTGATTTATTCATGCACCAAATGTGTAAATTAAATTTTACAAATTAGTTGTGAACCAACATCCAAAACATTAAGCAGAATATTTTTGCTTTCGATTCAGTTTAATGAGGATTCTTAAAGTAAATGCAGATATTTAAAAAAAAAAATAATATGATAATTAATTTATTTTTGAAAAAATAATAAATAAATAAATAACTTAACTGTCACTCAGTAATTAAAGCAATACAATTTGTTTTATATCTGTCAATATAATTTTATATAATTTATAAAATTGCTTCAAAAAAAAAATTTTTGTAAGGAAATAAGTCTTTCAGAATTCAGAATTTTAAAATAAATGTTAAATTACTATCTGCCTTCGTTTATAAAGAGAAGTGTGGCATAAAAAAAAATATTAAAAAATTCGAGTTAAATTTATTTATTTTTCAGCTCAGCAATATTTTATTATACTGTACAAATTTACAATAAAACAATTACTTAAATACATCTAAACACATCTTCATGTGTTTTTAATACAAGTCGTTTGTAAAATAATAAATAATAATAAATATTTAAGTATGAGTCTTAAATTTATGAAAAAGACAATTGCAATAGTTTTGATTGCTCGCAATTAAATTGATGTAACAGATTCTAGGAGTATAGCCTTATTATTATAAATAAATAAATAAATATAAATTATTATTGTTATTATTGATGGTCCACTTTGGCTCAAAACGTTAACTGTGTTTTCAATTTATGCTCAAAAATATTGATAGACATACGGATTGTACTGAAATTTATTGTTGAGCTTAGCACTGAAAAATTCATAGAAAAATTATGTGTGGCAAAATGACAGAATATTAATGTTAAATGTTGTTGTTTATTGTTTTTATCAATGTTTATAGTTTTCAATTAAATGAGCCGCAAGTAGCACGTATGCTTGCCTAAAGAGCCTTAGCCCCAACAGGTTAGCCACGTTGCTCTCTCTCTCTCTCTCTCTCTCTCTCTCTCTCTCTGGATGCGCTTGAGACGCTGTTGAAAATCTTTGGAAAAACAATTCGCGTTACCAACGCAATTTCACACTTTACCAGCTACAAATTGCAAACATCATAGTCCAACGCTTGCAGCCACACATACATACATACACTGCAGTGTTGTATCCTTTACTGGCAGGAAGCCGCCTTGCCAGATTATAAAGATGACGACGGCGCCATGGAATTTTATGATTTATGAGTGCGTTCTGGGAATTGCCAGCAGCTACTAAAGAGAGAGAGAGAGAGAGAGAGAGAGAGAAATAGCAAAATGCTAAAATTATGTTCAAGTGTGCGCTCACTTTTAGTTGCAAGCTCTTGTGGCTGTGTCTGTTGGTTGTTGCCTCTTGTTGCATGTTTATGTTATCAGCAGCGCGCTGTGGTGCTGCAGCTGATTGTAAAATTTGTAAAGGTGCAAGGACCTTATCTGCTGTCGATGCAACGTGCTGAGTCGATATAGCCATGTCCGTCTGTCCGTCTGTCCGTCTGTCCGTCTGAATGTTTGAGCAACTGTTTCTCAGCAACTATAAGAGCTAGAGCAACCAAATTTGGTATATAGGTGCTCCTTTATCCAAACCCGAACGCTTTTATTTTATTTTTTTTTATTTCCTCCCCCCTCCACCGCAAATCGAAAAAAACGGTATATAAGGCAGTACAAAAATCTTTAAAAATCTGAAATAAGTCACAAAATGGCCTAGTCATGTTTTCGACCGATTGTGAAAATTTCAAAACGATCGGATAAATAACAATGGATTAATAATTCAATTTTCAATATAGACAGCGGGTGCACACGTGCTGACGCGCCATAGAAACGTCCGCTGCCGACGCAGCGGCGGGCGTCGGCTGGCTGACGCTACAGCGCAAACGAGCTGTGACGCGTTAGCTGTTTGTGTGTACGTGTTTGTGAGGCATGCGTGTGTTTGCATGCGATACCCTAGTCAAAGTGATTTGGAAATTGTTGGTGGCGCCCAACTTTAACCTGTCCACTTGTTTATTTATTTTCTTTCTTTTTGTGGCGCCACAGAAATTGTTGCACTGTTTTTTGTGTGTGTGTGTGGCATTGCCCCATTGAATCGAACTACGAAGTGTCTCAGGTTTTTTTATTTTCAGCACCAGCAGCATGCCAGGCCATTTGATAAATGAGTTTTGCACATGGTCAAGAGTTATGAACGATGACGAGCGCCTGGAACGACAACATCTTCAACTGCAACGACGACGGCGACGGCAATATCAACTGCAATCTGTCAGAGCGCAACAAATTGAACTGTTGAACGTATGGTCCGCCCACAAAGCGTAATGTAATTAGGTATACATATTTGGAAGCAAGGGTAAAGCCCAATTTATGCAATGATCAGGCTCAAAATAAATGAAAGAAAAAGGACAGATACTAATCAAAAACAAGTGGACATTTTGAAGTTTGGCGCAACCAACTTTTACATACACTTTGACACACGCACGCACTCACAAGCACATACACACAAACAGCCAACGCGTCACAGCTCGTTTTCGCTGTGGCGTCAGCAGCGACGCCGCCGCCTGCGTCGGCAGCGACGTTTGTATGACGCGTCAGCACGTGCACCCCGCTGCAATAGCCTTCACTGGCTTATCAACGATCGGTCCTCTCTCAGTCTTCGATATAAGGTCCTGCTCTACAATTCCGTACTTAAGCCCATCTGGACCTTTGGCTACCAACTATGGGGGAACGTTAGCAGAAGCAATATTGATTTTCTCCAGAGAGTCCAGTCAAAAATCCTTAGAACTATCACCGGGGCACGGTGGTACGTTTTAAGCGAAAACATACAGAAAGACCTAATTATACAACCAGTCAGAGATGTAATATCTGAACAGAAGGAAAAATACTACAGCAAGCTTTTTTCGCATCCTAATCCCCTTACGCAAGGGCTAACAAAGCTGTGCAGCCGATCCCGCTCCCGTCTGCGTCGTAACGACCTACCAACCAGCGATAGAAACTATGTTACAAGATTTGCATACTTATTGTTAGTCTTAATTTAAGAGAAGATTCAATAAAAACAGCAAAGTTTAAATAAAAAAATTACCACGTTGCTCTCACAATATGAATAATAGTGGCTGAGAAAATTAAACTCTAGCTCTTTGTTTATTGGTCAAGCCTTTCATGCCTCTTGGCGACAACGACCGGCATGCAGGCCCGAGCCTTCGGGGCACACCTGATCACTGCGTAAAATTGACCTGGGAGCCACCAGTGTTCCTTGCGGATTGGAGTCCACGTCAGTTGCCTGGCAGAGCAAACAAACCAACATCAAAAGCAATTGCAGTGGCCAGGGAAATTTTAATTCCATGTTTAGATCAAAGACGTTCAACTATTCCAAAAGAGCTTTGGATACTGTCATATTTGTAAAGATCTTTCCGGCTCTTGGTATAAAAAATTAAATGTGTCTAATTTCCATGCATAATGATTAATGATCAAAACATCACTCAAGTAACAAAATACACTTACAATATGAATAGTTAGTAGCGACTGAGTAAATTAAACTCAAGCATTTAGTGTATACACTTTTTATTGGGAAGCTTCTAAGGCCTTTTGGCGACAGCGACCGTCAACACGCTTGGCGCCTTCGGTGCACTGGGCAAACGTGAAGAGAATTAACTGTCTCTTTGGTGAGAATCCACTTTGCCATTTTCTTGGACTGACGAATTGGCTACCACTTTGTTGACTACTTGAGTTGGTTTCTGTATTTCGACTTTCGTGGCTACTGAAGAGGGGTTCAAGTCCACTTTGGGGGTTTCTTGAGAAGACTTCTGTAGCTTAGATTCGACTTTGGGCTGAAGAGGGATATTTTTAGTACCTTCCGTCTTCAGGTCAATATCGACAGAAGACTTACATGGGGTAGGCACATCGAAGCCAAGAGAATGCAACTAAAACTAAAAGCCAATAGCCTCCACTATGGGGGAACGTTAGCAGTAGCAATATTGATATTCTCCAGAGAGTTCAGTCAAAAATCCTTAGAACTATCACCGGGGCACGGTGGTACGTTTGAAACGACAACATACAGAAAGATCTAATTATATATATATATATATAAATAAATATTTATTATAAATAATAAACTAACAAAACACTTTTTTTTTTAATAGTTTATATGCTTAAAGATTTTTTGTTAAAAGAAAGTTGAAGACCACGTATTTTGAATTTTACTTAATAAAAACCAAAAATTTCCCTTAATAGTGAGCTACTAATGGAAATTAAAAAATTATTATTTGAGCTCAACATATTTTTTTTAGTAATTACAAAAAAATAATAAACGAAAAATTTTTAATACATGTTTATGGTACATTCGCTTGTTAATATTACAAAATGTGATTTAAATTAGATAAGATTGATAAAGGGATACAAAACTCCTAATAGATAAAATTAATATATCGACGCATTTCCCAAAAAAATCATTTTTCTAAAGTCGCTCTCTCATCATCTGGTTAAATATCGTAATAATATTCGCTATAGTTGAAGATATAATAATTTACATCTTTGAGTATGTTCAGTTTGTTCAAAAACAAATCAGAAAAAAAGCTCTACTGTTTTGTTTTGTCGAAATATTATTAAAAGGCATCTATCGGGAAAAAAGCTAAAACGACAACACTGATGCATGGACAACGAGGTCTTTATTTATGGTGAGAGTCAACATGCAAACATGAATTTGATTAGAAATGAATTAATTGGTGGAATTGCCATTGTCGTTTGTCTCTTCCTTAACCAGCAGCTCCTTGACGCGATCCGCATAGCGCAGCGTGTTAAGCGTGTGCTCGCAGCAGCTCAACCCCGGCGAGATCATGGCTATCATGCAGGTCTTGCTCTTGGCGCCAATGAAGGAATCGCGCAGCACTTGCGTCAGCTTGGAGACTCTAAATGGTAGATGAGCCGATTGTCTGCCCAAGGCACGAATGCATTCCTTCAAAGCAAGCAGCGACTTGTTGATCTCAGCGCCCTCCATGCGTGTCTCTCTGTCGGCTGAGGAGGTGTCCATGCCGCGCTCATTGCCCGCCAGATCAATGAATGAGAACTTGCCGTGTATCTTGGACTTGCCCACGGTGCGCAGCACGAGCTGGAAGACCGCATGTGAGCGCGACGAGTTGGCATTGGCCGAGGTCTGGCCAGAGGTGCGCACTGCATTGCCATGCTGAATGAGCTTGAGCACATCCTCGACGCTCTCCACCAGCTGCTCAGTCAAGCCCACCACCTGCACCTGCTGTCGTCCGTCCTCGAGCACGCGCAGCTTTTGCTTGTCCGCCAGCAGATCGAACACCTTGCCGCTGTAGATCTCAAAGAAGCTGGCAAAGACGCACAACTTCAAATGGCGATACTGCGTGCCGTTCAAGGTGACAAACACATCCTGTGCCGCCAGAGCGTAGATGCCGTTCTTGCTGTCCTGCACCTTGCCATCGAAGACGCCGCCCATGGTATGCGTCTTGCCTGCGCCCGTCTGGCCATAGGCAAAGCAGGTGGCCATGCCGCCCTCGAAGATTGTCTGCACCAAGGGCTTGGCCGTATATTTGTAGACGAGCGCATTGTCGCAGTCCGCATTGAAGGCATAGTCGAACCGAAACTTGTGATGCTCCAGAAACTTGGTCAAGTCCACTTTGGTGCGCGGCTCATGCACCATGAGTATGTCCTTGCGTGGCACTGAGATCACGTCGAGCTCTTTGCGTGAGCGCTCCTTGCGGCTAAGCGGACGCTTGCGCACACAGACTGTGATGCGATGCTGCTCCATGGGCTGCCCGTCCAGCAGCGGATCGAACTCGAGCGTGCTCTGGTATTCACGTATCATTTGCAAGGTGCGCCAGTGTGGATTGCCTGGATCTTGTTTCATTAGCGCTTGCTCCTCCAGCTTCAGTTCCGCCTGACGTGCGCGTCGCTGCTCGCGCTGCTCCTTCAAGCGCTCCACCTCCTTTAATGTTATCGAGCGTCGTTCCGGTATTCGCGATTTATTTGAAGTTGCTGCACGCTTCTCCTCTTGTGCCTTTGCTGCTGCTGCTACTGCTGCAGCCTCCGCCTCCGCCTCCAGCTTGGCCAGGTTGCTGTTCATAGTTCTGCGTGCCGTTGAGCTGCCACTGTCGCTTACATTTAGTGCAACGGCAGCAGCGGAAGCAGCAGCTGGCGAAGCAGCAGCAGCAGCAACATCAGCTCCACCAGCAATTCGAGCTCGCAGCGGCGCCGATGCTGGCGCTGCTGCTGCTTCGGCTGGCTGCGCCTCCAGCAATTCTGGATTCAACAGCAGCACAGTTGCCAAATCAACCTCCTTGCCCTTGGTCTCGCCACGTTCATACCACTCAACCGATATATATCGATCCGCTTGATTGCATTTTGCCACCAGCGCGCCATGTATGCGTCCATCGCTGCGTTTGATCATCACATATTGCCCATTTTTGATCGAGTCCATTTGTTTAATAATATATCAATAATATAAGAATAATTAGCTGTAGCAGTTGCGTAGATTTTATAAATATTTAAAGCCCGTTTGTACTAAGTCGTGTGCTTTCCATAAAGTTTTCTCTTTTCTTATAGGGAAAAAGCACTGAGAATTGAAGTGAGAGGCTTGCTCAGTCAAGCTGTGGATCAACTTGCTTGAAGTAAAGTTCATTGCTCTCCAGTTATATAGATTTGATTTTCATAAAGAAAAAATTATAAAGATAAAATTGATGCCATCAGCATTATCATACACTTCACTGCAGCTAGCGGAAGTATTTTTTTTTAAGCAAGTAATTTGTATCTGTAGTATTTTTATAATTAACTATTTTTTTTTTTATACCTTTATATTAACTAATTATTAATTATCACAGTTGTGATTGCTCTATATGATTTTATTAAATCGCACATGAATTCAACTCAAACTGCTCAAATTCAAATATCAACTGCTCAAATTCAAATATCAAATTTTCAGTTACAGTGGCGTATACGTTATAACGTATACGTAATTTATAAAGAAACTCAAATGTTGAACTGCAGAAGACCTTCTTTAATTCTATATTTAATGTCAGCCAACAACAGACGTTTATGTTCACCTTTGGCTTTATAGTTAAAAATATATGGCCTAGTTTGTTGAGAAGTGAGCATCGGGGCAATTAGAACAACGATCAGCTTCATGTTAAACACTTACGCACTGAGCACTTTTTACAAATCCAACTTATTTTTACCTTTTAAATAATTTATACTTAGTTGCAAGCGGAACAAATAAATAATCGTTCCTAGTAAGAAATATATGACCTCGGATGCTTGAAATTCCTTTCACTTGTGTGTCTCAATGTTATTGTTTTTAAGTTAACGTTCCGAATAAAATCTTTCACCTTGACCTTAAATGGTCAATATATAAATATTTATAAATTAGAGCTATTGATATGATAACATTTTATCGATAAAATTAAATGGGGGCGAGAAAAAGAAGATTGCTAAATATGTGAAGATCATTAATAAATTAAGCCAGATCAGCCCTGATAATTGACGTGAAAGGCTTGCTCAGCTAAGCTGTTGATCAGCTTGCTTGAAGTAAAGTTAATTTCTGTAACGACCTACCAACCAGCGATAGAAACTATGTTACAAGATTGTATACTTATTGTTAGTCTTAATTTAAGAGAAGATTCAATAAAAACAGCAAAGTTTAAATAAAAAAATTACCACGTTGCTCTCACAATATGAATAATAGTGGCTGAGAAAATTAAACTCTAGCTCTTTGTTTATTGGTCAAGCCTTTCATGCCTCTTGGCGACAACGACCGGCATGCAGGCCCGAGCCTTCGGGGCACACCTGATCACTGCGTAAAATTGACCTGGGAGCCACCAGTGTTCCTTGCGGATTGGAGTCCACGTCAGTTGCCTGGCAGAGCAAACAAACCAACATCAAAAGCAATTGCAGTGGCCAGGGAAATTTTAATTCCATGTTTAGATCAAAGACGTTCAACTATTCCAAAAGAGCTTTGGATACTGTCATATTTGTAAAGATCTTTCCGGCTCTTGGTATAAAAAATTAAATGTGTCTAATTTCCATGCATAATGATTAATGATCAAAACATCACTCAAGTAACAAAATACACTTACAATATGAATAGTTAGTAGCGACTGAGTAAATTAAACTCAAGCATTTAGTGTATACACTTTTTATTGGGAAGCTTCTAAGGCCTTTTGGCGACAGCGACCGTCAACACGCTTGGCGCCTTCGGTGCACTGGGCAAACGTGAAGAGAATTAACTGTCTCTTTGGTGAGAATCCACTTTGCCATTTTCTTGGACTGACGAATTGGCTACCACTTTGTTGACTACTTGAGTTGGTTTCTGTATTTCGACTTTCGTGGCTACTGAAGAGGGGTTCAAGTCCACTTTGGGGGTTTCTTGAGAAGACTTCTGTAGCTTAGATTCGACTTTGGGCTGAAGAGGGATATTTTTAGTACCTTCCGTCTTCAGGTCAATATCGACAGAAGACTTACATGGGGTAGGCACATCGAAGCCAAGAGAATGCAACTAAAACTAAAAGCCAATAGCCTCCACTATGGGGGAACGTTAGCAGTAGCAATATTGATATTCTCCAGAGAGTTCAGTCAAAAATCCTTAGAACTATCACCGGGGCACGGTGGTACGTTTGAAACCAACAACAATCAACAGTCAGCAGCACAAAATATCATAATATATAAATAAAATTTATTATAAATTAATAAACATTTTTACGACTTCTTTAATTCAAATATTTATGCTTAAAGAATTTTTTGTTAAGAGAAGTACGAAACACGTATTTTGAATTTTACTTAATAAAAACCAAAAATTTCCCTTAATAGTGAGCTACTAATGGAAATTAAAAAATTATTATTTGAGCTCAACATATTTTTTTTAGGTAATTACAAAAAATAATAAACGAAAAATTTTTAATACATGTTTATGGTACATTCGCTTGTTAATATTACAAAATGTGATTTAAATTAGATAAGATTGATAAAGGGATACAAAACTCCTAATAGATAAAATTAATATATCGACGCATTTCCCAAAAAAATCATTTTTCTAAAGTCGCTCTCTCATCATCTGGTTAAATATCGTAATAATATTCGCTATAGTTGAAGATATAATAATTTACATCTTTGAGTATGTTCAGTTTGTTCAAAAACAAATCAGAAAAAAAGCTCTACTGTTTTGTTTTGTCGAAATATTATTAAAAGGCATCTATCGGGAAAAAAGCTAAAACGACAACACTGATGCATGGACAACGAGGTCTTTATTTATGGTGAGAGTCAACATGCAAACATGAATTTGATTAGAAAATTCAAATATCAAATTTTCAGTTACAGTGGCGTATACGTTATAACGTATACGTAATTTATAAAGAAACTCAAATGTTGAACTGCAGAAGACCTTCTTTAATTCTATATTTAATGTCAGCCAACAACAGACGTTTATGTTCACCTTTGGCTTTATAGTTAAAAATATATGGCCTAGTTTGTTGAGAAGTGAGCATCGGGGCAATTAGAACAACGATCAGCTTCATGTTAAACACTTACGCACTGAGCACTTTTTACAAATCCAACTTATTTTTACCTTTTAAATAATTTATACTTAGTTGCAAGCGGAACAAATAAATAATCGTTCCTAGTAAGAAATATATGACCTCGGATGCTTGAAATTCCTTTCACTTGTGTGTCTCAATGTTATTGTTTTTAAGTTAACGTTCCGAATAAAATCTTTCACCTTGACCTTAAATGGTCAATATATAAATATTTATAAATTAGAGCTATTGATATGATAACATTTTATCGATAAAATTAAATGGGGGCGAGAAAAAGAAGATTGCTAAATATGTGAAGATCATTAATAAATTAAGCCAGATCAGCCCTGATAATTGACGTGAAAGGCTTGCTCAGCTAAGCTGTTGATCAGCTTGCTTGAAGTAAAGTTAATTTCTGTTCAGCTACAAACATTTATTTTGCAGCAAGCTGCCATTTAAGAAATTTGTCAAACAGCCTAATTATAATAATTCAAACATATTTGTGATTGCTCTTATTAAATCGAATTTAACACAAAATTTGAGCTGCCATAGACCTTCTTTAATTGTCTATTTAATGTCAGCCAAGAGCAGTGCAAAAAGTTAGTATAAATTACTCAGTCTTAAGACTTGATGCATGAATCATTTAACCATTCTTCAGGTTTTCCAATCCACAAAGCCTCACATTAATGCATTGAAAATGCTTTCAGCCCAAATAAAATATAATCTGTACATTTGCTTATATTTATATGTCAAGAAAAATGTGTACCTGCTCTTGGGCGAATGTGTTTGAAACTCGAACGATCTTTCGCGTATTAGCTTGGTATATCGCATTCGCGCAAATGATCGTGGCAGCTCTTATAGTCTATTTCCTTATAAGTCAAGGTAGGTATTGCAATGATTTCAAATTCGATTTGATGGATGATTTAATAAAATTGCAGGCGAAGGCTTGATTGCTAATCTAGTTGCGTGTTTTATTGGCTTTGTATTGGTTGTGCTCTCGTCTTTTCTAATCTACATACTCGTTAAGGTGTTTCCATATAATAATAATTAAAAGAACATCTTTATATATGAGCATTTGTTTGCAGAAAAGTCTAAAGCTACTGGGTATATACAACATTATTTACGCAGTATTCGGATTGTTTCTTGTTGCGTATTTAACAGTCAATGCCTATCACTGGATCAATTGGCCCAACTGCAAACATGAGGAGCCGCAGTGGTATGCCCCTCTGCTCGTTACCATATACGCAGGTAAGCTGCAGTTTTTGTTTGTTTCTGAAACATCAGTACATATTATTATTCAACAGGTACTTATTCATTCGCCTTGGCTATATTGTGTTTGTATCGATCGTTTGAAAAGACAGATGTTGAATTGTAAAAACCTTAACATTTCATAATATCTGAAATCTGTAATCTGTAATGTAAGCAATGCAGACAATTTGTTTTTTTTTTTTTGTAAGCCTGAACACTAGTTTAAAGAAATATATGACCTAGATTGTTGATTATCATCGCTTTATCAAGAAATTCGCATCTTCAGCGATTCTGTTGCTGCTTCTCCTGCGAGCTGTAGAGTAAAACCCTCAAACCGAAAGAGTTCGATGTACCTTGCCTAAATAGTAATTGTATATAAAACTGCTAAGTATAAACTTTATTTTAAATTTTTATTTTATTTTTTTATTTCTCATATGATATATCCTTTTGTCCAATAATTTTAAATGATATGCAATATCATTGGTGTCCTTATTTTATCATAGTTAGCCATACCCAAACCCAATATTAGGTGGGGTCAATCGGGTTCTTGTTGGACCGGGATCCGTAAAGTAGTTCAGTAAAGCAATAAGAATGACGAGCAGCTTCATGTTAAACACTGAACACTTGTTTACAAATTCAGCATATTTATACCTTTTAAATAATTTATAGCTTCTAAACTTCAGACGGAACAAATACAGTTCTAGTAAGAAATATTGAACCCGGTAGCTTGAAATTCCTTGCACATTGCTAATAATATTATCTACGCTTTAATTATTCTAGGCTTCCGTATCTTCATGTAATTGTTTTTGAGTTTGTTAACTTGACCTTGAATATATTTATACGTTAGAACTATTGCTATGATGATATTTTATTTTCGCTATGTAGAAATTTTCGATGAACTTTGATGAAACTAAATAAAGGCGAGAAAAACCAATTATATTAGATCGATTCATATGTAAAGATGATTAATAAATTAATTGAAAAGTAAATTTAATATTTGTTTAACGCACAAACCAAAACCTGTATTACTTCATTAGAAATCAGCCTGGCTACTATCTGAAGAATTTTATATAAAATGTGATAAGAAATACGCATGTAATATATCTATACCCCATGACTTCAACAATGCCTTAGGAGGAAATAAATTATTATTTAGTTTATGTGTAAAGGGTGTAAATATAATTATGCCAATTAGACTAATGAGCAGCTTCATGTTTACAAAATTCAACTTATTTATACCTTTCTAATAATTGATGAGAAATATAAAAAGTACGTAACATTGCAATACCTGATTTATTTTCCGAAAAGTTTTATAAAAACTTTTTAAAACGTATTTTTCATTTGAATAATTTCCCTATATCTTTATATCTTTATTAAATCATTTTAACCCTTTCTTCGTTTCGGTTGCCATAAGCCTTAATCTCCATTAGTTTCAAGAGAATAAATGAATGAATAATGTTAATGTTATTATGTTTTTTCAACACTAAACACTTTTAAACAAAAATTTAGACTATTTATATTTTTTACCGAACCATATACAATTAAACTTCCAGCAGATTCCTTTTACTGATGAAGAACAAAATTAATATTTAATCTTTATGACTGTTTTGCTTTACATTAAAATGTGGAATCTTAATATCAAGCCTTTCCTTGCTGAAATTTCTTAAGCATCTATGCTGCTATAATCAAAGATAAATAAGAAGATATTTATACCTAGTGAATAAAAAAAAGTCTAGTTTAACTCAAGAACTCAAAAATTTTTTATTTATATAAAAACATGTTTATTTTGGTTTAGTAAAACCTTGTTTCGGAATTTGAGGCGTAGCCATAACGCAAACTATAGCAAGAAGAATAGGTGACAACTTCATGTTAATTGTTATTATGTTTTGATAATTGGATAATGCGACTTATATAAGCACGAGTGTTTTTTTACATTGGCAACGCTAAGTTAAGTTACATAAAGTTCAAGGTCTATTCGAACTGGGCAGGTGCGTTAGGCGAAACCAAATACGTAAGCGTAGAAAATTGATTCAGTAAGTCTTTTCTTCAAAGTTCGGCAGGAATTATAAAATTATTCTAAAAAAGAAATGCATTAGATCGTTGTTGAATTAAAAAACTATATTAAAAGGCAATTTTGTACGATGATGGAATTGGAGACACTAAAAATGCAAAGCTAATCTCGGTAGAATGAGACAGATGCACAACATCTGCCATCGACTTATAAATCGTAAAATTATATTAGTATAATCAAAACTGATTTATTAATATCAATACATGAAGAATAAATGATAGCTTCATATTAATTGTTATTATATTTGGATATAATCAGATAATGTGTCACATATACAAAAGGAAATGTTTGATTTCAAAATGCAATTGGCAATGCTATTTAATATTAATACAGTTCAGGGAATCTCATGCCTATGCCTTTTATTTAAATAATTCGATTTGTGCTGCTAGGCGAAACAATTTTGTTAACTACGTTAGCATAAAAAATTGATTCAAAAATCAAACTTATGCATATTAGTACGCTTTAGATATTTTAATATAATAAAAATAGCTCTAAAAAATTTTGGAATCTTGCTCCTTTTTTTTTGTGTACTCCATTTGAATATTGTGCTTAAATTGGACCTCAGATCTGATAGATGGCAAAACAATTTCGTTTATTGTCGCTCCCACTTCTGCTGCAGCTGCTGGTGCCTACAGCCAAGTGTCAAACTGAGCTGAGTGGCATGCAGTTGACTGTTTTTTTTTTTCTTTTATTTTTTGTGGTTGTTGTTATACTTTGTCAGCAAGTACTGCAAGCTCATGCTCCCGCGACCAGGAAGCCAAACAGCCGACAAATTCTACGTGCCCAGACAGTGGCAACGAGTAGCGTAGGCAATCAAATCGCACACACACATACACATATATATACGTATGTATGCATGCATGTGTTTGGTGCACATTTCCAGCTCAATTGCGCGCTCAATGAATAATTTAGTTGAAAATTTCGGCGCACTTTTTGTGTGTGTGAAAATGCGGTCTATACACTTATTTGAGTGCAACAGCCAGCCCAACCCCCCAACCCCGCAACCACCCAGCCACCATGCCGACTGCTTAGTCAGTCATAAAATTTATGCGTTTCTCCTTACAGTTTTTCTCATTTGGCAAGCGACGTTGTCTGCGTTTTTCTTTTTTTCTAAATTTTCTTTTATTTTTGTTTCTCCTTTTTGCGGGGAAAAACTTGTGTCTGCTCTCGGTTGGCTCATAAAATGCCTCGCGCAACAGTTGAAATATTCTAAGCGCTAGGCGGCGACCATGCCCAGCATTGCACTTTGCTGGCGTTGCCATATCAGCGCCATAAATAAATTCTCCCATGTTTGACTTTTGGGCAAATAACTGCTGGGAAGGGGTGGTTCAAAAAATAGAATAAAAACCATCTAACTGACTGCATGATATGGCGATTGTGGGAGTTGCCCCACGCCCTGCCTCAGGGCATAGCCATTTATATACGTGTATGCACGTGTGTAAGTGAGTTTTTATGACTGCAACCGCTTGCTGTGGTTAAATAATAAATAAATTGCTAACAAAAACAAAAAAAATAAGAGCGCTAAAATTTCGCTTGCGGCGGTGCGTGTGGCGACAACAAATTAAGCAAGCATTTGTATAATATGTTTATTTTTCTAAAAAAATCCGCCAACATCAGCCAGCTGAGTAGCTTTAATAACGATTATTAAAATTTAATTAGTTTTATGGAAAGATATGATTTTAACTGAAATTAATTAATTAAGATTATCAATAAACATAAGCAAAGATCGGTGATAAAGAATATAGCAAATTAATAAACAGTTGAAGAAGAAAAAGAGGAATTAAATTCTGAAATAAACTCGATCGTATACTTAATTTGCTGTCTGTAGCGCTTATAGTCGCTAACATTTTGCTAATCATACTTGCAGACTGATGGATACGCTTTAATCTGCAGCTTAATTTGGTACAGTATTTAAATTAAATTTTTATTAAATTAAACAGTCACTGCTCAACATGAAGTTGTTCTTGATTTTCTCTGCTGCTCTGATTATCGCTGCCGCTGATGATATTGCAACATTGCAGAAACCAAAAGCAAAGGCTAATTTTATTTTACAAACATTTTGTGCAGAATCTCTGAGGATATTTGCGTATGGAAATGAATATGGAATTTCGCATATGATCGATAGCGCTCAATTAAGAGCACATCACTAGAGGTTTTGGGCTGGTTAAGATTATCGATGACATGAACTAAAGTGTGAGGAGCTTAAAATAATAATTTCCATGTTTGAAAAAATGAGCTCAATGCACTAACTTTGTATGCTGTGATCTTCGTTAATTGATACAGCACATGGCAAATGCAATTTGTAGCATATTTATGGGCAATTAGCTAAGTACAATAGTTGCAAAAAGTATGCAACCTATTTGATATTTGATCTTACGAATAATTCGAAGTATAAAGACTTGATTTCTATGAATCATAGAGTAAAACATTAGTTAATTGCTGCGCTTTTTCTTAAAATCGTCAAGCTACTTTAGTATGCAGCTTTAAGTGCCTTAAATTCTACACTCACATAGGCATGTTGAGCTCTTTGTATAAGTTGCATGTTGCTAGCACACGAACTCACTTTAAATGCAACACAATGGGCGCCGCAACTTTATTCAAACTAACTTGCGGTCTAAGTCTACACAGCTGCATATTAAATATCTACAGTTTATAGCTCATAAAGCGACTGCCTGCTGCTATTTTTTTTTGTTCACTCTGAGCATGCTGAGTAGTGAAAATTATATGCAGAGCTCAGAGTTTGTCTTCTTAATTAGTGGCCAAGTTAAGGAAGCAGCAGCAGACAAAAGCTCCGACCATAACAATTGTCTGCGTGTGTGTGTGTTTGCTTTACTACAAAGTGAAACTCCGTGAGGAGAGAGAGACAGAGAGAGAGAGAGAGACGTGTTTGCTTCTTGCGGATTATGATTATTATATGGCAATTATGAGTTTGCCTTGTGTCAATTTGGTAACAAGTAAAATTGCTCTAAGTAAATGCTGAGCCGCCAATTTGTCTCAATTTGAGATTGTTGAGAATTGAAATTGAATTTAAGTTGCTTGTGTTAAATTGTGTTGTGTGTTTGCTGCTGCTGCTGCTGCTGCTGCAAGTGACACTGCGGTAAGAATGTGCCTCGGCACATAAAATCGATAATTATATACAAAAGAGTAGTCGGTAAGTCCTACGCAATTATACAGGCAGAGCTGTAAAAGGGCACAGTTCAAGCGTGCCCTTGTCCGCATCTACTGATGTCTCTCGCACCTTCAATAGACAAATTAACATTTCGACAAAGGCAACCTAATCAAATGTCACAATCACGCATGCGGCTGTCCAGCACAGAGAGCAGAAGGCTTTAGCTTTGCCTCAACCTGCTGGCTGCTGCTAAAAGTGACATTTTGTTATAGCTTGCATGCCATGCAGGCTGGCTGGCTGGCAGGCTGGCTGGCTGGCTGGCTGTCTGACTGGCAAGCCGGCTGGGCAAGCTCTAGCGCATAACTTTCACTGTTGTCAGTTGCAAATTACGCCGCACGTACCGGACCGGACTGCAGAAGCAGAAGCGAGCAGGCAACGTCGTAATTTAAAGCTTATTTTGACACACACCACACACACACGCACACACGCACACACTGACATCTGCCTGGACTTCAGAGCAACAACATCCAATTTGCATCTTTCAAAATCGTGTTTTGTTACATTTTGTGGATGCGCAAAAATTTGCATACGACAATTAACACTCCAAAAAGGCGCGGGGGTGTTGCACATGTCAGCCAAGGGTGCAACACCAGCGGCAGCAGCAGCAGCAGCAGCAGCAGCAGCAGCAGCAGCAGCGCCAGCTTATTCGGCATGCAACAGTCGTTTTAGGCGTTGCTCGACAACACTGCGTATGCTTTATATTGCCTACACCTCACACTCACACTCGCACCCACACACTCAAGCTGCTGCTGCTGCTGCTGCTGCTATGCAAATAAGCCACAAGACTACAACGAGACTACAGTGGGTGCCAACTGTCAGCAATTCTATTATTCTATGCGCTCAGCACAACAAACTAATGAGAATTACAAATTATTTAGCTAAGCGATTTCAAACGAGAATTCTTTTGGCGCTTAATAAATGAAAACCAAAGCACACAATGCCTTAAAGCAAATTAAGAGCCGCAATCAGCCGCAAACATTTCACTCACACACATGTAAATACACATATGTATGTATAGATAGCAATCGACTGAGTAAAATTGTCGCGATGGTAAAAAGGGTTGCCCGAGAGTTGAAATGTGTGTGTGTGGGCAGCGGTTTGAGCTTGCGGGTGGCGCTGGTTTGTTGCCAAGAAATGTCATGATAAGCACACCACACACACACACACACACACACATGCATACAGCCACAGTTATACTTAATACGCTTAATTGACTTTCATGTATGCACGAATGAGTGCAGCGACACGAGACAGTTACGTTGCCTGTGGGCGGTCGAGTGGGTGGCATGGGGTGGCCGGTGGGGTTGGCTCTGATGTGACGGGTACAGGCAACATGCTGACGTCTGCTGTGTCTACATGTTGGCCAGGCTGCTGCACCATTGAGCCAAACTGATGCGATTGAACCGACTACAAAATGCTGCAACTGCTGACATTAGCGCATGCAAAATTAGCCAAGCGACAATCGTACGCAGCAACAATCTGACAAGCAAAAGTTAAACATTAAAACAAAAGCAAAAATCAGAGAGCTTAAGTATAATACTGCGCGCCAATTGCATTAAGTTTTCTTCCATACTATTAGTAAGTGATAATAGTTTCATTAAAATCAATCAGACTTAGTTATCTAGATGTCTATAACCTAGATGAACTTTTTGATTCTAAAATTTCAATACTTTCTGCTATGCTATGTAAAAATTGTCAATTGGGCCAAAAATGGATCTAATTTCAGAGAAATGCATTTTTAATAGTGTCTTAACTAATAATATTTTGTCTAATTTGCTATTACAAAATCATAATCTATGAAAAATTCTGAATATATCTTTAATAGAAACGAAGGTTCTAAGACCCTTGCTGGCGGAAATTAAAATCAAAAACTATTTTGAAATATAAATTAAAAATACAAAATTGTATTGCAGAATTTTGTTTACTAAGCAACAAAGCAACAAAAAAAATTAATAAACCGCACAAACTAGATTTGTTGTTTATATTATTAGAATTATAAATTAGACTTCAAACTGATTGCGATTTATACCTTATTTCAAGTCAGTTGTATAGAATGCTTACTGTAATATAAAATATCTCCGCCACATTCATTTTCAATTGATAAACAAGAAGTTAGCAAAAACCTCAAGTTAAGTTCTTATGTCTGGGGCATTTGAATGCTTCTGATGAATGCTGTAAATCCAGTAATGGAATCTATTGCCAAAAGGCATTCATAATCGCACAGGCAAACACACACACACACACACACACACACACACACACACACACACACACACTCATACACACGCACGCAGATTGTTGGCAAAAACGCTTATAAGCTGAGTCCACACAAATGCGAGTACACTCAGCACTGAGGGCAGGCAGGCAACGCTCTTCACTCTGACCCAAAACGCATAGAGAGTCGCATTTAATCACTATTCACTTCATTGATTCACTTATTCAGTTGCTGCTGCTGCTGCTACTCGTATTCGCATTCGGTTTGAGTTTGCAAAATGCCAATGTTGCTGCTGTGCACGTTCCGTTGCAGTCATTACCATTGACACCCAAACATTTTGTGGGTGGTGTTTGTATTGTGTGGATTTTGTGGCTCTTTTGCCACACTCTCCAGCATATGTGTGTGCGTGTGTTGTGGGCTCGTCAATCGCATTTGACAGCAACTCCTGCTGCTGCTGCTGCTGTTGTTCAATGCACATAACTTGACAATTATGCAAGCAAATTTTTCACTATATGCTCCTAATCCCAGAGTTTGCAACTACTGCAACATTTTTGTGCAACAAATGTGACAAATCTGTGCTAATAGTCTAGCCCCAAAGCTGTGGCATATGTGTGTGTTGCTGTTGCATGTTGCACAAGCTTATTTGTTATGACCAAAAGTTATGTATTTATAATAACAGTTGCACATAAAAAATGCACTTTAGTTCATAGAAATTTATGCTTTAAGGCAGTAAGTCTATTTATTCTATTATTTGTTTACATTTCTGTCTGTATGAAATTAAAGATTTTTATAGCTAAAAGCTCTAGAGCTACCAAACTTTGGGCTTTTCTTAGAAAAGAACTTTTGGCTTTGATTTAAATTTAAATAATCTTTTAGCTTGAATAGTCACCTAAAATTTTCACTGGAACAAGCAAGTAAAAGAAAAATACTTTTCATTCGTTTCAGCTGAAGTTTGTGTTTTAAGTTTTCTGTTTCAATCACACATAAATAAATAAAAATTTTTTATATATTGCAATAAATTTTATTTATACATTCCTGACAATTCATACAGTGTAGAAGTTTGCTGCCACTGATTAACTAGAAATTCAAATTTATTGCAACTTGCAAGAGAATTTCAAATCCAATTTGTCGTAATTCCTGCACTCACAGGACGCTTCCCCCCATAAGCTTAGACTGCAATCCAGACTGCTTGTTGACAACAGATCTTGTCCTTACTTTATCTTATGCCTCGCATAATTCTTAAGTGCATTAAGCCCTTTTCTGACTTCTGTGCTTTCCCTTGCACTTGGCCAAATAAAATGTGAGAGCCTTTCGCAGTCTCTCGCTTGCGCTTCCATGTGTCGCGCTCGCTCTTTGTGCCTATTTGTCTTTCCGCCAACGTTGCTCCGAATAAAGTCAATGTCAGGCAGAGCCGCCTGCTCCTGGCTCTGGCTCCAGCTGAAACTCAATTACATACGGACATACACCTATTTATGTATGTGTGTGTGTGCGTGTGTACACATGACACTGGCATTCACTAAACTTGCACAGACACATACATCACTTTTATTTATTTGCATAGCAAAAGAAAGCATAAGGATTCACATACATCCAGAGTCGAAGCCGGAATGCCCTCGCAGTAGATTCAGCTTGTAAATTCAGTGAGCTAAGGAGCTCACATAATAATGTGTTAATTAATAAATATATAAAAAAAAAAAAAACTAAATAGAAAACGTCTCGAAATGCAGCAAATTCTTCATATATTATTTTATTACTCTTTGTTGAGTAATTTTTGTCGTGCATTTGGCTGAAGAGTAAAAAGTAATTGCTAGAAAATAGATTCACAATTTTCAGTTCAGTTTTTGTATCTGCATATGTTTATTTGTATATTTTGTATATACTTTGAATGCTTAATACAAAATATAAATGTTAAATTATATATTCAAAACTTATATATGCTTGCTTTAGTTTTATAAATAATTTATTCATTTCATTCAAATTTTTTCAACATTTTGTGCTTGTTGTTATTAATATTTAGTTAATAAAAAATATAAATTTGAAAGTATTTGCTGGGCAATAATTAGATACATAAGAAAATTATTATTTATATTTTAAATATTTTTAACAAAATCACTGATTGTTTGCGTGGCAACAATGAACATAAAGCAGAAACAATTATAAGTAAAATATTTAATACATGCTGAAATAATAAAGTTACACAAATAAATATACAAATCTATACAACATTTTTAGCTTGGTCTTATATAATATTTGTTTTTATTTTAAATACATTTTTTGTAATAAATTTTATCGCTTTGCAGAGTGTATCAAAATGTATTCTTTGCTTTACGTTTTGTTAAGTTTCTTTGGCTTTATGTTTATGCCAAGGCACAACAAAGCACACAATGACAAACAAACGCACACACACACACACACACACATAGAAAGAAGCACACATGCTACATGCAGCTTGCAGTTGTTGTGATTGTTGTTGTTGTTGTTGTTGTTGCTGCAGCTGGCGCATAATGAGCGCAAAAACATCCTGTGCTGATTGTCAGCGCACAGTGGCAGGACCTCGTGCGTACGCACACACACACAGAGAGACAGACACGCACACATACATAGTATATAGCATATATATGTATGTTTGGTAAGATTTGTGCGCTTTTAGCGCGGTGACATTCAAGTTATTTCTTTATGTTTTGGTGACTTTTTAAGCGCAGCGCATGAATGCGAATATCTTTTAGAATGCTTCTTTATAAAACATGTGCCTGTGTGTGTGCTTGTGTGCTTGTGTGTGTGTGTGTCTTAGTCGGCCTGTCGCTAGAGTTTTGTTGATGTTGCCGCGTCTCCTGCTGCGTTTTGCGACATGTGTCGCATTCGCATGCCTCGCATCCTGCCAAAGTTAAATGGATCTCGTAATTGTTGTCATGGCTTGCTCTTAGCCTCACACACTCCTTTATATATATATATTTATATATATTTATATATATTTATATATATTTATATATATTTATATATATACGTGTGTTTTTTATATAGAGATTGCGGTTTAATTGCTGCATTTTAAACGCAATTGAAAAGACATTGAGCGCACTTTTGCCCTCCACGCTGCTTACAGTTCATGTGCTTTCAATAGAATAACGTGACATTTGCGCTTTGTCTTCCACTGTGTCTGTGTGTGTGTTTCATTTTTTATTCGGGGGTTGTTGCTACGCTTCACTCCCCCATTGTGTTCGTGTGGGCAAGACAAACACTTTCAAGGATAAACACTTGACACGTGTGAAGCAGCATTCCACAAAAAAAAAGGCGCATGAAGAGTTAAAGCTGCTTTATATCTAACTGACATTGTACTCTATACTCAGATGGCAATCGCACTTTAATCTCGCCTGGCAATCTTTACACATTTCCATACAGCAAACTGTAATCAATGCCAATTCAATGGGCAACATTGTCAGTAGATGCATTAAACCCACGAATGCGCACTAAAAATAAAATCCTACCATGCAAATATCCAGCCCCAGCCCCAGCCCCAGCCCCGGCCCCTACGCCCTTTTATTTGCAGTTAGCTGTTGCAATTTTCCATGCGTTTTCATTCGGTTCTTTTTGTTTGGGGTTGGGGCATATTGTTGGCTGGTAATGAAACGTCTATAAAACTCAAACGAATGTACACACAAAAATGGCAAATCATTTATCTTAAAATTCTCAGCTTTTTGTTGTTTGTGTGCAGCTCACAGTTTTTCATTTTCATTTTCATTTTCTGTTGAGCCTGTTGTAACTTACCTGAGCAAATATAAAGCGGCCAACAGCAAGCTGCACATAAATCAGCAACATAATGAAATAGAGAAAAAGAAAATAATTGCACAAATGAGACCACAAATTCGTTAATAATTGTGTCAAAAAATCAGCCACTTGGCAATCATTCAATATGCTTTAATAGCCAAGTAGCTGCCTGTCCTGCCTGTTTGCTATTATGGAACCAGACATTTAGCTGCCCGTGTTCAATTTTTAATTATTTCCCTATTTAACAAGTTGGCTAAGCCGCAAATGCAAATGCAAATGCAGTTGCTGCTTGCTCTTGTCAGCTCGTTGACATATTGCCACTTGGAAGTCAGGAAGACATTAGCTATGTGTTCATTTGCCTTTATTTATTATTATGATTTTTCCGTGACGGCTGCCTGCTAATTTTGATTGAAAAGCATTGAACTAGTTTAGACACTTGTGCATTTTGAGCGTGAAATTTAAATAAATAATAAAGCTATTAATATGAAAGCCACGCGAATTTATTTAAACGCAACAAACAAACAAAATATAAAACACTTAAAGTATACATTTTATTTAATATAATGTTGATGTTTATATGAACAAATCAATTTAATAATTAGCTAAGTACAGACAATTATTAGCATATTTCACTTAAATAAATAATAAATAAATTTAAATTCGTGGCTCTCAAGTTGATACTCTCAACAATATGAAAAACTATGCCATTGAAATATATAAATTGCCATTTAGTTTAAAAAAGAAATTTAATTAAACATCTCTATAATGCTAATGCATTAAATATATTTATTGTTCATTAATCTCTTAAAATATATTTATTGCACTAATCAATAAATTTGTCGTAACTCCTTTTGCATACAACAAATATTTACAACTTAATAATAAAATACTTAATGGCAATTATTGTAAATTTATTAGTTCCATGAAATGTTAATATTTATGTTCAGATTTATAAGCAATGTGTTTGTTATTCATAAATCTTTAGCATTTATAATTTTAAAACTTAATATTATACAGCTAAGTGGCAAAATTAGTTAAGAAATTAATATTTATTTAAAATGAAATTATTTACCTCTCAATTAACAGAAAGAGCGATTGGCACTAAATAACATTTGTATAAAATAATATTTTCACTTAAAAATTAAAATAATATAAATGATAAATTATACACTAAAATCTCTAAGTTTTTAATTTTGACAAGTTAACAATTTGGCAGACAGTTTAAACAAAAAATACGTTGGCATTCGCTTTCAATTAAAAATTACAACATTTTTAGCTTTCCACAGTTGTTAATTTATTATTCGGAAACGCATATTTTGACACTGAAATTAATATGAAACGTGAATGTGAACTAAAGCTAGTGTTATTTTAAATCAACTGTTGGATATCCGATGTCGCTTAGGTTAGCTTATTGACTTAATCTGCGTATAAGATATATGTGTTTATCTAATGAACGTGCCGCAGGCCGAAAAACAAAAAAAGTAGTTTTGCCCAAGATTAAACTGGTCAACAGCTTTTGGTCAAAAAGGAGTTTGCGGACAGGCAAGCGGCGCCTATTAATTACCAAGCTCAGTGTTAAAGTTGCAGTTCGCTTAATTTATGAGCTAATGGCTCAAGTGAAGCGTTGTTAAATTGTTTGACGATTTATATAACACATTTAACGACAGTTTGGTCAAGGCGTAACTTGAATTTCCGTCTCTGCATAATTTACACAGCAGTTGTCTTTCAAACCACACAGGCCTGTCTTTCACTCTCAACTAAAGGAAAGTTGTATGCAAAAAGCAAAAAAATGTAAATAATTATTTAACTTACTTGTCATAAAGCGAGGTATATTTTAATTGATAGTTTTCATTCAATAGTTTATTTTGTCTATTCACAAATAGTTTTTTTTTTTTTTTTTGATTATTGCACTATTCACAACTCGAGCCACTGCTATAAAAATCAAAATACAGTTTGAGTGATTACAGATGAGAGCAAACAGTAAATTGTGTAAAGCTCAAAAAACAAGTGAAATTAAAGGTATGCTGCACATAAATACTTCACAAAATCGAAACAACTAGTGCACCAGATCTTAAGGCCAATGCTGGCCGGAAATAGTTCGCACAGCAGGAGTCGCATTCGAGCTGTGGCTGCTGTTGCTGCTTCAAAGGCTACAAATTCAAGTGGCAACATGTTACGACAATAGTAGCAAGAAACATAACAAAAACAACAACAGCAGCAAAGGGCAAATGAAAAGGGCCAGCGGCAATGCGTTGCGAATGTTGTTCAACAACAGCAGCAACAGCAACAGCAGCAACAACAACGGCAGCTGTTGGTCGAGACTGCTGCCTCAACTTGGGGGCAGCTATTGAAATCTGCTTTGCTGATTGACGTCGAATGTTGTGGTTTCGGTTACGTTATTTGGGCACCAAAATACAACAGGCACCAGCAATTGCAACAACAACAGCAACAGCAGCAGCAGCAGCAGTTGTTGTTGATTTGGACAGCAGACAAGTTTAGAATTTTGTTGCCAGCCAAGTTAGTTTTGTGTTGAGCTGGCTCAGAGACAGCATAAAGTAACTGAGTGAGTGAAAGAGAAAGAGCATGCTGCGACATATTTGCTTCGATTAACGATTTTTGGTGCAACAATAAAATAATTAAATGTTACATTTTATTACGAGAAGCTTTAAAAATGTGCAGCTTCAATTAAGTTGAATATGCTTTGTTCTTCAGCATAATTAAAATGAATACCCCAGCATACAAAACCATGAAAACGCAAATAATTAAAATGAAACAATGTAATATACATAACTGAAACTATATTCTATGAACACTTGAAAATCACAAACACTTTGGAATTACAAATGTTTTTTGATAAGTTTTTTTATCAAACAATTATTAATTCGAATTGCTGTCCAAACAGTCTTGGGGGAATTTAAAAATAAACACATACACATTTAAGACTAATAGTAAAAATTATAAAAAATTCAATACATAATCAAAAAACAATTGAGTTTTTATTGCTGCTTAGAAGTAACAAAATAAATATTGATAAAAAGATATTTTAATTATATCATTGCTTTTATTTTGTTTTTTAACGAATTTTTGAAACTCTTGCAATACCTTAAGCTTGGACTTTAAGAACTTTTAATTGTTATACTCGTAATTGTTTCAAAATTGCACATGTAACTTGTTAGTGCGCACTTTAGTTTCGTTTGGTTCGATTTGGCTTTGGTTCTACCAAATATCAAGTATACGCACTGTGGTCTTATAACTGTTTTATATGAAACACAAACGCGTAGCGAGAACAACCGGCGAGGCGAGCAAAGATCACGGAGCGCAGAGAGCAGAAGACAGTCTTGGGCAAAGCTCTCAAGGCAAGTTAAGAACCGAAACGCGAGCGCGCAAAATAAAACGCGTGGACGTTAAACGCCTGCGCCAATGGCTTGTTGTATAACGATTCTAACGGTAAACGCTCGCAATAGCAATGGCAATGGCAATGGGCAATGGCAAAACTCAAATAAGCTTTGGAGCTTTGACAATGCTTAACTACTACAACGATAACGGGTAGCGACAAGAGCGAGAGCAAAGCGAGAACGACAACCGCACGTTGAGAATGTCGAATGGAGAATGGAAGCCAAGTCAACTAGTCAGCCAGCGTTACGCGCAGCAGGTGCAGGCGGCGGCGTCAGTAGCAGCAGCAGCAGCAGCATTTGCAATGAAATGCGCTTCTTATGCGAATTGCGGACTGCGAAATGTTTCGCCCCAACCCCAGCCTCTCACACTTTGCTGCTCTATTGCAAGAACCTAAGAACAACAACATTTGCTGCTCGTTGCACTCAATGAGCGAAGCGCCTAACAGTGCCCTAACAGTTGCTGTTAACTGCAGTTAAACAGACACAGACGCAGCTAAATTCAATGCAAAGCATAAAAGTAAACAAATTGAAAATTAAATAAAATATTTATAAAATTTTATTAAATTTAAACACATTTTTTCTAATACGCATTGCTTTGCTTTGTTACTAACAATTTACTTAGCAGCATGTTAACTGCAACGAAGAGAGCCCTAGCCGAAGCTTAAGCTGCCACAATGCAAGCCGAAGACGTTTTGTGGGCGCGCACAAATCAAAAGGCGCCTGTTAAGTTGCATGCAACAACTGCAAGTGGCAACCAGCTCAAGCTTTTTCTGCTCAAGAGCAGTTGCGCCACTTAAGAGCGCATTGAAAGTGAAAATGTTGCAATTAATGTTAGAACAAATTAAACTTTTATTTAAGCAGCTTGGCTTTGTTCTAACTCTTGACTGTCGTTTCGCAAGATTTGGCTTGCTTTTGTGCGTACTTATGGCTGCTCAAATCACTGCCATATGTTTTGTTTACCGCTTTAGACTCAAGAGCGTAGCACTTTACTCTGCTCTGCTTTTAATTTTTGCTCTTGCTCTTGAGTTGGACTTGCGCACACACGACAGACTGCTCCCAGTATTATTTCTACAGTGCTGGCCGTTTTAGTCGGCATGCCTGTCTAGGGGAACGCTTTGAAATAGAAACAAGCATGTTGCTTAAATTTAAGCTGAAGCAAAATTTAAATATTTCTAATATTTTTTATAAGGAACAAAATATTTAGCTTGAATATTTTTTAAATACTTTTTCGTAGTAATTTTCTTTTTCCAACGACTGTCTATAGTTGACGTTTAATAAATATGCAAATAAATCCCTACTTATAACTTATTTTGAATTGTATTGTTGGGGTTTTAATATTTCATTTAATATTAAAAATTATTTATTTTGTCGTCTATTTGCTATGAAATTTGATTGCACATTTCGCGTATTTTACATATTTTCTATATGTAATAAAATTTGTAATATACAAATGATATACATATAAAAAAAATGCAAATTCCGAGCTATACTAATTAACTAATAAATAAACAACAAGCGTGCTAATATTGGATGCAATCAACTTTTTAATATGCAAACTAGAGATGGGCGCGTGTCGGCTTTTCCTAACACGACACAACACTAACACGAAATGCTAACAGCCAACACGCACTCACTCACGCACGACATTAAATATAAATAAAAAAAAAAAAAGTTTTACTTCATATTTTTATTTAAAAATATAATTAGTATTTTTCTCTTCCAAAAAGGATGAAATAGTAGAAAATTTTTTTTTTTTTTTTAAACTTTGCTGTTTTTATTGAATCTTCTCTTAAATTGAGACTAACAATAAGTATACAAATCTTATAACTAAACATTATTTAAAAGTTTCTCTAAACTGTTTTAGGATTGCACGTTCCTAGATTCTATCGCTGGTTGGTAGGTCGTTACGACGCAGACGGGAGCGGCTGCACAGCCTTGTTAGCCGTCGCGCGAGGGGATTAGGATGCGAAGAAAGCTTGCTGTAGTATTTTACCTCGTGTTCAGCTATTACATCTCTGGATGGTTGAATATTTAGATCTTTCGTATGTTTTGTTTTCGAACGTACCACGGGGCCCCGGTGATAGTTCTAAGGATTTTTATGGACTCTCTGGACAATATCAATGGTGCTATTGCTAGCGTTCCCCATAGTGGGAGCCATAGGTCCAGATGGGTTTAAGTACGCGGATTGTAAAGCAGACCTTATATCAAGGTGAGACGAGGAACGAGCGTTGAAGAAGCCGTTGGAGGCTATTTGGCTTTTAGTTTTAGTTGCGTTCTCTTTGCTTCGATGTGCCTACGCCATGTGAGTCTTCTGTCGAGGTGTACTCCAAGATAGTCACTTCGTTTGCTTGCGGGAGTGCGGAATTGTTTAGTGTGAGCTGTGGACAATTCTGACTGTTTAGGGTAAACGTAACATGTTTGCTTTTTTGTTCGTTACTTTTATTGCCAGTCAGAGAGCCCATTTCTCACTTCGACCAATATTGAGAGCAAGTTGCGCTGCTGCTGTGCTAGGGACTCGAACGGGTGAGAATAGCTGTATCGTCAGCAAAGGTGGAATGTTGTTAGTTGTCAACTTGTTGGAATATCTGCTGTGTAAAGGACCTTATAGTGTTTGTCCAAGTACTCTGCCGTGTGGGACTCAGCTCTGATACCCCCCCCCCATAGTCGTATATAAGCCTGAGGTTGAGAAAACTCGTTGGCTTGAAGCAGAACTTACAGGGATATTTAAAATTTCTTTAGCCAGCTTTTCCAATATTTTGAGGTCACTTGCATTTTTCCAAAAGTCTAATATATTGTTTAAGCACTTAAATATTTTCAATAGAAAAGCTACGGTCAAATATTGATCAAATTTAGAGATCATTTGAATTTTTTGGCAGTTATGCCGTGTTTTCGTGTTGGTGCTCCAAACACGAACACGCACACACACGCACGAAAAGAAATATTTCAACACTAACACGTCGTGTTGAGTCGTGGGTGTTAGTGACACGATCAAAAACACGACACGCGCGCACCTCTAATGCAAACATTCATTTATTTATTTAAAACAAATGCCTTAAAAGCTGCTGGCTAGTATCCTTTTTATTTCAAATTGTGTCTGAGAGGGTCCTAAAAACTTAAACTAAGCCTGCATTAGTTGAATAAGTATTCATTGCTCTTTAGTTGTTCTTCTCATAAAGACAGGTAGGCAGACAAATGAGTGGGTATGATCCAATAGAATTAGATGTATAATATATATGGGCTTGAGCTGATTTTTCTATTTATCAGACTACATTTAAAAGTGTTTAACGTTTAAAAACTTATCATCTATCATAGATGTAAGCCACTTTCATTTAAATTGCTTACACAAATTACTGCTAAATAATCAGAAAAGTAGAAACAACCTACCGAGCAACCTCACCTATTCGCATTACTTCATTCAGAGTTCCTCTTTGACTGTTCGCTGTCCAGAGTAAACGCAGCCAGCAAACAAAAACAAACAAATTAATGATTTTGCAGCTCAACCGCATTTTGCGGTGCTTGACGTTCTTGATAAGCTACCAAAAATTCGCTCGCTTGTGGGTATGTGTGTCTCATTTGTGTGTGTATGTGTGTGTGTGTGTGAGTCTGTCTAAGGCAAAAGTGCAAAATGCGCATGCAGAATATTAATAACAAGTTTGAATGTTGAATGCGAGCCAAGGCATAACAAAGAGATATCCTGTAAAAAGTTAAAGCAAACGTAACAAGAGAAGCTAAATTAAATTGTTTAAGAATATATTTAAAATAAATATGCCTATAAATTAATAAAAAGGCAAATAAAAATGCCTTATAAAATGTTATTGCCAGCTTTATATATAAAAAGAGAGAGAGGCAAACTAAAGCTAAAGACAATTAAATGGCCAGCGGCAACTGCGAAGCGAACTTAGCGCGTATCTTGTCTTGCGTTGCATGTGGCAGTGGCAGTGGCAGTGCCAGTGGCATGTTGCCTGCTTGCTGGCAACAGCAGCAGCTTAGCTTAAAGTGCAGTCAAGAAGTCTCACCTCTACTGCTTTTTTTTCTTTGCTATATTTCCTAGCTTGACATTATAAATTTCAGTCATGTTTCTAATAACTTTGAATTAATCATCTTTTCCGGTTTTGCTTTTGAAGCACGCACACACACAGAGAAATAGAGAGAGAGAGAGAGAGAGAGTAAAGAAAACTTTGCCAGACGTTGCTGCTGCTGCTGGTGTCTGTGGCAGCTTAAAGCCGCAGCAGGTCAGGTGCGGGTTGCAGGCAAATGAAATGTAATCCACATGAAAATTGCCTTGGCTTATGGAAAATGTGACAAAGTTGAAGAAAACTCGCCCACACTCATACTCCTATATATATACATATATATATATTTTTTTTTATTAACTTCTTTATATTTGCATGCAGAACATGGCAAGTCACATCCCTCCTTCTCTACCTTGATGCGATTTTAGTCGGGTGTAAATTACAGCAAATATTACGCATACGCCCGCGGTGCTGATGAGCGACAAGTTTAGGTTTCGTTTCGTTTCGTTTCGCGTTTGTTTGCCTGGCAAATTATTATTAGGCAAGCAGCAGCGTCTAGACGCCGCCACCACACATTCCAGCTTGCCTCCTCCTCTCCTCCGCCCTCTGGACCCTTCGCTTGCGCTATCTTCTTGCATAAAACTTTAATAAATTCGGTTTTTTGTATTTTGATAAGTTGCAACTTTGTCTAGTTGCGTCAGGTGAATTATTTTGGCACACTTTATCATCATTAGCGCCAACACCAGACTTGCCACCAAGCCGGCAGCGCGAGCAGCGCCTTAAGCAACTTTGCTGTTGTGGCATAAATAATTTTCCAGATTTTCGCTACATTTAATTGTATAATTTGTCTTTTTTGCCAACTTTCGTTGCATTCGCTTCATTATTTATAGTTCTTGCCACTCGTAATGAGCTTGAATCCTTGCTAAGCGAAATTAGACCAAGCTGGATTTATGCTTCAGTGCAAGCCAAACACCTTTGCTGCATATAAATTTGACTAATGGCCACTGAAATTTCTTGTCTCCCATTCAATTAGTGTAGGTGATAATTTAGCTGCAGCAGGAAAATAAACGATTATTGAGTAAGTCTTGTAATTGAAAGAGCTGTATAATTAGTTAGGAATTAATGTTATTATTTTAACTTTCATATAAAGCTTGAAAAAAGAAAAGGAAAGCAAAGGATTTGACGCGCTTTAGCTAAGTTGAAAGTTCGACTGACATTTGATTTAAATATACAATTTGAATTAAAACATTAATTAGGCTACAATAAGGAATTAATAATTTTATAAGTTTTGATCCACACAGATGCAAATTTTTAAGAAATTGTTGATTGATTTAATGTTTAGTCTAGACCAAAAGCTACGTAGCAGCTGCTTCAGTAATACTCAAAATATTAAAATATCTTATGCTTTATATTATTCTCTATCGCAGAAGCGATAAAAGTGCCAACTTACCACAAAATCTCAGTCTATCTAAATGGCTTGCTAAAAATAGTAAAAGCAAAGTCATCTCATGCATAAGTAATGTTAATTTAATTGCAAATTTAACGCGATACTTGGAATCAAAAACTTTGTGTGATTAAATTAGAATATTTTACTTACATGAAAATCTTGCCACAAGTTGAACTATGACAACCATAATGAGCCCTTAAATTGCTGCTTTAGAATTAACACAAGCAATGTTATTTGTATCTTAAATAAATTCACTCTTAAAATTCTGCAGAGCCATAAAGTATTAAGATTTATATAATTACCATATAATTTGCACAAAAACAAAACTAAAGTACCTAAGCTTATATGTTTAGGTTTCGAGGCTTCACGTAAGCTCAAGCACGCTCATAATTCCCTAATAATGAGAACTTTTAAAGTGCCGTAAAAGAGCTTAAATCGCCAGCCAGCTCTTAAATGCTTGACACGAAACTTTTGACAGACGCTCTTTAAGGTCATGCAGTTCAATGAACTAACGTCTTATCGGCTTGAGCAGCCATTAACAAGTTTTTTTCAGCTCAACTTTCGGCCACAATAATGTTGTGAGCAAAACGCCGCAGGAATTGACAATTGTTATCTATTTTAAAGGCATTGAATATGCCGAGCACAAATGCCATTTCCATTTCCGTGGGGCGGTGCTTTACGCCTAAATAACTTATGAGCTGTGGCGACAAGGTGTTAAGGGCTAAAATTAGAGCAAAACACAGCAAGCCACGCAACAGAGAGAGAGAGAGAGAGAGAGAGAGAAAGAGAGAGCGAGCAAAGTAATGTAAAAAAGGCTAAGAGCAATACACAGCTAACGGCACGCGCCCATCAAATAAAGTTTACTTACGCTACAATTCAGTTTGTCTGACGAAGAAAAAAAAAGGGTTCGAGGGCAAGTGGCAGTAACATCCTTGAATTGACAACTGCGCATCGTTAGCTACAACCCTTGAGCACTTGTTGTTGTTGTTGTTGTCTTTATTTCGGAATCAAGTGCTTTTTGAAAAGTTCTTGAAGTCGTCACGAATTTCTGCGCAATTTTAATGGCACTTGACTAACAGTCAGCACTAACCTGATGTTTAAAGCCTCATTGTGTGTGTTGTTTGGGGCTCACAAAACAATTTAAAAACAATACACTCTAGGGTAATCCATCTGGCGAATTTTGTCAATTGCAAAATCTTTTTTATTTTTTGCCAAATCAGCGCAAACATTTAATAGCATTAAATATCAAACGCAACGCTGGCTGCTGCCAAAAAATAAATTCCATGAAAGTCTTCGATGCACGCAAGTGGAAAATTGCATCTGTCAAACAGAATTGCTCAGATAATAATATTATAAGAAATAGTTACGCGTAGGTATTTGACAAAATACAATATTTATTCAAGGCATTTGTAGTTAGGCAGCGACTGAAATTAATGATGAGAACGGCTTGGAATGTTTAACTCTTATGCTTGACAACTTTTCAAATAGAAAATGCAAATTGTCATATATATTTTTCAAAAAAATATTCAATTCAATTAAAAGCGATTAAATTTTTTCTTATGGTTAATGGTTAAATAGAAAGATGAACTAAAAAAATATGTAAAAACTTATTTATTGTAGAGCTCGTATTAGAGAGTTGAGAGGGTATTTCATTCTAATTAGACTGTTACCCTTGGTGATGTGGGATTCAGTTCATGTGAACTGGGTCCGAGCATGGCTCCGTAGTGCTCCGAAAGACCAAAGTAAGTTAAGTAGGTAAGTAAGTTAACTGACAACTGGTGACGGACAACGTCAAGTTGGTCAAGAGAGGAAACGAAAAAATTTAAAAACAACAACGGAGACTCGCTGCACTCATCAAAGCCTAGAATAATATAAAGTGATAGTGAAAATAAAAAAGTGTAATTATAAATAAAAAATAATGAAGTGCAATTAATAGCAGAAAGTGTGGAATCAACGCCGTTTCCGATATATATATTGTAAAAATAAATATTTAATTGAATTCTAATCTTTAAATGCGTGCTCATGAGGATTAAAGTAGACTCTGCTAAAAGGGTAGAACAGAACTTTTGGGATAATTTAAAATACTTAACAAATTTAACAGTAAGTAAAAGCTTCACTTATTTATATATTTAGTTAAATAATTAAATGGATGCAATGTAATTTACCATTAATATTATACAATATACTCACCACTAGGTGAGGTCTTAAGCAGAACAAGGCTTCGAACTCGCATGAATTAATTTAACAACACAACTTAAACTCTTCTACTCTACTTCATTGCATCAACTTCATTATCTACTCTAAACTTAATGCTATGCATGCTAAAACGTCTTAAAAGCTAACCGATAATTAAACTTATTCAATCGCCGCCTGCATTTAAAATTAACAGCCCTGACTCAAATTAATTATTAAATTCAAGCAGTCACTTAACTTTGCTGCTACTTTGCCAGCCAAACTTATTTCTACCCAATCTTATTTCACTCATAAGACTGTTGCTAGTTTGTATTCTTTGTAGTCTGTAAATATAATTCAGTGACATCTGTGGCAATCGACGCTTATGCAAATTGCGTTTGCCCAATACTCCACACTTGTAATTTCTAATTAATTATGCCACAAATGACGCTTATTGTGGTCACAGCACAGACGCTCATTACTATAGCTAAACATAAGGTAAGCATAGTATATATAAAAGAGCAGATTACTACATATGCGTGTGTGTGTGTGTGTGTGTGTGTGTGTCTCTCTCTGGCATCTGGAGCATTTGTGAACGGCGACAGGTGCAATTTATATTTATTGCCGAGCGCACTTTTCTCAACTCTTTTGTTTTAAAAATTTTTGCAAAAAAATCGCATAAGTTGCAGCTGGCAACAGATTTGGGCGTCACTGTATGCACAGTGGTACACAAATTATTTGCAAAACTGCCAAAAAAATATTAAGTCAGAGTAGAGTGGAACTTTTATATAAGAATCGAAGCAGGTTTATGTTTGACTTAATACGTTCTAAAACAAAAAGGTTTTAAATATTTTTCAATACATATATAATTAAATATTTGTCATTTAAATTAACCATCAAGATAATTAAAGTAATTTTTATGTGTACATATGTTATAGGTAAAAATGAAAGTGAAATCAAACAATTAATCAAGCGAAAAGCAACTGAAAGTGCCACAGCAACAGCCAGTGATAAAAAAATTCTGATAGAGTCGAAATAAAATCAATCAGTAAACAAGAATCATACAACGCGTAATTTCTTGCCATGAGTTTGATCATTACTTTCATTTGAACACATTTGTTTATCGACATATTTAGTCAGTTGTAAAACAAAATATCTTATAATTTTTTTACTAATCTGTGTATCAGCTGCGGCCACGAAAATCTTCATTGGGTGATGGTTCTTACACTTACTCCCAACGGCTTCTTTCGTGGACCTAACTTATTGCCTCTTTTTTTCAAGATGACCAACGGGTATTTGGCTATTAAATTCAAAAATTGGAAATAGCCAGCGATAATCGACAACTCAGCATTGTGGATAATGTCGAGCTATTTGCGATTTTTCCGCTCCCGCTCTAGACCCACATTAACAACAAATACAATGAATGTTTTTATGGACTTGACTATTTAGTCAATGATTATGTAAGTCAAAGATATTTCATTTTTTAAAATAATTGCTACTTTTTTAATCCAACAGCTATTTTTATACACTTTGGCATTTATTTATAAACAATGAAAAACGGTAACTTTAAGCTGTGCCGACCCCAACGTCCGTCTATGCGTCCGTTCGACTGTATGAGCAACAAGACATCAGCGATTATAAGAGATAAAGCTATGTAAATACTCCTAGCGTTAACTTTAACTTTATATAAAGTTGGTTGCATTCAACTTTGGCACTCTTTTGCATGGAGTAAGTTATTTTTAATGCATAGCTTAGTCATAGTTATCATTTGTATCCCGAATCACAAACCACAGTGCACTGCACTTTGCAATGTAAAAATGTTTAGTCTGTCGCTTGTGCTTTAAATTTTTGTGCTCAAGTTTTTATGTTGCTGCTGCTTTTGTATTGTTGCAACTAATGAGCTGCAATTTGCTGCGAAATGTTAAAGTGGCAGCCCACGAAGCGTTGTGTATGTGTCGCAATGCATTAAAATTGCGCATACGCCACGTGCGCGCTGCAGCTCGGACCAGGCCAGAGCCCGAGCCCCAGACATGACTCAAAAGGCGACCGAGCGTAAGAAAGTCATCAAATAGTACGGATATGCGATACACAGGACGTTGCGTTGCAGCCCAACTTGAAGGACAGGCGAGAGTCAGTGACTAACGCTGATTGAGGCTATGATGCGAAAAGTTCAAACAAACAGCGGCAACAACAACAACAACAACAACAACAGAAGCAACTGTAAACTTTGCTGCCAAATGAAGCGGGCAGCGCAGAACAAACTCTTGGCCAGCAACGTTCATGTCCTCGATGCTGGATGCTGTTGGCTCTTGGCTGTTGGCCCAGGACTAAAGTCGCTGATCGATGCAAGTTGTGGCCGCTGCCGCAGCATTTTTTTGGGCCGTCGCCATTATTAGCCCAAAACGTGCTTGTTGTTGTTTTTTCTCTCTCTTTTTTGTGCCACAAAACTTGGTCCTGGACAGCCAAAAAAAAAAGTAAAAATAAAAACCCGTTAACAGTTAAGTGGATAAGCCAATTTATGAGTTTCGAATTTAACTTTGTCACTTTTTGCTGCCCCTTCTCACTTGCTTAATACCTCTCTCACTCTCCCCCTCTCTCTCTCTCTCTCTCTCTCTCTCTCTCCCGCTCTATACCTCTCTCGCTCTTTGGCTGGCTAGCTGTCGCCACTTGGCACATTTAAGTGGATTTGTTTTGCTTTATTGGTTGCTTGCTAGTGGCTCAGCCCCTGACATTTTTGGGCTAAAAGTTTTTAATTTTTATATATTTTTACAACGTGCAGAGTTTTTTGTTAGTGCATATTTAGCCTTTTCATTTAAATTGTTGACTGTGCATTCTCTTTCTCTCTTTTTGGTTGGCTCATTGCTTGCCAAGGCTTAAGTAGGCAGTAAAGTTACACAGCACTTCCCTAATGAGCGTCTTTGGGTGAGAAATACTTGCGAAATATCAGCGAACAGCATCGGATTAAGCTCTTTAGATTATATAATATTAACTTAAAGCCTTAAACTTTTATATTTATTTGCTATAAATATATTTATAAGCATTTGCTTTAAATTTATACATAAATGAAAATTACTTATGCAAGTCAATGAAAAGAAAAAGCCAAAATGTTAAATGCGAAAATTAGTTAGAGCTTTAAATTAATAGAAATAATTATGCTGAACTAAAAATAGTTCCAATAATATAGAAAATTAAAATGTAGTAAATTAGTTAGCATATTAACTATTATTCATTTATTTATTCATCAATTACAACAACTTATATGTATAATGCTAAAAATGGTGTCATCTTAGTATATCAAGCAATTTATTTATTTAAGAATTATCATTTTCTACCATTGTGACTTTTTTAACTGTTCAGCCATCTTACTCTACATGCTTTGGTTTATGCCGTATCAGCTGAGTTTAATGAATGTATTCAGTTTGAATTAATTAAGGTTAATGTATTCAACATAACAATTCAAATTAAATTTTAAAAAACGCATTTAATGCAATATCAAAATAATATTTTAAGAATGCGCGTAATTCAAATTCAGATTGGAAAAAAATTAATGCATTAAAAAATATCTTTATTCAAGTATTAAATTCAAAAATGATTTCACTTTCTTACATCTCTGATGCTGATGTATCTCTTATTTGTTGTTATAAAAAAAATGAAAATGGATCAATTACAATTTTATTATACACAATTTAGATTTGTTACGTTTCATTCAATTATTTGTATATTTATTTTATATCATGCTAACTATAACTTAAATCGATAAATTCTTGCCTCAAATGCAGCTCGATGCATAAATTTACGCTTTAAAATATTTTTGTGATTACTTAAGATGTTTGCGTACTTAAGCTCACAATTAGAATTACATAAAGTGCTTGAACTGCCAGCAGCAGCGATTAGCGGATTTTACTTTCAGCTGCTGTAGCAACTTAATGCCCAAAGTTGTTAAATTAAAGTTTTGCCTGTGACTCGCAAGTTGCAAGTTGCTGTTGCAGGTCACGCGCCACAAAAATTGCCCACAAATCTAGACCGAAAAATAAGTTGGCGAGACAGAGCTGAGGCTGATGCTAAGGCTGAGGCTGAGACAGAGAGATGAATGCCAGCTGATGATGATGCTGCCCTTGTCCGCTGTCCTGTTGATCGTTGCAAGCGCGTCAGAGAGCTCATTTGCATATTTGCCAATTGACAACAAAAGAAGTGCAACGTGTGTAGCCTTCAAGTGTTCAAATGGTGTGTGGCATTGGCATTGGGGTCGCCACCGCTAAAGCTAAAGCTACAGCTGCTGCTTATGTATGCGACACGAGCATTGAGCGTGCATTGAACTCGACTGCACTGCGGCCCTGCGGTCAACATTGCGTATTCATAATCAGCCAACACACACACACACACACACACACACACACACAGATAGAGAGAGCGAAAGAGAGGGGACGTGCGCCCGAAAGCAGGCAATGCCTGATGCTTTTTGGCCAATGGAACTTCAATTCCTTTTTCTATTACTTCGACTGACGAGAAACTCACTTTGACTGCCCGCTTGCCGGTTACGCTTTATTACTTTTGAAAGCCAACGAGCCAAGCGAATTAGATATGCAACGCGCGTTGCAACTCGCCGCAGTCTCCATACACTGCCCGCACAGAGAGAGAGCGAGAGAGAGAGAGAGAGAGAGTCCAAGTGCGACAAGTGAGCTGCTCAGTTAAAGTTTCAGTGCAGTTCAGTTGAATGCAAAACTTGTACTCATCTTTCGCTTATGCTCAGCCTCTGCCCTTTATAGACACATTATTCTTTGCATTTTTATTTCTCTCTCTCTCTATCTCTTGTCTCTCTCGCGGCTGATTTAATGCATTTGCCTTTGGCTGTGTGTTGTGGCTTTCGGGGGGCTTGAGACTGCGGCTCAGCCGAAAAACAAACTTTAATAAGAAATGTCTTGAGCAGCGTGCTGAACACCTGCATGACGTTGCATGCAACACGCTTACATGCAACACACACACACACACCAACTGGTGATAAAAATTAACGACTCCCCAAATGTTGCAGTCAGCCAAAAGTTGCTCGGGCTTTCTGTAAATTTTTTAGCATTTAATTTTGCGACTGCTCGTCTTTTATTTGATTTAAATATGCAATTTTTAATAGTCGTAAAACTGCCTCGACTCGCAGCTCTCCACAGTGGCGCATTGAAAACTATTGCAGGCAGCCAAAAAAAAGAAAAAAATTTAAGCCATGTTTAAATGTGCCCCGTGCCTTGGTCCTGGGCCAGAGCGAAAGACAAAAATAACTACATAATTTATTTATGCAATATCTGCAAACGAATGCGAGGAGGCAAGAAGTCCAATGCTCGTTTCTGTTTTTTTTTCTCACTCTGGCTACAAACTCTAAATGCTGCAACATTTTGTTTACGGCCAACCAAGGAGCCGAGTCGCCATTTTCTCTCTGTGTGTGTGTGTGTGTTTGTGTGTGCGCTCAATTCGCATATATATTGTATTTTTTTATGCATTTGTTTGCTCTCTGGTATCGGCGAGCAACAAATGCTAATTTGTTTCAAATGCTATTGCCTGTTTTGCATTGAATATTGCAATTGCAAATAGTCTGCAAATTTATGAGCGAGTGCGCCAAAGTTTTCGCCCAGTGTACTCGCATTCCATTTGAGTTATTTATGGCAAAAAGTTGACTCGTCGGCACTTGCGTTTTTAAATTCGTAAACAAAAGTATTTTGCAATTTGTATAAACAAAATAGAATTAACATCATTGGCGGCAACTCTCGGCTTATTGCTTAAGCTTAAGCCACTGTGCATTGACCATGAGCACGTCCCCAGACGTGTTTACTCCACCATTCATTGAATTGCTGCACACAACGTTAAAAGCTATTCCAACCTGCATTGAATGCCATAAAAACATAAACACAAATTGAAGTCTCCAGCACTTCTATGGGATTATTACAGCCTTAACAATTTCATATAAGGAAAAAGTAAAGAAAATAATTTTATTTCAATGCAGTTGCGCAGTATTAACTTTTATTTCAAATGTAAACATGTATTAAAACGTTACAATAATTGCCAAAATGCACAAATTTCCGCCAAGCGACAAACTTGTAAAAATTTATTTGTGTCAAAATTGCTAATTAAATATTAAGTAAGATATAAGTTAAATATCGAGTCAATGGTCTTAGCAGCTGGAACTTCTTGCCTTAATTATTATATTATTTCATTTATTTATAATAATTAACTTTGTAAATAAATAATAAAAAAAATTATTAAGAAATATTATTGTCTATAATTTATAACAATATATTTTTCGCTTCGAACTTTTGTTCATATTTATTAATGAGCACTAGTTTAATAATTATGCATTCTGAATGTTTTCAATTCAATTGTATCAGGCAGCCAATTATAATAACATATATATTTACTTAGTTGCACAGATAGATAAACTATTTATTTAAATTACATACAGAACCATTGAAAAGATAGCAGTACAATAAATACAAAATCTTAAAGAAATATAAAAAGCTCACTCAAGCTTTCAACTTGTAAACATATTAAAAGATTAACGCAGCTATATATCTTAAAAAATGCTAAAAAAAAAAAAATTTGCTTGTGACATTTAAAGTTTACTAGATTTTACTTACCCTCCTCACAGCTGTTGCAAGTCAGTACAGAAACTATTCCTTAAAATTTAATTCTAAGTAGTAAACTTTCAATGTTACAAGTTAATTTATTAAGATACAGGACAGAAAACATTCCTTAAAATTGTCTTCTAGTATTAAAGTTTACATAACACTTTAGCTATTGTGTATTGATTTCAATGCATTGGCAATTGTTTAAAAATATTACTACAATAACTTTTAGTGAGGGTGACAAGTCGACGGACAAAAGCTGAATGACTGTCAAGAAAACAACAAAATAATAAGAATAAGTTGAGGAATAATAAGCAACAGCTGTTGAGCTGCAGTTGCAGAGAGAGTGTGAGCGAGCTTTTTGCTTTGTGGCATTGCGTATACGGCACATGGGCAGTTAATTGAGTTGAGTTGTCAGTTATATGTTAACTAGATATTGCAAAGTCAGTTACACTTTAAATTAGACTTTAAGCCAGCAAATTAGATTTCCATATTTGCTGCTGCAGTAGAATTTTCCAGTTGCCTGCAATTACTGCATATTTTCTTTTTTTTTTATATGTTTTGCTTTTTAATTTAAATGTTAATCTGCTTGCATGCAGGCCAATCTCTCACACAACTGCTCATGAGTGAGCGAGAAAGGGAGAGCAAACTATGTGGAGTGTGAACTGGCATATTTTTGCTCATAATTTGAAGCAATTTGCATATGGTCAAGCTGGCGCCAGCAGCTAACTGAGAGGCGAGTGCAACAAATGCCTGAAATAGTTAAAGTGACCGAAATCGCAGTAGAGCATTTGGTGTTGCCCCAACTCTGTCCTTTGGCATTTGCTGTTGGCATCACTTAAGTTTTTACGCTCGTATTTGTGCACACACGTCTTTTTATTGTGTATTTGTCTTGGCTGCCACAAATAAAGACGAAGACGATGGCGATGGCGATGGCTCAGCTCAGTTCAGCTCAACGAGACAGCGAGGCGAGTGCCACAGCGAGTGGCAGAGCGTAGAGTGGGAATTCATTAAAAATTAATCCAATGCTGGCGTTGCTGCCATGTTACTCTCATTCGTGTTTGTACAGAGGAGAGTGGTGGGGAGAGTGGGCTGGTGGGGAGCGGGCCATGCTGTCTGCTATTCAATTACGTATGCCACGGCAGCCATGAAAATGACCTGCAGCATCTGCAAGCCCCTTTGGCTGTGGCACTAAATTCTAAGAGCACTTGGGTCGGCAACCCCACAAATGACCCAACGCCAGCCTCAGCATTCAGCTTTGGACTTTGGACTTTGGGCTTTGGACTTGGAGCTCAACTGCTTGGCAGTTTTATGTGTTTTGTCTTCGCAGTCGCATGCCGCATAAACGGAATTATTTACAATTTATTTTTACCTGAGACTGAGACAACAGCAACAGCAGCAGGCGTTGGCTAACGTTGGCTTGTTTACTTCTTTTTCTGCCATTCAAAATGTCTTCATTACGCTGCTGCTGTTGCTGCTGCTGCTGCTGCTGCTGCTGGCTGCTGCCTCATTGGCTTTAATTTGGCTCTATACGTATATCCGTGTTGCCTTGAAGTGTTGCCTGTTTATTTGAGACATTTGCAGCTAACTAATATCCTGAGTGCTGCGCCAAGTAATTGGCTGATGGTCGAAATGACAACGCAGCAGCATTCGCTTTCGAGTATTTAATTTGAGCAAACAAGCAAGAGCTTGTCTCGCTATTGCTCAGTTTGATGAAATGCCAACAGGACTAGACGACGAGACTACAGGTAGATTGCTTAACCAAAGTAAATTTGATTTGCTCATTTGGCAAGCGCAACAAAATTGAAATTTATTTCAACACAGCAGCTACAGCTGGATTAATCGGCTAATTAAACCAGAACATAATGAAGCTAATAACATATATAGATTTATAAGAATGAATAAGAAACCAGCTTAATATATTCTAACCTACCTGTTGGCTACCTTAAGCAAAAAGAAGTAAGCATTTACTTTCTTACTTCGTTCTCTTCTCTTTCTCCCTGCTGCAACCTGAGTACATTTACTAAAGCCCACTTCGTTTAAAAGCTTTTCTTGTTAACACACTTTACAATCTATTAAGTGTTTGTATTTTACCTTTAGGTGTTAAAATCAGAATTGCAGATCCTTAGATGTGATCTGATCTGAGATGTAAAGCCTCAAGCTCTCGAGGATGTTAACATTGGGAACTTCTTTGCGGACCTTGTAGACTCTACGGGAGAAGCTCCCAAAGATGGATCACAGGATGATGCTTGGCAGATTTTCACAATGATATTAATGATATTGAAGGCACTGTTAAATATGAATTTGTTCATGCCACGATTTTACGAGCTGTGGGCTGCTCTCCTTCATGTTGAAGTGTGGCCACGATTTGCTCTTAACTAAAAAAATATTTAGGCTTGACATTTAATGATTTGCAATATATACTTAATTTGAATAAAGTAAAAGCTGCTTAAAGTTGTAATATATTTGCAATTTTTGTCAACATTTTTGTTTGTTCTCTACTCAAATCTAGCAAAACCGCAGTCTGCATGCAATGGATAGATACGGCATAATAAATATAAATAAAGATTTTTTATTGTAGTCCAAACAAGAAACATAGATAAATACAAAATTTTTTGTGAATTTTAATAGATATATTTATTTTTGTTATGTACACTTTCTTGCACTTACTTACACTAACTTGTCTTTTACTTTCTAAGGTCTGAGAAATATCTAGTTGCATCCAGGGAACACAGAGCCGAGAGAGCCAATATGTAAATTGTCTCTTGACTACATTATTAGCGTTTTCAAATAATTATGTTGACTGGATCCAATCTGCTTTTTATATTTATTCAAATCATTTAAATAAAATAGGTGGAAAAGCAACAGATTTATTAATTTAATGTAAAAGGTAAAAAGTCACTAAAACATTTTATATTACACTAAGATCAATGAACTTCTGTAAAAGAAAACAATTGCACAGCATCGTTTACTGTATATAAAGCTATTAAGCTTTCTTAAAATAAAGTATGGGAATTCAAATCAAAAATTACGCTCACTAACTTTCTATAGAATAAAACTTCAAGCACAACAAATTAATAAATTAATTTATAATAAAAAAAAAAATTTGTTGCTGGCTGTTGAGCATATAAATATAAATTGTTTTAAAACTTAGAATCAAAACATAGCAGTGCTTAACTTAATTTATTGCTCTTTACTGCTTAGCTATGGAGGCGTTTGTATTTATTGGCGAACGCTAAGCTTGCTTACCTTGGAGTCAACATGGGACACCTGTAAGGCATTAAGTGTTGTTTCCAGTTAATTGAATGCCAACCTCTACAACAGATCCACACACACACATACACGAACACAGACACACATGTGTAAAGGCAGCGCATCTAATGTTAATCAAGAGGCAAGGTCTAAGTGCAAACACACTCTGCATAAATTAGTAAAAACTTGAATGCCAAGCCAAGCAGAGCTCAATAGACATTAGCTCCAAGGATGTGCAAGCGAGAGAAAGAGCGAGAGAGAGAGAGAGAGAGAGAAGTGATGCAGTTGAGGCATGAGGCAGTTGTTTATCAACATCATCACGCTCATCATCAAGCACTCATGAGTGATGATAAATCATCAAAAGCGCCAAGGCAAACGTGCAACGTGCAACGTGTTGCGGCACTTGCAGCTTGACGGCTGCTGCTGCTGCATGCTGCAGTTTGTGGCAACTTGATTATGCGCACAATGCCAAACAAGTCGCTGCCCTTTGTCTCTTTGCCAGCGCCATAATTATTAATTGCCCTGAAAGCTCTGGCAAATGCGAGTAATGATGAAGTGACTGCTTCAAGCAGCTTATGGCTCATACCTGTGGCAATTTGTATCAACTACGTGCGCGCTTCGCTCTCGACTCGCTAATGCTGTTATTAAAATGCAATTTTTTCCCAAGCTCATTCTGTTTTCTTTTTGCTTTCATTAGCTGAAACTGTTTGGCCATGCAGGGCAACTGCAATGCGACAGGCTTAACTGTGGCACATGCAAATTAGTCTTACAAAAAAGTCCGCTCTACTAAATATTTGCATATAAATGCAGCAACTATTTGTTTAGCTCCGCTAAATGCCATTACGTATACGCAATGTTTTATTTTTGGGCCCAACAGGAAGAGCGCTCGCTACACTTTATGCGACACACTTTAGCGCTTGACAGCTAAACAGCGAAACAGTTAAATATATGTGAGCTTGTTTCTGTGATTGCGATCACAGGCAAGAAATTGCGTTTCTGGTATTTTTATGTTCAAGGAATTTGCGCAAGCGACAGCGCTGAAAAATTAACGTGACATTTTATATCGTCAGGCATTGTTTATTTGCTAACCACAACAAAATGCTTTTAAGCTTTTAGCTAGATAACAAACAAGGCGCTAAATTTTGTTTTAATCCTCCAAGCGTGGTATGCACAATTAATTGACTATACAATTTATTTATTTACAGGCCACTATTCCCAATGTCGATTTTTTTGGCATAAAGTCGAAATTTCAATGTAAGAATTTTGCCTTTTCGCTGATGCAATCTTAAAGTAAATACATGGCATACATACAGTATAATTTTTAAGAAATTTATAGTTAATTTTTTTGTGAGCTCTTAAAAGTCAGCAATCAATCAGATGCTTAAAACAAAAAAAAAATTTTTTTGACATGATTTTAATTTTTGTTCCAATTAAATATTTTTGCGTTAATTAAAATAATTTTACAATGTAAAATGAAGAGAAAGGTATGTATTATATATTTTGAATAGTACTTTTATGTGAAGTTCTAGTTTTTTGGTTGTGTATGCGTGAATTGCTTATGTGGATTTGTGTAAAAAATTAAAATTCGTTCTTTACTTTTCGTAGCGTGTAACTAACAAGCTGAGGCTTACTGAGAAAAACTAATAACTTACGTTTGTTCTTTCAAGTATCGTATTTGACCGCGCAGTAATAGTTTGTTCCCCTTTTCGAGAAAAGCTCACATGTTGCAGGTGAATTTTTATTCGAAAATTGTTGAAAATTAGTATTATGTGCGCGCTGACTTGGCGTCTTCCGACAAAAAAAATATAAAAAAATTGAAATTTGAAAAAAAAAATATCAAATTCTAAAATATTCAAAATAAAGTTCATGCCAAATTTCAAGGCCCTAGCCTTATTAGTAGACTGCCAACAAAAATCGACTTTGGGACCATAGTGCAGGCCACGAATGTCTGGCTAAGCAGCAACAGCTGGCCACAGATAGGGATTGGGTATTGACAAATTGATGTTAATGACAAATACGCCTATGAGTTGAATACCTTGATTTTTAAATTTAATTAAAGATATGCATACAATATAAAGGGATTCATATTCATTTCGTTCACATACGAATAAAAAGGATTAATCTGAAACTTCTTGGAGTTTTAATGGTTAGAGAGAAGATGTTTTATTTCAGCCCTGCGTATTTTCTCAACTGCCAAAAGCGATTGAAGGAACTAGCAGAGCTGGCTTAGTCCACTCTAAGTACTTGCGCCATTCTCTCCCCTCTACTGACCGCGAAGCAATCCCCTTTGCTCTGATAAGAGCTCAATCGCATATGCGCTCTTGTTCTGCGGCCACTGAAGCTACAACAGTAACCAGATTATAATAACAATAAAAAATAATCATTTTAATAACAAATTTACATTTGTTGTGGTTCAACAAAGAGTTGCTTTTAAACTCCTGATCATATGATGTCCTTCCAATTGAGATGCACTCGCACTCCAAGTTATAAGGTCCATCGATTGCTATACCAGAATATCCAGGATTGTCCAAGTTCGTTGCTTGAATCTTTCTTGCTTATATTTATTATGGCCAAATGCCATTGCGATGCACTTGGTTTATTTCGCGGTGAAAAGCAAAAAAGGAAATGATATAAGATATGAAAAGATAATAAATGTGTTATTATTCCAAATATATTTCCAATCAGTTTGAAAAGCTACACAGCTTTTAACTTGTATAAGTTGATTAATGAATCGAGCGCTTGTTGACCGAGCTGTGACTTTTTAATTGCAAACTTTCAATGCCTGTAACTCAGCTCCGATGTTGATGTTCAATGTCATTTTGTATAAGGAAAAAATGTAAGCAAATAAGAGAACTTTCTGTGAAATATTATTATATTATCGTCCGATTTCAATACTTCAGGCCTTGTGCGATGAATCTAAATGAAATTTCATTCAAATTGTGAAGTTTTAAAATTTTCGATATTTTGACAAAACAATGCAATGTTACCCTTAACAATGTTGCTTAAATTTAAAAAGTGCAACAAATTTTAAGTTGTTTTATCTCAAACTAATAATGCAACTGTTTTTTAAGCATCAACATCAGCATAAAGCAGCAAATCATTTAGGAATTGGATGAGATTTAGACAAATTATCCTGTGGTGAAGACCAACTTTTAATTTAGCTAAGAAGTAACAAAGCAAAACATGCATGATAAAGAAGCTGTGTACCTTTTAAGACTCAGGAGACTCTAAAAAAAGTTTTCTTTTTGAATTACCAATTCAAATATTTTTCTGTTAAAGTAATAAGAGAAAAATAAATGCTGCAGACTTTATTTATTTTAATTTTAAGCTACAGTGAGTTTTAATTTATTGACTAATTTATATTATTTACATTCATTAAAGGCACATAATTAATTAATGGCTGAACAAGAAGCAACAGCTGGAGACAGTGACGCCCCTCAGCTGAACCAACCGGCCCACACTTCAACGTAGCTGCAGCTTTCGGTTTTAAATTTAACAATAAACCACAAATATGCATTAATATATTTTGTTTTGTAATTGCTTATTGCCCATTACAACGAGCGAAACTAAAAATTAAAAGTATTTTTATAGCTAGAGAGTGGAAATTTAATTACAGCGTTGCGTAGTTGTCAATCTTAAAAGAGTATCTAAAGTTTTCTAATAAAACAAAAATTAAGATCAAGCAATTACTTTTGAAATCAATGCGCTGTTCATAACAAATTTAAATGTTTATGAAACTGTCAACTTCATTTATGCTCGATAAATTTTTGACAGGCTGAGTCTTCTTAAAGCACCCTGTGCTCCTCTGGCTTGCAAATAATATTTCTGAATAGCTGGCAATAATTTCAGTGCTTGTAAAGCGGCTACGCTGCACTTGCTTGAGGCAATTGCTAATTTGTTTTATTTAGAATAATTTAGACGCCATTATCTCACCCTATTATGTCATTCATTTGCATTAGTGGCACGCTAATTCAATAAGCGCGAGATACACTCGGCGCATGCAAATTTCTAAACGAATAAAATTTCATGATAATATTAAGTTGTATTCAGCTGCGAGTGCCTCGCCAATTAATCAGCGGTACACAAATGCAAATTACTTGCGGCATTTGACGTTTGGCTGCCATGTCCCCCCGCCCCGCCGCAGCGCGCGTTGCTGCTGCTTTAAGAGCATTCGAGCCTTCGAGCCTTCGAGCAGTGTCGTGCTGCGTTTAACCGGAAACGGAAATGTTGCTTGCATAACAAATGAATTTCGCTTTGGGGTGGCATGTGAAGTCAAAAGTCAAAGTCTTGCTAGCGGCCTGGCCTGGCCTGTTCGCTGTGCCGCTTTGACAACTCGCAAGGCCTTACAATTGTTCTGCGCTCACTCCCAGTCGAGTGTCGAGGCAAGAAATAAATTGTTTTCTACATATTGCCACAGCCAGAGCCAGAGCCAGAGCCAAAGCCGCCGCCTGCTGATTGGTATCGCCTGGCGTTGACAGCATTCATTTCAGCCAAGCCGCAAGTGGCGCCTACTTGGCCTGCTGCATCGAATTAGAAATATACCCAGCCCGAAGCCTCAAAAATAGGGTCACAGTGCATTTGCATTAACTGCAGCCAGCCGAAGCAGCTTGAGAGGGGGGAGCCTAAGCCTTCTGGCAATTGCAGGCTGACAAAATTTATTAATGTCGTGCGTCAAATGAATGTCAAAAAATGAACTCGAAAGTGCTGCAATTACGCGACGGCACAATGCAGAGTGCAAGTGCTCAGATCTGGGCATGTTCATCTCTCACACAGTGTGCACCGCAATAAAAAATTCCGCGCAAATTTTTTGGCATGTTAAACACAATTTTTTAATGAATTTTCGCGCCACTCGAGTGTGAAATGCGCTTCGCCAGGCAGCCAAATAGCTGTGCCCAGGGTTCACCAGACTGAGTTCTGGCGCAGAGCTGTGACAGCAAGCTGCCTACTTTTAAAATGCCATAAAAACTAAAAAAAAAGAAATCAACAAATGGGAAAAGTGTAACAGCAACATGCCAACAAATAAAGAAATTAATAAAAAATGAAAATACCAAAAATATTTCAAGCCGCACACAAAGTGAAAATTGTGTGGCAAATAAAAAATTGTTTTTCAAAAGTTTCATGCACTGCTCTTCTTCTTGTTGTTGTTGTTGTTGTTGTTGTTGTTGTTGTTGCTATTGTGGTGGCCATCATTTCTGACTGTATGTCTGTCTGTCTGATGTTTGAAATGATACCAAGACAAGGCTGTGTCAGCTACAATGCTGTGGGCTGTGCACCTAAGAAAATAGTCAGGCTGGTTCAATTTCAAAGCGAGCAAATAACAAATGCAAAATAATAAATTAACTAGTAAATTAGCTTCGTTTAAATTTACTAAGCAATTCACTTATTTTTGAGTTTTATTATGCTATTCAAATTATTCTCAATTGCTAAAAATTAATATTAATAATTAATTATAATTATAATAATTATTTGAGACTCTTCAAAATCTTCAAGCAAATCCGAATATTATTTTCAACGCATTATTTTTATTTTAACATTTTTTCTTCTAGAGTTGCATTGATCTCAAGTTTAAATTTGAAAATTTTATTAAAGTCTAAATACTTTACAATATTATAATTTATTATTTTATTTATTCAATTTATATTGAATCCTTTAAGAATTATGTTGAAGAAACTTACAATAAATAATTCCGCACAATTTCTCAATTATTTGAAAACTTCTAAACTAATTGATAACTTAATCCTCGGCTTAGCATTAAAAAAAAAAAATAAATAAATAATAAATAAATAATTTAACAGCACGTTTTCCAATTGTTAAACCTATTTTTGGCCTATTGTAGCGCACTGAAAGATTCCAACAAGCTGAGCAAATATATGTGCATTTAGCCAAGCGCATTTGGCATTTTATTTGCCAGTGTTTTTGTACTTGTTATGTCGCTCCCCTCGTCGTCGCTTACCGCTTCCCACCCTCTACAGTTTTGCTTTTCGTACATTTTTTGTTGCTGGCCAACACTTCAACGAGAGACAGATGATAATAAAAAATTTTATTACACACAAGCTCATCCATTTGACTTAATGGCGGTTGAATGTGCAGCCTTTTAATGTATAGCCGAGGACACCAGCGGGTTGGGGGGGGTGACCAGGGCCACAAAACATAAACTGTGGCTGGGGTAAATGCGTAAGTGTCTACCTTTTGTATTTGTTGCTGTAACATTTTGATGGTGCAGAAGCTGTTGATTATTTAATCATTGCTTTTTTTTTTTTTGCTTGTTTGTATATAAATATTATTGTTGTTGTTGTTGTTGTTGCTGTGCTTTCTCAAGTGGAAGTGCATGTAATTTTATTTCATTTGCATTGCAATTTTTATGTGCTGTGCAAATTTAATATGCTTGGCACTTTGGCTGCGCTTTAACTGATTGCAGCTGCTGCTGCTGCTGCAGCCGACAATAAATCAGCCAAAATATGCGAGCAAAATAATAATTAATGGTTGTGGCCACACAAGCGAGCAACATGCATGAAAATTTGTGAAAAATTGCAACAAATTGCGCGTAACTTTTTCTGTTTCACTAGCGCAGGCTGGGGTGGGAGGGTTGGTTCTAATTGCCAGGCCAGGTTTCTTTTTTCGCTTTGGCAGCGTCTCAAATGAGCAGGCGAAAAAGTGTAGCATACATTCGAGCGCAGCGCTTAATATGCAGCACATGTAGAAAATGAGTTAAACGCTGGCCGGAAACAGACAACACTTGGCTTAATTTCTATGCTGGCTTCTTCTACTTCATCTTCTTCTTCTTCTTCTTCATCATGCAACGACTGCTCATCATTGGCCAGGCCAGGGCATCATCATCATTTGGCACAGCCGCATGTTCAATATGATTCGTGACATGTTAGGGAATTAGTGCGGCAAACGTATTGTCTGTCCGTCTCTCAGTCCGTCTGTATGTGTGTGTGTGTGTGTCTTGTGTGTTTATGTGTGCTTTCCACGTGCGCCACATGTTTGTCATGCCAAAGTGGCGCCAAGCGGCCTCATTAATGTGAGTTGCTTTAAGTTTTGTTGTTCTTATTTTTTTTTCTTCTTCAACTGCTGCTGCTGCTGCTGCTGCTGCTGCTGTTGTTATTTATTATTGAACCTATGTTTTGTTGCTATTTTGAGCGCATTATTATTTCGTTGGGATTTCCACAGGCTAATTGCTTTTTTTTCGTTTCGTTTCGTAGCTAATGCAAAGTTGCCAGCGAGCGTAATTGGCAGCAATTTGTGCGGCAGCTACTATTTAATATCAAGTAGCCGTCATGTTGCCTGCTGGCGAAACTTTAAACGCACTAGCTGCTGCTGAAATTTAAGCAGCAATTGCTATTGCTGTTGTTGCTTGTTTACATTTAACAGTCTTGTGGTTAAGTATACGCCATGTCTTACAGCCAACTAGCAAGCAAGCAAGTCTGGCCTGTTATCAAGTTAGGCAACGCCAGATTTTCGTGTTGTAGCAACAAAGTAGCTACAGTTTCATGCGGGTGTCAACTGCAGCGTGGTCTACCTGCAGTCAGACTGCCTCTCATACACTCCTATCCCTCCCACGACCATTGCGTGCTCGTCTTCATCTAATTTGTAAAATTATTCGCACGTACTTGGCGTACTTTTTTATTAGTTTGTTTTTGCGTCATGCAAACAAAAGTTTGCAGCTGGAACTAACAAAGCTGTTGGGCGGCAATAATAACAAGTACACAGTGTGTATACTTGATATTTTATTATTGGCTCACACACACACACAGAGAGAACTTTAAGCAGCACTAACATTAAAGCCTAATAAATAGTTTGAGTAAGCCTCTGGCTATTTTTATCTGTTATTAGAGCGTAGAACAGTTTTTCCAACTCACTGCGCACCATTTATCAAACGACATTTAATCAAGATATAAGCAAATGTTCAGTTTATTTAGAAGCACACTTGACGTAAAAACCGCCAACAAACTGCAACATGGCATAGAACAAAAAACACAAAGAGCAGCATAAAAATTCCACCAAATGCAAATCGAGCACAGGGAATTAGTGACAGCCGGAGCAGGAAAGACCTGTAACCAGTCCCATGCACAGTTCTCTCTCTCTCTCTCCCCACAGAGTTGTCATGTGACATTTGCAATTGACAGTCGCGTCGAGCTCTCAAGCCGGGATCTGTAAACCAACTCGACTCGAGGCAAGGCTTCTTTCTAACCATTTTCGCTTTTCTTTTCAACTTTTTTTTTGCCTTCGCGCTGCGACAATTTAAAACTGCAAAGTTTAAATGTTTTCGAAGTTTTCCTTTCTTCTCTGTGTGTGTGTGTGTGAGTGTTTTTTTTTTTTGTGTCAGTTGCGGCATTTTTCTTTTGGTTTTTCCTTGTGGCAAAATGTCAAACGTTGGCCAAAGTTCGCTTAACGCTAAAGCAGTTCGTGTGCAAATGGCGGCCCAAAGTGTTGCAACTTAGTCAGGGGACCTTGCCACACACACACACCACTCAACCCCACCCATTACAGTTGCCCCCAATCAACAGCTGCTGAGCACGCGTGCCATGTGCAAAAAAAATGTTACTTTAATTTTTGGCAGTTTTGCAATTAATTTTGCTGACGTTGCAGTATCCCAAATTGGACTTTGACTTTTGAAAGAAACTAGAAATAGCATTACCTTAATTAATAGAGCTCAACTATAATATAACTTATATACATTTTATGAATATTTATCAGTGCTCTTAAGCTTTCATTTTAATCGATTATATAGAGGCAGATAATTAAGCCCAGTAAATTATTAAATAAATGCAATAGAACTATCTTATACTTAATATTTTTTTAATTAAAAAAAGCATTCAAGCAATGTTAATAAAAAAAATTTGATTTATGATTAACAGAATTCAGTTTAATAACTTTTAGAGTAAGTCTTAAATAACGTAGGTAACTAATTTTGCAACTACCAATTGGCTAGATGCATTTTATTTGCTCAGCTAACTAAGACTTAAAGATAGTATTTTAAATAGTTAAAACGAGTAAAATTATTTGTAAAATCTGTTATAGAACAGTTGTTAATTGAATATCACAAGATATATAGAATCTTATCAGTTAAATATAATAAATAAAAAAATATTATTTATAAGACCTTTATATTTATAATTATATATTTATATTATTTATATTTCATTTTAAAATTGGCTTAGAATTTATAGACGGATTTAATACAAGACTCATTGCTAACTGTAATTTTAGAATTGCCATATGACTGGCATACAACTGTCATATAAATAAACAATTATGTTTATCAAACGTTGAGTAATATTTCAATTGTTTTATTGTCATTGAACTGACTCATCAAATTCAACGAAAGCAACTCTTATGTAATTGATGCTTCTTTGTATTTAGCAAATTGCTTCGATACGATAAGAATTGTATCTAAAGTTGTTAGCCAGGTAATTCAATTTACTTTACAGATGCCGCCAATTGTAGTCGATGAGCAACAAACAAGTCAGTGAGCTAGCAATAAGCGAATGGGATGGTGGCATGCCAAGTTTGCTGGCGCCCTGGTAATCGTTGGGTACCCGTCGTTGCTTTTTGCAGCACTTACTTTTAATTAGCAAACAACACGCAGAGCACAGAGCAAACGCAAACGTAACGCAACGCAACGCAACGCAACGCAACGCAACGCAAAGCAACGCAACTGAAATGAAATGCCGGTGAGCCGCCTGAAAGTATGCAAAACTTTTGTTTTTGTCGCCAAATAAATTTGCCAATGGTGCGACTGTGGCAACAACAATGGAGTGGGCGGCATACAGTTGTGGGTGTGGTCAGGACAACAACAACAAGCGCAACTAACAAAAAGTTTTGCAAAAGGTAAAAATTATGTGGCGTCAAATGCGGCAAGTCGTGTGGGCGTGGGCAGGTGGGGAGGTGTGTGGGTGGGTGTAACCGTGCGGTTGCCGTCGGCTAAAATTTATGTTGCAGTGTGAAATTTTACGCGACAGGTGGAAAAACAGGCAACAACGAAAGCCAGACTGCTAAAAAGTTGCATGCAAAATTCTTAACCAAAAAACAAAAAAAAAACAAGTAGCAAAGAAACGGAGGTGGGGGTAAAGGCAATCCCTTCTATTAGCCAGCAGCCGAACTGTTTAAATATTTAAAACGCCATTACAAAATACTCCCAGTAGGCGGCCAAACATTTCTGCTCTCCGTTTGCGAAACTGAAGCCCTTAACACTTCATTAGCGACGGCGGCCCGACGTGCATATTAACACACTTGCCCCAACAACAACAACAACAACAACAACATAGAAAGCCACAGAAAAAAATGAGAGAAAGTGTAGACTGCTGACCCCCACGCATATTTGAGCTCATTAGAAAAGGGTTTGGAAGTCGTGACGCGCGCGTAAATCATCAATTAAATTAAATTTTGCTTTTGGGGCCAGTGCTAAAAATTAATTTTTAAAATGAAATGTTTTCGTAAATTATGAGGGTCGCTCAAGCGTTGACGCTTAGGGAATAAATATGAGTACTGCTGACACCTGACCGAGCGACTGGCGAAAGTTTGAGCAACTTTCTTGCAATTGAAACTGCGAAAAGAATGCGCGCACTTAATCTGAATCTCAACATGTGTGTGTGTGTGTGTGTGTGTGTGTATGTGTCGAGCTATCGTTCCATCTGATAATTGCGCTGTAAAGCAAATGCTAGTTACGAATTCCAAACCTGGCGTCATGTTCAAGATAATTGCAGTGCAGGGGCCATAGACTTTTGCCCGCAACTGTGTGTGCTCAAATGATTTCCAGGAAAGGCAAACGTTTACCCAAACCTACCCCAATAAATGTAGCATATAAATTACAGGAATAAAAACTGAAATTGCAAAAACACAAAATACACTTAAAATATACACAGAGAGCAAAAAGGGGGGACGAGGAGAGGGAGAGAAAGAGCGAGCACTGCCTGGTGGAGGAAGAAAATAAATATATAAAGGCAAAAACGGAATATTTATGAACGCACGCCACCGATGAGGAAAGCGAAAATGCGCCAAATAAAAAACACACACAAACACCAATACACTTGCATATATAGCACAGTTAACAGTAAGCAACGAACCAAGTCCGAACCCTGTCCGAACTGTTGTCCTGGCCATGTTTGTTGGCAGATAAAGCAAATGGCAAAAGTGTTTTCCAACCGCGCGATCGATAAACACGGCGCCAACAAGACGGGACAAATTTTCATAGTTCAAGTGGCGCCTAGTCCACACACACACACACACACAACGACTAAGTGTGCGAGTGTGTGAGTGAGACAGAGCGAAGCACTAAAAATTCACAAACACACGCACACGAGAACTAATGCGATAAAATTATTGCGGAAGCAGCAGCAGCGCTAAAGCAACAGGAATGAGTGTTGAGCATTTGGATTCAGAATTCTTTTTTATATCTCTGTGTGTGTGTCTGTGTGTGTGTGTTTGCTACTATCTAGCCAAACAGCTGTTTGTAAGGCTGTGAATCATTCACAAAGGTCATGAAAGTCGTAGCACACACACACACTCACACACACTCAACCTGTTAAATTAGTGCTAGAGCTTTGGTTATGTTTTACGATTGAGACGCGTGTGCGCTTCTTTTTGTGTTCTGAAGTAAATAAACAGCAACAATGGCAGCAACATTGTGTGCACAAATAAAAATTAAGTTAACAATTTGCATGGATTTGATTTTTATGACGTTCGCTGCTTGTGCAAAACTGTCATCTACTAGATGAGTCATGGCGCGTTGGCAAAACTGTTTTCGGGGATTTCCCCAGACTGTGTCGGCTATTAAGATATTCAGCACAAAGTCCTTGATAATCTCTGATTACAAATTCAGTTTCCTATGCTTGTATGTGTAAGTTAGCTGTCAGAATAGCAGCTTGTGCGAAAAGTAAACCATTTGTAATACAGTAATTAATACGCTTTGGTTAAAGCTGAATGAGTGTAAGAAAAAATTGTTTGTGTGCCAAGCTCAGAACAGTTTAATATGCTAACAATTTCTACGCTGCATGTGGGCAACTTATATTTAATAAAATAAGTTTTTGTCTGTATAAATTTGTATGTAGTTGTCTTAAAGTATTGCACACTCTATTCAAGTCTAAAGCTTTAACCTCTGTTGCAATAGCCATGGAATAGACTTGCCTATAATTAAATTGTTATTAAGTTAGCCCTTAAATAATAACTAAATGTTCTCTTCTAGCCTCTCTAACCAGAGCTAACTTACTATATTATTTTCTGTTAATTTAACAAAATATTCATAGCTCAATTAAAATTAAGCAGTTGCCATTCTAACATATTAATTTCTAATTTATTAATTTTATATTTAGTGAATGGTTATGTGTTGTGTAATATAAAAATATTGTAGCGCAAATTAGCTTTGGGCGGGCAAACAAGATTTCCAAGCGGAGGCAAACTGGTTAAAGAGCGTACGACGTTAGCTGGATTCAAGCTGTATTCAAACGTTAGGCGCGGGCGGTTAGTCAATAGGGGAACACAACACAGTTTTGTAGTTTCAATCAAATTTATTATAATTTCCCACACGTCTGGTCTGCACGCTGTCCGGGGAAAGGAGAGCGAGCCGGAGATGGGAGGCGCCCAGGGCTACGGACTTCTGGGCGGCCGATCGATAAGTTGAGCTTTTGGTGGCGGTCTACAGATCCGACCGAAAGCTCAGTTTATCCTGCTCAGATGATTTCGTAACAAAATATTTGCTAAAAGATAAAATAAGTATTACGGTCTGTGAAGGTAAAAAATGTTTTTTAACTATAATTTTGTGAATGTCTTTTAAATATATTAGCTATAAACTATGTGCAAAGACTTAAAAACTAAATGTTAAGTTTGAAATTTGTCTCAATGTTTGTTCTTGCATTTTAATCGTTGCGGTTGACAACTGACTTTATACTAACTTCAGGCCTCGTTTTTTTTTATTTAACTTTCAATAACTAACACTGACACACAACTGAATGGAAAACACAATGAATTATATGAATTATATAAATTTTAAGTATTGTTTTACTTTTAAAGCATATTTAATTTGAAATACCCTTTTGTAATGAAAATTCATTAACTCTCGACTGTGCTTAGTCGACAATAAATAAAATACATAAAACCTAACAGGATATTCATAAAACAATTTATATTGAGCGTAATATAATAATCTTGTATTTAATTTTTACTGCTCATAATTCTTATACTCCAACCACAAGTCTTTCAAAATAATAATAAGCATTTTGCCAATTTATTTCAAAGGCCAATTAACTTTCTCTTTAAGTAACATAACTAATATGCATCCGATATGATCTGCCCATTTGCCATCTATGCTCAGCTTAAGTAAAATGGCCAAAGATTTTCGCTACAGTTCATTGTCCTGTATTGTCAAGCAATCAGCAAGGACTTCCTTTCCAATTCACCCCAATACTTCACTTAGCTTAGCTTGGTTCACTCCCCCTCATGCCATGGACCGTCCATAACTCAAAGTATTGCAGGCAAGTCATTGTTTAAATTTTGGCAAAGGCATAATCATTTTCCTACGCATTGTTATAAATGCGAACGTTCTGGCTCTTGTTTGTCTTTGAGACAACAGGCGAACAAACAGAGGCGCGTCAGCAGTGTCGAGCGAGTGGGGGGTGGGGCAACTGGGCAGTGACCGGGCAGACATAGAGAATGCGACCCTTGAGACATGTAAAAGAAATAAGTTGGCGCTGCGTATGCGCAAAATGTCAACTCATAAATAATTCTGATAAAACGCATTAGAGGGGCGTGGCCCCAGCCCACTGAGCAAAACATAATTAGTGCATTAATATCGAGAATGCAGCACATGAAGTGACTGAGACTGAGAAACGCATACAAAACAATTTCTATGGCGGGAGATTTGGGCGGCAAAAACAATAAAATATACCAAATCCGTTGTTATAGTTGTTGCTATTGTTGTTGTTGTCATTGTGCTTGTCGCAAACAACGCTATAATAATAATGTAATGAAATTTATGATGCGCATTTAATGTACTCAACATAGCGCGACAATAAACGACATCGACAGCCAAAGGACGCAAAGGACGCGAATGTCCTCTCCACTGAACGACCAACACTTAACTGATTTCAAATTTATATTACAGCTTCAAGTGTATGCGTTGTCTATGTGTGCGTGTGTGTGTAATGAGTGCATTCAATACAAAATGGCATATAATTTTATTGCTTATTGTACGCCAAGGCAGTCGTCAAATTTGTGCGTTTGTGCGTAATCAAGTCTTAGGCCAGGGGGCGGGTTCGCAGTTCAAGGCTTAGGGGTAAGAGCGTGGGCCACAAAGGGATGCAAGCAGAGCTGAGCACGAAAATATACAAAAGTTCACGATTACTACTAAATTTATTATTCAAATTGGTTTGAATAAAGCCAAACAAAATTATAAATATTATTTGAAACAATTATTGTAATACATCCATTTATAAGAATTAAACTAAAATAAGTAATAAATAGAGTATAAAATACTGGAGTAGCAAATACTGGAGTATCGAATACTAGAGTAAAGGCATTAAATATTTATAGCATTTACTTTTCTATCTTTCCGGGAATTTGCCAATGAGAGCGAAAAGCTATGACTCAAACTTATCAATCAAATTTCTGAGGCTCTGATAAAACTCTCAGAGCCTATTCCAATCAGAATAAGAATTGAAATATAAGTTAAGCCTGAATAGCAATTAAGTTGACAAATAAAAAATATCTCTTTAGACTATTGTACATATTAAAACATACAGTTAAAATATCTTCAGTTTATCAAATTTACTTTGACAGCATCAATTTGAAGCAATAAAGAAGTTAAGCCTGAATAACAATTGAAGGAGTAAATTAAGAATCTCAATTCTCGCCTAATATTTATTTATTTACAAGATAAATTATTATACAAACTAATATAATAACTAAAAGTGGAAAGTGCTAGCTGCTTATTTATTATTATATAATAATAAATTATTCATTTATTAATTCATTTAACACTTACTCTTCAAATATCTTTAGTTTATGAGCTTAGATTGAAACATTGAAGAAAACAAGACGTCGGTCCATCATATTTACTTTGCTTGCGCTCAGGGGAATTTTATACCGAATTTTTACTTAATACTCACATAACATTTATTCATAAAATTCTTTTATTTGCATTGCTTAAAATTAAATTTTTAACATTTGCTGGCTTTGCGTGTCTCGATCTTATCGGAGCTGGCAAAGGGCGGGCACGTGGCCATCTCTAGATGCAGGCATGTGACCAAGCCAGTGTCAATATTTGAGCACGACAAACGTAGTGGGCCATCTATACTGACACTGACTCATATAAATATGTATCTGTGTACCGCTATAAGCCCGCACTTATCTTATTGCGTGTGCTTGTGTTTGCTTAGTTCTCATATTTTTATTGTTATTTTTTTTTATAATTTTGCGCATTGTGTTCTGCACTTTTTGACGAGCAGCGACACGATGAGTGATTTCAAGGCTACGTTTGTTTATTAATGCGATACGAATCAAACAGCAGTAAGCTTATACCCATGCTATAAAATAATAACTATATGCAAATATGGGCATTAAGTTGATTAGGGCTGGTGTTTAATATTGCTGCTCAAACTATTATTTGAAGCAACTTAATAAAGCTTAGGCAACTAAATCTATTAAGCGAGATTCTCAGAGCTCCTACCCATAATAACGTTAAATAATTAATTAAGATTTAACACTATAATAACATACTAAGCAGCTAGCACTTTCCACTTTTAGTTATTATATTAGTTTGTATAATAATTAATCTTGTAAATAAATAAATATTAAGCGAGAATTGAGATTCTTAATTTGGAAATCGAGTGAAAAGTTCTAAGCTACTTTAAGATGACAAAAAGTCTTTACCTTAGTATTAACACTTAATTATAATTAATTAATACTTTCATATCACTTTAAATAAATGAATCTGTCATACTTCAAGAGCTACACAAGTACTGAGAAAAACTATCATACTCTTTGATATAATATTACAAATAAAACGCTTAAAAATCTATCACAGCTTCATAAATAAATTCTAAAGCTTAAAAAAATCTTAAATATTAATAATACTTAAAAATATATTAAATAGATGAATCTGTCATACAAATGCTATACAAGTATTGCTAAAAACTGTTAACTAAACAATGTTTTGTTCCATCATTGCTTTTATCCAATTGTTTTTAAGCTCTTCACTGATATACTTGGCACTTGATATTGTAATTTCCCCAGCTATGCGACTGTCATACTGGGAAATGGGAAAAGCCGCTTTGATCGAATTTTGCTGGCCTCGTTTAACGACATTTTTTCTACACTAGAGCCCCATGCATAAATTGAAAATGTTGCTCAGGCATTTAATCCAATTACACAAGCCACAGCCTCTGAGCTAAGGCTCTCTAACATGCAATGCCGCACTCACTTTCACTTTTCAGAGCACAACAAAAAAAATATACATATGTACTACTATATATAGCAAAAGTTGTGAGCACAATGTGTTACAAGCTGGAGCATAAAACTTAATTTCCGAGCAAAACATTGCGACATTGCAGTTGCAATAGAAGCCGATGGACAACCGCAAGAAAAACCCAATCAAGCTTACAAGCTCAGGCAACTGCCATGCTACAAGTGGGCTGAGGGGTGGTGGGTGGTGGAGCACACTAGTATAACTAGGTGAAGGCGAAAGTAATTTGCAAACAACTTTGCAGTGAGAGCAACGAAAAAAATAAAAATGGATACGAAGCACTTAAATTGTTGCCGAGTATGAAAATAATTGAAAATTTTACAGTGCATAGAAAATCGAATTATGGCTAAAGTGACAAGCGATAGAGAGAGAGAGAGAGACACAAGCTGTGACGTAGGCAAATATCAATTAACAACAACGAGTGCAGAAAAGCTATTAAAAGCTTATTTAGTCGATACCAAAAAATGTATAAAAATATGCGCCTGGCCATAAGCAAATGGCAGAGAAAAAGTTTACAAGTTACATGAACCGGGGCAGTAGAATTAATTGCTTTATATGGCGTGATAATTTATTGAAGCCCACGATGACCAACATGGGAGCAAACTCAGGCTCAGACTCAGACATACACACGAAACATGGCCAGGCAGTCGACTGGCTACAGGATAACATGAGTATTATGCCGGCAACGAGGCGTAAGGGTCAATCACATTAGAGACATGCGAGAGGGCCCAGGCCCAAGCTCAGTGCTTCAGTCGTTCAGTCGTTCAGCCTGGCTGCGCACTTTGTTCGGGGTGGTCTTTTGGTCTTTTTTTTGACACAAGGGTTGACTCCATGGCACTGGCTTGCAGTTTGTGAACTGATTACACTACCTACAATTTATTTCATTATTAACTGACAAGTGTATGCGCAATTCGTTGCAACTCTTTTAGGGATTTACGCATTGCAAATTTGCTGCCTTTTGTTTGTGGCTTGGGGTCGTTTTGCCTTTTGCCAAAGTATGCTATGAATTATAATCAGCGCATTCAATCGAGTTAATTTCATTATGAATACAGCGGGCAGCTAAACGTTTTTTTTCTTGTGTTAGCCATGCAGCGCTTTTTTGCGCTTGCAGTCATATAAATAATCTTGGCAACTTGACGGGGCAGCAGACTGTGCAGCAAAGACAGCAAACATTAAAACCCAAGCAGCTGCCTTTGGTCGAGTTGCAGTTGCGGCCGCTGGTGCTGCCGCTGCCGCTGCTGTTGACAAACAAATATGAAACTAATCCTTGGTAATTAGTGCGCCAACTTTTGCTGCATTTTGAGCCCAGCACCAACAGCAGCAGCAGCAGCAGGACCAGTCCGCTTAGTGTCCTTGCTCTGGCTGTGGTCACATTCCTTGTGCTTTTTGCGGTTACACAGCTCTTCCTTTCTACACGTTTACTCTTTTTTTTTTGTATGTGTGTGTGTGTGTGTTGCTGTTGGCTGGCAGCGTTATTTTTATTGGAAAAGTTAAGCTCGTGTTTTGATAGGTTTCAGTCGTAAAGGGATTAATTAGTGCGCAGTTTTCGCCAACATGCTCTGTAGACTGGCTCAACATGCAGACCAAGTCGCATTTTGTTTTTACTTTTGGCCTTTGCATAATTAAAGTTAAGCTGAGTTCCATAGTTTGATCAAATTTCCCTTGCTTGTTTAGATTGCAGCTGTCATACTAAATAGCAAATGACTATTGTTTATATATAGTATATGTATATAAAAGTTAACTGAACTCACTGATGTGCTGCAGTTGCAATTAGACCAGTTGCGAGAGTCTCTGCGGTAATCCAGCAGCAGCAACTTTTCAACTTCAACGCAGGTTTATTAATTTCATTTTGCGTTGAAATTCCAATGCCAGTTGAGTTTTTGTGCTGCTCTCTCTCTTATCTTTTATTATGAACTGCAGCTAAAAATGTGCGCTGGCGATGTCAGCGCATGATTTACGAGGCCGTGGTGAACAAATGAAAATTGTTGTTGTAAAAAGCAGCTAGAGAGACAAACATTTCTTTTGCCGCTAACTGTTCTTTGCGCTTGGCGAAAGTTTTTGGCCACAAAACAGGAAGCGGAAATGAGTGCGCAGGACGTTGGCGACATGTGAAATGTGTGAAATAAAAACGAGCACACATGCTAAATAAACGGAGGTACTCGGGCTCAAGTGCTGCTGCCTCATAAAAACGGGAAGCTCCAAGCCCCAAGCATAACTGTTGAATTTGCAGGCCATCTGTCTCTGTATGTATGTGTGTGTGTGTGTGTGTGTGTGTGTGTGCTTTGTGGTCGAGCTTGTCGCGTAGCAACTTGTGGCTAGCTTAATGCCAGGCTAACAACACGCCGACAAACAGAGCAATGCAAATAAAGTTAGCTTGGGATAAAAAGCAGCTCGCTATGCTGCATTTAATTAAATGCATTGCGAGTAATTCTTCACATACTTAGTTGAGAGCATAAAGTATTTACAAGAAAATGCGCTTAGCGCTGCGTAGCGCAGCAATGAATGCAATAACATAAAAGTAAAGCACAAAGCATGGGCCATGCATAAGGGGGGGATGCCAATGATGCAGCTTGCTGTGAAAACAATCCAATCAATTTATTAATTAAGCAAACCACTCGCAGAACCAAAGCGTTCAGATATTTTATAGCGTGCAAAAAAGAAAAAAATATAAACAAAGTGCAAGCAAAAAATAAAACGCTGACAACACGGCGTATGCGCAACGCTCGTCTGTCTATCTGTCTGAATGTCTGCCTTACTGCCTTTGGCTCTCTCTCTCTCTCTCTCCCTTTCTCGCTCATTCCCAACTATTTGTCTAGCTTTGTGCAATGGATTTTTAATGTTTTCCAGGCTGGACTTCCTACAGTGCGAATGGCCAATGCAGCGAATGTTACGCATTGTTAAGTCCGCTTGGCACTTTTCGCACGCCAGCTGTGTCCGCTCCACCCTTGGACTTGGAGTCCTTGCACTTTAATGAGCCAACAGCAATTACGCGAAGCATTTGGCCGCAGCAACTGTCTCAATGCGTCGTCCAGCGTCGTCTGCGAACCATTTTAATTGCATTTTGCTTTTTCTTTAACTGCCTGACTGCCCCCAGCAGCGTCTTGAAAACTGCGTATGAATCCAATATAAGGCCAAACAAATAAATTTATTAGCTAACATAAGCACTCAATAGATTTAATTGCTGTTGTTACTTTTTGATTTAATAGCAAATCAAAATTAAATATTGCTCACATATTTATTTATTCAATAAAGAAAAGTTTATGGGCAAAGCATAACTTGTAGCTACATTCTAGAAATATTTTTATAATAAAATGGGTGCCGCCTTTCTGTGTATTTTATTATCAATAATGAATGTCAATTGCACCTATTTTATAATTGACTGAAATATGTTTTAAGAGAGCACAAATTGCAATAAGCAAGTATAGTGAGTATAAGCATAGAATGGAGCTTATCAGCTTAATAAACTAAAGCAATAAAGTTTTTAAAGTAATTCAGCTTTTGTCATCGATCGTAAGAAATTCAAGAATTAATATAAAAATTACTCAAAGGCATTTTAAGTACTAGAATAATATTTAATTGAGATCTGCTGACTAAAACATTTAATATCGTTGCTATAACATATAAGAGCAATTACAACTCATAGAAATTATATCAATTAAAATTAACTTTGGCCACAGCAGTTCAAGGCGAAAGTTCTCTGTTTTTTATTGAAGCTATTCATACTTAGAAATAAAGTTTCCAGGTAAACACTACAGATAATAAAATACATGAATTGCAAGCACTTCAATACATACAAATTAAACAATTTTTTTTTAATATTTGTTTTTTCTCTATAATAAAAATGAGATCTTGCTAACTCAGCTGTTGGCTGACACTTTCGGAAATACTTTTGTGTTTGTTTTTTTTTTTCTGCATATGCAAAAAAAAATAATAATAAAATATAAAATAAAAATAAACATGATTAATTTAACAAATGCTTGTCTCTATGCCTTTAATTTAACTTTTAGAACAACAAAACAAAATGGATAAAAAGCAGCTTTATAATCATTTTTTTAAATATTTTAACTATCAACGCTTGCTCTATTAAAACAATTGATACTTGACGTTGTCATTACCATAAAGCATTTATCAGCTTGTTTACACCAGACTTATAACATTGCTGTTTACATAATTTGCACAAATTTCTAAACAAAATGAAGAGCCCATAAAAAAATCTCACAGCTTAAAAACCCACTCAAAACTTTGAGTTACTCTTGAGTGCTTTAAGCCTTTGGGCGACGCATGCGCCAAACTTAATGTCAGCCCCCCATGCAAACTAACCACTCAAAATTTAGATAATTTTGATTGCTGCAATTTTAGTTATATTTTAAGTTGTTGTTTTTTCATAACCAATTATTTAAATTAACCCTTGTGCTGTGTTTAGTTAGTTATCTGTCGAGCTTTGAACAATTGCAGCTAATTGACAACAATCAAGCCATAAAGGGCCATCAAATTGTCATAAACAAAGCGAACAGCCGCGCCAGCCAAACAAGCCTAACAAATCAAAGCAGTTGACATTTTTAATTGTGATTGAGTTGCCAGCATAAATCAGCAAATTAAATTACAAACAATGCCAATGTTGTTGCTGTTGCTGTTGCCATTTTTTGGCCCGCGACAATTTAATTACAATTGCAATACATGCGTGTGTGTCTATGTGTGTTGCAAGTTGCAGCCGCCACGCTGCCGCCACAAAATATGCTAATTTATATCCACAGCAATATATATATTTATTGTATATAGTATAGCCGCGCTTTATTCCCAGCGGCCTTACCCAGAGCCGAAAACTCCGTGCTCTCTTCTATGCCTTGGGGCAGTGAAATATTTTTGGTGGCTGCCGCCGCCAGCGTCTGTGGTCAGAAAATTTATTGTTGCCAAATGCATATTTGTCACATTTGCAATGTGTTTTGGCGTCGCCAGTTATAGAACAATTTATAAGCAACTAGGGAGTTGCCTTCGTTTGCCCATTGGCGCCCGTTCAAGCCAAAAAGACAAACAGCACATTCCGAAACAAGTTTGAAGCACTTTGGCTTAAAAGCTATAAGTTTTTAATTACACTATGCAACAATTTGCAAACCTTTTCCCTGCAATATATTTGCAAAAAAAAAAAAAAAATTATTTTAATGCATTCCCAAAACTAGCGCGAGGCTAAAGTTGAACGCAGTCAACTTCAATATACAATTTGACCATAGCGCTACAACAAAGTGTTGTTCGCATACAGAGATTTTTTATAACAAATACGCCGATTGCTTAAGAATATTATTTGTTTAGAAAAAGACACATGAGTTACATTCAAAGTTTTAGAGTCGAGAGCGTCACTTATCAGTGAAGTTGGCTGCGATCAATTTCAGGGTTGTATTTTGATAGATGGCCGGCAGACCTGCCATATTTTTATACTGATGTATACTCATATGTGCGCAAGATATAATGAATTCGCCGATTGCTTATGAATAATGTTTATTTTTCTAAAGATACATGTGCTGTATTTTAATTCTAAATCGAGAGAGAGAGAAGCGCTCTCGTGAAGTTGGCTGCGATCCTTCTTGTATTATCTATCGATAGATGGCTGGCAGGGCTGCCACAGATTTGTCGCTGCAACGCCACCTGGCGGCAGCATACTACAGCAGGGCATTATAAACAAGAACATCCTTAATATAAAACAAGTGGACAGGTTAAAGTTGGGCGGCACAACATTTAAATACACTTTCGACGTAGGGTATCGCAACAAACCACACACACAGCTCGTTTTCGCTATAGCGTCAGCAGCGGCGACTGCGTGGGCAGCGACGTTTGTATGGCGCCAGTCAGCACGTGCACCCCGCTGTCTTTATTGCTATATTGAATGTGAATAATTCCTAAGTTATTTATCCGATCGTTTAGAATCGGTCGTTTCACAATCGGTCGAAAACATGACTAAGCGAATTTTGTGATTTATTTCAGATTTTTAAAGATTTTTTACTGCCTTATATATCGTTTTTTTCGATTTGCGGGGGAGGGGGAAGGAGGAAATAAAAAAATAAAATAAAAAAGCTTGCAGCACATCGGAGCACCTACATCCCAAATTTGGTTGCTCTAGCTCTATATAGTTGCTGAGGACACGCACTCATACAGCTGACAGACGACGGACGGACAGACGGAACATGGCTATATCGACTCAGCTTCGAGCTGATCAAGAGTATATATACTTTATGGGGTCGCCGCTCCTTCTCCTGTACATTTACATTTAGCAACTATAATACCTTTTTCCATTTTTTACAAAAATGTCAAAGTGTATAAAAACTAAATATTTGAAGCTTTCCAAATTTATTCAAACGATCGAGCTGAGAAACTTGAAGCAAATAACTTATTCAATTCGCTGGGGCGGGTGAAAAAGTTTTGGAGCTACTTATCGTGTTTTGATATAACAGCATATACATAAATAATTTAGTCGCCAGACTTGCCGAGTTTATGACGTGGAAGCTTCAACTCCTTTATCTTCATTTCTGGAATTTGTATTACAATTATGAAAAAATAATGATAGATTATTAAATGATTATTTTCGAATTAATATTGATACTCTTTCTAAGTATTAGTATAATAATAAGCTTTATATTTTCAACATTGACACTTAATCATAAGAGCAAAAATAAGACTAGAGTAAAAAAAATAAGAATAGTATAAAAGTCAGAACTAAAACAAATAAATACAAAATATAGTTTAATTGTTTATCTCGTAGCTTAAATTATAATAAATAATAAAATATTTGATAGGCTTAAAATTGACTTTTGAATTTTCTATAATTTAATTTTTGCGTTCCTTGACCCACTTTTTTGTATGTGTGTAATTTAATTATATAATTTAATATCATTTAGTATAATTTTTACTTAAGATGAGATTCTTACATTTCCCTAACTCTCTTTTTCCGTGTAATAGGAATGTTTACATTGCTTTGCCATTTTGAAAGTACAACACATTATTGTTGACGTATTTACCCCCACTCCAATTCAAGTTTTAAAATTGGCTATTCTTTTGGCTTACTTATGCTAGGGCCTTAATGTGTTTGCACGCTCCCACTCCGAGTGGCAACTATGGGAGCTCTCAAACTGTCTAAGCTGACTAAATGTCACGAAGCTGTGTAGTCATCACACCTCAGAGACATTGCCACAAAGCATTGTGTAGCAAAGAAATGAAGTCATTTGTAATTAATGAGGTTTGTCACCCCAATTTGCCGTAACTTCAAGCCGCAGCCAGAGCAGAGCGTTGCTTTTTTGTATGTTTAACCTGCCGCCGCCGCCACTGCCGCCTGGCATATTGAAAATCACAGTGTCAGAGACTCAAAGCGATGAGGGTGACGCACCAAACAAAAAAGGACAAAAAAACATGAGCAAAGTAAAAGAAATGGCAACCGTAGTGCCATCCACAAAACAATCTAATTATCTCGTTAAGCACGCTAAAATGCACAAAGCACACACACATACACACACACCCTTAATTGGGAGGGTGGAGAGAAGGGGATGGCGCAGGTGTTGGCTGACACCTTGACAGACGCATCCTTGACCCTGGCAGACAGACTGGCTGACTTTTTGCCAGAATTTTGATTTCTTGCTCTGACAGTTTCCGCCGCTTGCTTCAATTTTTTTCGCCCACTCTCTCTCTCTCTCTCTCTCTCTCTCTGGCTTTTGTTTAATTAAAATTATGTAAATAAATTTGTATTTAGCTGACATTGAAGCGTAATTAAGTGCAATCGCGTCAGACATTTGCATCTGCGCCGGGCTAGACAAGCTGACGACAGAGCTCAGGAGTTGTCCAGAGCTATTGGCAATGCGCGTCTTCTTCTTGACGCTACATGATGACAAATTAGCCTTGAAATGAGCAATTTGCAGGCCGTGAACGTGAACGTGACGCTTACGGGTCATGTTTGCTGCGTGGGTGGTTGGGTGGTTTGGGTGGTCTGTGAACACCAAAAACTGAGCTGACAGCTGCTGTCAGTAGCGGCTTGTCAATGGCCGAGTATTAAATATGCTTTGTGGCATGAAAAGCAATTAAGTGTGGAGTCTTTAGTTGTCTACGACTTGGACTTTGACTTGACTTCCCACTAAGTTGAGACTAGTAATAGCAAAAATAATAATACTTACTTCAATTACAAATTTTGCTTTAGCAAACATTTTAAGCAATTTCAATTAAAGCAATGAAGCAACTCCCAATATCCAATGTTAGCCTTGAGTATGTACCTAATGAATTGAAAACAAGTCAAAATAATAAACATTTCTATACTTTTAAGTCAATATTTATCACAAATAAAATTGTTTCAAAAGTCAGCCTGCAGTACTGAAAACTGAATTGCAAACTCTCATTTTGATTATTGGCATTATAATTTTATTTTCTCTATTTGAGCAAATATTTTAATTTATTTAAATTAAAGCTACCTCCAAACTCAATGCAAAATACCAAATCTCAGCCTTCAGTATTAAAATTGAATTGCATATTCATAAGCTATCAATAAACAGTTCCAGCTTAATCTATTTTATTTATTGTTATATTATAAACAACAAATCATATTTTAAGTTAATTTTAATTTTATTTTCTTTAAATCGATATCAGTACTTCAAAATTTATTATTATTTATTCTTATGTGGCATAGTCAAAACCATAAGCAACTCTAACTTATTTTATTTTATACGTTATTTAAACAACTTAAATTACAGCCATTCACATGTTCAATGCAAAATATCAAATGTCAGCTCTCAGTACTTAAAACTGACAACAATATGCATCTTAATCTTGATGTCAACTAATGAAATGCCGCCTGCAAAAAATATCCATATGCTGCCTGCAAAAATATGTGACAGGCTTACAGTCACTCACAAACATATATATATACACACACACACACACGTACACGTATTGACGTTACCACACTGCGAGGCATGTTGACATCGACATGGGAGAAATTGTTTTGATGAATGTGTCGATTTAATTGATGAATGAGTTTTTAAGCTGAAAAATCGAAGGGCAAACTGAAAAGCCCACGTAACAGATGTCAGGCCTGAAAAATATATGTATGTGTACCTATGAACATACGTACATATGTCAGAGCAGTGGACATATGGAGAGTTCAGAGAGCATAGTTGGGCTTTATAAATGTTTAAGTAGCCACCATGTAAAGAATGAGTTGGATAGCTTTGACTTAATTGAGCAGCAGCTCTTTAACTTTAAAATATGCAAAACTAATTTCAAGTGTGTTGCAGCTACAAAAATAGAACGCAACAATTGCTAACCACAAATACCAATAAAAATACGAAACAAAAAAATGGAGAATGGAGAACACACAACATGTAACCGTAATGTTGCTCAAGCCTCGCACAGAGCGCTCGTTTCAGTCCGTCTACGGCGCCTGGCATGCAATAATATAAATTCCAACAGCAATAACAACCGTACAGACAACCGCACTTTAAACCGTACACGTTGTTTAAGCTATGAACGTAGGTATAATATATAGACCGCAGTAAAGCTATGCGAACTCCAAATTGGGTACAAAAATTGCTGTGGCAAGGCAAGAGCTTTAAATTAAGCAAAATGCTTCAGGTATAGAAATGCTATCTTTTGATTTGGAGTCAAGTCAACAATTATGGTCCTCACTATAGTCACTAAGCATACACGTATTGTATGCTTAGTGCTATAATGTTGAGCTTAGATATTGAAATCTAATATATTATTTTGCATATATTGTGCATCACACTAGTTAACAAGTCAATTCTTATGATGTCAATGTTGACACAACATTATTTCAATTAGTGTGATGTTAACATTGACTTAATGAGCCAGGCTAGAACTAATGGCAGCGCTTTATTTTATTAGCATAATGAGTTGTCATTTAATTATTTGATTGATAATTATAGAGCATAATTATAGAGATTATAAATATAGAGCATACAATATGTATATTTATTTTAATATTTATTCCACTATTTAATTATTCTACTGTTAACTTAAATTAAATTTATGAACTAAATTTCAATTACAAATGAATTTACAACAGTTCCCTCGTAGGTAGGTAAATTGGGGTTTATTTGGTTTAGTTTACTTCTCATAGGCCTTCCCATTATCGGTTTAAAAAGGCCTCTTGCAAGAGAATTTCTGTGGTTTTCTAATCGAGCCAAATAATGCGCCATCTGCTTCTGCAGGACGCCTCCAATTTTACCTACTCCCAGGTTTTTTTCTATATTTATTATGGTTTTTTGGCTAGTGTGTGTTTTAGGCGTTATTCCATATATATGTTTTTTTAATTTGTAGACTTTTCCGATTTTTTAATTTAACGGCGAATTACCATTGATCCTCATAGGCAATAGCAGCAAGCACACAATGTCGGTCCGACTGTATGAGCAACAATAAGTCAGCGACTATAAGAGAAGTTGACTTAAAATTTACTTAGTATGAAAAAAGTTTGTTTTTTTTTAATTCTTTTGATTTTTATTTAGTTGAAACAAGTAAATAGTGACCTTGTTGTGTAAGGTCAGCTTATTCTGTGGCGAAAATTATTATCTTACAATGAACTTGTTCTTTCGTTTCTTGGAGAATCTGATCAGATTCTTAGTGTTGCCACTAGGGCAATCCTCAATTTTTTTTGTCGAAGCTCGTCGTGAAAGCGCAATGGAGCTCATTGGCTGAATTCGTCTGAGCATCCGTCAGTTTAATAGTCTCCGCACAAAAGCGCTGCTCGTATGGGGAACGCTCTCCGATCGTGAATTTGTCAAGAGTCAATTGTTGTAAACTCATTTAATAAACAATTTTGTTTAATTGAAATTTAGCTAATAAATAAATAAATAAATACTCGGCCTAACGCCGAGTCATCGCACAACAGTCAGGAGAAGACTAAAACGACCACCCTCAGACTGCGGCGCTCCAGTTTGGTCCAACATGAATTAACGTATGTTATTATTATTATTTTAACTATTCATACTGATATTTTGCTACTTATTTTGTTATTGCTATGAAATATTATGTAGATTTTTTAATTATTCTTTTGTTATTATTTCCGATTGTTTAAGTTGCCCAGTCAGGTAACAGTGCACATATCTTTGTTATCAATTCTTTATTATCTCAATAAAAAAATAAAAAAAACTCACTATAGTATGTAGCATACTTTTAGGATTAAAGAAATAATATTTCCAGTCACAACCGCTGAAGGCACTAACCAATTATTGGCTACCTATGCTGACGACACGGCCATGCTTGCGTCCCACTCGTCTCTGCAAACAGCTTCGACTGCAGTTCAAGACTGGCCACATACAATGGAGAGATGGGCTGCCAAATGGAACATAGCTATCAACTGCACAAAATCGGCCTGTGTAATGTTCTCTCTTCGGCCTGGGACCTGTCCGGGCCTAACCTTTGATGGGAAATAGGGTTATTAATTTATATTCGAAAAATGGGAATATTCCCCATAGTGCAGTGTCACCTCCCACTGTTACCTGGGTGTTCACTTAGATCACGCACTTATATGGAGGGCTCATATTACAACAATCAAGGCCAAATGCCTGCAAAAGCTTCAGAAGCTTAACTGGCTCCTAAAATCAACTTCTACTTCTACTACTTCAGCTATCAACGAAGGCTCTTCTAATCAGAGCAATTATAACGCCAACTTGGGCCTACGCTATCCAAGTATGGGGCACCGCCTCTAGGTACCAGCTGAACAGGTTGAGAGTGGTGCTGCCCGACTTGCATCTGGACTCCCATGGGACGTCAACAATTGTGCGATTGAAAGGGATCTTCGCCTTATACCGGTGGGGAACCAAATAAATCACCACAGCAGCCGATATGCAGACAGACTTGTGGCACATCCAAATCTATTGGTCTTGCCGCACTGTTACCTCTCCGGCGACTAAGGAGAATACATCCCACTGATCTCTCTACCCGTATAATATCATAGTTTTGTACATTTTTTTTTTTTAAATAATTGTAAATATTTAAGGCTCCTTGGACCATATCTCACTTTCCAATTGTTAAACGTCAGGTTATGTTCAGAATACCCTGAACGATTCCAGCGAAAATAAATATTACAATTAAAAAAAAAAAGTGTGTGACAGCCTACTGAAGGAGAGAGTAATTATTAATTTTTAATTTTTTTTTAATTAATTTTTTTTTTTTAAATTAATTTATTAAGTGAAGAAGCAGTACAACAAAAGCAGACCATAACATCACAATTAGATTGAATTTTAGCCTAACAGTATAGGGAATTAAACCTAGCAGAATATCCTCATCCAATTGTTTTAGGAAACCCTTGCCGACGTAGTCGGCTTAAGGGTCTAGCTGGTAATAGGCCTCTTGCGAGCAAGCTGGAGTGCCTCACCAGTTTGTCCGCGTATCGGCTTGTGTGACGTCTAATTTGTTCCTCCACTGTGTGCAGGTTCAGATCTCTGTGGAGTGTAGAGCCGCGCACATACCAGGAAAAGTCAGTGATTTGTCGCAGAACACGGTTCTGCAACACCTGGGAGCGTTTATAATTTGATTTGGCTGCGATCCTCCAGATCTGCACTCCATTAAGCCATATGGGCATAATACAGTGCACATATATCGCTCTCTTACATCGCAGTGTCATGTTGCTATTTCTATTAATAAGCCAACGAGCTGTATCATTTTGTGCTTGCATTTCATTGCATTACAACTACTGTTAGTAGTGCAATTACTTATACAGTGGTTTCAACAATTTCAACAATTTCGCACCACGGCAGTCAGCATGACTCAAAGCTCATGCTCAAACGCTTCATTGAACTTTACTGTTCAAGCACAGCAAAAAATGAGTAGCGCGGGCTGTAGGCTACTAGAAACGCAAGTTCAACAAATGGCTAAAAGGAAAAAGATCGTAAAATCGCTTTCTCCTACGGCCAGCTCTAAGCGCGTAAGCAGAGACTGCACTCCGACCCCGCCTAACCAGTCGAACAATACAAATCGGTTTGCTGTGCTGGATATGGACCTTGAGGACGACCTAATTGAAGATTTGAATTTGGCCCCAGCTAATCAGGCAGATGTACCAGAACTTGCCAACAACTCTGATGAAGAAAGAGCCACCATATCAACAACATAAACGAGCTTCTGGAACTCGAACTCAGGAGGCCACAAGCATAGAAAACGTAACCATGAAGGTCAACCCAGGTGAAACGACAAGAGTTTTTGGAAAGGTTACTGACACTTATAGAGCTATCGTCATCCATTTGGAAACGGTCGGTATTGAATACCATACATACCAAATGCAAACCGAAAAGCCACACAGGATCGTTGTTACAGGCCTACACCATAGCACTTTAAACAGAGATATCATAGAGCCTGAAAATGGATAGGTTTGAAGTCCTATATATTCATAATCCCAAGTCAAAGACTGATGGTGAAAAACTTTATATATTTTTCATTAATCTGAAGTTATGCGCCAAAATTTACAAATTTTACCGCAATCCAATAAATAAATTTTTGTGTACGTATTTCAGTGTTGCCGTTTTGTGGGTTAATACCCCAGCTTTGGGGTTTTTTCAATTGCTCTGAGGTGAAATTTTGAATATAGGGGGAAGAAGCTAATTTAGGTTTATTTGAAATATTTCTCTGTTTTTTTAAGTATTTCCATACACTTGCAAAATTTTTGTATGTACGGAGAAATGGATGTTTTTCATTTGATGACCTTTTTTTATTTTTTTGTTTTTTTGGAAATCTAAGATTTTTTACAACACTGAAGTATATTTACTAATTTTTTTATTTTATTGAAAAAAAAACTTCATTTACAATTTGTTTTAAAATTTTAAAATGTCGAATCAATATTGTTTTATAAAACCAACTTTTCACGTAATTAAATTAAATTAATTTCCGATTTGTCTTGCATTTGCCATGACAATTTACAAGTCACAAGGTCAGTCTTTACAAGAGTGTGGTATTAATTTGGAAAATCTTGTATATTCGCATAGACATGTAGCCTGCCATCGAGTAGGCAAACCAACGTCACTATTTATACAATGAACTGATGGCAAACCAAAAAAAAAATTGCGTTTTACATATAAGAGTTTGCAGTAAATATAATTTGTTTTTTTTTTGTAAATATATAAATTTATTTCAAACAAGCTTATTGTATATATAAGATATACATATAGAAAAGCAATTATATAAGATTACTAAGCGATGTATTTTAATTCATAGGCTCACAAGTGGAGGCAACCTCTACACCTCGCCGTGTGAGGCAGGGCAGGTTGATGGACGTAATTATTTATATAATTTATTTATAATAAATATCGAAAAAGCACTAAAAAAAACTTTTCCAAGATGAGTCGTGCAATAGGAAAAATCTTCATTATGTTAATAATGATAGGTAAGAATTCTTGGGCGTTTTTTATAAAAATATTGTGGAAAATTGCTTAAAATATGAAGAAGATTTTTCAAATACGGATAAGGAGGTTAAGGTCTATTTTCATGATTCGTTAAAGAAATGTTTGATATATTTATATATAAAAATTCGGTTTTCCTTTTTTCTTAAATATACGTATACAAATTTAAAAAAAGTTTGTATTATATTTTAAATAAGACTCGAGACGTCAATTGCATTTTACCAAACCAACTTAATATTTCTAAACTATCTTTTGGCTACCGTAACCAAGGAGTAAACGTTTACTTTCTTACTTCATACTATAAGTAGAGTTAAGTAGTAAGCCTAATAGAATTAGTTGAGCTGGCAATGCTAAAATTGAGTACATTTATTAAAGCATTCTTTGATTAGTATTTTTTTTGCATAAAAGTTATAAAAAAAAAATAGCTAGCGGACCCGGTGAACTTTCTCTCGCCTCAACTTGACTTCATATAACTCGATACTTTACGTAAAGCGATTATTACTCTCGTGAACAGTGTTGTAAACTGCTGTGTATAAGTGACTGCTGTAAACGTTAACATACTGTACGTTAACAGTGACTTCACCTGTTAAGGCGCTAAAGACTTTTTTCTCTTGGCTATCCTTTAAAGCTAATTTTCGCATTAGGGCATTAATCTGCTTTAAATCACAATTATTCCGCCATTATCAGCTTGACTTAATTATAACACTTAAGCGTTGCCCATGAATGATCTTTCCCCCAGACCGACTGAGGACTGAGCGGGGTTCCACACCCCTGCAGCTTTTAGAGGCGACATAACATATAAAAGTTGATGTGCGTCGCGCGCATAAAACAAAATTTCAACTGCAATTAGTCCTGCGATTTAGCGTGCTCACGCCCGCTCTGTCTCACTGCTTCTTGCTTATGATAAAAACCATAAAAATTTTGCGCCAACATGGCAAATAATTTGGCTAACGACATTTTGTAACTAATGTCGAGCAACCGCAGCAGCAGCAACAACAACAACAATAACCATTAACACGCCCGCGTGCCGCAAACTCTTCTCCACGCCCCGTTTGGATAAGTGCAACAATGGCAACTGGTCATTAAAAGCACACCCCTTGCCCTATAAGGTTTTATTATAATGCCAACGCATAGGCCAAGTTTAAGTGGCCAAAACTCCGCTGTCCAGCCAGCCAAGCCAGCGTGTGCTACATGGCCACGTCCAATGACGTTGCCACTTAATTAGAAAAGTTTCGCTGCGCCACGAGACAAAAGCCATTGACAGCGACTAAAAGTTGTAAAAAACTGCATTTACACTTGCCAGCCAAATCGCGGAACATTCGACCAAAGACGAATAGCAAATATACTTCCACAGATGATTGATGCGACAGCAACAGAAAGTAATTAATATAATATAGTAAATGCGTTTTTGAAACTAACAATTGCCTTTTTTTTATATAATACATAACTTTAGTTAAATCTGAATTGATTTGAAAATTAAAAATTTCGAGTTTTTTGATAGTTATTTTTAATTATATTATATAAACGAGTCCGACCCCGCACCTTTAATCTTTTGTCGAAGCTCGTAATGAGATCAAGGAACATAGAACGTGATCACACTAGGTGAAGTTGCCACTGTAGGCAATAGTATACTTTTTAAACTATTATTTCAAGAAAAGAAACCTGATTGCACTATATCTCTTTCATTTTATATACATATATTTAGATTAAGTTTCCTCAGCGGTATCAGAAATCTTGTTTAAATTAAACTAATACAAAATGAAGGGTTTGTTATATAACATAGTTATAGTGGCTATAGCATTATAGAAAAGTTTTTAATGCACTCGATGACACAAACGGTCTCTCAGGCTTGCAAATCTTATAAACATTATAATAATTATAATCCATTATGTCGGTTTATTTTTTCTTCAATGAATTCAACTTGAAAATCGTCATGTATCGTTCTATTCCTGTACTTATTTTTATTTTTTAATAATTTAAATTTTTAATTAGCTTAATTTTATGCAGCATGCAACACCTTACACATTGTGCTGGCGACAAAAACTAATTTTTCTCTATCACGAGGGTTAAGAATTTAAAAAAAAATCATGCTTATACCAAAATCACTGACTGCCCCTGGTATGTGCGCGGCTCTACACTCCACAAGGATCTTACCTGCACACAGTGGAAGGAAATTGACGACACCACAAGCGGATATTGGGACGATTGATGAGGGCATCAGCTTGTTCAAGAACTTTTACTGCTAGACCTAAGAAGACTTCGCGGCAAGGGTATTACTACTATTGTAGTCGATGAGGATATCGTGCTAGGCTAAATTCAGTATAGGGCATCTCTATGCTGTTAGGTTAAAAATTCAGTACAATGTATGTAATATAATATATACATATTAAAAAAAAAAAAAAAAAAAAAAACCAAAATCACTAAAAAATTTAAATTTAAAAGGACAATGTGGAGACCAGAAGGTTTGGAAGTTGCAACTGCCTTTGAATACGATCGCGAGGCCACACGTCCCTTTGGCTGCCGCCGAGCAGTAATTATATTGTAAATAAGACTGGGCCGTTTGCTATACTAGTAGCTCACGTTTATTATACATAATGAACTTAATACATTTCAACCTATCTGTTGGCTAACATAACCAAGGTGAGCTAAACGTTTACTTTCTTACTTCTTCCTCTTATACATAGAGTTGTAAGCCTAAGCGTTACGAGGGCAAACGACGACTTTCGAGACACCACCCCCAGGACCTATATCCTAGTCCTATTACTGTTCCTCATTATAGTATTATTATATGTAGTATAGAATAGTATATAATTTCGTAAAGTATAAATAGGTTAAGCTGCCACATCGGTAGCAGTATGCCTATTTAAAGAACAAATGCATATCTGAGTAAATTGGAATTTTAAAATAAAATAAAATAAAAGCAAATCAGTCGCAGCTGGAAATGCTACAGTACATTTTCTAAAGACTACATATACTAGTGTTGCCACCCCATTGCAAAAATATTAAATTCAATTACTCGGAGGCTCTCTCAATTCCTGTAATAAAGCCACGCGCGCATTGGTGTAAAATTCATTCCGAAAACAAATACCCATCAATAAATGAATATGATATGTAACATTTATATTTGCAGTAATATAAGCACGCTTATTGCAACAAAGCCTTTGCATAGATATTTTTGGCACAGCTGTTCTCATTGTTATTGTATTTGCAATCTCTATGTGTGTGTGTGTGTGTGTGTGTGTGTGTGGGGCAAGCAGCTGTCGTTCAACATTTGGAGAGTTGTGCCTACATTTCGTTGGACTCATTGTAACTGACGATTGTTTGCTGCAGTCACAGTTCCAATTTCCAGCAATTTCGGCCTGCACCTTCCCCCTGCACCACAAGCTAAGTGCGCCACGTGAGTCGGCAACAGCCGTGCAAAAATTTCAATTGAAAGCATTGATAAGTCTATATCTTTGCCTCAATTTGAGTTCACACACACTCAGGCATACGTTTTGTTTACAATAACAAGTGAGCAAAAGGCTTTTTTTTTTTGCTGCGCGCATGTTTGTGGCAGCATTGCTGGCGGGCGAGTTTGACAATGAGAGGCACAGCCTTGTGGCATTGCTAGACTGGGAGGGGGTGGGGGAGGCCGTAGCGTGGTCTTGTTGCCTCGTGCCGCGGCTTTTGTTGACATTCGCTTGTTCTCGTTCTCGGGTGTGTAGCCAGGTACCCACGTAGAAGCAATTAATTGGAAAAATGTGCAAATAGAGTCGTGCGGGTGGCGTCTGTTGACATAACCTCCATTGCAAAAGTTGGACATACATTTATTTTTTTCTTCTTTTTTTTTTTGCTTGTCATTCAGTCCATAAGACACTGTTGATAACAGGCATTAAATAGTCCCATGCTAATAGCTGCATATTTAGCAAAAGCCACTTCAAAAAAGAGTAATAAAATAAGTGATTCTGAGGTAGACCGAATATACAAAAACTTAGTTTATTATTGTTGTATATACATATGTATGTGTATATATGGGCCAGAGATGTAAAACAATTGGATGCATTTTTCGATTTCTCATTCCAAAGCAGCCAATTGAAATTCTGAAAGTGCTGGAAAAGTAAAATCAAAACATAAATTTGATCAATTTAATTATCGACTTTTAAGTAATTTTTTTCTGATTGGTGATGAAACAGAAAATTGTTTTTTTTTTAGTCTGTCTCTCTGTCTATAAATAAGTAAATTGGATAACAGAAGTAGCACTACTGGAAAGAAAATAAATTGTTTTGTTTGCTTAATATTACCATCCAGCAACATGTTCAATCAGAAATTAAATAGACGAATACGCAAAGAAGGAGATAATGAAAAACGCCAGTAGATTAACTATCTAGCACAAACGAGGAAAAACCCCACAAGCATCATAACAAAAAAAAAATTCAGAAAACATAAATTGGGTAAAAAGTTACCACTAGCAAAAAAAAACAAGCAAGGAAAACAACTTGATAGGTTTTTCCTAACTTACTACAACTCGTACATAACAATTTTTTTAGTTGATTGGAAATAAAAAGACATTAAATATAAAGAGGGCTTTTAATGAGCTGCATAGGTTTTTAAAATTTATATATAAATAAGCAATATATATTTGAACTGCATAATTTTTCGACAAGCCTCAAGAGGATTACTATTAGATACCAATTATTAGAAAAATACATGACAACTTTTTAAGCGGTGAGCAATGCATTGGATAATTTGTTGGATATCGATGAGGAACCTGAACAAGAAATGTGGTAGCAGCAACAGCCCGATAACACATTTGATTAAAAAGTTCAAAAATACTTTAGAAAAAAAATGTAGGTTTCAGTTCCGTAAATAAGGAGGAACAACGTATGATGACGTTATATCCTTAATTTCTTAAATAACTTGGGCAATCCAATTGGCTATAATAATAATAAATGAAAAACTAACTTTTCTTCACTAGATTGAAACTCAAATTAAGCACATAAATTTAATTTCAGTTGTTCTAATAGATTAATTAAATAGTTGAATAAATATAAACAAAATTATTGAATAAATATTATTAAAAAAGAAAAATAAAAAAAAATGGTGAATCTGTATTTAAAAATGTTTTTTCTAAATGTACGTAGTCAAACTATGTCCGCATGCTTAAGCGTTCAAATAATAATGAAAATTTCTTCAAAATTTCAGAATGTTCGATATATTCCACCACTATAATGTGGAGGTTGGACGACTACGAGTTGCATCGTTTCAGGGCTGCCAGTTTCGCTGATTTCCAGACAGATTTGGTTATTTTAAAATAACTGCTATAAAATTCAAATATACATTTACTGAGTTCATTTACATGATTATATACTTGTATATAAATTTATATAAGCTTTGAATATATTGCAACCAGAAGTTGCCACACAAATCTCAATTAGGGAGCAGCAAGAATGATTTTATTTATTTTGAGTTTGATTTTAAATTCAGTAATACCCCAGTATGTTTTTATAAAAATATATAGGACTAAAATAAATCTAGCTATACATATGTATATGCAAATAGGCGTAACTAGTTTACACCTTGTGGTGTCTTAAAAAACTCTCAACTAACAGTTACTTAGCATGCGATCGCTGCCAAAAACTGGCAGTGTCTAGACTCTAGACGACTGAGGACTGTTGAAATTCAAGTCGTGGCGGCAACAAAAGTGAAAGAAATGGGTAAAACAAAATCAAAGCAATTTGTCAGAGCCGCAAAAACAAGCAAATTAGCTGCTGTTCCGTTCCGGAGGAGCTGAAGGAGTTTCGCCGTGGGCCAGGAGACAGGATGAGCAGTAAACGCTGCCTGTCAGTGACAAGTACTGCGACTGTCAAACGCAAAAGCAAGTGAAACCAAAACCAATTGGCGGCTTAGAAAAATGCAAACGAATTGGGCTTGAATTTGATTGTGGAGTGGTGGAGTGGCTGAGAGTTTGTTCCAACATGCAGCTTGGCGGCAGCAGCAGCAGCAGCAGCAGCAGCAATTGAAAACTCATTGACAGTTGACAATTGAGAAGACACACACACAACAAGCGTTTTGAAGCGTGCAACGAGGCAAGCCAGCGGGGAAAATCAAACTCAATTGCAGTTACATTGCTAAAGAAAATCCACAGCTCGTCAATGACAACAGACAACAACATAACAGTTGTTGTTGTTGTTATTCATTTATTGTTTGTATATTTTTTTGCTTGTGCTTTCGGTTTGATTGTCTGCGACGTTTTCCATTTGAAATTGTCAGCAGCAATTGATATGCATTTGCTATTGATTGCCTGCAGCTATCCCCCAGGCAAATTGAAATTGCATAGATAATTTGCATTTAAATTTATGTTTACGCTTATGTTTATGCTTATTAACGCAAACAAACAATTAAAATCGCTGGCTGAGAGCGCAGCAAGCAAACAGACAAATTGCTTGGCGATTTACAAAATAAATTGCAGCACAGTCCAACGCGCCGACAATGCATTCTGCATTCTTTTTATTTTCCATTTTTATTTTAACTATGTAGAAATGTTTTTGATTTGAAATTTAATGCACGTACTCAATGAAGAAATTCCAACAGCAGCGCATTAGCAGACATGCCCTCAACAGAGTCCAGAGTCAGCTGTAAATGGGCTGTCGATGGGGGGCGGGGGCATGGGCTAGCCGCTGTGGCTGCCAATTGCTTTTCAACATATTTGATGCGATGCAATGGCTGATGGGCGATGGGCGATGGCATCGAAGACTTTCGACATTTTGCAACTTGGCCACGTACAAAAAACGTTGGCAGCAAAGTGCAAAATCAACAGTCTACAATAAAAGCAGAAGCAACAACAAAACCAAGGCGCATACATAACGTGTGAGCGAGAGCAAGTATACGCCATGTTGACCGAACAACAAACATCAAATGTAATCGCAGCTAATAAGAAAACTAAGCAGATCCTTGCAGGTCACGATTTACGCTCGTTTCGCATTCGATTTGGATTTGTGCGATGCGCCATTGCCAAGCACCAATAACTGCCAATGCAACGAACCGAACAGTGGCCAAGACACAAAAACAAAATAAAAATTAAATAAAAAATAGAAATGCAAAAATAAATTTGTTTTGTTGATTTATTTTTTATGCATTGTTTTAGTATTTACTTGTTTTTCCCAATTTTGTGCACCACTGTGCGCACTGGACCTTCGTTGCCTGCCATGTCAATGGACATTTAATGGCGTGCGCCATTATGCACCGCATCAAATGCACCAAATACGCTTCGTTGGCAATAAATGCTGCATGTGGCAAGGTCTCAGTCTCAGCCTCAGCCTCGCTTAAGTCTTGGACTTGGCTTAGTCTCGCGCTAGTTTCTCGTAATTTTTCGTAAATTTCTACACGTACTTGCATTCCATCTTCGTCGCCATAGACGCAGCCCAGTCTCGGTCGCAGTCTCAGTCTCAGTTTGAGTCTCAGGCTTGTAGTAATGGCATAACCTTTGAATAAAATTAGCATTATCAGCAGCGCACACTTTGGCGGCCAATGGATTTCGGCTGGCAGGGCCAGGTGTACACCCAGGCCAGGGGCAATCAAAGAGTACGGGCAGCAATAAAAATACTCGTTGCGCCATATGATGCGAGTTGCCATTAAGATTTAAGCTCAAGCCAGCACAAATTTAAGTTTAATTTAAAAGTTGCTCTGCCAACTACTTTTTTTTTCTTTTTTTTTTTGGGGCCACACATCAATTACGTATACGTATTATGGACGCCGCCAACGCGCAATGCAAAACTAATTGGTGGAAAATTAAGTTTTTGCACAAAAATGTTGCGCAAATTGAAATGCAATCGAGGCAAAGCGGATTATTGAAAAACTTTTATGATTGAATTTTGTGGCCCTAGCCCAAAAAGCGCAACCCAAAACTTACTGCTGAACAGATAGTATGTCTGTGTGTGTGTGCCTGTGTGTGTGTGTGTGTGAGGCACATGTGCGACCTACAGTGCTTATGTATGCGTACTTTTATCGAATGTTTGCCAAAAAGGCCAAGCAGAGCCTTTTGAGTTTCGGTCTGGGCTCGGTCTGGGGTTCTGGCAAGCGTTACAACGATTTATATTTTGCTACTTTCGCTATAAAATATAAATATGCAATAAAACAAAACGACGACAGGCCAAACATACGCTCTCAACTCGACTCGCCTCGACTCGAGTCTCGACTCTCGACTCCAAGCAGTTTGGCTAGAGCGGAGAACGAAGACATAAACTGGGAAATATGGCGCATTTGGCATGGGCAACGGCAAACCGAAGGCAAGACAAAGGCATTTCTAAATGGCAGTAGCTAAAAGACATGCCAACACGTGAGTTAACTGCATGAAGAGTCTACGGGGCGTATACGTATCGCATTGTTGTGCTAAATTGCGCGCTCAGCTGGCGCACGACTTGACTGCATTTCGCATGCAACCGAAACGCTACGACATGAACGCTTTATGAAGCGCACATATGCTGCACCACCACCACTAAGGGTGGGTGGTGCTGTCTGCAAAGCAATAAAAAATGAAAGGCTTCACTTTGGAGCAGGCAGCGGGGCGGTCCCCAGGCAAATCACTGCAGTTGCACATAAAGCAAATCGTTTGGCATTTGTTTTTCCAGCACACACAATGATTGCCCCCCAAAAGAAAAAAGCGACGACAGATGAGCTATAATGGCAAATGGGTTTACAGAAATATTGCCAAGCAAAGTAAATATGTGTAGGCAAATATTTATGCGCTTCACTTGCAGCTGCTCGCTGCTCTTCCCCCATATGCAGGTGACCCAATCTGACCCTTTTAGACAACTTTTGAGAGTGAAAGTTTCTTATCATAATTTACAAGACAATTAGCCAGACATGGGCCTGCTGCAGTCTTCGATACGAGCGACCATATCGTTTCATAGCAAACTTTGTCTGCGTTGTGTTCTGAGAGCTACTTAAAGTTTACAGCCATTTGTTCGACAGTGGGTGGGGTGGGGTGGTGTTCTGGGGCCAGTTGCCAGACAATACTCGTAATTAGCCAAATTTATTGTAATTAGGCGCGCACGCACATGCAACATGAAGCGACCAACCGCACTTGCCCCAAACATGTGGCCCTCGACTTTGTCTTTACTATAGCATAATTATTATCATTACCCACTGTATATAGCTATATGGGTGTGTGTGTGTGTGTGTGTGTGTGTAGCAGTCACATGTGTGCGTACGAGCTGAGAACGCATTTAATTGCACAAAGCAGCATTCACAGTTGCCTGAGCTCTTAGTGACTTTTTAAATAATTCAGTTTGCCGTAAGTGCCAAGGCTGCTGCTTCTACTACCGGCATATGGCCACTACAGTTAGCTGTAAGTTGGTAAGCCTCATGCAGTCGAGTCACGTCACACGGCATGTCGCTAATTTTTCTACCTTTTTTTTACTTTGTTTACACAGTGACGCTCTGGCAAAAGTTTCACTGCAGTGCGTTTGAAAAATTAGCGAGCAGTGCTTTAAGAATTATTTAGCAACACTATTAAACACAATAAATATTATTATATCTAAATCAGTTTTGCTATATTGCTAGGAAAAAATATAGTAATTATTATTGATAACCCAGAAAATAAATTACGCCATCAACCTAAAGATTTTACATAATATATTATTTAGTATTGAACCTAACAATAGTAGAATTAGCTACGCTACGAATTTGCAATTCCTTTCTTTAAAAGTTTTGTAATCCTAAGAATAAAATTCAAATGTTAAAGTAAGCTTATTGTAAATTTTGCATTTTTAAAAATTAAAAAATAAATTAATTAAGCTTTTAAAAATTGAGTAGAAATAAAAATATGAAAATAAATAATAGATTTAAAGCCTAACAGTTTTATAATTATTAAAACTTTTATCAATTTTCCATAAGCAATTCCTTGCACTAAAGTTTCGCTAGTCTAAAAAATAGTTTAAAAATTCGCTTTGAGTGCTTAAAAAGTGACAACAAATGGGCAAAGAAGTCAAAATAAAAACGTTCGAGGCACAAAGTACAGTCAACACAACGAGCGCTTAGTTGGCGTGGGGTGGGGGGCATTGTATGGGGTATGAGAAAGAAAAAAAGTGCAGCATACGGCACGGCGCACGTTTTCTTTTGTAAACTTTATTATTTCGTGTTAAAAGTAAATAAACCTATGCGGGTCTGCCTCCGAACCCGCTGACGCCAACGTGGCCACACTTAAGTGAAATACTAGACGGGGGACAAGCTCACACATGCGTTTTAGTTTTTAAGGCTTAAGGGGGGGATTGGGTATTGGGTGGTGGGCACGGCGTGACACAAAGTCTTTGGCATTGTTTGCCATTTGCGGTGGCTCTTGCCATCGTTGCCATCGTTGAGCTGTCAGCCAGCCAGTCCAAATTGAAATTGGACATTAGACGTACACACAACGGCACAACAAAATGGCAGCTGTTGGTTTTGCACTGAAGAAGACTCACTCTCTCGCCAGCTCTCTTTCTTTCTCACGCTTTTTCTCTGAGTGTGTGTGTGTGTGTGTTGACAACTAGTGACTGCGAGTGTCCCAGTGCCTGTCTGACTGCCTGCCTGCCTGCCTTCCAGTCCTGCATGCCACACTCATTGTGAATGACAACGCCCCTGGTACGTGATTTCATTTCCTTTCGCCTTTGTGAACTGCAACTCGTAACGTTTCAACGAAGTTGCAAGTTACGATTCCAACAGCACTCCACTCAGACTTCTCTCTCTCTCTCACTCTCTCTCTCTCTCTCTCACACACACACACATATATTTTTATTTTTGACGCTACTGCTCCTTTTGGCTTTGCTTTGAGTGCCAAAAAGACAAAACTCTGTCTAACTGCCAACAGTATATGCTAACTATATATGAACATACATAACTCTATTGGGGGTAGCTGCTAGAGCTAAATCAGCAGCTTATCATATTTCATTTAAAACAAGTTGCGTTGCTCTGGTTGGATGCCTGGGCTTCATTGTTTGTTTTATATTGACAGGTGGCTTCATCAACAGCGTATCAAATTTACTATGAAAATTTCTGTAAAAGTAAAGTTGTGTCTTGGCATTTTTTCTACTCCTCGCGGCTTTCAAAATATGACAAAAACTTATGTCGCATTAATTAAGAACTATTAGCAGTCATGCTCATAAATTAACTAAATATATAATAGCTTTAAAATTGAATACTCTCCTGTTTAAGCAATCATCAGAATCTTAATTTTTTTATAATACGCAGTCGAAGTTCAGCTTAGAATTTACTCTTCATTAAAAAAGGTAAATTGATTTAACATTGATGATTAAAATTTAAATAAAAATTCTGCATTAGTAATAATACTCTCTCAATTATATGCTGGCTACGTCCATGTGTCATTAGTTTTCAAATCTTCTGGTAATATAGATAAATTCCTAATTGACCCAAACCTTTAAAAATATAATCTTATTAGCTGAGACACGATATTTAAATTGGATTCACATAAAAAGTTACGTTATTAAATTTTATTCTGACTTATCTCTCGAAGTTCTATGAGTAGTTCATATCTTTAGCTTGCTTGCTTTGCTATTACAATCAAATTTCAAATATAATTGCATTAATATTGTAGCTAAATTTCATCAAGATGAACGTGGGTTTAAATGAGTTTGATGTTGTAATGGAACAAATTGGTAACTATAGATATATATGCAACGATTTGAATATATATATATATATGGCTGTAGGTTTTGGTAAGGTGCATTGCTATATAATGTTAACTCTCGGCTGTTGCCAGATGTTAACTATACACGAAACCATGGGCATGGGTATTATTGCACCCGCTGCAGTCTGCGATTTACACATGAGCCTGGTCCAACTGGCAACAATAACGGCATCAGCATTTCTGGGTATCGTATGTTCGTCCTATTTCTGGGGCTACATAGCGGATAAGATGGGACGAAGATGGATTCTGATGCGTACGATTTTATTAAGTCATTTGTTTTCTATTATGTCCATGTTTATGGTGGATTTTACATACTTTTTTGTTATGCGTTTCATAACTGGCATATTGTAAGTAAGTTACTCTTATTAGCATTAGAAATGGACGCAATCTCAGTCTTTAGCGTAGCAGGTCCAAGCTTTGTGGCCGTCACTTATCTAAGCGAATTCTGTAGTCGTCAAATGTTGGCGCGTACAGTGACTCACATGTATATGTTCACGGGCTTTGCTATGTTCTATACACCTTCGTGGGCTACGCTGTTTCTAACTTCGAGTATAATGGATTTCGACATTCCGCTCTTTGGCAGCTTGACACTACGCCCATGGCGACTCCTGGGCTGTCTGTTTATGTTGCCTGGTGTGGTTGCATTCTTTATGCTGCTCAGAATGCCCGAGAGTCCCAGATTTCTGTTCATGATTGGTGATATGAAACAAGGTATGTCAGCAATGGACTGGATTAGTGTAAAGAATACAGGACATCCATTGAATCCGGAGCAAGTGGCTTTGATGCAAAGGTTCCACGAGAAAACGGAAGTAAGGCGTCAAAAACGTGGCAGCAATCTAATGCAAACTATGCTCAATGATGCCATGCCCCTCTTCCGAAAACCCTATGTGGGCATGTATGTGGGCAGCTGCTATGTTATGTTCAGCTTGGGATTGGTGTAAGTTTCATGCAGAGTCAACATTTCTACATAAGCAACATTTTGTTCTGGCAAAGAAATGTGCTGAGTTCAATTCTTAAATTTACTATTAGTTTGAATTCCACTTAAATTGAGTTTATAATGAATATTTTATTTTCATTGTGCTAATTCATCCCTTCATTGTGACAGAAATTCTGAATTGACTTAATTATTAAATCTTAAATCACAAAATCTTACAATAAGAATTATTTGTTTAATTAAACTCTTAAATTTACTGAGTTTTTACACTTAGGTTGCGTTCAAATTGGATTCTATTTTGCTTGAAGCAAACTTTTTACTTAATTTCCAAACTAAATTTAAAATAAAACCAAAGAAATTGGAATTAAGCTAATTTAGAGAAGTAACAATTCTGAATTGACTTAATTATTAGATTTTAAATCATAAAATCGTAGAATAAGAATTCTTCTTCAATAAGAATTCTTCTTCAGTTGCTTATATAGAACGTTTGCTTTACTCTTAATCTTCTGTCTATTTACAATACCCTTTCTTCAAATACAGCGCACATGGTGTTGGCATTTGGTTTACAGCAATGCGTAATAGATCAAATATGCGAGAGGATAGTATTGTTGACTTGACTGTCTGTAAAATTCTGTTCAATAAGTCGCCGCGACATTTTGAAGACACTGAGGATGATATTGTAATGGTAAGTGGCACACTATATTTTCAAATAGAATAAGTCTAGCTCTTGTACATCTCTAGGCATGCAACGATGGCTTCAAGGGATTTAACGATTCTCTGATATTGGCACTAACCTATATTATTATATACAATATATTCTGGTTTATGCTCTTCTTCTTGCCGCGCAAGCCGATCTTTATTGCTGCTCTGATTATTTCATCTTCGTGTGGATTTGCTTTGATTTTCATCACTGGACATTGGCTGCAGCTATTCTGCTTTATTCTCTTTATAGCATTACCCGGTGTTGTCATAAGCTTACTTGGCGGTGCTCTTCTGGAATTTGTACCCACTTACCTGCGAGCCAAGGCGCTGTGTATTAGCTTGATGTGGTGTCGATGTGGCGCAGCGATGGGCACCACCTTAGTTGGCATTTATATTGAAAAAAATTGTGAAATGACTATTTTATTGATTGCCATATTCCCAATGCGTAAGTTGAAATAACATAATATTAATCCTTAAATATATAACATACTTTTATCCACAGTTTCTGCCAGTATTGAAGGATTTTTGCCACTGTAAATTAAAAATGTAGTTAGTTTAATAGCTGAATAAATTTTAAAATGTACCATAAATACCTTTTAAATAAAAAATAAATTAATTAAAAATTATAAAATAAATAAAAATTGTATATGTGGCTTATTGCTGATATCGTTAATAATGAATACCGTGAACATTTCTGTTATTTCAAATTGACAGTAATTTATTTAGCTAAAGTTTGAATTCAAAATTTGTATTTTCCGTCCCTGGTTATAAATATATATGTTGAACTTATATTTAAATTCAAAATTGGCCAACATGAATTTATAAATATATATGATGTATTAGCTAAACAAATATTATCGAAATTAAAGAAGCGGGAAAAATAAGTTAAACGTTTCTAACTATTTAAGCTACGAAAATTAAAATGTTAAACTTATATTTAAATTCAAAATTGACCAACACGAATTTAAGGCTTAGTCTGTGTCGTGTAAACTTAAATATAAAAAACAAACAAATATTGAATTAGTCGTTATTCCAATTTGTGGCATAATCTTATAAACCTTACACATTTTCATAAAATATCATTAGATATTATCTTATATGATAATTGACAAGAAGAAATACAAAACACAACACGAATTGGTGACATCATTTGGCAATGAAGCATAAATTTAATCGCCTAAATTAAGCACTTAATGCTATAACAATAATATTCAAAATGAATTCAAAACAAAAGCCAAACCCTATAAGCATAAACTATGTTTAATAAAGACATACTATAAAAATGAAAACGCAGCCAGCTAATTACAAAAAACAGAAACTCAGCATGAAGATCTTTAACCGGTTTGCTCCAAGCCTTAAGTAAATAAATCATTTACAAGACCGAGACTCATCTGCCTAATGGCTAATTAAGACTTTGTAAACAAAATGAGCAAACAAGAATAAAGAAAAAAAACCAGAAGCTAGTAAAAGTAATGGGGAAAAGTAAACGCAAAGTCAAGGGCAATTAGTATTAACATAAACATAAACCTTATTATTAAAATGCAATAAAACTATTTTAGTTTATGTTTAGCAAACAAAAGAGCAACAAATTGTAGCAATAATTACGAATATGATGAATATTTCTGCAGATAACTATGTAGCTTCAAAAAAAAAAGTGGGACAATCATAACTGCGCGCAAGTCAAATACGTCGGAAGATATTGAGAACGCGTTTGCCATGCAAATCTTTGCTCATACTCACACACACACACACACACACACACGCACATATTTACATAGACAAACAGTCAGACTTATAAATTTTTGTGAGCATTGAGTGGAAGCAAATAAAATGTTAAATCATTTTTTTGCTTTTTCTTTTTCTTTATTTTTATTTATTTTTTCCTCTCGTTTTAGCTAGTCATATACACAGCTAAATTAAACAACAAGTTTTTTTCTATACACTCGGGACCATGAATTTGTTTGAGGGTTGGGCTTGTGGCTTTTGTTTACACTTGGCTTAAGTCATTGTGAGTGCCCTGGACCTGGGACAAGACCAAACACTGACACGACTCAAGACAAGCTGATGATGTATCCAACTGATAGATTTAATTTGTGGCTGCAATTTAGCTCAAGTCAAAGCAATGACACTGAGGCTGAATTAAGGCAAAGTCATAAATAATTCAAATTGTAGCGCTAAACGAAGAAGCATTTTTAAATATTTATGCACGCACGTGTGAGCAAATAATTTATTAAGTTAGAAGAAAACAAAGCAAAGAAAAAAAGTATTTTAAATTTAATTTAATGTTTTAAATTGCCGGATGTGTTTTTATACGAATTATTTTATTTGCTTTAATTAATACTACAATTAATATTAACCAAAGTCATACAAAAAATACGGAAAACATTTAATGCTTAGGCTTCAAAATAAAAACCAATAAAAACAAATTAAATTTTTAAGTACTTTTTGCTTCCTTTAGGCGCGCCCCTAGCATAAATTATTAGCAGATGATTCAGACAATAGGCTAACTATGAATATAACCTTCAGTTCAGCTGTCGGCGCCAACACCAATATAAATTATCAAAAGTCATATCATTAGCAGCGACTTCAGTGCACTTGTCGAGAACAATTAAAGTCTATAGAACGAGTTTTTATGTTGGCTACTCCAGAGGTTAACAGACTCTGCTAGATAAGCTAATCAATGGAATACTTTAATCTCAGACTAAAACTAGTTGGCTGCATAATTCGTTTAGAACAATCAACTGGCAAATTAAGTTGGAAAATTTGCAAATTTCCGGCTTGTTGTTGTGACGAGCAAACTGTCAAAAAAATATTTAAAGCGTTACGTTAATCTTATAATTAATAATAATAAAATAAATATGCTTCACACATTAATGCATCAAATACAATTTGATGGCATAAATTAAAGCAGCCGCTAATAAATTCTAAAGCAAACAAGTCGCTGGGCCTTTAAGCCAATTAACTCTGCCGATTGCTGATTGCCAACTACGCCGAGCATCGCATCAGCTGTTTAACTATACGATATTATAAATTCCGAGTTTGGCAACAGCAAAAAGCGCAGAGCTTTCAGGTCTTTGGTATAAATACTTTGAGCCCAGGCCACAACAGACAGAAGCAATTCAAACGCTTGTGGATTAACAATAAACTGAGTGGCAATCAATATGGTAAGTTCCAAGAGCAGTGACGACTGCTGGATGAATCCTTAGCTAAGTGTGTCTTTTGTTTGTGCAGAAGTTCGTCATTGTAGCCGTTGCCTTCCTGGCATTCGCCAGCGCTGATGTCTCCCATTTGGGTTACAACTATCAGGCGCCCGCTCCCGTGGCCGCCGCTCCAGTGCACTATGAGGCACCCGCTCCAGTGCACTTCGAGGCTCCAGCTCCCGTTCATGTAGAGGCTCCAGTCAACTCCTACATCCCACCTCAGCAGCAGCAGCAGGTGTACCAGCAGGCCGCTCCTGCTCCAGTTCACATTGAGGCACCCGCTCCAGTCTACCACCCAGCTCCAGTCTACCAGTCTGCCCCTGCCCCAGTGCATGTGGAGGCTCCAGTCAACTCTTACATTCCTCCCGCACCCGTGCACCATCATGTGTCCGCCCCAGCTCCAGTCCACTTTGAGGCACCCGCTCCAGTCTATCACTCTGCACCCGCTCCAGTGCACGTTGAGGCTCCAGCTCAGGTTTACCAGCCAGCTCCCGCCCCCGTTCATGTTGAGGCTCCAGTCAACTCCTACATCCCACCCGTGCACCAACATCATGTTGCCGCTCCCGCTCCAGTCTACCAGCCTGCCCCCGCCCCAGTCTACCACTCTGCTCCCGCTCCCGTCCTCAGCTCCCAGCAGGCGATCGAGGAGATTGAGCAGCCCTCAGCCGATGGCTACCGCTACAAGACTGTGCGTCGTCGCGTCTACCGCCGCAACCGCCTGTAAATATTTCCCCTAGGCCCCTATCGCTACCTAATGAATTTCCCTTGATATTTCTTATAGAAAAATAATAAAATACAGAAAACCACAAGTCTGAGCAAATTGTTTTCCAATCAGAGTTAAAAGTTCCAATCAACTGCAGCAGTCACTTTGCTATAATTTTCCTTTTCTTTTTGCTTGCGAAATTTATGAAAGCGAAAGAAAAATCAAGTGGCTATCGGGACAGATAGGAAGAGTTGTGGAACGTCAAGAAGTTGCAAGCTAGTTGCCAATGGCGCGCTCATTTGTTCCCCAAGGCATGCGGCATGCGGCATGCACTCACATTTATCACAGAATTTATGGCCTGGAATGAGCTTTGATGATGTGGAAATTTTCCTCGTTACGTGGCGCAGTCGATTTAAAAGTTTACCAACCTCTCAAGGAGCGAAAGAGAGAGAGAGAGAGAGATAGTTGGCATTGGCCTCATCAGACAGCAGCAGCAGCAATAACCACTGACCACTTGTGGCTGCCACTGATGCTAACAAGTGGCGTACCCAGGATACAGGACACGAGTCGAAGTCGAACTCCAGACGGCAGAAAATGAGCAAGTAATTGCGTTGACAGCAGCGGCGTCTTTACGATTTGATTAGGGAAATGCTGTCTGATAGCAAAAAAAAAAACTCCCACTCTCTCTCTCTCTCTCTCTCCGTTTCTCTCTTTTTCATTTACAGTGCAGACCACAAATAAAAAAAGATACGTTGCCAAATTAATTATGTAATTAAAACAAAACATTTTCTTGTTGCTGTTATATAAATATTTTACTTTTTAAGCCTAGCCACAGCCAACCGCAGTATGTGGAGAGACAGCCGCCGCCGCCGTCGTTGCTGAGCTGATTTTGTTAATTGCATTCTGGTCAAATATTGGCAGCTCAATTAAATGAATTAAAATTGCGCATACGCATGAACACAAACCAAATTTAAATAGAAAAAAAATGTACCATGATATGTACAACTAAAGTTTGAAGCAACAAACTTTTTAATACACTTGTCACTTCACACTTTAGATGGCACATGTAAAATGGTATTAAATAGCATAAGTCCAATTTATTTTCAGAAAATAATTAAAAAAAAATGTCAAAGTCTATAAAAAGGAAAGTCTAAAGTATTTAAAGTAAAGTAAAGTAACTTTACATAAGAATCTTTAATCAACATTTGTTTGTAGCTGAGTAGCAGTTCTCCACAGTTTCAAATCAAGAAAGAAGCATACCCAATAATAAATGTGTCACCTCAGTGGCATGTATGAGAACTTTGATTAGGGACTGGAGCTCATTTTTCGTCGGTCTCTCGAACTCGAACATAGCGTAAGCTCAAATAAACGCAAATACAAACCAAAGAAGTCGACACGCCCTGAGCGGAAGAAGAGCTGCAAATGTAGCGAAATGTAAACATTTCTACATTTGGACAAACATTGTGCCTACATTTTATTTTAGCAGCCGATAGGCGGATAAACTATATCCGCTTAATGTTGAAAAATTAAAGTAAATGTTCCTGTTCGGTGTTGTATTTCAAACATATAAGTAAAAGTTGTGTGTACTACGGAAACAAGAAAATAGTAATATTATAAAATTATATTGAAACATCCCATTAGTACAAATTACAAAAGTTACGGAAGGGAATAATTTATTTAGGTTTTAGAGGAATAGGAAAAAATTTTGTGTTTCAAAATCAAACTCAATCCGTTTCGACTATTAAAATATCAATTTTGACAGAAAGTTCGTTTTTTTTTTTTTGCTTTTTATCACAAGTTTTATTAAATACGCAGCTATTAACTTTTTAGCAAATTCACGAAAAGTGATGCTGTTATTCTTAAAGAATATGTTATCGTTTTTAGCACTATTTTGTATCGAGTTTGTTAAAATCCCGAACCGATACATCGCCAGTATCGAGAGGTGCGTATAGTTATCGATCTTAATCAGCTGGTCTATAACTGTTATAGACATTTGCACAACTTTAATTTCCCCTTTTTAATTCTAATAAAAATTAGCAAAGTGTATGAAAATTTAATTATTTGGCTAATATTGATCGAAATGCGGGCATAAGCTTGATAAAATTGCCATCCAATACATTGAATGGCAATTATGTACAATTTATAGACTAGTATTCAAACTGACAGCACCAATCAGTTGGAACTGTGGTTAACTGTCGTACAAACTTTAAATAAAACATTTCAAGCAGTCCTTAATTCATTTCAGCCGAAAATTATTTAATTTATACCAATTGGATTCTGTCGCCAATTTTAGGTACTTTGGGGTCGTGCTCGATGTCCGCAGCTCTCATGTACTATGGAGCTCCTGAGATCCTGATCAATTATTAGTATATTTTATGTGAAATATATAACTACATGGTTTTTGGTACTTACACTTTTCACGGTCTTGGGAATAAGTGATGGTAAATTTCATAAAAACCATCGATGTTGAACAAAAAACATTGATGTTAATATCGATGCTTGGGATTTACCTATCAAACATCGATATATCGGTGAAACATCGATTTATCGTCAAGTCTCTTGTTAGTAATTCATTTTTATTATTAATTCAGATTTCGCGAGCGACACATCGCTTTAATATATATTTATATTTGCGAGGCACTTTAATAATTCGTGCAAATAGACTCAAATCCCTTCTCCGTATCTGAAAAATTTTCTTCATATTTTAAGCAATATTCAACTATATTTTTAGAAAAACCGCCCAAGTACTCTAACCTATCATTATTAGCATAATGAAGATTTGACCTATTTTTATTGCTTTTTCAATATTTTTGTACAACGACTCAATACGCGGATGGAATTCAGCTGTAGTGAATTTGAGAATTTTATATAACGCATTTTTGTATATTAAACATATCAAACATTTATTTCATATAAATCATTTTTGTATATAAATATATCAAACATTTATATTTGCGAGGTACTTTAATAAATCATGAAAATAGACCTTAACCTCCTTCTCCGTATTTGAAAAATCTTCTCTTTTATATTTTAAGCAATTTGTAACTATATTTTTATAATAACCGTCCAAGTACTCTAACCTATCGTTGTTAGCATAATGTAGATTTGTGCTATTTCACGACTCATCTTGGAAAAGTTTTTTTAATGCTTTTTCAATATTTTTACACACCGACTCAATACGCGGATGGAATTAAGCTGAAGTGCATCTGAGAGTACTAGCTCTCGCTAGCGCGAACTCGCTTTCAAAATTTTTTTTGTAAAATGTTTGTAAGGTAACTTTATCGAGATACTCATCTACAGGCCTACCTTTTTTTCTGTACCACACATTCTTTAAATGCGTGAAACAATATAGGTGAGCTATGTCACGCTTCATTTCGACTTTTAATTGAAAGATTGCTTTTAAATTTGAATGATTGCCATCTGATATGATAGCAATGAAATCCATCTCCCTATTCGCTTTCTCAATCGCCTCAATACAAAATTGTAGCACTTGGCACAAACAAATCGGACTTAGCGGTTTTAGGACCAATATTTATAACCGAATATATCGGTCTCCTTGTTCTCCCATCGGTCGACATACCATTAATACTATTATTTTATCTATTTTACCTTTACATGGCAAAGGTATCTCATCTACCAACAAAAAGAAACCACTTTTCGGAAAATTATATAAATAATTCCGCCATACCTCACGCCGCGAGCTGTAGAGGTTGCCTCCAATAGCGAGGCTATAAATTAAAATACATCGCTTAGTATTTGTAGCAAAACCATGAACTATTATTTTATCCTAAAAGATAACACTTCAAGCTGTATGTGCAAATTATTTATATGTGATTAGCTTTATCATAAGTTCAATCAGTATTTTAGTATAATTTTTTAAAGGTTTGCCAAATTTACTGTGACTTTAACCAATGCGCAATGGATTCGCATGTATGGAAGAACGCAACCAAAAATTTTTCGGAAGCTGTTGCCGCACCACTTTGCTTGACGCAATTGTTTGGCTTGGGTCTGCATCTTGGGTCTTGGACCTGAAGCTCTTATCGCCCAGGTTACTTTTAATTTACTCTACGATGTGTTCAAGTCGAAAGATTGACGAGTTCCAGTCCTTTGAACCGCCTGGTCTGCCGCGCTTGACAATTTGCACTTTAACAAAATTATTTTTTTTTTTTAAATTTGTGAAATTTGTTTTTTTTTTAACATATCTATTGCTAATTAGCACGTAACCCATCTGCTACGATGGCAATGAAATCCCTCTCCTTATTTGCTCTCACCTCAATACAAATTTGCATGACCTGCAAAATCCATTTTGCCTCCGCGGCTTGATAACCCAGATTTATAACCGTATATATCGGTCTGATTGATTGTGTGGATTGACAGCAAAGAACTAGAAGAGAGCGAGTGGTACGAGGTTTTCGGCTGAGATGGCAGAGCCAAGCACACGCTGGGTGGACACCAGCCCACGGCTGTAGCTAGCAAAGCTCACTGCCTGTTTTATGCACTTTTTTATGGTTTGCGTTCTTCTTATTAGGTTTAAGTTTTGCATAGACGCGTCTGCTTGTTTTTATAATTAATTTTTATAATTATTATTGTTTTTTTTTACTAGTTGTGGCACAAGAGTGGCAGACCTTGCTATATACGCCACGGAGTACACACATGAGTCATCACAAGTAGAGGTTGACCTATTGGCGGTAGCAAAGTCAAATAAGGTTGTGGAGCAGATGTTGCAAAAATAGCGCTGGACTGGAACTCGTCGATCTTTCGACTTGAACACATCGTAGAGCAAATTAAAAGTAACCTGGGCGATATTAGCTTCACGTATAAGACCAAAGATGCAGATTCAAGCCAAAACAGCTTCCGACAAAATTTTTGGTTGCTGTTTCATACATGCGAATCCATTGCGCATTGGTTAAACGCGTAATTCCAGACCAAAGGAAGTCGCAGTCCCAGATCCAATATCCAATCCAATATCTCATCAAGTGAGTTTTGACGCAAAAATCGTTAAAATATAGAAATAATTAAAAAACCGTGAAGAATTTCAAATAAAGCTGAATTAGATTGTTCCCGTAGATTCAAAATTTTCACCCCAGACCAATTGAAAAACCCCCAAATCTTGGTTATAAAACCCCAAATCGGCAACACTGGTCGCAGTCCCAGATCCAATATCCAGTCCAAGCCAAAATTTAAGCCGAATCGCAAAAAGTATAAATCCAAGGCAAAGTCCAAGACCAAGCTCAAGCGGCCGAGCTGCAAAAAGAAGCCGAAGTAGCCAACATGCCCTAAGCGAAAAATGCCAAAAGTCAAAATGATTAAACTTACCGTTTTAAATTGTGTAATGAAATTCAACCAAACATTAAATACAAAATAAAGGCCTTTTATTTGAAATATCCTTAATTTTTTTTAATTTAATTGTCAAAAAAAATATGTTTCTAAAAATACTTTTATTTTGCACCGTTCCCGAGCCGAGACAATTGTCGGGTCGGCATATATAAAACTAAATAAATCATTTGTCGCTCAAATTTGGTAGAATATTGGACAGATATGGTCAAATACGAACGAACAATGATTAACACAAAAGCGCAGAAACAGAAAGAAAGATAATTAAATTTTATAAATTTACATATACAAATATTTTTTTAATGTTCATATTCGTCATTGACATTAAATAAATGGATAATTTATTGTCGTAGTCTGGTTGCTTATTGCTTAGTCCGAGCAGGTGGTCTGGCAATTATTAATAAGACTGCCAATCAATTTCATAGATCTATTGACTTTTCGACTATTTTCGATATCTCAAATCGCTATAGTGTGGAGGTTGGTCAACTAGAGCTGCTTCGCTTCTTATCGAGCACACCTTAAATCAAGGTCACTTTTCGAGTGCCCGCTATACAGCTTCATTTAAACTGGATAACGGCGATTTTGACTTCGGGCTACACAGAAAAATGCTGTTCAAATGTCTGAGCTTCAAATTTGTCAAAATTGATGTTTTATTTATAGTTTTCAGAAACATTCTTTCAACATAAGTTCTGGTGATCTATCGCTTTAGGTTTGAGTGCAACAAAATTATAATATGATTGAACAAAAAAGTTGAATTGACACTTATTGATTATATCGCATATGTAGTTTGTATAAAACAAAATTTCAGAAAAATATTTACTAAACACAATTTGAAATTGCCTGTTTTGTTCAACGAATTATCAACAATTCCATAATCACATCACATAAACCAAGTGCATTTAAAATGCTTGTGGCATCTCTTACTGAATCGGAATGATTTAGAACTCTACTTATCAGAAAATGGCAAAATATAATAGATTGCTACTTCACATTAATAAAACTTGCTATGCCAAAGTGTCAGATACTCGAAATCAGTTGAAACAAATAGCAGTAAGCTTAAAGATAATTCGGAGATGGTTTGTCGCTTAAGTTTGCAAGTTAGAAAATAACAAACATTTATTTGAATCCATGGATGTTTGTTAAAACTAAATTCAAGAGCTTTGTTTCATTCAAATAACAATTAGCAATTTGACGGCGCAATGTGCAATTTTCAGCCTCATTGCATTTGAGCTCAGCTCAGGACAAAATATGGCATAAAAAGCTGCCAAGTTGGACTGGGGCGGGGCAAACAATTGACAGTTGGCTGCATTTGCAACCGCACTTAATTAGCACTTAATGATGCTGATTAACACGCATTATGAGCACACAGCCCTGAAGCTTTCAGCTGTCCAGAGGTGCACGAACAGTGTAGTGAGGCTTTAGGCGTTCGAATTACAAAATAATCGCAATGCGAACAACGCGGCTCGGCTCGCCTGAATGTATGCAAAAGAAATCGCAACAATAAACGTTGAAAATTGCGGCGCATATAAAAATTGATGAGGCTCGGCAGCAACCAAAAAGAGTGAGAGAGGCAAACTTCGAAAAATAAAAACAAAAACTGACAGTATCTACGTAATTATATCGAGAGTGGCAGGCCAGCCAGCCGACCAGGTAGGCGGCTGTGTCTGCCTCGAATATGCAACGCGCATTGCTTTCATTTATTTTTACTGTTACTGCAGATTGGAACCTGCTTTTCACACCTGTGTAAGCGCCACCCGCCACCCCATCACACAAACTGCCGGGACTGTTGCACTTCATTTTCAGCATTAATTTGTCGCCCGTTGATTTATCTGCACAAAATATACGAAAAAGAGAAAATACTGGGAAGCTACGAATTTATGAGCTGACACTCTCAATGGGCATTAAAAATGCAACAGCAACAACAACAACAAATCTGTATCGATTGTTAAACATTTTTGTGGCTGAAACTAAAGCTGCCAGAGCTCAGAGTTCAAGATATAAATTCAATCAAGTTTTACACTAAATACAAATGCAAATGCGACTTACAGCTGAGCGCAGTTATCAAGGTCGTTGGGTCAACGAACGTACTGGCCTTAAGCCTTCAAACAGTCAACTTAAATATTAAAGTCATCCCACAATATGTTTATTGTACGCATTGTAAATTCATGTTAGAGCAAACGTTGTATAATTTATTGAAATTTAAAGTCACTCTTATTGCGAGTTTACTGTGCCCCAAGCTGAAAACAAATTGAAAAGCCGCTTAACTGGATTCGTATGTTATTCAAAGGAAATAATTAATCAGCGACTAAGTAGCATAAATCAAAGGGCCAACTATGCGGCAGCATGCATACGAAATTAATTCCGTTAATTAACACTAGTTAAACAGCATAAATAACCATAAAGGCCCTAGACTATGACAATTTTTATTTCAACAATGGCATGTAGCAAATTTTCTCACAAACTGTTCAATCATACAGCGTAAATATTTATGCGAAGCGCCCAGCAAAACTTTTGTAATTCCTACAATCATATTATGCTATGCTATTAAATGGTTCACTCAATTCAATGCTAGTAGATACGTTGGGGTGGCTCGAAAAATATTTACAAATTAGTAAATATTCTCAAAATATTTAATATAGAAACTGTGATTCTAAATTGAGCCTTGGCTCCATCCAGATTGAAATCACAAAAGCAACATTCTAAATTCATAATGATTTGAATATTACAAGCATAAAAGAAGAGTTTAATAAATTTACTGAAAATTCCAAGGCATTGATTTATAAGCACGTATATAATGAAGCCCTAAGTTTCAGTGTTTTTCCATTTTGTAAATTTTTGTCAACTCTCAAATTGAACCACCCTAATATACGTGCTGTTTTTTCATTGTTGTAGTTTGCTGGCCATCTATTTTTATACAATTTGCACGATTGCAGCAGCTATTAAGAGGCAAACAACTAAATAACGTATACGCAATGTTGCATGACATGTAACAATGCAACGATTGTGAATGTATCTGTGTGTGCTTGTGTTGGTTTCAAACATTTATGGATGCTGCGAAAATAATGGAATTGTCAAAATAAAAGCGGGTTAAGTGCTTGTTTGCATAGCTCTTTGAATCACAATGGCGACACAGCAGTCAACAACAGCAGCTACAACAACAACAACAACAACAATAGAGCTAAGAGCTTGTCGCCCAAATGTCTCAAATGGGGATTTTTATTTTGGCAAAAGCTTTGGCTGTTCATTGGCAATTTGTGTAATTAAAAGTGCGAGTGTCCTTGCGCCCACATGTCACGCCCACTAATTTATTTTGCCGTCACACTGGCGTCAAGCTCAACTTTTGACCCGCAAAGTGAAACATTTCGCTAACATGAATATTTAAGCAACTAAAAATAGTTAAAAACTAAAGAGGAAACCGATATGCGAAATAAAAATACATTTGGTTACATTTAGCTTAGTAACGGGCAATTTAATGCATATCATATACATATATGTATATATATATCATATAATATATGTAGCTGCACAGCTTTGTTTCGTTGACAACAATGGGGCAAGGCGAAGAGCTCTAAAAATTTGCCAAGCTCTATAGTTATATCTGTCGTCGCAGACAAAGACACTAATCAGCCTTATCAAAGCTAATTAAGCAAAACTAATCACAGCAGCTTGGACTTGTTCATCACAGGCCAAGACAACTCGATGGCGTTGGCCCAAACTTGACTTTGATACATATACAAACATAATGTTTCATGCAAATTTTGATATTAAAACCAGATTACATTTAAGAGCAGCAGGCACGCCTCGCTTAAAAAATACTCTAACTAACTAGGGGATTATATATTGAAACAATTAAAGCATACATATGTGTAATAAAAGAATAAAGCTAGCTGCATTCAACGCATTTAAAATTAAGTCATTGGCGCTTTTTTAAATTCAAAATTATTGACAGCTTATTAAGCTTATTTGTCTGCATTTATTTTTTGTTTCATAAATATTCAATTTCCTACATTTTTCATCCTTTTGCTAGTTTATCAAGTCGTGTGTATCATAAATTGCAATTATGTTTCTCTTCCGCCTTGGTAATCTCTCATCCACGACGTACTATGCCCCATTCAAAATATACTCTGCCTGGCCATTCCATTAACATTTGCGTCTGATCAAGCATTTCCATAATATTCTCATCTCATCACAATTTCATATAAATACTCCAGTTGTCTGTGAACCAAAACATACTCTCAACTGTAGCGTTCCAAGTAACATATCCAACATGGTAAGCAAGCAGCAGAGCAGCATCATCATCATCATCATCGCCATCATCCAAACGGACTAAGACTAATCCTTTTGCCTTTTAGAAATTCCTCGTTGTTGCCTTTGCCCTTTTGGCTGTTGCCCATGCCGATGTCTCCCATCTGGGTTACAACTACAACCCCGTGGCTCCAGCTCCAGCCCCCGTTAAGGTTGCCCCTGCACCTGTCGCAGCTCCAGTGAACGCCTACATTCCTCCAGCACCTGTTGATGTGCCTGCCCCTGTCGCTCCTGCCCCCGCTCCAGTCCGCGTTGCTGCTCCCGCTCCAGTCCGTGTTGCTGCCCCCGCTCCAGTCCGCGTTGAGGCTGCTCCAGTTGCTGCTCCCGTCAACCAGTATATTCCCCCAGCACCCGTTGAGGTTGCTGCCCCTGCCCCAGCTCCAGTCCGCGTTGCTGCTCCCGCTCCCGTCCGTGTTGAGGCTGCTCCCGTTGCTGCCCCAGTCAACCAGTACATTCCTCCCGTTGCTGCTCCCGCTGCCGTCCCAGTCCGTGCCGCTCCCGCCCCAGTTCTGGCTCCCCAGCCCGTTCTTGAGGAAATCGAACCCGTTGCCGCCGATGGTTACCGTTACAAGACCGTGCGCCGTGTCGTCCGTCGTCGTCTTTAAATAGTTACCCCTAACCCAAGACGAGAACCTGTAGCTCAACCAATAAAGTTTTATTAAGTTTAAAAAAAAAAACACCACAATATTTTTATTGGGATAGGTTGACTGGCAACCAGCTTCATCTTCAAGATTAATCTAAGCAATGGATTTGCATACCTCCCAGCAGCTACCGGAACAACTACAAATATGCTTAGCCATTAAAAAATATGCTTGTTTTTTATTTGGTTTATTGTCTTTTGTCTAAGATTTACGACACACTTATTGTCTAAGCGATAAATCCAGTTTGAGATTAGTCGAACTCTTTACCCAGCAGCTGCTTAATATGCCACTGGCGTTGAAAATTAATTAGGCAAATGTGAATTCTCAGCAATTAGCACAAGATGAAAGAGAAACAAAAACTGATAGAGAGACAGGAAGAGAGTTCCAAGCGAATTATTATTAATTTTAGCATGAACTTGAAACGCTGCCATAGGCTCGAAGCTTATTATCCAAACATAAATCAGCATTGGTCAGCTAAAAACAGAAAACGCAGACGAAAAAAACATAAAAATGCAGATTTGAAATAAAAACATTAAAAATAAGCTGCGCATATAGAAACATTGAAAACTAAAAGCCATTATAGATCATAATAGACACCATTGTGAAGAGTGGTCAAGTATAAGCCTAGATGCTCTTTCTAAAACATAAGGCAAGTTATAAAATTAATGAAAGTGAAAGACTTTCAACATTCAGTTTAAATATAAAATATTATTTTATTTAATTAAATAAATAATCTGATGTTTTCAGAGTCTATATAAGTATGTTATGTAGGCTCAATAAACTTTCATGTAAAAATGTAATTCAAACAATTTACTTACAAAGGAAAACATTGAAGAGAAATTCATTAAACTATTATAATCCAAATCAATTGAAATTTGAGAATACAGGATACCTTATCTAATTTCATATATTTTTTTTTAAATTAATTTTAAAACAATATTATATCTTTCCAGTCTAATAAAAATTTGAGTTACCACCAGCATGTTATTTAATATATTTAGGCAGAAAAATAGTTTCAACTTTAGTTTTCGAGTTGAAATCTTTAATGTTCTTTATAGTGAGAAAGCTGCCTAGCTTAAGCTATGAGCGCAAATACTTATGTAAGATCGCTATCTATATCTTTTGTAAGAAAGAGTGGAGAGTGATAATAGCTCTTTAACATACTCTGTTTTTTATGTTATTTAAAACAAATATATAATTTGCCTCCACACCTAATGTGGGTCAGCATCTAAAGAAAAATATTTTTTAAAATTAAACATTAAACCAGTTTTATGCTGTTACAATTTAAATAAATAGATTTAAGTCAGCATCTAAAGAAAAATATTTTTTAAAATTAAACATTAAACCAGTCTTATGCTGTTACAATTTAAATAAATAGATTTAAGTATATAATAAAAATGCTAGTTTAAAAAAGAAATCTAAAACAAATAAAATATATTTTGCTTAAACACACAACTTCTTGCTTATAACCGTTAGTGTTACTATTTGTTAGAGCCATTATATTAAAATTTATTTTCTTCTAAAAGCAACGCTAGAGAGACTTTAATGAGACGCTGTTAATTGAAGACTAGCTAGCTAAGTTTACCACATTAGTTCAATGATTTGTGGGCAAGTCAGACGTGCATGTTTTTTTTTTCTTTTGACCAAGTAGATAAGTGTATATTGGCAAACATGATATTAAAATAAACAACACCGCTAATTGTGCGACTGACCCACGAGCATCCATCAATCTCAAGAGACGCTGCACGGCAACAAAGATTCAACAAAAAATAATAATAATAATAAAAAATAGCGTGAACGACTTTTCTAGGTAAACCGCAGCTTAGATGCTCTAACATTGCACTAAATAAAGCTAAAGCTCAACTTTATATTTGACACAAACATTGATTAATATTAATATAAATACACTTTAGTAGCTTATCTTAACTAAAAACAAAACCGCATTGTGGCAACATAAACAATTTATATGCAAATCTTGATTGTCTTGTGATCTAATTCAAGAAGCCTTTGGCGACTTCAATAGCTGACCCCAGACTCAGAGACTAACAATGCATTTAAGCATTGTCTATGACTTGCTGCCGGACGTTTTCAAACAGAAACACGTCCAACCACTTGACATTGGGCACCCCTCTTCCGACAACCAACTGTGACTCTATCTCTGACTGACTATGACTATGACTGCGAGTGTGAGTGTGAACTATGAAATTGTATTTCAAGCTGAACTCGTCGTGTGGCACTTGAGGGCAGCACGCAATTAATTTTGACCCGAGCCGAGCTATAAAAGCCGCAGCAGGTTTAGAGTTCAACTACATACAGCAAACAGTGATCCAAGCATCAACACAACAAGAGACCATTCCAAAAATGGTAAACCAACTATTAAAGGATTATTCTATAGCATGGGGCACATACTGACCACCGATAATTTTATTGCAGAAATTTCTGATTGTAGCCGTTGCCTTTTTGGCTTGCGCCTGCGCGGATGTCTCGGAGCTCGATCAGGGCTATAACTATCCACAGCCGGCGCCACCAGCACCCGCACCCTCGTATATTCCTCCGCCAGCAGCTCCAAAGAACACCTATATTCCTCCTCCTCCGGCTCCAGCCAAGGCGTACATCCCACCCCCACCACCAGCGCCCAAGCCCTCATACATTCTCCACACCACCAACCCCACCACCAGCACCAAGAAGCACCTACATTGCTCCTCCCGCGTACCCGCGTACATCCCTCCCCCCCCACCAGCACCCAAGCCCTCATACATCCCTCCCCCCGCTGCACCCGCCAAGGCCTATATTCCACCCGCTCCAAAGAACACCTACATTCCCCCAGCGGCCGAGGAGCCCGTCTTCGATGAGATCGAGCAGCCAGCCCAGGATGGCTATCGCTACAAGACTGTGCGTCGTCGTGTCTTCCGTCACCGCAATTAAGCTTAACCTTTGTTGACTAATCTTACGAATTGCAAAGAAGCTATAACGAAATTATATTTGATTGTTAAACAGTTAAAACCACGAAAATTTATGTGAATAAAAATCAATTTTTAAAGCAAATTAATTAATAGTTTGAAAAAAATGGCAAAACTAATTTGCACAAGTTAACGAAATGCAATAATTGCTAAATTAAATAAATTGCTAAATTAATTTAAATTCAATATACAACAAAATGATTTTAAATGAACTCATTTTGTATTTAGTCAAATGAGAAACGTTTTTAAAATTTCATGGTACGATTAAATTTATACAAAAAATATTGCCTGGTTTATATATTTTCTACAAAATAAAGCGAGTTTCCCAAGCTCTCTGAACTTCGGTACGATTTTGCTTTAATAAATACATGTACCCTATTAAATTATACTTCAGTCAAATAATTATTTGACAATTATATTTATATGCCAGAAGAAATGTTTTATTCAAATCTTTAATTGTTTTATGTTATCTACCAATAACTTTTTTACAAAAAATGTATGATATCTTAACTCTGTAAAAAGAAGAAAGTTCAAGAATAACTGTAATTCAAGTGCTTAGAAAATATTTTTAAATGTCAGCTAATATTCTAGCTAGCAAAAAATTTAAAAATTTTATTGTCAAAATACTTGTACTAATACTAATCTACATTATGAGATTTCCATGGATTAGGAGCTAACAACCCATAAATAATTTACAAATTGTACTTAATGAAATAGAAATATATATAATAGAGCGCTGCAAAAATTGTTTGTAAAAATACTTTTGCCCACTTATGTATATAAAATCTAAATATAAATAAAACATGTTCATATCCTCTATCGTTCTCTTTTTCGTATTAGAATTAAATCATGCGAAATTTCGAACAAATTGTATCTAAAATTAACAAATTTTATTTAGTTGTTTAGGTAACAAGCTTTTATTATAAAATTTACATGTGAAATATTTAATATGCAACTCTAATCCTAAAGAACAGTAAGTATTATGATGGGATACATTATCTAGATTACATTTAAAGAGGACTCTAAGAAGTCGAAGCGATTGAGCAGTCCAACAGGTCATGCCTTGGTTGGATTTTAGTCAATCTACTCAGCTCCGTTTTGCTTCCACTTAACATGCCACAAGTTCTGACAATCTACATATCCAAGGAGATAGATGTACACACATTGCCACAAACCCCAAATAAACCGCTCAAGGCCAAACACATGTCAGCGGCACTTTGGGCCGCCTCAACGACTTTGTCTGTATCGTCAATGCAGTAAAAAGGTCAATTCGCCGACCAGACCAATTTGAGCTAACCAAACAGCACAAAAAGCAAATGGCTAAAGCATTGAATGCCCCACCGACCACCACCAAAAAAACAAAAATAAGGAAAAATATACGCAGTATGTATAGAAAACAAACACAAACAAATCCTCGATTACAAAATCAAACAGCATGCACAGAATTTGCTAAAAACAAAAAAAGAAAAGCAGAAAAAAAAAGAGCAAACTTGTTTGCCATAATGCAAAATGGGAAAATATGCGAATTCAATAAACTGCTCGTCCTGCCAGCCTGAAAAGGATGTTCAGCCCCAACTACTTGACTAGTGACTGTGACTTGGATATGGCTGAAAGAAAAACCCTTACAAGTCATTTGGCCAATTGCTGTTGACTTTGCTGTAAAACGAATTTCCTTTTTGGTCGACGACGTTGCCCCCGGAGGCAACTCCAGCTAGCTGGATGGCTGGCTTGGCTGGCTGGCTGGCTGGCTGGCTGGCTGGCGACCATCACCAATGGACGCCACATATTTTGCACCCAGTTTATGCTGATGACATGCAAGTGGCAAAATTATTTTGTGCTCGTGCATTTTGTCGCCAAAGCGTATAATGAGCAGCAAACAAGCTGTGGAAATCGCCAGACAGGCAGCCTCACGACTCTTACTAAAGAAAAACAAGAGAACGTCACGTCGTCAGGCTCAGGCTCAGGCAGACTTTAAGATGTTCTATAATAATGCTACAGCTCATGGTAGTTAGAAAATATTTTTAGTTTCATTTAATAGTGAATAGTGATAGTCTTGATAATAAAATCTACAGAACAAAAATTAAAACTAACTACTAATTAATCGCATAGCTTTATTTATAATTATTGCTCACTGAATTTAATTTTTCATTTCATCAGACAGACTGTTCTGATGTTTTTTTTTTATTTTTCTTAATAGTGAAGTTCTGAAAAAAATAATATACAACTATTGATAAGAAACCAAAACCGAATTAAAACTAACTAGTAATTAATCTTATGATTTTCTCTACAATTATTTGTCAGACTTTAAAATATTCTATAAAGAAAAGTATTTCAGAAATATTGTTAGCTTTAATTTGCTTTGAAGTCTTTAGTTATTGAAGGGGTAACACTACGATAGGCTTGTTTTTAATGAATTGAATTCTGTACTACAACCTATTAAGTATTTATGCAGTATTAGTATAGTATAAGTATTATTATATTTATTTATTTTATATTTTATTTAAAGCCAGTGTAAAAACAATGTGTTATTGCTTGAATTTTTATATATATTTTACTTTTCATTTACTTCTAGTCTTTACACAATTTGTTTGGAATATTATATGTATTTGATATTGTAAATTTTGGCTAATTGGTCAAACACAAAATTTAAAAACAGACACATTATTGAAGCCTATAATAAATAATAGATTAAAGATGAATTAAAATTAACTACCAATTAATTGTATAGTGTTTTTTTTTTTGTATTTCATATCGCTATTGCTAGAATGGCTACCTATGTAAGTAGCTATTACCTGAGGACCTATATACTTCACTAGTTGGCAGTAGGTATCTAGCTCTAGTGCTAGTTCTAAGTAAGCAATGTGGGGCAATTTTCTATTTCCGATATGATAAAATACATTCTGTGCTGTTGCCTAGTAAGCAATTATTTTATTAGCTTAGAACTAGTGCTTAGTCATATAGGGTATATTTAATTTAATGCTATAACCGTACCGATCCACAGACAGTGTTTGCCTCAAGGCAAAATTCTTAGCCTGGCAGCTGTTACTTACAAAAAAGTACGCGTATTGGTCTTTGTTGACATACGAACACATATTCCCCATGGAGTCTATCAACAGTTGATAAAGCAAGTGTTTCATTCTCTCTCTGTGTGTGTGTGAGATATTCCATAAGTTTATTATTTTGAAGGTAATTGGATTTGTGTTCGCAGCCAAGAAGGCAGACGTCGCATATTCTGCGGCAAAATAATAAGAAAATATGTATGAATTTTATTTTTATTTTATTCTTGTTGTTGTTGTTGTTACGCGCCAAGAAGTACAATGAACCGTAAGTTGGCGCTAACAGGGTGTCTGGGCCGATCCCGCAATTGCAACATATGCTGGCTATGCTGGCCAGGGAGTCGCTTCGGCTGCGGCTGCTCTGCGGCTATTGGCCAATGTCCATTGCGACGGCTGCGACGGTGCTGCGCGCCATTGTTTGCAGTCGTAATTGTTTTCCTAATGGATAAAGTCTATAAATTTCTGTGCACGACGCACAGAACCAAATGCGAAATATGTCACGAATGTTAAACGTTTTATAAACGGGCAGAGGGGGGCGGCGGCGGCGGCGGCGGGTAACTTATCGATGCCGGCCACTCAGCGGGAATGGAGCTACAGTCATTGTTGGAGCTACAGCTGGAGTGCCCAGACTCCTTGCTCGCTCGCTCGCTCGCCTGCCCGATGAATGGCAAATGAAGTTGTTTATGGCGCTGACAGTTGAATGTTTACTAAGTGCTGAGTTATAAAAGCAATAATAGCAATAAACTTGTGTTAGAGACCAGATAGTTGAATCCCCTCCCAAGCCACAAGCAGCAAGCTGAGAACGAAAAATTTCATTTTGAAGCTAACAAAGTTGTTTAAATATTTTTAATCAACATCAAATGTTCAATGTTTACGATTAGGAACGGAACATTGGAAAATATAGAAAAGGCTTAAAAATATTATTTACCATTTTGCCGTAGAGCTGTTTATAAAATTTTTTCTAAAGTCTTCTAAGCCTAAAAATAAAATTCAGCAAAATGTTCTCTGTTTTGTAATTTGAATTTAAAATAGAAGAGAAAATTTGGACTTTTTTTGTGGTTTAAAAAAAGTAATGTAATATAATGTGTTCAATAAGATTGTAAAACTATTCAATGAAATATATCTGAGCTATATTTATATTTTATTCCTAGCGATTTTTAGATTCAATCTATATTACTCTATAAGAATAAAAAGTCAATTCTAGAACTGCTGTATAAAAATTGTTGATCTACAATCTGAGTAAAAATTAAAAATATTGTGTTTTTTTTTTTTTTTTTGGTATTTTAGGCTTTATTATCCTGGTGGTTACTTTGATATCAAAGCAATTGCAAGACAACAATTACAGTAACAAATTCTCTAATTTACTCTCCAGCTGCATTAAATCAATTACACTCGAGCTTAGCAATAACAACAATGAGATAAAGTCTCGGATTTAGTTGCGGTGACGGAAGACGCGACGACGCACGGTCTTGTAACGGTAACCATCCTGAGCGGGCTGCTCGATCTCCTCCAGCACAGACTCCTCTGCGGGTGGGATGTAGGCATCAACGGGAGCGGCAACGGGTGCGGGTGGGATGTACTCTGAAGCTGGAGCCGCTGGTGGAATGTATTCGTTCTTGGGTGCTGCTGGTGGAATGTAGCTCTCAACGGGAGCGGGCTGGGGATAGTCGTAACCGGGCTGAGCCAGCTCGGAGACATCGGCAAAGGCGCAGGCCAGGAAGGCAACGGCAATAACAATGACGAATTTCTGCATAACGAAATAGATAAGTAAAGATTTAAGAGATAAGATTAAGTTGAAGCGTTTACCATTTTGATTTGGTTTAGTTGCTTGTTTATGCTGCGATGAACAGTTCAAGTGTGCTGTAGGTTTGACTAAATGCATTGCTTTTATAGCTATTTTATAGCTAAACTCAAACTGGTGACGGAAGCTGCTGCCCAAATGACTTTGAACTTGATCACATCACATCACATTGATGACGACCGGTTTGAGGTTTTGCGCTCGTTTTTTGGATGCACAGACATCATTTGAAAGATTAATGAAGTTATGCTCACGTTTCGATTCATCTGTTCGTAGCTTATACACTTTGAAATTTGCACGAAAAATGGCAAAGGGTATCACGAAGTTGTGCAATTGTATGTAACAGGGCGAAGCAGACGTGGCAGACACCATAACGTATATTTATTCTTTATCAGCAAGATGAACTGAGTCCGTCTGTCTGACTGTATGAGCAACTGTTTCTTAACAACTATAAGAGCTAGAGCAACCAAATTTTATATCTAGGTGCGCTCCTAAGCCAGTACTAATTTATTTAGTTTTATTTTCTCGCCCCTCCCCTGCAAATCGCAATAAAAGATTTACATCTACAATATTCAACGGAAATATTTAACGGAAAAATCTAGAAAAATTACAAAAGCGCTTTGTCATGTTCTTCACCGATGCCTTACATTAAAAAACGAGCATATATTTATTTTAGAAATAATTCACATTCAAAATTTCAATTTAGAAAGCGGGCTGACGTTGACTGTAACTCGTTAGTTGTTTAGTATGTTTGCTACGTTGCACTAGTCAAAGTGTATATACATGTTAGCTACGCTCAAGTTGACTGCGTCCACTTGTTTTTTTTCTATGCATTCAAGTGCGACGCTTCGAGTGGGCAGCAGGCCAATTCATATTGTTTGTTTGTTGCTCTTCGCTTAGAGGTCAACACAATGCGTTTTTATTTAACTATGTTCGAATTTATGCGGCCCTTTAATTGATTTACTGTTGCGACTTTGTGACGGGGCCACGCGTCAAGCAGACCTTGGAATATATGCCCCGACCACCCCGCGCTAGAAAACGAAACGAAAACGAAAACCTTTTCTTTTTTATTGTCCCACTTAGGTGTTATGCTTTGCTGATTGTTGTTCGTAGCTTGAGCTTGATTAAAACCAAATTTAATTTGCATTTTACTTCAGCTGACCTGACTTCAATTACGGCCCCCAGCATATGCGAGCTACCTGAGATTTTATACTACAGTGGTTATAATTCAATTTAGGATTTATTTGTTTTTCTTATTTTTGAAATTATTTGTTTTATTAAATTTATGTTATTCGTTCGAATTGACTTATATGTTTTTATTAGAACAAATATTCATTCATTTGTGTTGTTCATTCTTTTTTAACAGCGTTTATTTTATTTAATTTGTTATTATTTATTCGTTCGATTTGTTTAATTTGATTTTTATTCAAATAAACATTTATTAGTGTTATAAAGAGCATTCATTAATATGCTATAAAGTAAATTAAATAGATACTAGAGTGTCACAGAATTTTAAATCAATACAAAGTTGATTTTAGTAAATAGATTTATTTCGTTCAAATGTGAACTAATGATTAAACTACGATAATTTTTGGTCTTTGCTTAGAAGTAATCGGAGATTATAAAAATGTATGTAAAAATAAAATAATTTTTTTTATATTCAAGTTATTTTTAGAATTGTATTAATAGATTTTAATTGTCGTAACTAGAGATAATATATAAAAATAATTGTATGACACGCCTGCATAATTTTTATTTTATGAACAATTCTTACAAACTTATTCAACACAAATAACTTTTTATCTCGAATAAACTTTGCTGTAAAATATTTATGCTACAAGTATTTTTAATATTCCAATTCAACGCTTTTCAACCACGGTGCAAATGGAGGGCAAAGTAATGTTTGCTTCTGATAATATTGCAAATAATTTTCTTTTTTATGTTGATTATTTTTCTGTAAACTGCGCCCCCTCATCTTAACCTTAACACACCTGGACTGGGACTGAGATTGAGACTCGGCTGGCTGGACTGGCCTGCCTGGAAAATTTCTCTTTGCTTTGCTTTTACTTTACAACTTTTTTATGAAGTTTGCCTTTCATTTGTTTCGTTCTGAGCGAAGAGATCTCATCATATTTTAATGTCGAGGATTCCGTGGCGGCATCTTTGGCTTTTTCTATGTTTCAAATTATGCTCTTGAGAATTGCAGTTCGTGATTTTAGCGGGCAATTTTATTGGTTTGGGGGGTGCTGGCTCAGCTTGAGTACTATTTTTATTTCGAGGGGTTGAAGCTGCTTTAAACCTTTGGCTTTGGCTTAATGCAAGTGCAGCTGCTGCTGCTGCTGGGCGGACTGACTGACTGACTGAGGTGGCACGCACATATCAACTGGATTTTAATTAACGCGCTTAAGTCGGCATTAACTTGGCCTAAGCCGTTTTTAATTTCGCCCCAGCCAACGAACCAACGCGAACGGTTCATATAATTGAATTAGCCAAAGGCAGCAGCAGCAGCAGACAGTGAACCTTATGCGCTGTTATCCTTGATAATTAATTTAGACGCAATTGTCCAGTGTCAGTGTCCACTACCGACTAGTCCAGTGTGCAGTGTTCAAATCCTTTGCCATTTCATGTCACGTGCGACGATTTTTTTTCATAAATCGCCAGCCCCAGACCCCGGCAACAACTTTATGCAGCGCAGAAAATGAAAATACAGCAACAAGCGAAAAAAGAAAAGAATGAAAGCTGAAAACAAAACGAAAAGCATTCTTATGGCAAAAAAATGAAGCAGCAATTTTGACAACGCACGTTTTTAGCCCAGGCCAGGCCAGAGAGCAGTTTAGCTAAAGTAACTGAAGGGGCTGCTCCCGTTCTCCCGTTTCTCTGCGGGCTCAATACATGGGCAGGTAAACTGAAGATGCACACGTAGCACGCATTGGATGCGTCAAGTTGCTGTAACAACGTTGGCAAAAATGGCAGCACCTTTTAGACGAGCCATGAAATCGAGTTTACAGCTACACACACACACACACACATGCATGCTATATATGTGTGTGTATTTAGGGGCTTACAATATGTATATGTAGTCGTGGCAGGCAACCATAATTAAATGTCAAAAATGACGCTACGTGCAAGGCAAGCAAAATTTTCTAGTTCCTAGCTCAAGTGCTGCCTTTGGCCAATCTTTCGATTGTGCAAGAAAGAAAAAAAAGCAGCCACATACAAAGCTCCAAGCTGCAAACATTAACATTTATTTGAAATCGTATGGAGTGCAGGAAAATTTCTCATGAGCAGCTTTTCTGCTTTAAGCATTTTATAACCGTAACCATTATAAGTTTCATTAAAAAAAATCATAAGAAATTTCCTATTAATTATTAATATTATTAATAAATATTGATTTTTTCGATTTTCATTAATGTTAATTATTATATTTAATTGTTATAATTTTATAAAGCTCCCAAATAATCATTATTAAGTTTATCATAGAAAATCTGTATTGAGCTTTTTTAAAAGATCGTTGCCTACTTTTACGATATAAATATTTAAGCAAACATGCATGAAAGCATGCATTAAATAATTTTTTAAAGGCCACATTCAAAGTCAACTCACATCGACCAACTTTACGTTGTAATTTTTGCTTTATCAATTTATAAAATTCTATCAGCAATACCCATTTGGAATAGCTTAATTTAGTACACACACAAAAAAAAACTTTTACTCAACTAAAAAAACTCAAAAATGAAAAAAAAAAAAGCTCAGTACAGTAAAAGTAATTTAACATTGCGCATTTTCTACTTACATGCCCCCCGCCTCCTACTCTATTGCATACGCCATTTGCAAACTCTCAAAAAAGTAGCTAGAAACTATTAAAAGTTTTTTTTCGCTTTTATATATATTTTTTTTGTTGTGTACTCTCGAATATGTATCGTACTTTTATTGCCATTCTCTATTATTTGTTACTGTTGTTGCATGTGCATATTTTGCCCCGGAGGCATAGAAAATACGGGGCCCAACAACAAAAGCATCTACTACGTTGGTTATGAAAAAGTACTTAACGTGCACAAAACTTATGTGCCAAGAGATTTCCTTTAGTACGTAACGGTACTGAAGCCGCGCACTCCTGAAAGTTACCACGACATACCAATATATTTCACCAGCTATATTATACAGCTAAAGCAACAGCAGCTAGCAAACATATCTGTGTGTGTGTGTTTGTGTTGTGTAGTAAACTCATAAAATATTGCCAATAAAGAAAAAACATGTCGTTGGGGAAAGAGCCATAACAATCCATCGAACGAACACAAGTGCAAACTTTTCTTATGCTCAACGCATTTTTCAGCAGCACTTCTAACAACAATATCTTTCTTAAGTTGTAAGTTTCAAATTGATTAATTTAAAGTTGGGTACACCACTCAGAATTCGTTCTATTCGTGTTACCGAGCGATCATCGAAGCGTTACGCACACAAAGGTGCAAAACGCAAAACCTCACGCTGCCGAATAAAACGATTCACCTCATCAACGCGGGTGTGTGTGACTTTCAGCTAGTGTGAAAGTAAGTGAAGACTGACTACAGAAATGATCCTGTGAAGTATAGTCTTAAATTTTCAACACACAATCAAGCGCTCTAGATCATATGCGCGCATGAACCAGTTGGGAATTACTACGCACGCGCTATTGAAAAAAGAACAACACGAGGGTTGCTGCTTAGCGCGAACGAACTAAACAGCGCTGCTGCTAAGCACATTTTTTTTTTGCTATGTAGCTGTTGTTGTTGTTGCTTTCGTTTAGAATGATCAGTTCGCATTGTTCTGTGTAAGTTGAGAGTAAAAATATAAAAAAAATAATTTTCACTTGGCAGCGGTGGGATTCGAACCCACGCCTCCGAGGAGACTGGTGCCTTAAACCAGCGCCTTAGACCGCTCGGCCACGCTACCATCCGCCGGCTTCGTGCCAAAAGCGCTATAAGGGACTGAGTGTCATTTTGTTTGACTTGATTGGCAACGATGATGTAACAGGCTCGCAGTTTATGTTTACATGCTGAACTATTTTGATAGCCAACAAGACAAGCAGCCACATGGGGAGGCAACACCTTGAGTTTATTCTACATGCCACACTGCGGCGCATATAAATGCGCTCATTGGGGGGCGGAAATCAATTTGTGGCGCTTGCCTTTGGAGACTTTTGCATTAAAATGTTTATTATTTTTGCAAAACTGTCAGCGTTTTTGCTTTTTGTTAGACGCCTGTGGAAATGCGTTTAAAATTCAAATGAAAATGCGAATTTATGCGAATGCGTGACGTGAAAGGGGCACAACTTCCAAGACCCTCACATATGCAACCCCAGCAACAATTTGCCGCTGCTTCTGCTTTTGCTACTGCTGAATTGTTATTGTTCTTGCCTCTTGTCGGTTGTTGCAGCTATAAACTGAAGCCGGCGACTGGCAGACAGCAACAGTTCTTCGCTATACATCCGCAATGAAATTAGAAAATTGCAATAAAAATCCTTACACGGCGACAAGCAAAACAAAAACAAAGTCTGCGGTTTGCTTGGTCGAGTCTCCGTTTGTGGCTGTGGCTGCGGCTGTGGCACGTGGCAAGTGGTAAGGGTTGGTTGGCAACATTTGCGGTTTCATTAAAATGCCAGCAAAGGGCTACAAAAAGAGCAGCCGCACCGCAGCCGCGTCAGCAAACAAAATATTTGCCACACACACACACACACGTGGAATCGGGAATATTCACAAATTTAAGGTGCAAATAATTATAAAGTAATATATTTGTATTATATTGCCAGACAGGCGCGTAAAATGCAAAAAATCACGTACAGCTTCATTTTTGGAGAGAGTGTTGTTGCCGCTAATGGAGTTAATTGTGGCCATTACCCGGTCCGGAGTCCGGACTCCGGACTCCGGGCCCGGTCAAGCCGGGGCCAACAATTTGCAGCAGGAATGCTGCGAGCCTTGTTCATGGCTATTAAATTAAATTTCAAACAATTGACTAACTGAAATGCCAAGAAAATCGAACAAAAGCGTCTTTTGCCAGTCGCACATTCCAACTCCAACTCGGATGCCATGCCTTTGGCTATTAAAATGCAAGGCGTCGCCTAAGACCGTGAAGCAAGTGGAGGAAAGACATGACAACAAAATGAATGAGTTGACAAATAGTTTGCCTGACAACGCAGAATTTAAAATTTGTATGCATTCTGAATTACACCAATTTCAGTTTCAGACAAACTAAATACGATTCAATTAATTCTGTTCTTATTCTATTACTAGCGACTGCAGGCAAAATAAAAATATTTACCAAGTGTTGTGTAAATGAATGTGCGTTTACTGAATTACGCCTTTTGGCATCAGCGAATCATATGGTAGCGTGGCCGAGCGGTCTAAGGCGCTGGTTTAAGGCACCAGTCTCCTCGGAGGCGTGGGTTCGAATCCCACCGCTGCCAAGTGAAAATTATTTTTTTTTTTTTTTTTACTCTCAACTTACACAAAACAATGCGAACTGATCATTCTAAACGAAAGCAACAACAACAGCTACATAGCAAAAAAAAAAAATGTGCTTAGCAGCAGCGCTGTTTAGTTCGTTCGCGCTAAGCAGCAACCCTCGTGTTGTTCTTTTTTCAATAGCGCGTGCGTAGTAATTCCCAACTGGTTCATGCGCGCATATGATCTAGAGCGCTTGATTGTGTGTTGAAAATTTAAGACTATACTTCACAGGATCATTTCTGTAGTCAGTCTTCACTTACTTTCACACTAGCTGAAAGTCACACACACCCGCGTTGATGAGGTGAATCGTTTTATTCGGCAGCGTGAGGTTTTGCGTTTTGCACCTTTGTGTGCGTAACGCTTCGATGATCGCTCGGTAACACGAATAGAACGAATTCTGAGTGGTGTACCCAACTTTAAATTAATCAATTTGAAACTGATTGTGAGAAACAATTAGAATTATGGGCTGAATGTTCGCCCATTTTATTTTGTGTTTTGCTGTGGAGCAATTAAAAAGAGTAACTGAAAATACCTGTCGCTGTTTTTCAGTGGAACTTTTTCAAGTGTTTGCTGCCACTTTGGCGGCCCCATGCAATGTTTAGTGAAGTGCGGATTTTACATTTTGTGTTTCAAGTGTGCTTCGTGCTCAAGGCGTTGGGCAGATAAATTCTCGCAGTCACCCGCCACCCAACTGCAATTTGTAAAAAGTTGTTTGCTAATTGGATAGCGGGGTCTGACACTTTTCTAATTACTTAATGCTGCATATGAATAACCCTTGAAGAGAGAAGTACACAACGACGTGATTTTAGCTTAATTTACTAGAGAGCAGTTAGCATAGCATATTTAAGTATTATTACTGTTTGTTTTATTGTGCTGTTGAGGTAGAACATAGAACATAACACGTAGTACTCTCGCATGTACTGTTATTCTAACTGCTTACATCAAAATACATTTGAAATGTGGCGAAACGCAAACCGCAGCATTTTCGGCAAGAAAAACATTTCGCCATCATCATCAGCAGCAGTCGGAGCAGTAGCAAATGTAAAAGTTCTTTGCATGCGGCACCCCCTTTGGGGAAGGTGGTGGATGGGTGGAGAATCGATGCTGTAATTGATGTCTTTGCGACATGTTAGCAAAGTGTTTACGTTGGGAATTACCCAAGTGTGCCAGCAGCTCTATCTTTAAGTATACACATGTGTGTGTCTCTGTGTGTGTGTGTGTCTATGGGCGTGTCACGCCCACTGCCAGTTGACATGCAGCCCGTTTACGTGCACTTAATGAAATGTGCCCCAAAATGGAAGCACGTTCCGGGCATCAATTTAATGAGCCTGCCACTGAAGGCGGCGCTGCTTCAGCTTTGGCGACTCGTGAAATTTTTAAATGTCGCAGTGTAAATTCAATTCTCATTTGCAATAGCAGCAGCAGCAGCTGCAACAGTAGCAAATGCATTATTTAAACGAAAGAACATATCAAGCCGCAAAGTGCGCAGCTTAGAAGGGATTCGTATCGCTTTTAAAATGCATGCATGCTTTTAACAATTCAGCCACAGAACAAAATGCGCTTCAATGTGTGTGTGTATGTGTGTGTGTGTGTGTGCAGAATGCCGCAGCATCAACCGCAATGGCTTAAAGGCAACAAGACGTTAGCACATGTGTCGCAACTCAATGCTCACAGAAACAGAAAACCAAAAGTACCTCAATCCCCACCCCCTCACCCTGCCTTCTATCTCACGCAAATAAAAAGAGCAAAAAAACAAAAGCACAGACATGTCGAAGGTGCAAAAATGCGTTAAGCATAACATGCTAATTCCAGTCCCCCCCCTATCCAACCCAGCAACCAAAGCATCTCCTGGGAGCAGACACTGCGTATACGTAATACGAGCGCTTTGTGTGCCATTTGATTCTGAACATTTTGCAGTTCGTTGGCTTTTTGGGTCCTGGGCAAAAAACTTCTGCGGTTAGCAGACACACAAGCTCAGCGACTGGGGCAGGGCACACACCTGGGTGTGGTTTGAGAACATTTTTCGAAGTTCCAGCACCAATGTGATTAAAACTGCTGCCCCAACAACTTACTTAAAATTAGTTATATGCGAAAAAAAACAAGCAAAGTCTGCTAATCAACAAGTAGGCAAATTGATTCGTAAGCTCTTTTGAAAAGTTTAAAATATACTACAGATCTCTGAACATTTTAAACCCATTCTTTGACTTTCCGAAATATACTTGAATTTCTACTGCTTTACTTATTGAATTTATCACCACTTAATAAAATTTTATAGTTTTCTTGCTTAAATTGTGTACCAGTTATTGCTTGATATAAAAATATGTATATTCTATATTTGTTTAATATTCAATATAAGAATAAATCGAATACAAATAACCGTAAGAGCTGTTGGTAATGCTTGAAAATAGTTTAATATAAACATAGATCTTGACGTAGGGCTGAAATTGAAATTAAAAACAATGAGAGAAGTTGACTGTTAAATTTTTCGAACGAAACTATCATGTTGAATATGTTGAATATTTTCGACAACAGATTTGAGTTCTTAGGGGGAAAGAACAGTTTTTTGCAAGCAGCCCTAAAATGGTTAAAATAATTTTTGAAAACATGTGTACTTAGCCCGAACAGTCAATAAACAAAAGCTTACTTGTAAGCTTTTGCTCTTTGTTAGTCTCTCGCTCACTCTCACAAGCTTATCGCGTGCTTTTCGATTTACCACTTGAGTGCCCAGCTCTCAGTCTTCTTTAGCCATGGAGCGCGGTCAACGTAATATGCAAAGATATCTCCATAAACCTGCTGTGCGAATTGGAATCGTTGTGCTTGTCGTGCATGCCGTTTGCTGGGTTGGCTGGAATGCCACAAATGGTGGCAATGTCAGCCAGAAGAACGACAAGGCGCTTGCTACTCATGAAGAGCTTCGAGCTGCCATCAACAAAGGCAACAATTGATCTCGAGTCTAAAAAGTGCATTAGCAACATTGACTGCAGTTGTTATGCAAGTTCTAAAAAGTGTGAATGTTGGCTGTGACTTACAGTTATAATGCGCCAAATTGTTAATGAGTTATCAAAAAAGCTTTCGTCAAAAGCTCGCTCAACGTAAGATTATCAGCTGGCATGCCCTCTACAGTGGTGCGAGCTTTATTTTATTTGTGTAAATCAGCTGTTCTATTATTTCAATGTATTCTCTAAGGTATTATAATTTAAAAAATATAATAATCAACATGACAAAATGCAAAACAATGAACTGCTTTATGTGAATTGTATTTAATGCTTAAAAATATATAAATAAAAAAATGTATAGATATATAAATATATATACTTTACATATTAAAAAGTTTTGTTTTATATTTTATGTGTAAAAATATCTTAGAAAATTAAAAACATTTTTATTTTTTAACTACGAAGCAACTTTAAAGTTCAGCATCTTAAACCATGCTCTTGATTTAATGCCCAACTCTTTGTTTAAATATGAAACTAACCTGTTTATTATTAATCACAGTTAACTGCTCTCAACGCTTAAGCTTTCGCTCTTAAGCCAAAGTAGAAAGCTTGCAGCTGAGCAAAGCCAAGTTTCAATTTAGTATCGCAACTTGCTTTGATCAGGTGTGAAGGCTGCTAAAAAGCAAAACAAAAATGTTTATAAAGTGGATAAGTCTGCATTTGCTGCTGCTCTTGCTGTTGAGCTGGCAAGGCGACACACTGCCCTCAAATATCACTCAGATCACCACCGCCACCACCGCCAAGATGCCTGCAACTGAATCTCCTCCAATTCAGAATGTAACACCGATCATATTGCAAAGCATCTTGATAGTGCCGCGAGCTTGCCCAGAAGGCTTTAAGTTAATCGGTGAACGTTGTCGTCCGAACGCTTAGACTGTGAAACCAAATAATGTGTTAGAATAAAAAACAACCATAACAAAAACCCAATAAAAAGAAAAGCAAACAACTGTGCAGCTTCACAAAATAATTTGTTGTTTTATTTAAATTAAATATGCAAACGTGCTTGGCTGAAGTTTGTGCCAAATTGTTGAATGGGCTAGCGAAAGCGTTTTTTATGTAGTTCAGTGTAGCTTATCAGCTGTAGTCATCAGTGCATGAAAGAAGAAGCAGATTGAAGATGATCTTCTATGGAAGAACAAGATGCATGACCTCAAATGAATAATGGGTTTGTTATTCACATAAACAGCTCGTTAGCCAATCAGCTGCTAAATCCCTTCCGCTTGAAATTCACGTCAATTTCATTCCGTTTTTTCACTGACCAATCTGCGAAATAGTTCGGCCTGAAATAGTCTCTTACACTTCTATCCCGTCGCGGAAACTTCCACATGGAAATCATTTTTGCGGAATTCTATTTCATTGAAGAATTTAGCTAGACACAAATATAATAACTAAATAAATATAATTACTTAAACAATTAGCTCAAATTGCAATAACAAAATGAATCATAGCAGCCCTTTTTTGTTTATATAAATAACACTATTATTATTTTTTTTTCAATGTCATTTCTTTAAAACATTACACGATACTTGCCGATTTGTTGGCAGTTAAATGTTCCAGACATTCCGAATATGAAATAGTTCCAAGCTCCCATAATCTGTACGCGCTAGCGCTCTGTGGATCTTCAGCATCAAGTTGTTTATAAAATCGGGACTGTTCTACTAGAATTTCGTCTCTTGTTAATTTTCTTTCTACAGCTGTTTGCTCAGTGGTGACAATTTGAGTCTCAGAGCTGTAGCCAAAAGAAGTTCAATTTAATTCGTATATTCCAATCTGATCTTTGCCGTTTTTGCCTATTGTGTAGTTTTCAAAGTATTAAATGCGCAGCAAGCAACAAAAACCAAAGCTGATATAGCGATAAGCCGCTGATCCATCGATTCGTCAATTCCATTACGTATACGCTTCAAGCTCTGGCAATTGTCAACTAAACAACAGCAAGTCAGAGTCTATTTTCTGCATACTGCTTATCAAATTATGCTGACTAATATAACATGTCTAATTTGTTGTGTTTCTAATCAGTTTATTTTATTTTATATGCTCTTATATTTTAGCTGCAGGATTGTTATAAAGTTTTTGTTGTTTATTCCAATGTATAAAATACCAATAATTTTGTTTATAATAAGTCCAATTGCAGTTACAATAGTCTGCAACTTAAGCCTTATAGCGACAATGACCTGCTTTCAGCTCCGTACCCTCTGCACAAACTGGAGATGTCTCGAACAGATTGCGCGTCCCGATGTATTCGATCTGAGCCCCTCCTCCAGCCTGAGCCTTGGGATCACTGCTGCTCACCACCTGAGGTGACAAGTACTCCTTGTCACTGAATATGGAGGCAATGGCGTCATTGATTCGCTGCACATTACCAGCAGCTGGCCGTGGCTGTATGGTATAATCTTCCAGATGACCAGCAGGCTGCTCCTGAATTGGGCGTGGCTGTATAGCTGTGGGATCTTCTACTTTGGTGTCTAGGATTTGAGGATTTGTTGCATCAGGATGTGGAAAATTGAACTTTGAGTAATCCATTACTTCAGGTTCTGGTCTTGGCTGCAAGCGACGGCTAAACACAAGTTGATCTTCAACTGGAGTCGATGGTCGCGTAGGATTTGGATAGACATAGTCTGTCGTAGGCTGCTGCTGAGCATCGGTGCTCTCCGTTGGGCTTGGAATAGGACGCGGCTGTAGTGGATTGGCAGGGGCTTGCTCTTCTTGTTCTGGAAACGGACGTGGCTGTAGTGGAGCCTCTCCTTGTCCTGGAAACGAACCTGGATCCATGTGCCTGCCATGTGGATAAAACTGCCCATGATGTGGCCACTCATGATCATGGAAATGACCATGTCGCGGTAGCTGCACAAATCCAGGTCCATGTTGGGGCTGCCAATGACTATCAAAGCCTGCATTTGCATAAGGTCGATCAAAGCGGGGCTGCTGCCAGCCGGCTGGTCTACGCTCCATGGGTCCGCTATATCCCCAGCCGCCATGATCGTAACCCGCTTGGCTAAGCGGCAAATAAAATATTGAATACAAATGCAGCAAAGCTCAAAAATTTGTTAGCTCACCCATGTGACCAGTGTGGATTTTCCCAGTGTGCCTGGGCCTGCATTGGTTGCGCATTTCGCAGCATTATCAGCAGAGCTAGAGATAATCCCGTGAAACGGGCTAACAATGCCATGACGATTTTAATTCCAGCTTAGCTGCAAGTCAAATCAAGACTGTCGATCGTAGCTTCAAAACAATTTTCAAACAGTTCTTATCAGTATTAACTTATACTGACTGACTCTTATACGCATTAAATCGAATGCTTTTTTTTATAAGTTAATTTAAATGAAAAATAATGTAAATGAGTCAGTTAATTAATTGCAAGTTTGTTGTACAATTTCTTCTTAGACTACCAACTAAGATTGCATTGTAAAGATAACGGCAATGTTAATTACCGTAAATACTGGGAATTTTGTTTGGAACAAATACTATGGAAGAAGTTTTAGAATATAAAGTAGGAGTGCAAGTATTAACTTATAGTAATATTTCAAGCAGCTTTAGAACAAGCTATAAAGTTTAATTATTTTGAACAGACGTTGATAGCATTTATTTACGTAATATGCTTATGTTTATATGATCCGCTTATGTGAAATTAATGTTCATTCATGTTTACATTTGCTGTTTATTAAAGACTTGACGCCTTTGTTTAATTGTTTAATAAAAACTTTTTATGACATTTTTCTCGACTTGTTGTTGTCTAACCTTGTCGAGGGTAAATGGGAGATGCAAGGGTATCGAAAGTTGAAACCTCTCTCTGTACATTTAGACAAAACGTGCTTGACTTTAATCACATCTGTTGATTAGCTTGAGTCTATTTATATGTATTACTATATGAGCATTATCTCGAAACTTTATTGTCATGTGGCTTAGTTTGTAAAGTTGCAAGCTCTCAAGATTAACTGAAAACAGCTGTTGCGCAACAATTAAAAGCCAACACTTGTTGTATAACTTAAGTTTGCATTTATTGCATAAAGTCCTAATTTAAATAAACATTTCGAATTGTGCTGTAGTTAGGCTGGAGAGCGGCAACGACCCGATCTGCGATCCGTTCCTTCGGGACATATCTGCACCGAGTCCGTAAGAAAACGATTGTCCAGCTTTATTGTAGTTGAGTTGGTGCTTGTTGTTGCATTTGTTGTTGTTGGAGTGGTTGTTGTTGTACTGTTGTTATCAATGGACTTCATCGCTTCCGGAGGCAAACTAGTGCTGTTCACTTCAGGCAAAGCCATGTAAGTGCTATTTGAGTAAGTTTCCAGTTCTTTATCCTTAGGGAACACAAAGCCTTCCGCTTTGTCTTTGTTCGGCACTCGTCTTGTCACATTTTGCGCTTCTACGTTTACCACGCATATTAAGAGCAGACAAACACTTAATATAGCAACTGTTAACTGCATTGTATATTTATTTATTTATTTATTATTTTTTGAATAAATTTAAGCAAGAGCGCTCACTACTCAACAATAAAGCGCGTTTAGCTGCTGGCGCATTGCGTGTTTGACTGAGACCTGAGCTGGAAGCTCTGCTCTCTTGCCGCTACAGATCATTCCAGTCTAAATTCACCAATATCTGGAAGAAAGCTTTGCCTGCTCAGCTATAAATATGTAAACAAAAGTCTAGCTACAAAAGCTTTACAGTGTCGCTCAGCAAATTGCGCACAGCTCTCACAGTCTCTCTCGAAATAAAACTTAAGCTTTTTGCGTTGTCTTTTTATGGGCAAACTATTTAGGCCTTTTGACGACAGCGATCGTTAACACGCTTAACGCCTTCGGTGCACTGGGGAAACGTGATGAGAATTAACTGTCTTTTTGGCCTTTGTTGAGAATCCACTTTGCCATTTTCTTGGACTGGCGACTTGGCAACCACTTTGTTGACTTTCGTGGCTACTGAAGAGGGGTTCAAGTCCACTTTAATGGTTTCTTGAGAAGACTTATCTGGCTTTGATTCAACTTTGGGCTGGTGAGGGAGATTTACAGTACCTTCCTTCTTCGGGATCTGAGCAGGGGCTGTGATTGGCGCTTTTGGTGACAGTTTACCAGCACTCGGATACACAGAGCGATCTCCAGTTGGCTTTTGTGCCTGGCAGAGCAAGCACAGCAACGTCAATAACAAAGGCAGTGGCCAGGGAAACCAGGAACTACATTTTAATAGCATATTTCCAAGATCAAACACGTTCAACTCTTTCAAAATCACTTCGAAAACTATGAAAATATTCTCACTTGCACTGTATTCAGATCCGCCCGGTTCTAAGTTAAACAAGTCGACCAATGGGGTAAGCATAAAACTCAGATTTGTTGAATGCATAATTAATATTGGTTATTTAATTACCACGTTGCACTAATAATATTAATAATATCTCAGCCGCTATTATTAATATTATGAGTGCAATATATTAGATATTAGATAATAATTAAACTCAAGCTCATACACTTTTTATTGGTCAAACCCTTTAGGCAGGTTGGCGACAACGACCGGCATATACTTTGTAGCCCTTGGGACAAATGAGCACCGACCCTATAGTTCTCTTTCCTTGAACTGGCGCCTTGGGAAACACCATTGTTCTATCTACTTGCGCTACTTCAGTTGCCTGGCAGAGCAAACACAACAACGTCATTAGCAATTGCAGTGCCCAGGGATATTTCAGTTGCATGTTTAGGTCAAACACGTTCAACAATTCCAAATGCGCTTTGGATACTGTCATATTTGTTAAGATCTTTCCGGCTCTTAGTATGAAAATTAAATGTGTCTAATTTCCATGCATAATGGTTAATGTTCAAAACATCACTCAAGTTACATTATGAATAGTTAGTAGCGACTGATTAAATTAAACTCAAGCTGTTAGTGTATAAACTTTTTATTGGGTTAGCTTTTCAGGCGTTTTGGCGACAACGACTGCCAACACGTTTGAGGCCTTCGGGACACTGGGGCAACGAGGTAAGCACTATCTTTCTCTTTGGCCTTTGTTGAGACTCCTCATTGACTTCATGCAGTGGCTTCTGTTGCTTAAATTTGTTGGCTTCTTGGGAAGGCTTCTGTGGCTTAGATGTGACTCCAGGCTGGGGACGGAGATTTTCAGCACCCTCATTTTTCAGGAACTGAGCAGGGGTTGCAATTGGTGTTTGAATTACATTCACAGCGTTTGTTGACAGTTTCACAGCTCTCGGATACACGGAGCGATCTCCAGTTGGCTTTTCGGCTTGGCAGAATAAACAGAACAACGTCAATAATAACAAAATCGGTGACCAGGGAGTCGCGGAACTAAATTTTAATGGCATGTTTATATCAAACACGTTCAACCTCTCCAACTACGCGTTGGAAACTGTGAAAATGTTCTCACTGTCAATGTGCTAAGATCTTTCCGGTTCTGAGTTAAGCAAGTCGAGCAATAAGGTATAAATTGAACTCAAAATTGTCTAATTATATGCATAATTGCTATTGCCCACTCAATTATCAAAATGCACTCATATTATGAATAGTTAATAACGACTGAGAAAATTAAATGAAACTCAAGCTTTTTGCTTATACACTTTTTAATATTGGGCAAGATTTTTAGGCTTCTTGGCGACAATGACTGCCATAAAGCTTGAAGCCTTCGGGGCACTGTGGCAACGAGTCCAGAGTTATGCGCGGTCCGATTTCCATAGCTTTGACTGGTGACTGCTTTGACTCCACTTTGCCATTTGCTTGGGCTGGCGGTTTGGGAACCACTGCTGATCCAGCTACTTGCGGTTTAGTATCTACTTTGTTGACTGCTGGGATTGGCTTGGAAGCCTCCACATTGTTGACTACTTGCGGCATATTAACGACTGGAGATGGCTTAGCGTCCACTTTGACGGCGACTTGTGGTGCCTGCTTGGGATCAGCATTTGTGGTTCCTTGGGCTGGGTTCTGTGGTTCGACTTTTGTGGGTACTGGAGACGGCTTAGGATCCACTTTGGTGGGTATTTGTGGTGCCTGCTTGGGATCTGTATTTTTGGGTCCTTGAGCTGGCTTCTGTGGTTCCACTTTGGTGGGTACTGGAGAAGGTTTCAGTGGCTCTACTTTGGTAGCTACTGCAGATGGCTTAGGGTCCACTTTGGTGGGTACTTGTGATGCCTGTGACTGTTTGGGATCCGTATTGAGAGTAATTTGACCTGACTTCAGTGGCTCCACTATCGTGGGCACTTGAGGTGGCTTTGGTGGCTCTACCTTGGTGACTACTGGAGAAACTGGCTTAGAGTCCACTTTGACGGCTACTTGTGGGGCCTGCTTCGGATCTGCATTGGTGGCTACTTGAGCTGGCTTCTGTGGTTCTACTTTGGTGACTACCGGAGAAGGCTTAGAGTCCACTTTGGCGGCTACTTGTGGTGCCTTCTTGGGATCCGCATTAGTGGATAGCTGAGCTGGCTTTGGTGGTTCCACTTTCTGGGAATCCACTTTGGTGGTTGCCAAAGGTTGTTGCTTAGTTTCTACTTTTGGCTGTTCTTTGGGGCCAGCAGATAGTGGAGGCAGATTTGAATCTTTTGCAGCATTTCCAGCAATTGGTTTTTGAATTTCATTCACAGCGTTTGGCGACAGTTTCCCAGCACCCGGATACACAGCGTGATCACCAGTTGGCTGTTGTGCCTGGCAAAGCAAACACAGCAACGTCAATAACAATGGCAGTGCCCAGGGAAACCGGGAACTAAGTTTTAACTGCATGTTGTTAAGATCAAACACGTTCTATTCTTCCAAAAGCGCTTTGGAAACTATGAAAATTTTCTCACTGCCAAGCGTTAAGATCTTTCCGGTTCTGAGTCAAACAAGTTGAGCAATAAGGTGAACATGAAACTCAGATTTGCCTAATTGCTATGCATAATGATATTGCCCACTCAATTATCATGAGTAAATAGTGCAAAATGCACTCACAATATGAATAGTTACTTAGAACTGACAAAATTAAATTAAATTGTGTGCGAACAGCAGCTTTCAGTTAATTAATTCAATTTAAATTTATATTTTAATTAAACGCAACCACTGCAATACCGATAAATTAATATAAATTTCTTTCATTAATAATTTATGAAAATTCACAGTTTAACAAGTACACAAAATAAAGTATTACTGAAAAAGTTCGCAAATGCAGTGCACGCTCTCTTATGTGGGCCTCTGAAAATATAAAGGCCCCAGAAATAATAATGCGCAACAAATAAAATATGTATGAGATTTGCTATGAGAAAGAGGTAAGAGGATAGGTCAAAGTGATTTACGCTACACCGACGCACATTAACATTATATTTATGCAAAATAAATAATAAACACTTGTGAATATCCTTATGCTGGATGACAGTGGCCACTGGATATTGCTGCTCGGCGTCCGGGATCGGGCGGTGTTGGGGGTCTTTGAATTTTTGAAGTCTCGTCGACATTAAATATATATCAATACTGATGAAGTTATCCTTGTAGTAGACTATGGCAGAGAGCCATAAATAAATGAAGAAATGTAAATAATTCTATAAATACATTTTTATACACTTTGACAAATAAAATAGTTGCGACCAACTTAAATGCGTTTAATTGTTTAAAGAGAATAACTAATATTAAAGTCACTCTTCAAGTCATGCGCTGATTTTAAAATTACTAAATATGATAATTTCACATTTGCATGGCATTTAGGGAAGACATTGAAAGCCTAATACCATCAGTCACTCATTCTATTATTTCTAAGCTGCTGCTCTTAATAAATGTCAGCAATTTGGGCTAATAATTTGCACAATTCTATTGTCGCGGTGTCTGCCACATGCGCCAAAGTAAGTAGCTGTGGCATAATTTTCAAAAGCTACATAAAAATGTCATTTTAAATGGCACAAATTCCCCGCCCGTATCCCACTTTCCACTGTACTTGGGTTAAATGCCCTAAAAAATAAAAGGTACGCCTACGAAGTGCTCATTGTCCTTTTGAGCTTCGCATGCTCTTATTTGTACATTAAAATAATGCGTGCCGCACACTTTGGCAGCTGATGCAAGGGCAAGGCGCTTAGCATTCCCGCTTCTCCTGCGTGCAACATGTCGTATGCTCATTTATTCATGACAAACAAAAAAATGTAAGCAGCAGAGAGTTGGCGAAATGTATGCTAAATGTGCGAGAGTGTGCGTGTGCCAAATAAAATGCCCAAGTCAATAGAAAGCATTTTTTATGAGCTAAAAGCAAACAAGAGAGAGACAGAGAGAGAGAGCGAGAGATAGAGAGAGCTGAAGAGAATGAGCTCCAAGTTAACAATAAGAAATCGTTACAGTGCTCTAATTGCCGTTTTTGTAAGTGAGGAAAGAGGCACTCGGGTATTGTCTATTTCTCTTACCACAATGGACGCGTCTCTTAATCAGCCTCGCACTTGTAATCAGCCAGCACTTGCATTTACAATTTTCTTGATTTTCTTGTGAGAAAAATATAAAAATACTGCAAGAGAGTTAAGCATTGGCATGTGGAAGTTTCTATGCTTTTTCTACTAGCTTAAAATAAAACACAAACTATAGCATTCATTATATGCAAACACTCAGACAAAAATTTATATTTTTATAGAAAATTATTACCAGTCCTTTTTTTGCACATCTTTAAAGTTATAATCATAACTAAGAATTTGTATTAGCTTGAATTTATAAACTTTAATAAGTTGGAATGGACAGCATGAAATATTTTAAATATTTTTTTGAGTAACAAATGTATTTTTATTTTTTTATTACTCTCAAAATCCAATCAATAAATTATGTTATTCAAAAATATTGCTTATCGTACTTTCGCCTGTAAACTTCATAAAACTTTGCGTTTATTTGTATTTTAACCATGTATAAAGTAGAGAAAAATATGGAAAACTGATTGTAAAAAATTGATGTAGCTCTGGAAACTCTTGGCCCTAACTTAATTTAATCTAATTCAAAGACTTACATAAAAAGTAAATAAAATTCACATAGATTATTCTTATTTAGATATTTATTTGGATACAAAAAAGTATCAAATTTAATTTATGAATAGTAATTAAACAGATGCTATAATTTATTTACATGCAACTTTAATTTCTTACCTTTTTTATATTGCGAAGCGCACTATAAAATCCACATACCCTTCTTGGTTAGTGTGCATTGTTTTCTCCAGCGTTTTCTTCATTTTCATAAAAGCCAAGTTTAATTTGGCACGGCATTGATTGTCTGCCTCTGTATTCATTATCTGTACATCTACTATTTGTTTGGCTAACGTAAATATTGGCAGCACTTTTTGGCGTTTTTACTATAAACAAAATAACGATGATAAAAGTTTGTCTGCGGCCTTCAATAAATTGTGGCAAGCACTGAAGAGCCCTCAACCTTAGCGGCCTTATAAGGCGACAGCAGCTTGAGCAACTTCTTTTAAAATACTACAAAAAGAAAGCCTCAGCATCAGTTTAATTTGGTCAGTTGTTTGAAACGTTTCGTTGTCGCATAATTAAAATTCGAATTGAATAATTAACATGTTGCGGGGATTTTTATTTTGTATGCTGTGCTTAGCTTTGTGTCTGTCGATTTGTCAATCGACTGACAGCGAAATTGTCGAAGCTGCCAGCCAAATGAATACAAAATTTAGTGGCGCTAATAAGAATCAGAAACCCATGGACCGCATCAAATGGACTACAAGTGAAATGTTGCTGGTTAAACCGTATAATATATTAGAAGCTGGCTGTCCGCAGGGCTATATTCTAGCTAATAAACATTGTCATAAGCGTGTCAGAGGCGTCTAAACCAATAAAGACAAGTCCACATATAAAATTAAAATGTTTAGTAACTTTATTTAAATATTTTGTCACCTTAAATTGGCTACAAGCTTTGTTGTCATTAGCTCAAAGTCCCCCACCCAACTCAGATATTGTCTGCCATTAGTTAGAAGTCCATTAACCAAAAATGCAAAACCGTCGCACCAGACACATGTCAATGCAGCCGCCAGACTTGTGGACCAAGAAGCCTTGTCCACGTCGCTGTCATTTACAGGCAGCAGCTGCATTGATGTCCAGCGCCACTTGCCACTTGCCACTCACCACTTGTTACAACTACATACATTAATGCACTGAGATAAAATAGTGAGTGTCTTTAGGCAAAAAAAAAATAAGACTTGTATAATAAAATGAAAGACTTTTGTAGCTAAAGCTATGAGCTGAATTCTGACAGCTTTATATAATTCTCAAAGCTATTTCGTTAGCAGAGACAATGAACTTTGTGGAATTTGTATGCAAAATATATATAAAAATCATTCAAGTCTATTTATTATTTTTACCTATATAGGTGGCATTGTTATTATTGTTCATGGTTTACTTTATTTTTTATTTTAACGATTTAGAAACCAAACGCTGGTTTGCATATTCTACATATTCCACTCTAACACCAATAGGCGTTTTATATAAGTAATCAAATTAGTATAACTTGTTAATATACTTCTTGGCTTTTGCTTTTGTAACACTTTATTTTTGATTTTTATTTATTATACTAATTTTTTATGGTAGCCTCTAGCTGTAGGTCAAAATCTTGACCAATATGATATTATTTACATATAATTCAAAATGGGTTTGTATAGGGAGGCATAAATATGTGCATATACTATGGCTTTTTATCTATATCTATATATAATCGAATTTATGCCAAAAACTCTTTACAGTAGCACACATCGCTATAAAATCTTAGGCTCTTTCCTTTGCTATAGGCAATTGCCCAATTGTATTCACATATTTTCTGCAGGTGTAGGACTCCAACCTCATATTGTTGTCGTATTAATTCATGACGTGGCCATAAAATATGGCTACACTTAGGCGAAGTTGCAGCCGAAAATTGACAAAGTCTGCACGTGGACGTGGACGCGAGAGTTGCAAAGCTGGCAGCGAACTGCAGCTGGAATGCGTTAATTAAGCGTCTCTCACAGTCGAGGGCATAATATCAAGTAATTTATCAGTGACGCTGTGGGCTGAAATGTAAATTGGCTTGGATCCTATGATGGGGCTTATGGCTATGTGTGAGTGAATGACAGTGAGACGTTGTTGTTGTTGTTGCTGCTGCTGTTTATTGTTTGGTGGCTAAAAAGCATTTACATATCCTGGCCCAATGGGTTATTTAGCCAGGGATAGACGGCAGGACACTTGTTACAGACATTCATGTAGCGCGTCTCCTTGCTGGACTTCTTCTGGACACTACACTGGACAGCATGACATTCGGCCTGTCGCTTGGGCTCGCAGCTCTTGAAGGGCTGACCCAGCACGGGCTTACGCACATACTCCAGCATGCGGGAGACGCTGGTCATGTACACATCGGGATAGGTGGACAGATGATTGATGAACCTGCAACAAACATTTTTAGAGAAAGTTAAATTTAATGTCGATGGGACTCACTTCTTGAAGGCAGCAAAGTAGTTGCGTCCGCGGGAGAACCAAGCTGCATGCAGATACATGCCGAAGGGAGCGCGATTGCCCATATAGTGACGATTGAAGTTCTCCAACATCCATTCGAAAAGTGCATCCACTTTGTCCTCGGGCGGATAAGCGCAGGCATCAATCATTGAACAGCTGTAACCCTCCATGTCCGTCCAGGTCACCATGGGTGCTACCCAAACACCTGGCAGAGCAGCAGTTGGACAAGGTCCAATCTGGCAATCCTGCACGGAGAGATAGTCCAAGGTATATGGCCACATGGCAGGATTTTTGAACTGCTGAGTGGGCCACGAGCTGTCGTAGGTCAAGCCCAGCGACTTGATGGCCTCATAGGTATTATTTCCTGATATCTGCAGGAAGGGCAGACGCATACCGTGCACACTCTCGCGCGGCACATTGGCAAACGCCTCCAGTATCTGCAGCTGGTCGCTAAACTCCATCTCAATGGTCTTCACATCAGCCGACCGCCAATATTCGGTGCCATCGCCATGAGTGACCGAATGCAGAGCAATCTCATGTCCAGCATTATACAAACTGTTGACGCGCTCATAGTCCGTGTATTCATGAGAAAGGAAGAAGGTGCCGGTGGCATCGCAGCCATCGGGATTTTTCAAATCCTCAAAGAGCAGCTCATACTGCGCCGAGTTGACCACATTAATAGCATCATCAAAGGTGATGCTAACAAACTAGAAAGAACGGAGTTAGTTAAAAGCTTTTAAATCTCTGAAGATTTTCATCTGAAATCCTCCAAACCCAATTGTTGGAGGAAGAGAGATTTCCTTCTTCGGAATAGTCCATAAAGAATATCGTCCTTTCAAAAGAAGAATCTGTTTTGTCGAAAATCATCTCGAAGATGATTTTCGCTTGTTTCGGTGCTCACTTGAAATTCTGTGGCCACTCACATAGTTTTTGTACTTTTGCTTACCTGCGGTATTTCCTTCTCCTTGCCCTTGAATTTGGGGCGTGGCAAGGTGGCATCCGAACAGCGACAGTCGGGCAACTTGCACTTGGTCGCTGAGCAGGCTTCGGCTTTTTGCAACGCCGGACGTTCCAGTGTCGCTGGCTCCGTAGGCTTCACCTTATTCTTCGACTTGGACTTGTTTTTTGTCTTGGTTTTATCCTTTTGGGCATTGACATCGCTCAGCAGCGTGCTGGCTATCAACAGGCCCAGCAGCAATAGTTTGACGTACTTCATCTTTTCAGCAACGCTCTCAACGCTCCTAACAGCCTCTTGGGATCCGCGGCTGCTTTTATAATGTATCACATAGATATCTTATCTTGGGCATATCTGATTTCACAGGAAATATGATTTGCTTGTTGTACATGATATCATTTATTGTTATCATTATCATTGCTGTTTGCTATTAGTGCAATGGGCGAGCCTATGTATCTATCAATGGTATATTTGATAATTTAACAGTACTTTCAATATCACTATCATAGAGGTAAATGTGTGCCAAAAAAATGTGTTCAAAGCTAATAATTTATATATTATGAATTAGAAGTCGAGTATGGTAAAAATGAGAGTATGCTAAAAATTTTGCCTTACTCTCCAACAAATATGTTTGTTTTTAAGAGAACCAAAATGTTATAATACTATAGAATAGCTAATGTTGGACTCGGTTGACTGCTCTAATTTTCGTGCCATTGTTATTGCCTTCCACAAAAACCTTTAAATTCTCAATTAAAAAACTTTGAACTTTTTATGAAAATGTAAATGCTGTTATCATAAATTTTTTATTATTATTTATTTGTTATTAAACATGCATACAGAAACTTAATATCCAAAACATTTTCCTTATGGCATAGTTTGCTTTAGATAAATTATGCCGTTAGACTTTTATTATCAAATTTCGCTGAACAGAAATGTTTTTCCCCCAGTTTTGTAACTTGTTTAAACTTTTGTAAATGTATTTAAATATAATATTTTTTATTGCTGTAATTGTTGACTCTAAGCTTTAATCTTGAAATAACCTAAAATAATTTAAATATATGCAAAAAATTAAAGCTATCACATTTTGCAAGTAAACAAAAATATTTGAAAAAATTCAACAAATAAATGTTTAGACAGTTTGCATTCAATTTGTCTTTGTTTCCAGTAACAATAATTATTTGTTAAGCATTAAATGACTGCTTGGAGCTCTTCGAGCAAAATGTCCTTGTCAAATTATATTCAAGAACTTGTAGTAAGTTTGTTTTGTCGAGCTGGCGCTTAACTTGAGGCAGATGATAATTTGGTGAATCGTTTTTGAATAACTTTCAATTACACGCGCATTGGCTGCGGAACAAAAACAAAACTTAGCTCATTAGCATAGCCAAAGTCAAGAACTTAACAGCTGAGATTTGAGTGGAAAAGTTGCTGCAGCCACAAAATTATGACAGACGGAGCTGCAAGCAGCTTCAAGCAGCAGCAGTAGCAGAAGCAAATGCACTTGAAATTGTAAACAAGTGCTTGAGCGAAACTTTTGTGGCACGACAGCAGCCTCTTAAAACAAAGAAAACTTTACGAATCCCAAGACTCAAACCCAGACGATGAAGACCCAAGAGCCAAGCTAACTCTCTTTAGGCATTGACGCAATGCAGAGACATGTGGCCAATCGTGAACGCTGGCAAAAGTCAATAGTGAAATGTCTGACAAGTGGAGTACTGCCACAGACGCATGTGGCAAGCTGGCACTTGAGCTCTCGCCAGTTGCAGTTGCCGTTGCAGTTGTCGGCCGACTGCGATGCGAGTTTCTTGACATGCGGCCGCCGACTGAGTTGGTGCACGCCTACCAACGTACAATTCGGTCACGTACCGGGGCGTTCCCGCTGGGGGTAGGTGCCGCACGTGCCGCATGTGGCAGCCAACCAAACGGCAGGCGAAACACGAGAGCCGAGAACGAGAACTTTCGCTCAGCTTCCACTCGAGGTAGCATCTCCCCACCCACCCACGCACCCGACTCGTGTTCGAGTTGTAGGGGCAAGTGGCCAACATGTTTGAGTGTGTTTGAAGCTGCTGCTGCACAACGTGACGTATGCGCAACGTATGCAACGCATTTGGTTTATTGAAATTTGATTGACAGCCTGCAATGAGTGGAGACCCAATGAAGATGAATCTATCACATGCGTTGCTACAATTTCTTTGCTTGCCACGCATTCTGGCATAAAATCAAAGGCACAACTCTTTCATGAGCTCAGCTGCTTTAAAATGCACAAAATATTTGCATATCATATAGCAAAAAAAAATGATTACAACTCATATGGCAAAGCCAGAGCACGCACGTCTGAGCATTGCTACAAAAACTACAAGCAGACACCACACCATAGGGGCTTTGCGTAGAGCCTTGGGGTGGCTGTGCCAATTTTCGCGATAATCACACAACTAATTTGCATAGCGACTGTAAGCTGCTGTGGCAGTGGCAAGCGGCAAAGCAGCAACAAATCTGCGCTAATCAAATCAGCAAACAAAACACAAACTCAATTTGCGGCTGAAACTCAAACTTGCCGAATACAAATGTAAAATTCGGCAAGGCAAGAGGCGCACACTATATCAGGTGCTTGACAAGATTATGTGTACTATTTGCTTATTACATAAGTATAATAAGAAATTTCAGCTGTTGTAAAAGCCGAAGTCGAAGTTTGAATACGCTAAGGGTTCTAAGAACAAAAAATTTAAAAAATAAAATATAAAATCAACTGCTTTGGAATATTATTATCAAAAGCTGAGTCTTTCAATTAATGAAGCTGGATATACTGGAAATATAATTATGGACTTATGAATGGAATGAAGTATATTAGTTTATTAAAAATTTCAGCGTATATAACTTTTCGCCTTCAGCTCTAATTTATCAACATCACTATAAGCTTTAATATTGTTAAAGTAAATACAGTTAGGATAAATGCAAATAAGCTTCAAGTTTGTTCATTAAAGGATCAAGAATAGGCCAATTTATAAGAAAATATAAAATTAAACATTTTGCAAATAAAAAGAATGAGTTTGGAAAAAAGTGAACTAGCAGAATAAGAAAATACCAAATAACATAATTTTGTATCCTGCAAAAAAAGGATAGTTTTTCACTTAAAATTTTTTTTAATTATAATTTATTGCATTGAATATTGAATAAAAAAAATATTAAATAAGAATTAAATATTAACATTATTATAAAGGGGAAAATATATATTTTAAATTTTTATTATAAGAGTGGGAAGTATAAATTTCAAATAAGAGTTTTTTGCTTTTTAAATGAAAATTCAATGTTTAATAAGTGTGCTATAATTTATTGCATTGAATGAAAAAAATATTAAATAAGGATTATTTGCAAAATTTTACATTTTTATTATAAGAGTGGGATGTATACATTTTAAATAAGTGTTTTACATTTTTATTATAAGAGTGGGAAGTATAAATTTCAAAAAAGAGTTTTTTGCTTTTTAAATGAAAATTTAATGTTTAAATAAAGTTGATTGAAAACAAATATTTAATTTACAATTTGTATTTATAAAATTTAATGCTTGACTATAAGATTTTAACAATAAATTACAAAAATAATTATATTATATAGCTAAATATTTCAGCGTATTTAACCTATTCTGGATTTATCTTTCTCGACCTTAGCTTTGCTTAAAGTAAATAACTATATAGCTTGGCATTACTTTTCTATCAAATTTCAATTTCGAAAAAAGTCGAAAAAAATTTAAAATTAATAAAAAAAAATACAATTCTATGCTAAGAAATAATGGCAGACAGCATGACAGCAAGTGAATTGGAGGAGCAGCCTAAGCCGGAGCAGGAGGAGCAGCTACGCAAGCAATTTCTAATGCAGCGGTTCAATAAGAACTTGCAGGCAAACGAGGTGGCTACGATGCATTATCTGGGCATACCCTATGTGGTGCTGCAGCGCCATCCATGCTTGAGCCTGATGGTGCCGCTGAGCACGCGGGATTTTGCGCTGCCGGGTGCGGAGGAGTCCGCAATGGCATTGCAGGTGCGATTCAACTGTTCGGCAAACTATCCGTTGCAGCTGCCGAGCGTGGAGCTGACCGGGATGCGCAATGTGAGCAGCAGGCTGGAGCTGCGAATGCGCGAGGAGATTGCGCTGACTCTGGCCGAGCACTTTGGTCTGCATATGATTGTGGCGGTGGTCACAAGACTGCAGATGCTGCTCAACAAAAAGGAGCGACCTTAGGGTCGGAGAGAGAGACAAGCTGGTCAAAGGTGCGCAGTTGTGTGTGTGCATGTATGTGTGTGTGTGTGCGTCTGGACGTGCACAAACATGTTTGCAGTGCTGCAAGTCGCATACGTGACCCGTCGCCCTGAAGTATGCAACACTTGCTGCACTGTTAACACGTGCGCGCTGCTGCTGCTGCTGCGTGTGTGGGCCAGGGGGCGTGGCACAAACGACAACTCATTAATTGGCGACACTGGCTGCATTAACTTATCTTTTATGCGCGTGCCAAAGCACTTGTGCCCAACTTATCTAACTGGGCTTAACACTCACACACACACACACACACACACATTCACTCACACACACACATACAAGCACATGCACATGCTTTGGCTGACTGGCTACATTTCCTTCCGCTCCCAAGCAGCGCAAATGAAATTGGAAGTCCCCAAAAAAAAAAAAAGAAAAACACGAGAAAACTGAAAATACCAAAAGACATTTTATGTTAGTTTCGTAGACTGAGCTTCCTTGGGCGCTTCCTGTTTATCCTTAAGCGTGTGCAACATCAACAGCAACAGCATCGGCGTCAAAGTCCTTTGCCTCACATGCCGGATGTCTCTGGGTAATTTAGATAGCTGCTGCAGTTGTTGCTGCTGCTGCTCTCCCAACTTGCATAATGTCACTTTCAAAGACTTCATAGCTAAATTGCTGCGCATGCTACAGTAAAAAAGCAAAGGAAAAACTATAAAGATGCACCAAAGGACATGGCACGGTAGCCCATGATGCGATGGCTTAAAGTCGATGTGCGCTCAACGCCTAAAAGCAGGCAACCAATATTGTTTACATTAAATAAATTTTTAGATAAGTGTTCAAAAAACGTTTGACCAATGATTTGAATTTGGATGGAATGGATGACTTCTCGAATAGTTTCATATTCGAAGATGTGTTAGTCAATAAAAATTTGCATCTAATTGAACGAGAAGCAACTTAGGACAGCTGTTAAACAATTTGGATGTGATTTAGCCGATGCGATGTTTTTCATTTGATAGACGACATAATTATTCCACAAGGAATAGTTTTAAAAAAAAGAGTAAAGCTCCAGAAGGTGTGACGCAAAGCTGATCTCAATTGCTGATTTAATAACAGTTCAATTACATACTGTTATGAAATTAAAAGGACTAAAATTGGTTTAAAATAGTAACGAGGGCTTTGAATGAGCGCATGGAAATGGTTTTTGTGTTTTTTTAAATGAATTAAGCACGTAAATGGGGTTTTGGAACCTAGAAGTCTGAGAAATTAATAAAAAAATATAATATACAAAAAAATATTAAAATAGCATAAAATATTAATATACAGCAGAGACAAATTTTCTGAAAACTTAAGCGAAATGCGTTGGATCACCTTCCAAAGTTTTTAAACGCCTAATATCAAATAAATTTGAATTCTTTTGGGAAAGTTGACAAACAAGTGTTTCAATATTAAAAAAAAAAAATAAAAAAGAAGTAGATGGCCTTAGCAGCCAGCACTTACCACCTTTAGTTATTATATTATATGTTGTGTAATAATAAAGCTTGTAAATAAAAAGGAAAATCAGTTTTAAAAGACTTTATTATCTTAAAATTTTTATTATATTTTTTCTATAAAATACGGTTTGTTTTGGCTTAAAGTTGATTTTAAACTGTTTTTGGCATTCCAGATAATTTTACTTTATTATTAGCAAATATTTTTATATATTATTATATCTCGAATAAGCTACTTTATAAATCGCCTGGATTTCCCAAGCAAGTGCAACCAACTGCGCGCCCAAATGCAATTTCTAATAAAAATGCACTATGAAACTTTTGGCTTAGCTTAGCAGCTGCGGCTGCATTTCGACAATTTCCTTCTTCGTAAGGCGCAAACACATTCGGCTTTCAATCTTTAATGCCTGCGGCTCTGACAACACTGGCGTCTGTATGCCCGAAGGATTTGTGCGTAATGAAAAACTGTCAAGTCGGCAGAGGCATCTATGCTAAGCCTTAGCAGGTACACAAGCTATATGTCTGCATGTATGTATGAGTGTAGATATAAAAATAAAATTGAAAAGCGCTCGTTGCGGCATTAAAATGGCAAATTTGTGTGGCGTCGCCAAAGCGACAGGACGGACATTTATGGTCGACGCTAGTCAGACCAGACCAGGCCATAAAAACAGGCGACGCTTGCGTGATAAGCGCATAAATCAGCCAAAGACCAAATGCATGCTTAAGCCCTGACGACTGCTTCGCAACCCTTAACCCTTGTCTGCCCTCACCTCCCCTCCCCTCACCGCAGCTCGGCTCAGCTCAGCTCGTAAAATCAACATACTTTTTAATTATTTGTAATGCAGCCTGCTCTGAATTTTGCAGCTAAGCAAGCGACGCTACCTTGGCCCCCCAAAGCGATTCAGTGAGTTTCTTATTGTTCTTTTAACTTGTCGGCACAATGAAGTAATTAATTTGCAGTTAATTTTCCCATCATTTTTAAGTGCAATTGGCATTTAGTGTAAGCTGAGGTGGGGCTTTCTATATAAGAAAGCTTTAAGATTAATTTGTTCACCAGTATTAAAGAATAATTAACTAGTTCGAAACTATTAAAATTGTTCTGTCTTAGCATTTTTAAAAAATTTATATTTCAAATTTTTATCAAAATAAAGTTTTTCCAGCTTCCAAGTTTTAGTTTTTAATTTATTTTTGGTAATAAAAATTATTGTTTATAAAAATGAAATATGTAAAAATATAAATATAGATAATTCTTGATCTGGCCATGACGATTGCAACTCTTGCCTTAGTTAAATGTATTTAATATTTAATAATTTAAATAATATTTAAATATTTAAGACAAGCTTCTCAATGCTGTTTAATGCTTTGTGCAGTTATCGAGTTTACTTAATAATAATAATAAATATTTCCAATTTCGTTAGACAAATCTTAAATTATTGAAAAGTCTGAGTCTTAGCAACTTGCATAAAATTTTTATTTATATAAAAGTCTGATGAGCTCAGAGACCTAATGGTCAATAGCTAATGTAATTTTAATAATTATTTTAAAAAATAATGTAACCAAAAAACAAGCTTATAAATATTGAAAGCTGTATATAAATAAGTTAAATTTTAATAAGTATTTTATTAATTTCAAATTATTCTTGTATTATTTGTAATCAATTAGATACTGAGCGAAGCCAAAAGCAATAATAAATCAATTTATTAAGTTTAACTTCTTTAATAAAAAATTATTTAACTACTAATGAAAACGATTCGAGTTTTAAAGCTATGGAAACATTAAAGAAAGATCACACTATAAAATAATATTCATGTTTGCTTAAAGAAAAAGAATCAACTGAAATCAAATTTATGTTAGTAGGCCTACATTTTTAATATAAACATAATCTGAACTTATGTGAAACAAAATTTGTTAATAATACGAAACAGGCAAAGAAAATCAACACGAGAATTGAATTTTTGATAGCTTCACAATTCGGACACGAGCAAAAGTAGACTTGGCCAGGTTTTGTTTGGCGAGCTCATTGCTTATGCTCGAACACGAAACAAATTCAAATTACAAATTATGTTGTCATTTGTGCGCTTTACGAGAGAAAATACCCCAAGCAACCACCGAAAGTGCAACACCACAAACGAACCACCCAACATTGGGTGGGTGGTGAAGACAACCCTTAATAGCTCTGTGACTGTCAAGCGGACGCAGCTCGTCGCGACGTGACGTTTGCCTCTCTCGCTTGGGCACTAAATGTTAATCCGCTGTCCATGTTCCCAGAGTCTTGAGGCTGGTGTCAACTATTTAGTTTGCCGGTTTTAACTTGCGCCATAAACTTGGCATTATGTGTCCGCTTTTATTGCATACTTGGCCCCCCCACACACACACACACACACACACACCCATACACTTGCTATCTTTGGCGCTTCATTGTTTCTTAATAATAATGCTGGCTGCCGGCCTGGCTGGCTGGCTGGTCCAGCTGGATTCGAAGCGAGTGCACACGTCGCCACATTAAGAATGTTTATGACCTTTGGCCAAAGCACTGCAAGCGTCTGAGGCTTGACTTTCGGCCACGCCAACGTTGCATGCCACACACACTCCACTCCACTCTATCTCTTTCTCTCTCACTCGCTCGCTGGCATATTTTCTCATGTTGCAGTCATAAATGCGCTTAATTGGCAATTTTTGTGTAAGCGTGTTGAAATTTTTATATGAACACGCAGCATTTCTCTATGTGCGCCTTGTAAAAGTTGCAATCGCAGCCATAAATGGGCAGCATATGTTTGCTTTATGCGACTCACTGTAATACTCTCATGCTCATAATTTTATGCACACTTACTTTTATGCTCTCCAAGCACTGCACACACTCGTCTGGGCCGAGATTTGGGCCACAAACGTGATTGCAATTAGACTTGGCGCTTGAAGCTTTAAACAAATTAAAATATAAAATTACATTTTAATTTTGAAAATTTTATATCTGCAGCTTTAAACACAATAAAAAGCTGATTACCAATTAAAAAAAAATTGCCAAGAATATTAATTTTGATTTCAATTGAAATTAAGCAAAAATTTTAAGCATATAAAAACTTAACAATCATATCACCAAATTGTTTTGTTTAAATGACAAACAATTTTTATATTGAATAACAATTGGAGAAAAAACAAAAATTATATATTTATATGCAACTTTTAATAAAAAGTTATAAAACAAACAATCGAACAAAAATAATTTAATAAAATGACAAACAATTTTATGTGGTTTCTAATGCAATTAAAACATTATTTTTTTTATATATGTATTTTATAATCTTAATACCCCAACAAAAAACAATTATTAAAGTTAAAAAAAAAAAAAAAATTTTGTAATATAAATTTACAATAAAAAAAATGACCAAAGTATTTTTTATCGATTTCAACAACAAAAGCAATTATATATATTTTTTTTGGATTTCTAATTATATTATAACAATAATTTTTTACATGTTTTAATATTAATATGGAACCCCAAAATGTAAATAAATAAATTAAATTATCAGCTAAAAGTTTTTAAATACAAATGTTAATAAAATGCCACAAATATAGAAAAAAAAAAAACAAAACTTATATATTTGGAGCTGAATGCAAAGATTACAAAGCCAACAACAGAACAAAAATAATTTAATAAAAGGACAATGTTAATTTTGTAGACAATCTTCAGCCGACGCTAGTGCCAACTGTAAGAAACGCACTTTACTTAATTAAATAGACCGACTAAGGATTTATTTGCAGCTCACCCAACTGTGCAGCCGCCGAGATTCGCATCTGTTCACACTCGATGATATACAAAGCGCTGCTTACCATGGGCATTATATGCTGAGCACTATAGACACGCCTAATCCGATCGAATTCCGCATAGATCACAGACTCCAATCGACGGGGAAAGTTTCGCTTGCCACGAATTTGCACATGGGGCGGATTACTCGGATAGTCAGTGAAGCAGCTGAAGATCAGCTTGCAGCTAATGATGGGCTGAGGAGAGTTCTCCTTGCCAATGGGGGGCGGCACTGTGACCAGCACCTGGTAGACTGGAATACCCTGACGCACCTTCAAGGGGCAACCAAGCATCGCAATTATGCGCAGCTCAGCATCGCGCAAAGCAGCGCGGGACAAATTTGTATCCTCCTCTGGCAAAGTGTCCATACTATTGTCAGTATGATAAAAAAACTTGAGGTGTGTTTTTAATTTGTGTTTTGAAATATTTAAAACCAGCTACTGCGACTTGAATTTAGTTTTACTCATTTATTTGAAATCTATTTTTATAGACAAGGCAAAAGGATATGAAAAAATTAAATTGAGTCAATCCCCCCTTAAACAAATTGCAAGATTAACAGAACTCTTAACTCTTTCGATCCTAACTTTGCCTTTGAGCAAGTCGAATGTTTTAAGTCTAACTGTAATAGTTTCTTTTATTATTTTCTGCATATTCATCGATATTATAGTAGTTTTTTATGTTAACTTGGACATCAGATGACCAAAATATTTCAATAAACTCAGCATAAAAATTGAAAAACACTGAAAAAATTATTCTGAAATTCTGAGACTTTATAAAAGAGTGTGATTTACTTATAAAATTATAAATGATTTAACTTAATTATGTTAGAGTTAAATTTAATTTATTTTCAATAATAAACAAGGCGTGGCAACTTGAAATTTTGCTCAAATACTTCTTTGACCTTTACAAAAAGAATGGATTCAAAAAAAATGTTTGATTCTTCAGGCAAAAACTTGTGGTAGAAAGGATTAATATTAAGATTTCACAAAAATTTAAAAACAATTTCTTGGCTTGTGACTTAAATATTCAAAGGATACTTCATACAACTAACTGTATTCCCATGTGTTCTGGGACATAAACAATATATATATGTAAAACTTTTAGTTATTAATAATATAATTGCATATTTAGCTTTATCAAAAAGGATTTTCTTATTGCAAAGAAAAAAAAACGTAGCCCTACATTTTGTGCTCATACTGAATTCAAAAAAGTAAAGACTTTATTTAATAAACGATGTATTTTGCCATAAATTCCATTAAGGATTAAGTTGTTAAATTACAAAATACTGAAAAGAATAAAATAAAATAATGAAGTCTATGAAGAACTTGTGCACATATATTCATATTATCTCAAAAATGTTATTATATTAAATATTTTCAAGCTCAATAAGCGTTTATGTTTATTTAAGGCTTAGAAAGTAAGTTTGTGATATAGATTAACAAAAAGAAAGTATTAATCTTAATTTAAGTGTTTTTAAATTATTACAAAATACAATTTAAAGATAATGCCACTCTCTATAGTTTTCTCTTTTAGAGAACTAAGCTATTATAAGCTCATGAGCCAAATTTTGCAATTCGCAGTCTGTGTTTACTTTAATGATAAGCGATTGTAAGTCTGCAGCTTGAGCAAACATTAAATTTAAGGAATTGCGACAATCAGTTCGTAGGCTAGTGGGCACATTATTATCAATGGGCACGCAGCACAATCCCTAAACCAGGCTCATAGATTCTATTAAAATCGCCTGTCATTGCTGGCTGGGCCTGACTGGCATCGTTATTGTCTGTCCGTCTGTCTGTCTTGGGCAACAAACAAGAGAAGGCTTGAAGCAGGCTGTAGAGCTGCGAAGGAGCTGGGGGCAGGATACAACGTGTTTGCCTTGGCAGACATGCTTAGTCCTTTAGACATTGGCAGGCAACAACGTTGTCTTCTTGGCAGAAACCATTATTCTTCAACAACGTGCATTATATTATCCTTTGGCTTTGGCATTTGTATGCAGCGCGTCGGGCGCGAATTGCATTTGGGGCTCAGGGTGTGCCCGTTGCCGTTGCCGCTGCCGCTGCCGTTGCCTTTGAGCTGTCGTCGCTGCAATTTGTATTGCCGCCTTCGTTGTCCTTCGTCGTCGTCGCCGTCGCTAGCGTCGTCTGTAACTTGTTTTTTATTGGTTTTGCCGTTTTAAATTTCAATTTGGCGCTGGCCTGTAAGCAAGATGTATGTACAAGACGCCGCCGCGCCCCACACACTGCTGCTGCTGCTTGCAACGCCGTGTGGCATATGCTGCTGGCATGCAGCAGTGGCAAGCAGGTGTGTCGACAACTTGGCGATTTATACGCGTCACAACGCCAACGAGGCTGACAGGCCCAGCTAACTGAACTGTCATTCAGCAGTTGCCACCTTGCTGCGCTCTCTCTCTCTCTCTCGCTCTCTCTTTCGCACCTTGAATACTGTTATTATGGCTATTAGGTATGGGTTCTCGCACATTTTACACCGCATTTAACCCAAAACATGCCACTTAGCTAGCTGGAAGCGCATTTATCAATGCGACGCAGCCAAAGCTGCGTATACGTGATTTTGAACCCCTCAGACTCACACACACACACACACACACACAATCAGACATCATCAGCATCATTATCATGTTGAATACGTGAGGCCTACACCAGTTGACGCTGCATTTTGCGCTTTGCTGCGATTATCAAGCGTTTCCGTTTCCGGCCTTTGCTCGTTTTGTGGCTTAAGGCCAAACAACCCACCACCCCCAAATTCTCAGGCTAAGACCCAAAATACCAAAAATTACATGCCTTTGTTTTTTATCTAATGCCATGAGTGTGTCTCTGTGTGTGTGAGTGGAAGAGGTCTTAAGGGTCCTGCTGCATGTGGAACGTGTGAACTGCTTGCCACACAATGTCTGCCACTTGAACAATAACAGCAACTGCCTCTGCCTCTGCCACTGCCTGGGATGAGCTGAGCGCCTTTTTAGAGCAGAGAGCGCATGTAATTCGACCTATTATCAGTTGTCATCGTCGAGAAATTCACACATTCGCAGAGGCATTGTCGTTTTGCTTGATTTGTGCCCACCACCAATAGGCACAGTGGTGTGAAGGCTATTGGAAATGCAAATTGCAGCTTTTGTACTTTGTTAGTTTTTATCAAAAGATTTTGAAATGTAACAACATATAATTTTAAATTTGTATCCGAATATTATTAAATGTAAAATTAAATTATTAGCAAAATATTCTAATTGGTGATTTCCAGTAATTTGTTTTACTAGATTATTGGATCATTATATCTTTAAAAGAATACTGGCCTTCTGTTAAAATAAATATTGATATTTCTCACGCGCTTTAATTGTTAATTGTCTGTCGTCGGGCTTTCTTGTTAAATAACAAATAATCTGTTAAGACACACTTGGAACTAATTCAAAGCTTATTCCTTCGTAAGAAAAATTGCTTCTAGGCCTGAAGTTAAATTTTGTTACTTAGTTCTAGTTGAATATTTGGATTTCCGCTATTAAATTGCGATTAGAATTACTAATCAATTAAATTATTTTTGGAAAATATTTGTGGTGACTATATAGATCGCTTGTAAAAAATGTATGAATATTTAATGATTACGATTACAAAAAATCAGGAAAAATTTAAAATTACCACAAATCATCAGAAATAATCAAAAATATTTAAATGATAAAGTTTGAATTTAATCAATTGACAATCAGATCTTTGATAGTTAATGTATAGACAACATCGCTAGAGCAATTCAGGAACTAATTCAAAATAATTTTTAAAAAATAAATATTGCCGTTCACAGTTTTTTTTAAAGCTAATTTACGTGTTTTGTTTGTTTATAAGCTATTGGAATCTTATTGCTAAGTTATTGCCTAGTGTTACAAATTCAAACAAGTTAAAAAAAATAGAGACTTCACTTTTCAACTATTGAACAGCTTGTGTACCACTGTGCATGCCTAAGCTCCCGCCCAAGCACAAGCGGCAACAAAACTGAGCTCGACGCATTGGTTCACGTGCCATTTGACAACAGAAATTGGAACTTTTTTGCAAGCACCAAAATGCCGAAAGACAAACGTATTTGCTCGAAAACAAAAAAAAAAAAATAGAAATACACAAATACAAAATCCAGAGCGAGCGTTAAGCAAGCTGAAGATGAAAATTGGAAGAATGGGCGGCGTAGGAACTGAAACTGGAGTTGATGCGTGCCTAAGTGTTGCATTTACATGCGACGACGTAATACAATTTGTGGCCTGAGGCGGCAGCCAAGAGTCTGAGGGGCAGGGGGGCAACAACTGCGCTGAGGCGTGAATGGGATAATTTATACCGTTGAGCAGAGAGTATTGGGAGCAGCAGCTGGACATCAATGGCGCCGCCACTCACTCCGAAAAAAATAAAAGAGGAGGCAAGCATGTGTGTGTGTGGCAAGGATGAGCTTGGTGTGTGGCATATTAAGCAAAAATTAGCAACAGTTGCGTGTCAGCGTGAATATGTCAAGTTAATTTAATGTAGCGTGAACTACACACACATATGTGTGTGTGCGTGTGCGTGTGCGCGTGTGTGTGTGTGCCTAGACATGTGTTACGCCTATGCTACGTGCAATAATTTACGCAATTACTTGCGCCGGTTCGGTTCATGTTTTGGCCTTGAGTACGTGCGCTTATAGCCTCAAATTCAAATAAATTATGCTAGCAGTCTATTTTAAAATTCCATTGCTCGCTTTTAGGCGCTAAAGTGCAAATGGCCTGCAAATTAAAAATAAGCTACAGGATAGAGCAATTGACAAGGCAACTAAATGAATTGCTCACACATTCAATTTGAATTCGAATTTCAAATTTTAATCAATTTCAATCAGGCAAATGTATTCGAAATAAAAATTCCAATTAAACTTTTTTAGACTTTCAAATAGTCTATAGCTCTATACTCTTTGATTTTACGAAAAGCATTAACTCAGCGACAAAATAATTTCTTAAAATCCAACCCGAACGTATTTCAAATTCTGGATGAGGCACAAATTAGATTCCAAAATGATTTGAATCTTTTATATCTCTCTGTATTTCAGACTGGAAAAGTCCAAATTCAGTAAAAAACCTGTAGATTCAATGTAAATTAAATTGAATACATTTTTTAAAATTTCCTTTATTTGATGTTTTTTTTTTATTGCTCACAAATAATTATCAGATGCTGAGTTTTATATTAATAAAGAAAAATGTATAAAATTATACATTTTTAATTTAGAAAATCTTATATGAAAGAGGATGGATTGTATTAAATGAATTCAGTGAACATAATTTTTTTCTGTCTATTAAGATTAAGTGATTTTCTATTTAAAAATAAAATAAACATTATTTACATTTGCTGATTTAAATCTTTAACATTTATGTTGTCCTGCCGTTTGCTTTACATTTTGGCCAGCATAATATTTATTTGAAAATTCAGTCTCGTGCTGCTGAAAACTGTCAAATCATTTATATAACCTTACCGACGTCAGTTGTATGACAATTACTTGACAGACATTAATACGCTTAAGCTGGTCGCATTATATGTCCTTTATCCTTGCAGCCAAACAACAACACAACAACAACGACAACTTAACTGACATAATACAATAAAGCAACAGCGCTGCTTTCGCTGCTGCATGCATAAAAATCAACTGTCAGCCACCAAAATGCCGTTAGACGCGCCCCCCACACTCACCCCAACTTCCTGTTTTTTTTTTTTTTTTTGAGCAGGTCATTGTCATGGACTCGCGTTGCGTCTCACTTATTTTTTCTAATATTTTTTGCACTCTTAACAAATTGCTTTTGTGCAAATTTTGTCACAACACACACGACGACGTAGACAGCTTCTAAATTTGCATGGCATACTTGGCTTGGCTTGTTTAACTTCATTAGTGTGCCTTGTATGCAATTTTGATGCCAACATTTTCTTTTTTTTTCTGCTTCTGGCCAACATTTTTTGATTGGCCTGCGGCCAGTCTATTTGCTGCTTTTGGGACACTCTCTGGCGTTTGACTTTGCAATTTTTGTGAAGATAAATTATAGTCGACTATTGCTTGACCGGATAATCAGAGCATGTGCTTTGATTTTGATTCCACAGTGGTGTCAAACATACAAGAAAACCTTAAAAAGAAAAACTTACAGAATTCTCAATTACCTTAAGCATTGAATTGATTACAATACTTTTAGTTATAAATATTTATTAATGGCCATAATAGAATTAAAGCCAAATTATTATTATTGAGCGTCAATATCCAATCCATTTGATTTCTCATTCATATTTGTTTGATGAACTTTCCTTTTTTTAAAAATATATTTTTTTTATGATAAAAAAAACGCTCGCTCTAAGAAATTTCATATGAAAAGGTAAACAGGTAAAGGTTAAGGTAAATATGTTAGAAATTTGCTTGTTTTGTGCTTCATATTTGGTTGATCTTCAAAGTTTTTCATACAAATTTCCCATCTTTCAGTTTTGATCCGACTTGGCATTAACAATAATTGTATTAACAATAATTCAAGGTAACTATTGCATTACAAATATGTTAAAAAAAGGGACATCCTTTTGCTAAATGATAAGTGATAATTATTAATTCCTTAATATTTTTATATGAAACATTTAATTTACTTTTTTTTTATTTGAAGCAATTTATTTAATTTTCCTTGTAAATAAAGCAAATTGCACGATCTACGTTGGTTCATGGTTGATTCCAACTAACTAAAGAGTCATACGCTTAATAAATCAGTAAAAGATTAAGTATACGCATCAGATAACAACCATAAAGTGCTTGATCCGAAAATAAAATGTATACGCCATTGTTTTTGTAAATAAACTTTTAACTAAATCAACAAAGTTACTGCTTGAAAATCTTAAGTTATAAATAAACTATCCAACTGTTTATTTATTTAACAAACTGTTTCTCTTATATAAGCGCCAAGCAGAGTTGAGGCAACGCTTCATTAGTGGCACTATGTGTGTTCAGCCCTGCATGACTTGGCCAAGGGTATGGTCTGACTGCTGGCAGCTGTCATAAATTCTAAACAAATAGATTTGTCACAAGCAATTCGTAGCTCGAACAAAAAGTGCGCGCCACTGTGCGAGGCCAAAGGGTAGAAGTGGGTGGCAGCTATTTACATTTTGCATTTGCCTTGAGTCGAAGCAGCAGCAGCAACGGCAGCAACGGCAGCGGCAGCTTCTGCTGCAAGGACAATATATCATAAATATTTGTGGCAGCAACTTATTTTACGCTCGACTGCGACAACAGCGTGGAGACTTTCTCATGTCTGTGTGTGTGAGTGAGTGAGTTTTTGATCGAAATAACTTAGAGCTTTATTCTATGGGCTTATAAACTAGCGTAACAGTCGCAACTACAAATATTGCCAAATGAGCCAAATGGCTAGGAGAACGCCCAGCACCAAATCCATGGGCAGACTAAACGTATCACGCTGCAGTTGCTCATGGCGCGCAATCTCAATGATTCTATGAGTGGCCAGCAGCCATTGCTTGACCACAGCTGCTTCACTAGCAACAAATGAGTACTCCTCACGCTTGCTTCGCTCCTTATCCGGCTGCTTGACCAGCAGATTGATAATTTTGTTGGCATTCGCAGTGGCCAACTCGAGCGGACGCTGCAGTTCCACATGCTCCCAGTTGTAGTGCTGGCGATAGGCCAGACGCTTCTTTCGCACCTCCGTGCAGACCAGACAGCGCTCGAAGAGAAAAACCTTAGCGCGATATTTCTTGCGTGTGGGAAAATGCTGAGCCTCAAATTCTGTCGAGCGACGAAATTGTCCCTGCTGATGCAGATCAAACTGCAAATAGAACAAAGCATTAGATAATGTTTTTAATTGGGTGATTAGCAGAGATATAAAAGATTTAAATTAAATTTTGAATGCATTTAATTTTATTTCAAAACTAATTTCGAACTTATTTGTACTGACTATACTTCGACTTTCTTTGCGTAAATTTATTGGTTACTGTAGTGTTCGTTAGTCTAATATTCGACACTCAGCTCTTCAATACTAAAGTATTCGGTACAAAAGTATTCAATACTCTAGTATTCGTAACTCTAGTTACTATATTAGGAATATTAGAGTAAAGTCTTTTAACAAAAGTAAATTTTCAAAGTTATCATCGGATAGTATAGGATAGGACATTTAAAAAATTCCGCACTGCCTATGTAGATAAGTCATTTGAATTTCGGTCAGAAACTGCATTAGCAATTAAAACAATTAATTCAGTTTGAATTAAATCAATAACATTCCATTTAAATTGAATTTTAAAAAATGATAATTCGTTAAGAATTCGTTCTGAGTGTAATTCAAATTGAGTTTGAAACAAAATTAATACATTTCGTAATCTTTAAGTTCTAGAATTCAATTATAGTTGATTCATTCACTACTTAGCTCTTTTACATCTCTGGTATTTTATGCTAGTTTACCTCATTGAGCTCTTCTATGCTGTGTATCTCCTCCGCCTGATTGACCACATCCAGCTGTCTACGCATCCGCGTCTCCAGCTTGCAAACAGCGCTCAGCACTGGCTTACAGCTAATACCGTTCTTATAGAACTCCTGCAAAGCGCAAATAATTTAATAATTTTTATTTTTCTACCATTTTACTTACCGATATAAATTGCTGCAATAGCAATGGATATCTGGTCAGTCTTTGTATGGGCTGCACTAGAAAACTATCAATGCCCAGTTTGTCTTTTATTAATGTTTGATAGCTCTACAAAAAAAGAGTTTTTTTGTTCAATATGTTGCAACATTTATTTCTCTATTATTTACCTGCAGCCATTCGCGATTCTCTTGGCGCAACTGCATTGAAACTTTTTTGCCCATCGTAAAGCTCACATAGCAATAGAAGCTGTTTTTCTGCAAAAATAAAATTGAAATATTGCATGTCATGTCGTTTAGTTTAAAAATACGTTTTGTCGAAATTTTAAATATCAATTCAAAATACATTTTAGCAAATTTGTTAACATTCACTCAGCGGAAACAACACTCAAATAAATTAAAAGTACGCGCGACAAACTTTTACAGCTTTATATTTTTAAATACGCCAAACAGTCTTTGACGACTTTCAAAAATGTTTATTAAATTCATACTCGTGTCATTATTTAAAAATAAAGCACTTAATACTTACGCTACAGTCCAAAAAATGAATTTAGCTCAAACAAATTTGGAATTTTATTATATTTATTTTTATTTTATTTAAATTTTTCACGCTCAGATATTTATTGTGCTGTACTAAAAAATACTTTTAAAATTATATTAAGTGACAAAAATATTTTTAAAAATTAATGAATCTATTGTTCTTTAAAAGCAACTTTTTTTTATAGCTCAATTAAGAGCAGAATAAGTTTAAATTTATTATGTACATTGCCAATTTTTCCACAGCAATTAGATATTATTTTGTCAATATACTTATGGTTACTAAATATTTTACTATTCAATATTCTTGTACTTGTAATGATTAGCAATAGATGATATTTCCCCTTGGCCTTATAAGATCAAAACGATTAATTTGATTCTGATTATTTGCAATTGCTAGCAATTATTTGAAATTAATTTAATGATCTCAAGTAATCCTGCATTATTTTACTTTAATTTCGAATCGTAATTGATAATATTTTATCTGGGCATTATACATATAATTATCACGATTATTTCACAAAAAATAATTATTTTGTATACAATTATTAATTGAATTAAAGTAAAATAGCTAAATAAGCATTGCTTCCCAGTTAAATCTTCAAGTCGATCACGCCACCTTTGTTGTTTAGTCAAAGCGACCTTCCGTTATTTCTTAGTGCATTCGTGAGGTTAGGCCTGCATGCTCTCTAACATTTTTCCCACGCTCAGCAGCGCTGCTGCAGCGCTAGAGCAGCGACCCTCACCGTCGCGAGAGCGCTTTATCAAGAGAGCACTTCAGCTTAGCTGCGCTGCTTAAGCGAGAGCGGTTTGGCTTAGCTGCGCCGCTTTAGCGTTGAGAGAGCGCTTTATCAAGAGAGCGCTTCGGCTTAGCTGCGCTGCTGCAGCACTCACGTCGCGAGAGCTTCGTCTACAGTTAGGCGACAACTAAGCTCGTTCTATAGACAAATCAGAACTGAAGCTTATCACGTGATCGCTGGCTGTGGAATTTTTTCTTTGCTCTGCTGCTCTAAGTAAGCAAATGCAGCTAACTGTAAATGAATAATTATTTTAAATACTCTTTACTCTCACTCTCTCTCACATGGTCTTTCTTTTGCTTTGATAGTGCTTCTTAATACAATTTGACTTCAATTCTCAAGCAGGAACTTAAAAAGTGAAATCGTTTATAGACACAACAAAATTAAGTCATAAACCTTAATCCGTATCAATGAAGAATCCGAGGCGCTTTTATTTCACATTTCGCATATTAAATAATGCACAATTAGATATAGCAATTCAAATTAATTTATTGTTTTATTATTGCAACACTGCGTGCATATAAATATATAATAACAAAATATTGCTAACCAGTTGCCTAGTCTCTTTATTGGCTTAAAGCTTAAACTTAAAATGACTAAGTTAATCTTACGATTTAACTAATACATTAAATAGATTAATTAAATTAATTTAATCACAGCTTTGTCTATCTTCATTCATTATAGAATAATAATTAAGCTCAAATTATGAAACGTACTGTTAATAACAATTATTCTATAATCATTTGCATCTGTCAACAGCTTTGCTTCCCTCTCGCTGAATTTCGCCTAGTCAAGCACTCCCCATACATTTATTTATAAATATTTTATAAATAAATATATACGACAGCTAGAGAACACAATGCAAATGAGTCAGTTTCGTTTGTCTGTCTGTCTGACATGCATTTTGAATTTTTATAGAAAATACCTACAGCACAATTTGAAATCATTTTGCATACGAGAGAGAGAATTAACACAAATATATCCATGCTGTCATCTGAAATGCACATTTGACAATAAATTTGCCGCTGCTGCTGCTGCTAATGCTGTGAGGCATATCAACAATCAAGAGCCTTTGGCAAATGCAAATATTGCCATAACACCGACATTAAGTCAACTTATCTAATGTCAGTTGTTGTCCCCTACGGTCAACGGGTCGTATAATTAATTTGCTATTAGATTGCTGACAACAGCAGAGCTTAAGCTTTAAAGCCAATGCACAAATAATTTGTAAATTAGCATAAGTAAATGTTTGTAGTTTAAGATCAAAAAACATAAGTTAGGCGTTGCTGCTGCTTTTCGTTGTTAGCTCAACAGCGAGAGCTGTGCGTCAATTTGGCCTCCAGCCAATGCAATTATTGTCATAACACCAGTATGCAATTAACTGCACTATATCTGTCTCCCTATGGGCAAGTAGACATATAATTATTAAGCCATTAATTTGCATACATACATATATATGTGTATGTGTGTGCTGACAGACTTGCATAATCAAATTAAATGCAACAAAAAATAAATTCAAAAATAAATTTGCAATTTGAACTAGTTTGCGTAAAATTTTTGGCTACAACCAAGAGGTTGGGCATGCGGGCGGCCTCTGCACAACGACTGGAATATCAATTTGAATTCAGTGGCTTTGCCAAGGCTCACACAAGCTTTAGATGTGTGTGTGTGTGTGTGTGTGTGGAATTACGTGACTTAAATATTCAAAAATTATGATTTCGCAAACAGACTGTGAGCACAAAATGAAAATGAAGCTTAAGGTTAATACGAAGGCGAAACGAAAACTTTTAGTTTACATTTTTCCAGCTTTATAAATCATTTGGCCTAATCACAATTGTAAATTGCTGCGCCAAACTCACTGGCTTGTCAATTTTGAAGGCAATTTATAAATGACGCTTTTTATGGCCATGCCTTTGATGTGAGATATATGTCCAAAAAATTCAAGCGACAAGCTAGACAAGCAACTGGTTCTCTCATAAATCAAATCCAGTTTTAATGCGTGAACAAATCAAAGCAAATACATCAAATTGAATTGAAAGTAATTAGTTTTAGTTTGAGTCGCCTCATTAATGCGCTAAGTTCAAATGTTGACAGCCAGCATATATTTTTCATATACATATAATATATAAACTTTGTTTATGCTTGCTGTTGCCAAAAAATTATAAACAAAACGCTACATTTTGATGATAAATTTGGCAAAAATTTGTTACGCTAAAATAAAAAGGTGCCAAAGCAAAAATACACATAAATCAGCTAAGTAATTTTTTTTTGCCTTTGCATGTTTGTTGAGCATTAAGTTTTGAGTCCTCGGGGCAAAACAAAATAAGCGCTAAGTCGATTGTTCTTTTTACCTGCTCTCAAGCATATATAAACTGCATATTATATATACGTATATATCTTGTTTTTTCTTGGAATCTGGCATGACATAAGTTTAACATATTTCTTATGCACATGTTGTCTTCCATTGCGGCACAGACAATTTCAATTTAAATTGATTATTTGGCTGTCAACACAAAAGAGAGCGAGCACCATAAAAAAATCAAGCTCTATAACAATATATATATGTATGAACGTGCTTTTAGCAGTGAAGCGCTTATCATTTGTAATTATTGTTGTTCATTTATTTTTGTAGCGCGACAAGCTCCACAACAAACTACAGCACACAAGTATTATAGATATATATATCTATGTTTATGCCGCACACAATCTTTGCATAGAGCCCAAGCAATAAAAATGTTTTGTGCCCAACTCAATTCTGATGACGTCACTCCTCCGTCTTGTTATACAATTAACAAACATACATAACATTGTATACATATGTACATATATTTATTTTTGCGCTTAAGCTGCTTCGTTAGAATAATTGCAATCTTATCAACTGAATTTTGCTTTAAGTCTTGGCAAATTCGTCATCGTTTGACTTTTGTAGCTGCTCTGCTAATTGCTTGAGTTGTTAATAAAGAAATAACCTCAGTGTTGTTTATCAATTTGTGCTTAACATTAGGCTCAATTGTTTGTCTATTTCTAAGCTTTTAAGCTGCTGCCAAAGCAAATATATTTTATCCAGAAACTGCTTTTGCTGTCTGATTTTATTTAAAGTGAGAGACATGCTTAGCATTTGGAAAATTAACGATTGTATTCATGTTGTATTAAGGTTATTGACTTTGACAAAGCTTGTATTATTTTCTTTAAAATAATACAGCCTAATTAAAGTTTTTTTTTTATAAATGTTTTTTTTAGTTTTTATAGCTTAAGAGCAACTTTTATTTTTAAAGTTCAATAACTTTTTTGGTGCTGTTATTTGAACAGAAAGTGTTGCTGAAATATTTTGATTTAGTTTATTTTTGTATTATTGTAGAGCCTGAAAGTTATAAATAGTATCGATTATATTAATTTTGCTGTATAATTATGCTTATGACTACAGAGTCAGGCTTTTTATTATTGGTTTATTATTTAAAAGCAATTTTTGTCATATTTTTTTGTATTATTTATAAGCAAATAATAAAAAGCCTGTCACTATAGTCGCAAACAATAATACTATTGTACAGCCTGATTAAAAGTTAAGTCATTTTAATAAATTTGTAAATATTTATTTTGTATAGCTACTTATCGATACCATCGATAGTGAAATGCATCGATAAAGTGAAATACATGATCTAATGCTACCAGAACTTATTTACATTTAATATACAAAATTAATTCTTACTTATTTAATAAATTTTATAGTATTTTATTCTTTATAGCTCTTTCAGCTGTTAACACACTATTTATATTTTAACAGTGTAGCGCTGATCTTTCTAGCAGTTTCTAAATTTCTTACTTTCTGGGCTTGCTACGTGGCTTTTGACGTATTTTATTTCATTACACCCAAGTCAAGCCAAAAGCACTTAACAGCTGCACGAAAAACACCAAAAAAATACACACACACTCGTTTAAACAATGAAATAAAAAACGGCATTAAAAATGCGCAACTGTTTAAGCATAATAATGAAGTTTGAGCATAACGTGCGGGACTTGTCAACAGGTGTGAATAAATGTCAGCTAACTCATTTGAAATTACTTAAAAAAAAGAATATACAAAATAAATTAAATATATTAATAATTTATTAGCAACTGGCAAGCATTAAATTAAATTATTATTTCCATTTCAAGCAATTGGCGCCTAATTAAGGCAAAACCGCATCTGTTTGAAATTTGCATTAATTGCCTGAGCTCGACAAAATGCTTAAAATAGCGTTTAGTGCGAAATAATAATAACGTTAAATTGTAAGGAATTTGTTGCGCAAAAATGGAAAATAAATATAGAAAACTAATAGTGCTTTTATCTAAAGACGTCAATCACAAAAAGTTTTTACTGTTGTCTCCGACACATGTGCGCAAATATTTAGCTTAAAAATAGCTAGAAAAGCAAAAGCGAAAAGAGAGCTAAATAGAGAATCAGCTCAAGTTAAGTTTCATCAATATTTAACTAACTGCGTTGCCCACAATAGTTGACTGCTATATAAATAAAAATTTGCATAACTGCTGTTGATGGATTAAGTCTTAAACTGACTCGAATTTCAGGCTTACCTCAAAGTGTGTAGCCAGCTCGTCGAACAGAGCTTTGAGATCGCGCTGATTGCGCAGCATAAGCGGCAGTATCTGTTGCTCGTGTAGCTCCAATATCTCCTCGATATTGCCAAGCAGATGCTGCTGACGCTGCTCACCACGCAGAGCCTCAGGCAAATCCTCTACAAGCTGCAGCTTGCCATAGTTATCGAGTCCCTTGCGCAGATTGTTAACATAGTTGACCTCCGTTTGGATGAGCTCATCGATAATGAAGCTGATTTTCTTCGAGGCATAGATCTCCGTTTGATCGCAGGGAAAAAGATTCTCAAGCGACAGCGTATCCTCATCCTCATGGCTAAAGAACAGTGAAAGCAATGAGTATGCATATAAGGCAGGCACGTGTGTAAAAGTGAAACTAAAGTTGAACATGTATATGGGATGTACTTACTACTCATCGCCCAAGGTTTCGAAACTGAGCGTATGGGTGAGGAAACCATTGTGTGTGCTATATGTTGCTGCTGTTGCAGTTGCAGCTGCTGCTGCTGCTGCTGCTGTTGTGCTTGTTGTTGTTGTTGCTGTGACACTTGTGTTGATGGAGCTCAATGATATGCCGCTGCAAACACAGTAACGATAACGATAACAAACATGGGGACAAACAAATGGGATAGGTGAATAAATATGAAGAAAGTCTCTTAGTGCTTTTTGTTTGCTTAAGAATTAAATTCTTTTGTCTCTGCTTTGTTTGAAAATATTTTTAAAATTATTTAAAACAAGGATAGATATAAAGCAGATCTCTTTAGAACTTTAATTGCTTAATATATTTCTTCAAATTTTTGAAAATAATTGGTTAGTTTGATAGATGTAAAGTAAATATTTGATAAGAAAAGAATTTTAAATTAAATTAAACAATTAGTTGGATAGAAGTAAGAAAACTATCTTCTTTGCTTTAGAAAAAATTGTATATAAAAAAATATCTGATAAGCACTTCTCTGCTTAAAAAAAATGTTAAAATTATTTCAAACAAATTCTGGATATAAAGAAAGTCTCCTTTACGTTCTGCTTTGCCTAAAAATATTTTTAAAATTATTTAAGGCTTTTTTATGCTTAATATTTAATATTTAAAACAAAGAGTTTGATAGATATATAGAAAATAAAAATAGAAAGCACTTCTTTGCTTTATAATAATTTTAAAATTCAATTAAACAAATTATTAGTTTAATAAATGTAAAGAGATTAGCTTCTTCGCTTAAAAAGAATTTTAAAAGTATTTTAAACAATTTGTTACTATGACATGTGTAAAGAAAATATCTGATAAGCGCTTCTTTGCTTAAAAAGAATTTTAAAATTTAAGCAAAATTTAAAACAAATGGATAGCTTAATAGATATACAGCAAGTGTCTGATAAGCTTTACGCTGTTTAAAAATAATTCAGAAATTATTTTACAATATTTTTGTGCACAACGAATATTCTGTCGGAAGTGTCATTCATGACGGCACAAGTAATAAGCAAATAAATAATCTGATAGGGTTATAAATAGCGAAGCACACACTTGTTTGCATTTTCCGTGCTCAAGTAGCTGCTATTATTATTTTACAGTTAGTTTATATAAGAACATCCGCTCAAGCCTGCTATCTTTATAGATTTAGCTTATCATTATAATTTAAAGTGCTTCCCAACTAGCATAGCATGCATTTCTATTATGCAAGTCACGTCTGGCGGCAAACCCATAAAAGCGATTGTCAATTCGCGTGAAATACGCCTAAAAATAAAACCAAGCTTATAGTGTAAACACTAACGTAATAAAAGCGTATGAGTTATCTTATCACGTATACGTAGCAAAGGGCAGCTGAACAAAAAAACATTAAAATACATGCAATATACACAACTGACACAACATGAAAAATGATGTACAGCTGTCAAAATATATTTGAAGACACACTTACCTATCGCAGTCTAGAAGACTCGTCTGCTTTTCTAATTTGCCATTGCTTAGCGTGGGCGTTTGGGAGCCTCTTGCTGTTGCACTTGGACTTGGACTTGTGTTGCCATTGAGTGAGCTTCTTATAAGGCACTCCACTTCACTAGAATCGACTTTATCGACATTCTTCGCTGGCCCATTATCGTTCAGTATGTGCAAATAAACGTTCAACACTTGCACAAAGATAATGCTTAGGAAAGTTATGGCCACTGGCAATACATCGAACCAATTTATGGCAATCATATTTCACTTCTTGCGCTTAACTTTATTTGATTTATATCGGTTAAAATACTTGGGCGATCATTTCGTATCGTTTAAACGCGCTGCGCACTTGAATAATTAAACAAAATTCGACATAAAGAAAAAACACGAACCGCAGCGCATTAAGCGCAAAAAACAACTGACAGCAAGTTTGCCATAAATTTTTGTAGCTTGCGCACGCTGCGATCGCCAAAAGCTTTGCCATAAACTCAAAGCTCACATTTTGTTTAAGAGCGCAAATTTTATAGCAACTGCGCTCTTTGGCGCCACGCGTTTCACATTTGTTTATAAACAAATCCAAATGACAACTGTAAAAATATTTTCCAGTCTGTCTGGCAAACACTTTTGCTTTCATAGGCAGGCCAAGAAATCGAAAATTTTAATTTTGCATAATTTGTTCTGCACAATTGCGTTGCTTTGATTATTGTTTATAACTGTTATTAGACAAAAGTCGTGGCTTGCCTTGAACTTTTCAGCAAACTCATTAAGTTTTCAGTGAGCTCAAACTAGACTTGATAGTTGATAGTTCTAGCTTTAGTTCATTAGCTAAACTAAATTCCGTTGCATATATGAAATTTATGGCGATGATCTCACACAGTAGCAAATTCTACGTCAATTATTTGTCGTTGTCGTCAGCAACGATTTGCAATTTTTCGCATAAAAACTGTTCACATTTTATTATGCATATTTATATTTATTTTATAACTCGTACACGCCTCAAATAAATTTCGCTGGATCGATAGATTCATAAAATAAATTCGCTTCATTCGATTGATGAGCTGCATGCCCCAACCAACAACTGCAAGCATTTTGCATAAATTCTAAGCATATCTGTTCCGTTTGTGTATACGCCAAAGTCAATTGTTTATTTTTAAACATTTTCAAAGTGATGTCACAGTCGCCAGGCAAGTGCCAAAACAAGTTTTTGTTGCTGCTGCTGCTGCTGCTGTTGCTGGCGTATTATTATTAACAATATCACAGTGGGGCAATTGCCTGGACCGCTGGCGTGGCGGAGTCAGAGCGGCGGGCGCAAATGATCAACTGACAATTCACGGCTGTTCAATAGCGTGCGACCTATTCATGAGAAATTTCTGTTGTTGATTGTTTTGACGTCTCTCTGCATTGAACGCAACTTGTTGAGGGTGGCATGGATTTAAATTCTTTTGTTTGTTTTTTACAAACAAATTAACAAACTGACACAGCTTTAATACTCTTATGGGTTGAAGGTTTATCACATTGCCATTAATAATATTTGTTGTAATTTTATATAAAAACGAATTCATAGTTTTATTTATTTTATGTCAAGTATGAACAGTCGACGGTAAGAATACATTCTTAAAAATTAATAAAAATAATTGAAAATTAATATTTTATACTCATTAGGCGTACGTTAATAATATTAAATGTTTATTTAAGCAAAAAAGTGTTGCCCACATCTGTTGCAATAATTGAAACAATCCCAATCATAGTTAAATAAATAGTTAAAAGTTGCTAATGCCTTAAGGTTAAAGACCCAATAAAATCTGATTTCATTAATAAATAATAATGGAATAAAATAACAGGTTACCAGCCAGGAGGTCTAAGTAAGTTTAAAAAACTCTCTGAAATTATATTGAAGATTTAAAATGCTTAAGTTGTTTAGTTATTTTATTCACACAATGAAAATCAGGCGCTTTGGAGAGAATAATTAAAATAATTCGACTAGAATAATTAAATCAATAGATCAATCAATACATGAAACACACTTAAATAAAATTTGAAGTAAACAAATTATTATAAGCTTAAATAACAAGCGTTTAATTTATTCATTAAAAAGTAGATTTGTAAAAATAGTTGCTTAAATATAACATGCAAGCATTTGGTAATTTAGCGTTAACAATAAAAGTTTATCTATGTGTGCGATTTATAGAACTAAGAACAAGGTATTAAACTAACAGCAATATTATTATAATATTACACTAATTGGCTTTGTCTTTTATCTTTACACTTGGCAATCGCTTCGTCTAAGTGGCTGCATACCAAGTGGTGCGATTGCTGGCTGTATCCTCATCCGGCTTGGGCATTGTCCACATGTTGCCAATGCCACTGTCCGAACTAAAGCGATTCGAGTCGCGGTAAAGCGAAAAGCTTGGCGCCTTGCGATGCAAATGATCGTTCTCACGTGAGTAGCGCTCCTGCAGCTTCTGTCGCTCCTCATTTGCATAATTGTTGATCATGTCGCGTATGAGATCCAGCCAGACTTCAATCTGGGCAGCATCGGCGGTAAATTCGCACTCCTGCTGCTTGCGGCGCTGATAGTAAAGTGTAAAGGACCTTGTGCGAGCCGAAATGCCTACATGCTCGCAAGGATAGCGACCATGGAAGATCAATTGCTTGCCCTTGATCTCCGTATAAATAATGCACTTGTCGAATATAAAAGCTTTGGCACGATAGCTGCGCTTGAGCTTGTGATCGTTCACCTGAAACTCGCTGACTTTGCGGAACTTGCCTTGATAGTAAACATTGAACTGCAAACAAAAGACAGAATGAAAACTATTGCGCGGTCGAATCAGTCAAAAGACTTACCTCATGACAGTCCACAATATCATTTATTGTCTCCGATTCGTTGGTGGTATCAAGCAGATTGCGTACACGCTTCTCCAAACGACAACAGGAGTCCAAAAGCGGTTTCATTTCACTATTACGATTCTTGAAGAATTTCTGCAGCAAATGCAACGAATAAGTAAAAAATAGATACAGCTTAAAAGCATTGCTTACTTGGATAAACTCATTGAGCAACAAAGGATAACGCATCATACGTTGTATGGGCTGCGTCAGAAAGCTATTGATGCCCAGCTTATCACCACATTCCTTGCTTATTCTCTGCAAGAAAATTGGCATTAGCTAAATGTACAACACAACAAAACTAATTAACTTACTGTAAAGAAGTTCTTATATTGATCGCAGAGCTTTAGGGATTTCTGCTTATTCATGGTGAATATAACATAGCCATAGAAGCAGTTTTGCTGCAAGTTAAAAACGATTATAAGATCAGCTGGAATTTGGAATAAAATCTTTGCTTACATGCAGGAACTCTATGAATTCGTCAAACAATCGCTTGAGATCGCGTCGATTACGATGAAGCATAGGCAGAAATTCGTCCCGATGGAACTCGGCGATTTGCTCAATATTTCCAAAGAGATCATACTTTTTGCCACGCAAACCCACCGGTAGATCCTTGTGCTGAAACAAGTTGCCATAGTCCTCCAGACCTGTAAACAGCGTGTTCACATAGGCCTCCTCGGTACGTATGAGTTCCTCGAGCACGGGTTGCACGAACTTGTCGCTTTTGTCGCGTAGCTCGATCTCATCATCGTCACTGAAATCGCAAACATATATTCAAGCAAGTGTTATTTGTTTACTAATTATAGACTTACTCATTGGGCTGATAGAATGAGTGAAACTTTTCAATCAGTTGCTGGTTTGTGGTGCCAACGATTTCAGTCTTTCTTCTCGGTTTTGACTGGTAGTTTCTGCAACGATAACAATTATACAAAGCTTATTATAGCACGTTATGCTGATAAGACTGAGGGGCATTGCCTAGACAAAGCAAACAACAATAGCGACGGAATGGAAGATAAGTCGAGTGCCTCGACGTAAGCATGAGTCACACTGAGCTTTTAGTTGAGGTACTTCCCCTCTTACCCTTATCAACAATGGATCATGCGACTGTCCTGCAAACACATTGAAGTAGCGGAATACTTTATCCAAAGCCTCGGCCAGCACACGCATGCTGTTTATAAAGAAATCCAGCTGCCAGATAATAAACCACGAGATAACAATCAACAGAAGGGCTGTGGAGGCGGTAATAATAAAGCCAATCAACTGTAGAATACAAACTTGAAAGCTGGAGTAGACATACTAGCATTAGTGGTGAATGCGTACAGACCCCATCACTGAATCGCTCATCTGGGACCATTAATGGTGACGCCGAAAACCGATCAGATAAGGTATTCCGATTGTTCGTATTGGATGGATTACTTTCCTGATCACTGTCACTCTCTACTTCCACTATGACCAGCTTTTTTTTCTTCCTTGATGCAGAGCTCTCGATGCTAGCAGTCGACCTATTCTCTTGTAGAATTGAAAATCTTGAAGCTTCCTTCTTAAGTGAACTTGGTCTCTTCTCTGCTCTATTCTCTTGTAGAACTGATTGTCTCGAAGCTTTCTTAAGTGAGTTTCGTTCCTTCGTCTCTGCGCTCTGCGTTTCGTTTACAACTATAACTGTTGGCGTCAGGTGAACTGGTCTGCTGACACTTGGCCGCTCGTCTTCTTCTTCTTCATCTGCTGCAGCACCTGCTGGTGCTGCTGGTGTTGCTTCTTCATCTTTTGGCTTAACCTTGCTGCGTTTCGGTTTCGGTAGATTGTCCTGTGTTTCCTGATCCTTCTTCATATTGCAGCGGAAGTTGGTTGAACGCCTTCCATTTGTCGAAATACATTTTACAAATTGTTATTACATTTCCAAATCGAGTCCAAGCAAGCTGCTGACAGTTTTGACAACGAACAACCGGTTCGACCCGCCCTCCAAAATAGTCACAAATATAATTAACACTCAATGCGTAGCTTGGTCAACTATTTAAAAACAACATTTGCCAATTAGTTACAATATGGTCATTAAATGCCGAGAAATTCAACTGGCGAAGCATTCAAAAGTTCGAGGCAAACTTGAAATCTAAAAGGAAGTACCAGTAAACAAACAGTGTTGTAAAACGGCGCAGTAAATGAAAAATTGCTGATAAACCGGTCGGGCAATAAACAGTTATCTGTAGCAGTATTGTAACTAACTAGAGACTCAAACTTAAGCTTTGAACTTACCTAGCGAAATCTTTGTCTTTCCGTCTCATGGGCAACGTGCCCGATTGATCGGCGCTAATGGAACGTTGCATCTGCTGCTGCTGTTGCTCAAGTTTCATCTCTTCTGCAGATTCGGAGCTGGCGATCAGCACCGCCGAGCTGCTTTCACTGATGATGTGCTCGGGGATCGGCGCTGCATCTGTTTCAAAGTCGGATATCTGATCGACTTCATCTTCGGAGCGCACCTCATCAATGCTATGGTTATTGCTGTGAATGGAACTACTGCCAGAGCTCATGCCAGGCAGCCGAATGCGACGCGGCGTGGGTGGCGTGCGAATGGGCGCATTGGCGTCCAGGTGGGAGAAACTGGGATGGCGGCGGTTTTCCAGCAGCTTCAAGCTGTGCCGCTCCTGCCGCAGTATACAAATGTTGGACTTCAAGGTCTCGAAGCGCTGCACCTTTTGGCGCACATCGAGCAGCGCTGGATCAGCGCCGGTGGGCGTAATGGGCGTGCCGCGCTGCAGCGCTGGCGCTTGCTCTGCTTGCTCATCGCCCATGGTGCGCAGTTTGAGCGTCGAGCGTTGGTTGAACGCCTGCTCCGAATCGGAGTTGACTGAATAGGAGAGCTGAAAGGAACTGGAACTACTGCTCGCGTTGCTGTTGCGTCGACTGGCGCTCTCCGCGTTCGTCATACTACTGGGGCGCTCCAGTTCGACGACGGATCCGCTGCTGCTAATGCGATGTCGTGAGCTGCGTTTGTTGAAATTCCGATTGCTCAAGTTGCGTTCGCGTCGGAATGGCAGCGGGCTGAGATCTTCGTCGTCGGCCATGGCGTGGGCGTGGCTAGCCTCTGATAACGACTGTCTTATCGCGATTGTGCGCTCTCTTCAACTTAGCTGTTGTTGTTGTCGACTATTGTACTTTAATCGAAATCAGTGCAAGTTGTTGTTGTTGCATTTTATTATTAAGCAATTTGCTTTTGTCTTTTGCACATAAAAAACTTTTCACACGCTCTAGCGTGTTTGATAAATGTTTTTGTCAATTTAATTTTCCTCTTGGCGTTTTCAATGTCGTCGGCGGGCTCAGCGTTTATTGCTCGATTTTAAATTTAATTTTAATTTTTATTTCGTCGACGCTCGCCGAAATTTTATGTACATATATAATTGTTTATCTCATTTGTTGTTGCTGTTGCGGCTCATTATATTTTGCAAAAAACACGTATTTGTTGTTTGTGTGTGTGTCGACAGCTGTGCCCCAAGTTTTGTTTGTTTTTATTCACTGCAAAACGAATGACAAAAAAAAGTAAGTTTTTTTTTCGGTTAATGCGATTTATTGCAAAAGCATTTAAAATTAAAATCAAGTGTTTATGAACGCTTGAAGTTAATGAAGTCAAGCAACTAGAAACTCTACGTCAGAGCATTGACTATCAATTTCTAATACTGCATAAATACAATAGAAAGCAAATTAATTAACTATAATTGGCATAAAGAGTATTTGCAAACAATAAGTTAGAATAAGTTAAACTGCTTTTGAAATAGTAAAAGTTACAGTGGGCAAATGACTTTTAATATTGAAAAAATATTATATTACGATCATACCATTATTTTCTATAATTTTATTTAATTTTTAAGATTTATGTAATTAAGCTTGGCAATTATTTTTTTATCTTTTGCACTGCATTCAATTCTAAAATTGCTTTGCTTTTTATTTTTATTTTTTATTAATGCTTTTGAATTTATGGCTAATGTTATTTTTTAGCAAACTTGTTTATAGGGGAACAAATTGATTTTTTATTAGCTTTATTGTTTTTCATTTCATGAGCGATTTAATGGATATGGATTTCAAATATACCGCAACCCAGTTTAAAACTTTGTAGCTGAGTTTGTTTACCCGTTAAAGATAAAGTAACAAAGCTCTTTAACAATTATTAAATATCAAATATTTGTTTAGAATTACGTTCAGCTAAAGCGACTGACGTCAAATGGAAGAGAACTTTGTCAGCTTTGTATATATAAAAACGTTTTGTTGTAGTTAATTATGTGTGACGTTTTGGCCAGAACACAAGTGGAAACGCTCTAAACAGCAAATGAGGCAATAACGGCGACTAATGTTCAATAAGAAACTTGTTTTGCATTTAAATAGAAATAATTGAGTAACTGCAGGTGTACTTGGTAGAATAAAAATAAAGAAATTTAGAAAAAAAATCTATGTCAATTTCCAAGCGTATTTCAAGGTTTGTTTACCAAGTGATGTATTTTTAGCTACTGTTTATTGCATTTGGCTATAAACATAGACAACTGACATTGGCTTTGATTAACTCCACAACTGGTGTTGGCCCAGTTAGATAACTGACCTGATATTTAGACTTGCACTTGACTCGTCTAAATGTCCAAAAAAAAAGGTTAAGTTAGTTTCACTTCAGGGCTGCGTGTGCTTTTATCTTATCTATTTGTCGATAAGGCAACGCAAATTTCACAGTGGGGTTTCCAATGAAAACTCGTCGATTTAACTATCATTTTTATAGAACATTTAATGCCGCATAATTTATAAGCTTTGTTATCACAACTGATATTGCCAAGGCATGTTTGTGTTTTACTCTATTGTTTAGTAAACAAACACATTAAGTTAATTGCTTACTCATTACTTCAGCCACACCCTATGTAATTTAATTATTTAAACTAAAGTCGCAACGCAGTAAACTTGCCTAACTGACTCATAGCACTTACATTATTCAAGCCTCAGACGATAAGTTAAGAACTTTAAAATTTTATACAATTCTGATTGATTAGATTGTCATAAACGCTATTTTTAAATCTTAATTGCATGCAAACGCTTGAAACAGGTTTGTTTAACTAATGCCAAGTTATTAATATTGTATGCCAACTTTTATACAATTGTTTGTTGCTATCTTCAACTCTAATCTGAATGAGCTTTTAAACTTTATTCTAGGAATTTCCGCCATAAAATATAAAATGCAATAAACACTCAAACGCAATTGACAGATGTGCTGATAAAAAAGGGAAACTTTTTGTGCATGAATCGACAATAATTCGTATGTAACATAACAGTAACTAAAATAAAACTCTGACAGTTCATATAACATATTTTTATTTTATATCAGCTGTAAAATTTGCAACACTTGCTGCTAACTAAAGCAAACAGTTAGAATTAATACAGCCGTAACTGATACGAGTTAGTACGCAACTCACACACACACATGTATTGCCAGCTCACTAACACATGCGTGCTGTACTTAAAATGCCACTAAATATGAATATGCAAATATATAAAGATAAAACGTACAAAAACCCCAACTGAAACAAAAAACTCTATGTTGAAGCTTTATAATTTATCATAATTAGTTATACATGCAGCTTTTGCCACTCAATATATATTTTTTACATATATATATATTTAATTTGTGTGCACGTGCTAATTAGACAATTAACTTGCTATTGTAAGCGCGTGCATTTACACAAATTTCCTTTTATAACAAAAAAAATTGTTGTTGCTTGGGTTTTTTCCCCATACACAAAATTTGTCATCCCCCAACTACGTTTGAGGTCAGTTGCAAAGTCTATTTGTTTCAAAAGGTTCTACAAGTTCATACACGGCGTATACGCAATTTGCACACAGCACCAACTCAACACACAGACACACACATACATACATTTAAATAAAGCTGTTAACTGTTCTGCGCAGACACGACTGAGACTGAGACTGAAACGTTAACGATCACGATATTTTTCGATAGGAAACGAAACGAATTAAAACGAAATTGCGAGCGTCAATAGGAACGTTGTTCAGCTCACCTGCGCATTTGAATTGGCACTGATCCGGAATTTCGCATTTGCAGCAAGTACGCAGTCAATGTCTCTCTAAATGACAGTGGTTCAAGAGTGTGCAGAAAGCGCATGAAATTGTTGAGTTGGAAAACTCAGAATAAATGGCAGTAAATTGAGAAAATGTTTCTGCTTCCGAAATTTAATTATAATTTTTATATTTAAAGCAGGGACCGTAACGGTTATAACTTTTATTATAAAAATCAATATTTAATAGTTATTTTTTAACTTTTATATTAAAAATCTATAAGAAACAGTTAATTTTGATTTTTAAAAATATCCTTATTATATAATTATTATTTTTTACTTTTATTAAAAAAGTTCAGAAATAACTATTAATAATAGATTTTTTTTATTCAGTCTAAAAATAACAATTTATTTCTGATTTTTATAATAAAAATCAAAAATAACAGTTATTATGTGATTTTTATTATAAAAATAAGAAATAAAAATCAAAACGTAATTGTTAAAAAAAAATTTTTAAATAAAAATAAATTTTAAAGAGAGCTGCTTTAATGTTTTTTTCAACAAGCTGAGCTTTAAAGCTTTGAATTATGTAATTATTGTATTAAAATTAAATACTATGATATATAAGCAGAAACAGAAACAGAAGATTTAAGTCCTATAAGAAGAAGCTTTAATAGAAAGTTTGAGATTGCGCCAATGTCATTCAGAATTAAATTCATTTACTTCTCTCCAAATTCTTATATTTTCCTGAGAAAGAATATTTATTGTAGTGATGTTCGGCTTATAACTTATAAACTAATTCTCTTCTTAAAAAAATATGTTAAAAAAATGTCTAAAAATAATACAAATTGAGTTTAAAATACATAAGTTTATATCAGTTTAAAATGTTTATTGCCTTTGCAATAAACTTATTAATTAATTAAAATATCTAATAAAACACCTAATAAGTAAAAAAGCAAATATTAAATTTGTATTTACAACTTTTCGTTCTATTTGCATATTTACCTCAATGCTCATCCGACTGTGTACCACTGTGCACAATTTGCTAGTTGCTCACTCTTCTTATTTATCACACGCTGGCTGACTCGTTGTATTTGTTGGTTTTTAACTGTTTGCTTTGATTGTGATTCGCGTTGTTGCCGCCTTGCGTTAGTTTATAAAATTTTTGTTTTTTTTTGCTGCACGCTCTCTATTATTTAGACTGCACACTCTCTCACACACAACTTAACAGCTGTGGCTGTGATTGTGTCTTTGCCGCATTTTCCACAGAGCAAATTATTGTCATAATTCTTTTTGTTGTGTTGCGCTTTATTATTTTGCTGGTTTTTCTTTTCTTTATTTACATGTTGACGGCATAAATTCTTAATTAGTCTAGGCCGAGACATTGTAGTGACACTCTCAGAGATCAGAGCCGGCAAAATTTTTATATATTGTTATCAGAGCACTGAGAAAACTTTCAAAGCAGGCCACAAATTCAAATTGTCAACAAATTGTCAGGGAATAGTTCAAACAGAAAATTGTATAAAATTCTTAAAAATAGTAAGTATAACTAACTTATTTTAATATCAATATTTGCTTGCCTAAGTGCAAATACTATAGTTATCTTATCAGCAGACATTTGTGCTTTTAGCCAATTTGCAATATGATCGCCCACAATGAAATACTTGTGGCCAATTGACCATTGGGTACTTTAGTCGGCATTCAAGTACTTTTGTCACTTTTTTGCTTATCTCTGCACATTTTCGAACGTTTTTAGTTGGCCATAAACAAAACGGGTCGGGAGGGGGAGTCACCAGCAACATTGCTGTTTGTTTCAGTTAATGAACTAGACTTAATATAAATATTTGGCGTGAATTGTTTAATTGTTGTTTAAAGGTCATGGGTCTTATTATGGGCTAACTAAAAATGGGGTTTTTCTCATGTTTTTCATAAAAGCTGCAATACGTTTTCAACTAGCACGGTTAAGAATTTTAAAAATCAGTTGCTTTTCTAAATTTCCCACATTTAGCAAGTACGTAAACCGATTTAGCGCAAGCGCAAACCTTTTGGTGTCTATTGGGAACTCAACGCTAACAGCGGGTGCGGGTGCATTTAACAGCAACATCCAGTTGAAAAGCTAAACAAAAAAATGGAGCATGCTATTGAGCTGCAAATCTAAATTCAGAAAATTACAAAAAAACAAAATTATAAATTTTTAAACAATTTGCGACGCGGCTGTTACTACTCATTGAAGGATTTAGAAATTATGCGATTTTTTTTATACTTTCTAGTACACATCCATTTCTTAAACTCGACACTACATTCCAAAAACGTGCCAAGCTCAATACAAAATTAGTGCCAAAAATTTTATTTCATTTTAGAGACAATTTTTTTTAATAGGCCATTTTTGAATATGCAGGAAAATCTTAAAAATAATCAGCGATTCAAAAACAATATTTTTCTAGTTCTTGACCGCCAATCGCTGTTCAATCATTTTCTTTCTTTTTAGTTTTATTTTTGTTACCAAATGTTTAATAGCAGTTAAAGAAAACACGATTGAATGTGCCCATTATACATTTTAATTGATGGTGATATATTTGTACGATTCCTATAAATAAATGTTATTAATCATAATTTTCATAATCATCTTGCTCATATTAAAAAACGTTTTATTTAAATATTTTTTAAAGCTACTAACTATTTTTTATGCGCAAACTATTTTTGCATAAAGAAAAAACAAAAATTTTGTCATTATTTGCTTTTTTTAGCTTTATTAATTTATTTTTGGTGGTGCCAAAATAAAACAAATATTGATATGCAATTTAATTGGCGTAAGCAATTGCTTGTTGTTGTTTACCTTATAAAATATTAGTTTATATTTCAAAAGAGCTGTGTTTATACAAAGTATATCATAACTGGCATATCTGTAACATTTGCCTTGGACTTTGTATGCCGTGAACTTCAGCTTAAGCAACTGATTGATGTAAAATGTTCAGATTTCAGGGCGCTGGCGGCGCCAATGAGTTTGCGATCACTCGACACCCTCAAAAGCCGATCGACGCTTTAGGTTGGCGTTAAAATTTTCCTCAACAGCTAATTGGCAATTTCTCGTTAACTGCTAAAAATAACAAGAGCCAGACTTAAAAGGAAATGAAATTGAGATAACGAATGATGAAAGTTTCTTGTTTTGGTGGGTGTAAACTCTAAAAAGATGTGCTATTGGCACAAAATCAAGGTAATGCTTATTGTTTAAACTATAATTAAACTAAAAGCTGTGGCAAATATTAGTTTGGTATACGCTACCAGCTATAATCGTAATATAATTGAAAGCCTAGCAAATATTTTGGCAAGCCAAATAAACAAATAAGACAGCATCAGTAAAGAGAGCAGCATGAAGAGCAGTTTGCCAAAGTTAAGAGCAAGAGAGTCCAGCGAGCGTGAGCTGGCAATGCAAATGCGACTTGTGGAATTGTAGAATTGAAATGCCCAATTAGGCAGACTGCCAGACATAAAGAATTATTAACATATAAATATTTTCACATTCAACTAGCATTTAATTAAATTCAACAGCCAAGGAATTCCTTAGTAAGGCATTAAAATAAAAGCATGCAGACAAACGCCCACACAATTGCAACTCTGCGTGCTCTCTCTCTCTCTCTCTCTCTCCAGATAGATACACACACTTGAATGAGAAAGCAAGAAAAGCAAACCGGCCGGCAAGCTCTCACTCCCGCACACACACACACACACACACAGACGCCCAAACGACGCTTAAGAAATGCAGCGCAAGAGCGCGCTTCTGCTCTCTGCTCTCTCTTACGCTCATGTGGGCATGGCAACGCCCTCTGGCGACAATTGAAGCATATAAAAGCCGGCGCTTAGCTGCTCCAACAACAGTCGGCGTTTATTTGCTGTTGCTCTAGCTGCTGTGATCGATCGGTTGAAGTTCAATTTGCCTCTGTGTGTGCTCCAAATTCTCGTCCCCAAACAAAATTAATTTTTGCATATTACTGCAGCTGAGCTGGACGTTGAGCATTTTTCCAAAAAGCATTCGTTGAGGTAAGCAAGCAGACAGTGAGTGCAATTGTGAAAGCTGAAAGGCCCAATTGCAAGTGATGTAATTAAATAAATCGCCAATGGGCAATTTTCTATGCCAAACGGTCTTCGTTTTCATCTTCAATCTTCAATCGGTGGTGCACCAAATTTAGAACTGTCGTCTTGATTGTTTGATTTGTGGGTCACTCGATTCGAAATCGAAAAGTTTTTGAACCCGTTTCGTGCCCACACCATTCAACGTTCTCGACTCGAATCATTCGCACGCAAATATGTGAAGGACAACGACGTGTGTGGATCCCAAAAAACGCAAACGCAATCGAATTCGAATTTACCATTTAGAAAACTTTTTGTAGTAAATTGATAAAACGAAATTAAATCAAACGTGGAGTGCGCGTACGAATTTCAAAGCGTGAGGTACTAAAAATTCTTGAACGGCCTACGCAACATTTCTTATAGTGTGATCGCTTACATAAGCTGACTAAATAAAATATTCAACAGTTATACAAATTGATAATGAAATTAATAGCGTATATGTATATAGAATTGAATTATGAGTGCTTGAAATTGAAAAAAACGTTATTGATAAGCAATTTACGTTCTGTTCAGTTGTAATCTGTGTGAGACGTTTCCAATAATTGTTTTAACATCTGGACTAGTGCACTTAAAGTGAAAGAAACTAAATAGTAAATTTATAGATTTTAACTATGGGAAACCTTTCGCTAACCTTTGCAAACGTTTGCAGTCAATTAAGTTGATAGAGATAGACAAGCGCAGAGACTTAAAATAGCGAAATTTAATTCGAAATTTAATTAAATCATGACACTAAAATAACCAGCCGACCCTCCACCCTACTCTCCCCCTCCAATCCCTCCCTAAGACCCGCACGCAGATCATGCCAAATTAAATTCAATTAAACTTTAGAAAGAGACAGCGTCAGTGCAGTTCAATCGATTGTTGCAATTTGAGACACGAAATTGCAGCGGAAGAGGCGACTCGACCGACCACTCGTGCATTACGGCGGGGTGCGGCGGGCGGGCGTGCATGACTGAATGGGCGCGTTGCCAAATGTGGCAAGGGACTCTTTTAGCAGAGCCAACAAACACTTAAAGGCAAACTCTCGTTTTGGCGTTTCGGCTTTGCCAAAAGGGCACACAAAAGGAGGAACGCCGGCGTCACTTCCTGTGCCAGAGAGCCAAAGAACAAAATTAAAATGAAATAAAAACAATGCTTGTTTATAGGGGCGTTTAAATCAGCGACAACGCCCCAACGTCTTGTCAGTTCTTGAAGTTCGCTTTGCGATCTATAGACACTCGTTTCACTTTAGAGCTTTGTGCGTGGGTGTGGGGCAAGTCTGGCTCAGTTGCTGTCTCCCCCTCTCCCTTGCAATAATCAATGCATTTCCGCTACGCAACGCAGCGAGATCAGACAGACAGTTAAATGCATTCTATATATACTATATAAATTACTTATATAAATTGCATTTATATGGTAATATCATAGTATGGCAATAGTTTTTGATTTATAAATAACTCATTGACAATTGACGGTAGCGAAAGTTTCTGTAAATGGAAAATTTATGAACTTAATTTATGGTATTCTCATGAGCGAAGGTTAAATCTATAATTGATATTTAATGGAATTTTTCGTTGATCCATAATTGAAATAATCTCAAAGTATCTGTAGTCATTTTTTTCTGAAATCTGTCAAACTAAATCGTAAGAACTTTAAGAAATTTCATTGGTTGGAATACTAAGTTACGAAGTCAAATATTAAAAAAAATATTTTAAAATATATCAAGGACTAAAACCAGCTCGAAGCTGATTATTTTGCTGATTTTAAATTAAAATTTCGAAATAAGATATTAAATGGATTTTAAATTGATATTTGATATTTCATGATGATATTTTTGATTATCTCTGATTGAAGTAACTCAAAGAATCAATTAAATCAAAGTATATTAGGCTTACAAAAATATATATTTCTATTAAATGCAAAAATACTAAGTAAGAATTTATATTTTTTTAAATCTACCAAATATAAAAATACAAAAAACGAATTGATATGAATTATATTTAATATAAAAATACCCAACGATAATTCATTCTAAAAGATATCAAATTAATGTAAATAAATAAGTATTTTTATTGAATATATTGTAAATATAGCTTAAGATCATTTTTGTTTTAAATCCAGACTGCATTTAATTTAGAGCTCAATATAGTTCAACCTGTTGCTTTAGCAGTGTATTCAAGAGCTTCTCTGCCCAGATTATATAACTTTATCTTATCCAAAAAGCTTTTCACTATTTAAGTGCGCAAGTCACACTATTTTAATGCTATGTAGGTCAATATAATTACTAATTGCACTTGCTTGATAAGAGAGGCCACACACATAAACTGAAATCTCATATTTCTCCATCGTAATAACAAGTGTCAGTTTACTGACGCGAGATAAAAGAGATTTGTGTGTTTGAAAATTAAACAAATTCAAGTCTGTCTGACATTCTTTAAGGGACTGCAAATTGTTTATTGTTGCAGAGATTTGCATTGAGTAAGCGCAGAAATGGCTGACGAAGCACAGGCACCAGCAGCTGAGGGCGCCCCACCCGCTGAGGGTGAGGCAGCACCACCACCAGCCGATGGCGAGGCACCACCAGCAGAGGGCGAGGCAGCACCACCCGCCGAGCCCGCCGAGCCGATCAAGCACAGCTACACGCTCTTCTATTTCAATGTGAAAGCGCTCGCCGAACCCTTGCGCTATCTCTTCGCCTATGGCGGCATTGAGTACGAGGATGTGCGCGTCACTCGCGACGAGTGGCCAGCGCTAAAGCCAAGTGAGTATGCCCAGTCGCAGTCGCTCCAGCCTTCAGTGAAACTAATTCTGTTGCTTAGCCATGCCAATGGGTCAGATGCCGGTGCTGGAGGTGGATGGCAAACGTGTGCATCAGAGCATTTCGATGGCTCGCTTCCTGGCCAAGACGGTGGGCCTGTGCGGAGCCACGCCGTGGGAGGATCTGCAAGTTGATATTGTTGTTGATACCATCAATGACTTCCGTCTAAGTAGCGAACAATGTGTGCTTCAGTTGCATGTTCAGTGTCCTTGATTAACTCTGGAATTTTTAATGTATAGAAATTGCAGTCGTCTCGTATGAGCCCGAGGATGAGATCAAGGAGAAGAAGCTGGTCACCCTAAATGCCGAGGTCATTCCATTCTATCTGGAGAAACTGGAGCAGACCGTCAAGGATAACGACGGCCACTTGGCATTGAACAAGGTGCCACCCGATATAATATATTTAAATAGAGATAAATCCACTCTAGATATTATCTTTAGCTAACCTGGGCTGATGTTTACTTCGCGGGCATCACCGACTACATGAACTACATGGTTAAGCGTGATCTGCTGGAGCCGTATCCGGCTCTGCGTGGCGTCGTCGATGCCATTAATGCCTTGGAGCCCATCAAGGCCTGGATCGAGAAGCGTCCAGTCACCGAGGTCTAAGGACATAACCCATAGGCTATTCTCATCCACACCCACAAGTGCGAAAGGAGCAACAACAACAGCAACAGCAATTGCATTCAACAACAACAACAAACAACATCACGCAAACAACACACACTACATTTACTTTTTTCTATAACTATTTCAAGTTTTTTTTATTTTGTTACACATTTTGTTCCTTTTTGTTAGGGAAAGGGGCAGCAAACGCACGGGGCTACGTTTGAAAATTGATTTCGAAATTTTTCTATGCGTAGTCTGCACTAAATAATTCTTTTTGGGCATAATTCTCTTTGCATTGCCTCCACATTAAACAAAAAAGCGTAACTACGTTACTATTTTTCAGCTTTAAAGCAAAACTTATATAAAAAAAGAAATACTGTTTATCTTAATATTTGATTGCACAATTATAATAATACTACTTTTAGTATACTATGCTAGTACATATATATTTGCAATGCTCTTACTATTAAAACTATACTATAGACATATATTTCTATATATATATCATATCTATAGGTTTCTCGTCCTTAAGCTCTAATGTTCTACTGTATTTATTTAATTCAATGCGAAGAGTTTTTAACTGCACACACATACATACATACACTTGAAAACAAGGCAAATATTTTGAGTTTAATTATTTTTTATGTTTTCTATTTGACTATCACTCGTGTCCTCAAGAATTATCAACGTCCGGCCATTGTAAGCGAAACCCCACCCACCAACCAACACCACCCCCTCTTTAAAAAGACTCACATGAACAAATTGTTACAATTTTCCTAACAGACAATAACTGCCAATTTTATAAATTTTTATTTTTATTTCTTATATGCATTACACTACGCCCTGCACTTAATATTTGCACCCACATACAACACATACAATTATTTTGAAATAAATAATACACAAATTAAGAAATGAGCATACTTTTCGAAAGCAGCAAACTTGGTTTTTATTTGGAGAGGGTGGCAGTCTATAAAACAGTACAGACTTATTTGTATATTCATAACAATTTCAACAGGTGTATATTTCTATCATAATTATTGTTAAATGCACAACTGGTCGGTAGATAACTTTGCAATTTTAATTTTTGTGTGTCCATTCGGGTGGGCGTTTCTCAAAGAAGCTCTTGATGCCCTCTTTGCAATCATCCATTTGCATATTCTCAACCATTTTAGCCTGGGCAGCTGCGTATGCCTGTTCGATAGGCATTTGTTGCTGTTTATAATAGAATTCTTTGCCCAGACTGATGACAGATCGACTCTTGGACTTAATAGCGCAGGTTATTTCAGTAATCGTTGCATCAAGCTCTTGCTCAGGCACAACTTTGGTTACCAGCCCGGCTATATAAGCCTCCTCACCGCTAATGGGCAAGCCAGTCATTAGCATATAAGCTGATTTGGGATGCGTCATAACGCGAGAAATTGCCACGCCAGGTGTATTACAAAAGATGCCCACGCTGGCGCTACAAGCAGAGAAAGTCAATTGAGCAAGTGTCACTTAGTTTTAGATTAGGACCTACCCTGGTGTAGAGAATTTGCTCGTGTCCGTGCAGACAACTAAATCACAAGATGCAACTAGCTGACAGCCAGCAGCAGCTGCATAGCCATTCACCTTTGCTATGACCGGCACCGGCAACTTGCGTATGTCCATGATAACATCGCTGAGCTGCTGAAAAACTTCCGCTCGTGCTGATGATTCACAGCTGGCCAACTCCTTTAAGTTGTGCCCAGCTGACCAAACTTTGCCTTGAGCTGACAGCACAATGCAACGCAAGTCCACTGCATCCTGATCCTTAGATAAGGCTTCCTGTAGCTGGCACATCATTGGCATAGACAGAGAATTCAATGTTTTTGCATGGCTTAATGTAATCTCCCGCACTCCATTTTTATGTGTGACCTGATAATCAAATGAATTATATTATATATTATTATTAAAATCAAAATCTCAACTATATCTTACCTCAAGGAACTTTTCGGCACCATTGTTGCACATAAATCGCGTCGTGGCCAAGCGTGTGCACTATTTAAATTAAATATATATAATAAATAAATTTAAAGTTTTAAATTACTTACATATTGTAGAGTATTTCTTGAACTTAGTCTACGTAACATTTTAAGTATTATATTATATACAATTGTACTTCAAAACAATATGTAGTTGTTTTGATTTGCTGTCAGAGATGAGCAGCATTTAAATGAATATATCGATAAGCTTGAGGGATATGTAAGCAGCGGAGTCAGTCCGTTCGGAACATGACTCATTGATTTAGTACGCAAAGCGCAGAGCGGTTTTTGTTGTGACTTATTTATTTATTTATTATAAATTTAAAAGTTTACATGTAGAATGCACTTTGGACAACTTTGAAATTAGATAATTTAGCAAGTGCCAATTCTTTGTGTGTTTAAGCAGTTTCGTATTGTTGCTCGCTGACAAAAGCTAGCAGAAATGAAATAACATCGTAACTGCCTTTCAAAAATCCATCGCTTATGAAAAAATCGATATATCGATATGTCAAAGATTTGTTTATAAGTCTAAAAGAAAGCAAACAGGTGCCATAAGATCCATGTTACTCATAATTAATTAACACAAAGCTCAATTAGGGAGTTTTACCACAGGTGAGTGAACGCTTTAAAGTGCAAACAAATTGCTTTTGTTTATTGCTGCCATGAGCAGTAACAATAACAAAGACTCTGTGACGCTGTTGCGCATTTTGTTTGTGCAATTGAGTGTGTGCTTGTTTATAGTTAAAGTATCCATGTGTATATAGTATAAGTAAATATGAAACCTGATGATAAGCTTATCAGCCGTCAAACCATTTCGCTTGTCCCCATAATCGCTCGAAGGCGCAGTTATTGAAAGGCAGCGCGCGAGTGCGAAGGTGTAGATTTAACTCTAGAGTAAACACAGACGTGTATGTGAGATACATATAAAAACGAAAGTTTAATATAAAAGACTACTTTTCATTTAGTTGCGACATAATGCGTCCCTTTAGCGGCAGCGATTGCATAAAGCCCGTCACCGACGGGATTAATCGCGCCTTTGGAAGCCGGGAGCCCTGGCAGGTGGCAACTATAACCGCCTCCACTATCTTGGGCACAGTCTGGATATGGACCGTGCTCAATCAAGATGAAAGTAAGTACGCAAAGTTCAAAGATTAATCTATTAAGTAATCTTATCTGCATTAAGTTAATCGTAAGTCTTATAAAAATACCTGTAACCTGAACTTTTGATTTAATCTAAACTAATGGATTATGAGCAAAGATTAGTTTAATGCTGTCTATAGTTCAAGAGCACCGTGTTTACAATTTCTGATAGCTGCGGGGGCACTTTACTAAATGTTTTCCCTAGTCATGCATACGACATAATTTTGCTTATATCACATGTTTATCAAACTTTATTAATATTTTCCATTAAGATATTGATGTATGTTTCCGGCGAGTGATTACTTAATTAGCCTAGCTACTGTTTAAATTGTTGTTTTTATTTATGCCGTTAGATAAGCGTTTGATAAGTTTGACAAAAATAAAACAAAGTCTATTTAATTAAAAAATATTGCAGGTCTCTATGCACGTGGCAAGCGGCAGTTCTTTAGACTGGCCAGGAAAGTGCCCGCCGTGCGTCGTCAGGTGGAGACCGAGCTGGCCAAGGCTAAGAATGACTTCGAGTCGGAAATTAAGAAGAACAATCAGCACTTGACCTACTCGCTGCGTCTGCCCGAGAAGGGAATGAGCAAGCAGCAGATATTGGCGCTGGTTGACGAGCATCTGAAGACGGGTCACTACGACTGGCGCGATGGTCGCGTCTCTGGCGCTGTCTACGGCTACAAGCCGGAGCTGGTGGAACTCGTGACCGAGGTTTATGGCAAGGCATCGTATACAAATCCCTTGCATGCCGATCTATTCCCAGGCGTTTGCAAAATGGAGGCAGAGGTAGTGCGCATGGCCTGCACACTGTTCAATGGCAACAGCGAGAGCTGCGGCACCATGACCACCGGTGGCACCGAATCCATCTGCATGGCCATGAAGGCGTACCGCGATTATGCGCGCGAGCACAAGGGCATAACCAAGCCCAATATTGTGGTGCCACGTACGGTGCATGCGGCTTTCGATAAGGGCGGCCAATACTTTAATATCCATGTGCGCTACGTCGATGTGGACCCAGACACGTATGAAGTGAACATTAAGAAATTCAAAAGTGCCATTAATAGTAATACCATACTGGTGAGTCAATGCTCCAAAGTCTAAACTGATAATTTTACTTATATTTGTTTTTAAGCTTGTTGGCTCTGCACCCAATTTCCCTTACGGCACAATGGATAATATTGAAGGCATTGCTGCTTTGGGTGTTAAGTACAACATACCCGTGCATGTGGATGCTTGCTTGGGCAGCTTTGTGGTGGCGCTGGTGCGTCATGCTGGCTATCAGCTGCGTCCGTTTGATTTCGCTGTCAAGGGAGTCACTAGCATATCTGCTGATACGCATAAATATGGCTTTGCACCCAAGGGCTCTTCAGTCATCATGTATTCGCACAAAAAGTACAAGGATCATCAGTTTACGGTCACTACAGACTGGCCTGGCGGCGTCTACGGCTCACCCACTGTAAATGGCTCACGTGCTGGTGGCATTATTGCTGCCTGCTGGGCTACTATGATGAGCTTTGGCTATGAGGGTTACCTAGAGGCAACCAAACGCATTGTCGATACAGCTCGTTATATTGAAAGGGGGTAAGTTAGCCAGGCAACATTTATAGCAACTCTTTTAATATCGTATGTTCTTATAGTGTGCGTCAAATTGATGGCATCTTTATCTTTGGCAAGCCAGCAACTTCTGTCATTGCCATCGGCTCCAATATATTTGATATATTCCGTCTATCAGACTCACTCTGCAAGCTGGGCTGGAACTTGAATGCTCTACAATTTCCCTCAGGGTAAGCATTATACATTTGCTAAAACTTTTAGATCTAATACATTTTATACTTGCAGCATACACATTTGCATTACGGATATGCACACCAAGCCCGGTGTGGCGGACAAATTCTTAACTGATCTACGCAGCTGCACGGCAGAGATTATGAAGGATCCGGGACAGCCCGTTGTGGGTAAAATGGCACTCTACGGCATGGCTCAGAGCATACCCGATCGCTCGGTTATTGGCGAGGTGACGCGTCTCTTCTTGCACTCCATGTACTATACACCTGAGAAATGAGTGCGATTCGCATTCCATGACCAGACCACCACACATTTATAACTTGTTGTTGATATTGTAACGCTATAGGCATTTATATCAGTGTTTTTTATATGTAAATTTAGCTAATGGCAAAACTGTTTGTTGTTGCAATTTATTTGTATATGTATTTTGTCTCAGAAGCTAACTTATAGCCACTGTATACTAATTATTTTTGTATACTTAATAGTTTCACATTAAACCAATTATACTCTAAATAAATAGAAAATGTTTTTGAAAAACTGAGACATGCCTTAATTGTTATGCGTAGGCGTCAAAACAGAAAAACAAAACCAATCTAGTTGATCTGGTCTGATCTTTGTCTGGCCAAGTTTGCCACGCGTCGGCGTTTTTAATTTAGTCGTTGACACGCCCATTTCCTGCTCCATGTCAAGTTGCCTATGCATTTTTCTGTGGCGGAAGCATTTATTTCTCATAACGACAAATCACAACAGCCAAACTAAATGCGTCTCGTTTAGCTGCCGAAATGCGTGCGTCAGGTGTCGAAGCAACTCCAAAGCAACAAGTGTAGACCCCTTGGAGTCTGCACGAAATAAAAAGACAACCACAAAGAGATCTTAAGTTTTCACACAGCTGTGCAACAAATGAAACCTGTCGCACATTAACATGCGTCAGTCAAAACTCATCCAAACACCCACAGTCCATACACTTTAACGCCTCCAATTGTTTCATATTTCACTCAGCTGAAGATTCCCATTACGGCTGACCAAAAAAAAAAACAAAGAAATTTAAAAAAAAAAATACTATATACAAGTCTAACTAGCACAAATTAAACCGGTGTTGCCAAAATACAAAGCAACAACGACAAACGTTGCGTTGTATAAATATTTTCATAAGCCCAAAAGCGCAATCACAGCGCACAGTGGTGCAAGTGTATGAAAATTAGAAAATATAGAAAAGTAAATAAAAAAATAAAACATTTTTTATATTTAATTGGAATATATTTTTGTAAACTTAACTTATTTAAAAACATAGATATATGTATGTATGTAATACACTATTCAAAGAATATAAAAATTGACATATGTACATCTTTAAAAATCAATAAATATGTATACATATAAAAATGTATATATGCATAAAATCATGCTAATACAAATTATTATTTGCTTTAAATTAAATCAAAATTAATTAAATACATTTATACACATATTTAATATTTGTATTTATTTTAATAGTCTTCACTTATTTAAAATACATACAGCATTTATAAAATGTCATAAATTTATAAAAATCAATAATAAAAAATCTATAAATATAAATGAAGCTTAAAATGTAATACTTGGATACTCAAGTATCAAAGCATTTATTTGACACCCAAAAGTGAGAGAGTTTAGTCGACTTCGCAGTCGGCGTCTCCGCCGACGCACAGGTAGAGCGGCTTATGGCTTTTGGCTTATTGCTGGTGCTCGCTCAATGCGGGGCTGCCTCTCCTCAAGTCATTCGTAGCGCGTCCGTTGCGAGCGCCAGTCGCAGTTGACTTTGTCTCGTCGCGAGTGTTAAATAGCCAAACAAACAAACATACAATAAATAAACAAAATAAAATAGCTATTAAACCTGCTTGGGAAAACAAATATATAATAAAATAAAATGCAAATTAATTAAAGCGTTTTAAAATAAAATAAAATCAGCGAGCGCGTTCAACATTTGCTGCTTCAGCAAAAGGGCAAAAGTTTTATATATAGTGACGTCGTATGTATTTTTTATCGCAAAATAAGTGAAAAAATAAAAACAAAAGTGGCGCCCGCTGGTTCTGATGGAAAAACAACGAAAGTAATATTGCCAAGTGTATATGTGTGTGTGTGTACGTCCGTGTGTGTGATATGTGCATATAATCTATAGTAACAACAATTAAAAGTAGCTGAGTGAGAGTAAGAGCGTTGCACTTGAGCTGGAATACTTCGTACACTTCTAAAGGTAAATTGTTGCTACTACTTTAAGTTTATGCTACTCTAATCAGACTTTAGCGATAAGTTTAAATAGCGTATTTATAGGCAATTATAGACTCATCATTAAGTAACATCATGTACTACACACAATACTTAAAGATAACAACACCTTTGGCAAACAATAGTCCAAAAATACTAAACAAACATTCAAAGTGGAATCTATTGACAACTGGTTTTAAAGTTGAGCTAATTTGCAAATAAATGGGCAGGGCAGACATAACATAGTGACTGAATACACTAATTAAATATCAGGGATGCAGACGCTTTGAGAATTTTGTAAATTCTATTAAATATTTATCAAAATTTGTTCTGTTTATATTTAATATTTTAAATTGGAAACAAGTCCAAAATCCTAAAGTTTATTTTAAACTTTTATTAAATTTTTTGTCAATCTTCAACAAATATAAATATATTTTATACAGAAGATGTAAGCATTCTAAAATTTTGTAGTTCTGCTTTTGGAAAATGTATTTTATCTTAAATACTGACAACTATTTATTTTCTCAGCTCTTAGTGAATAATAAATATTTTAAATTGGCAGCGACTTATTTTTCCAAACAAAGTAAACATTAGATTTTATTTCCAGGCATGCTACAGTCTATTTTTTTTTTATCAGATTCATTATCTTTGAGCACTCTATGTTTATCAGCTCTGGAAATACAACACCTTACTCATTGCTTATGTCTAATCTCACAAATATCACATAAACCAACTATTGAATTCTTCAGATATCCTCAAAACTAAAACTGCTTACACGCTCAATTTGTTTACATCTTTTGCCCTCAGCCATAGTCAGAGATAAGCGACCTAAATATTATTTTTGCTTTTATCTAAAATTGCGCAAAATTAGATAAGATAATGCTGCAGGCATAAAAAGTTACAATTCAGCTGTTTCCGTTGAAACAAAATTATGTTCGAAACTGTGCATGCAAAGTGAACATCAGCATGAAACTTTGGGTCAAGATAATGAGCGCCCAGACCCCCAACAAATTTTACATATGTTTTAACAACTTCAAATGCTATAGCAACCGTACATAGCCATATAGAGTGCGAGTGCGAGTGCGAGTTGTTTGCCACACAATAACATATGGGGTTGAGTTGAAACGCCTATTGGCCAACAACACCCCAAGTGGGCTCAGGGGATGTCCATTGGCTCGCGCTCTGTGGTTACCAGGGTGCGGCCTTTAAGCCCTGTTGTCGTCATGCTACCATTTATAGCGCAATTCCAACGTGGTTATGAGTTCCTAGAACTTTCGCCAGCGCTCCTGCCCGAGTGTGTGTGTTAAATCGATAACTTGGGTTATTTTTTTCACAGCTACTTAATGGCAGATCGTAGCAAAGTTAGTAACTGATATAAAGATGCGGGCGCTTGTGCTCGCTGTGATTTGTTGTTGTTGTTGTTGCTGTCTGACTTGCTTGACTTTATGTTAATTAACTTTGTTGTTATTGCCCGCAACGCAGTTAAAACTGGCGAGAGAGCAGTTTCTGCTGTGAGTAATAAATATATATATATATATATATATATGTATATAGAAATTGCAAGTCAAAGCCGAAACAAATGCATATTTTGTATAAATAAATTCCACAATATTTCTCAAGCTTGGCTTGGCTGACTTGACTTTCCATGTTGGCAAATCCAACGACGATATATTCCATGCATATTTGCAACGCTCCAAAAAATCCAATAAACGGCAATCACAAGAGGCAAACGAAAACAAAAAAATTGCTTTGCATGCCTAACAACAAATGTAGATACATTAGCATACATAAGATACATATGTTTGCAATTAAGTTTAAAAAGTACAAACATTGTGCTATTGACAGGCGCTGGCTGAGTTTTCGGACTAGACTTGGCTACGACTTGATACCTGGAGCGTCTAACTAAAAAGTAACTCAACCACTTGCCACACGCGACTTGAGAACTCAGCCAAAGTATCTCAGAGTGTGTGTGTGTAACCTTCAGAGGCGTGACGTGCTGACGAGTTTTAAGCTTGAAGCTACAGCAATCAAACGAACGCCAAGTCGTCAAGTGATTGCCAAATGACATCAGCTTGGCTGTTGTGCTGTTGACTGAGAACAAAAGCACGCTTCGCATTCGCTGTAGATACTTGCAGAAAGTATCTTTTAGCGAAAGCTACACTCAATTATTCAAAATCATTTATCTAGCTAGGCTAACACATGCGCTTGCGGTTAAACGCTCATTCGCTTGCTAATTGATCGACTGACTAAACGTGCGGTTCTCTGAAAATGCATCGGGTTACCTGCTCTATAGATTATATGCATGTTTAGCTCGCTTATTGTGTTGCACTTAATATAATTAGCCTCAGCTGGCTGACAAATCGTTGCAAATTGCAGGAAATGCTTTATAAATTTAGCAGCAAATTAATTTTACTTTTAAACTGCTGAGTGCTGCTTCAAATTCTTATCGCTTGAAGCGGCTGATAAGCACTCAAGAATGCAACACTGCCACATGTGGCAACAGACACACACACACACACACAAATTGTAAGCTGACACCGCTGACAACGCCAACAAACTCATGTGACCTTCAAACAAGTGTCCACGCTGTTTATATTTGTTTTGTTACCCTTACATTAGGTTAGAGATCTTTAGTTTGTTTATCATATAAGCAAAGATTAGAAAACCCAAAGCTGACGCAATGAATTTAGAATTTTTAATAAATATTTGCTTAAATTTTAGTCTTTTTCTAGTCTTATTTCTGTTTAAATTAAACATATTTGTGCTCGTTTTGTGATCATAAATTTAACTGTTCGTTTGGCGAAATTTTTAAAATTTTAAAATGTAAAACAGAAAAAGCAACTCTTTCTCGAATAATTTTTGCAATCGAATTTCATTAATTTTAATTTAATAAATTTAGAGTCTCGCATAGAATAAATTTATTTTGATAATGATTATTATTAACATCCTTATAATAATAATAATTTTATAGTAATTTTAAACAAATATAAAAATATTGTTGTATCTACGATAAGTTGACGTAATGAAAAAAATTCCCTTATTTATACTTTAACATATCATTAGCCAATCAATCAATCTGACTAATTTGAATGTTGCCAAAGTGCATTTTCAAGTCGTCATCACCCGTTAAGCTCTGTTTGGTTTGGTTCTCATTCTTGTTCTCATTCTAAACTGTGCCACACCGAAAGTGATGCGCGCATTGCGCACAAATCCGCTCGAAGGTGAAACCCGAGTGCAGCCCAAAAGACAATTACAGTGGCAGTCATAAGCAGGCAGACAGCTGTCGTGTTGTGTTGGCTTAAAGCGCAGAGGCACAATTGTTGGCCATTGATCTGTCAACCTGTTCATGTTGCTCCAGTTAGCTCGCTGCCCAGTGACATTGACAGCGACCCAATCTCTTAATTACCTTTTATATATTTGCCTGATATCAAATTATAAGCTATAAATTATATGCTTGCATTTTGGGCGAGTTTATAAGCCACATTCAAAATAACATTTCAAGCGCGTGCTCAAGTTTAAAAAGCAAATTGTGTAGGAGTTGTAAAAATGCGTCAATGTCTTGGAATTTGTTGTGTGGGCATTCAAATTACTTAAATATAGCTTTGTATAAAATAAAGTAAAATAAATATTATTAAATTGAAGCGCGCTCTTTCTTTCATTGCTGCTGCTTAGTCACTGCTTTAGCCAACCAATTGATTATGCTAGTCACGTTCTCATTCAGAGGCTCCTAACTCATTCTGTCTATAACTAAGTGTAGCATTCATAAGCAGATAATAAAATCAATTCAATTGTTTGCTGTATATAACGATTTATTTGCATGAGAGCTCAACTCAAGTTATGCACAATAGCAAAACCATAAATATTTGGCTTTATTATTGAGCAGCAGCTCAAGTATTGCGGCTTCAATAAAGTGACACGTGTACAAATTGCTGTAAGCAGGCAACAATAATAAATTTATTGATTTACATATAAACTAAAGTACATGGCAATTGTTTATGAATTAAGTTGTGGTTTTGCTTATTGACAGGCGTGCCAGACATTGGATTTTAAGTAAGATAAGCACGCTAGTTAGCAAAGCTAGTGTAGTAACTTTAATAAGTTAAGCTTTAATGCTTGCAATTAAATACACTAGTGATTGCACTAGTAATTTACATTTATTGCGCATCGAAAAATTTTAATTCAGATTTTATAACTATCAAAATAGAGCTGTTAAAAGAATTAGTAATTGATGAAAAGTATTTATTTTTATTTTTCAAGATTATATGTTTAAAATTTCAAGTTAATTGGATACTTAAGAAATATAGAAAATTTTAATTTAATTTATAATTATTGCAATTTTTTATATTTTACGATTGAAATCAAAATAATTGCTGTTGTGAAGCATAAAAAAGTGTTGATGAAAAAATTCTTTGGAGCTTTTAGTGATTTGGCTTTGCAAAATATTTATCATTTAATTTTACATTTTTAAACAAAAACTTTTAATGCAATATTGTCTTATTTATTTTACATTTATTTAGTTGGAAAAAAAATATTTTATTGGGGGAAATTATAAAGAAAAAAATGAAATTTTACGTATCCCATTTTAGCTTCTTATGAATGAAAAACTAATTAATTAATTAAATTCAAAATTTTTAATCTCTATGAGCTTTTATTTTGATTTTGTTTTGAGAAGAAAAGGCTTAACTGAACTTTTTGACTAGCTGATGAACAAAAAAAAAAAATAATAATAATTTGACTAACAATTTATAGAAAGCGATAGCTGTAATTTGTAATATTAATATTTAAGCACACGCGCTTATGATTACATACATAATGAGCTACAGTTAGTATTGATGGTTAGCGAGGTCATGGCCCCCAGATATGATAAAGTGTGTAAAAGATTAAAATAACCAAATATGTCATAATTAGAAGTGACACGTTAATTGTTGTCTGCGCAGTTAGTTTTAAAGCAAAATGGACATATTGGCAAATAAACATTAACATTATTTGTATTTTTGCTCAACAAATGTTGAAAGCGTGTACTCAGTTCATCTCAATGATGATGATGATGATGATGATGATGATGATGGGGCTGAGGCTGGTGGGAGCGTGAATTTGTCAATTGCCACATACAAACGCTCAGACGTTGGAAGAAACTTTGTTCACTTTCATTTGCAATTAAGAGCGGGCAAGTGAATTCTCAGCTCAGTTTGATTTCGACATTCAAGCGCAACGATACAACGATCTAGTTACAGTTAAAGCAACAACGAACATTAACGGTAATTAATTGGCTAGCTCGCTATCTCTTTCACACTCTAACTAGCTCTCTTTGTTGCGTGAGCCGAGCCCAAAAAGAAAAGTTTGCAAAAAAGTTCGACTAGCTAAGTTTAGACGATTTCATCATATTCTGTTTGGCGTATGCATGAGATACAAATATACAGATACTACGTGTGTGTGTGTGTGTGTGTGTGTTTGTGTGCAAATTAGCTAATATGCGCTTAGCCTCATTGGTGAATGTTTATTTTGAGGCTGGGGTACGTCAGCAGCATTGAGTTGTGTGTATCTTTGAGATACATATAAAGCTCACGCTTGCAGTCACTAAAAATTCAACTTTAACCTTTCAGCTGTTAGCGTAGATTTATATTTTTTCAACTACGAGTAACTCAATAATTTATACACATTTCTCTCTTTTTGTTGTTGCCAAAAAGTCAAAACTTTTAAATCTCACGCTCTGACCTTTTGCAGATACATATACGCGATATGAATAAGCGAAGCCCAGACACCCACACTCAGTCTCAAAATTATACGCCCGACTGCAGCAACAATAACAATTTCCATATGATTTTGGAGATAATGTGAAAAACTTGCAGCCGCAAACAAAATACGAATTTCAAATGTTTGGCACAAAAGTTTCGCGTGCATAACAGACAAAATACAAAAAAAAAGACCAAACCACAAATAATTGTGAAAATTAACAAAAAGCCAAAAAGAAGGCAAAACATTGAGCAAAATATATTGCTAAAGTTGTTATATTTATTTTTTTGAAAGTGCAGTGAAAACGAAATATGATTAATTAGCAAATGAGGTAGCAAACATTAATGTATAAATATTTTAACAAAGCGTTTGCATGTGAGCGTTAACGCCAAACGCCGCGCGTTTTCCATCGCTCGCGGCGCGACACAAAACGCGCGCGATTTTCAAATTTAAACGGGAAGCAGCCGAAACTGAAATTTGCAACAAGCGGCAGAGGCACAGGCACAGGCACAGGCACATTGCATAAATTAAGTGACTACTGCATTGTGTAAGTGAAAATGGATTCAATGGCTTCGGATTTGGCGCGACCGCTGGAGGCGATTTTTATCACCACGCCACCTTCAACGCCGCTCATCGTCGCCTCACTCACGCGCACGACAACGCCGCGCGATCTGCCAACTATGTATCATTTTGATTTTGGTAAGTCTGCCCATAACTAACTGTATATGCCGCTTGTCTATGGCTAACTAGCACTAACGAGACGCCAAGCAATTAGCATAAGTACCTCAAGTGCATTGCCTTTTTGCTTTTTAATTTATGCACACACGTAGCAGCAGCTGCATAAAAAGTTTCAAAAACAAAATAACGTTAACGTTAACGCTTTAACGTTCATAAAACTTGTCTTGGCCGCATCGCATCGCATCGCATCGCAGCGACTTCCGCGCAGGCGCAGGCACGCAGCCAAGGTAGGAAGTGGCTGCCTAGACAAAAGGCTTAGAAAATCAAATATTTATTTCGATTAAAACAATATAAATATGTTTGTGCATTAATGAAGTCATTAAAAGTGTGTACACTAAATGCTGTGAAAAATCAATAAACACAAGTTTTGAATAAATACTGCAGACATTTCCGGTTAGCATTTTGAATTCTTCAGCGTTAGCGTGAGCTGCATACTTTATTTTTTAGACTGTCAACGCTTTTAATTTGTTTGTAAATAATAAAATTGCCAATTTCAATTAATCTACTTCAAACAAACAAATTCTTAGACTTTGTAAAAAGCTGTAATTTGCTATGTAGCTTACGAAGTGTGGCAGTAAATAGAGTAATTAAATACAATAAATAGTTAGTGTTGAATAAAAATTAGACATTGTATAGGAATTGAATCACATATAGTTTACATGATAATATATTTTGTTTAAATGCAGGAAATATTTTATTAATACCCAGCTAATATTAACAAAAACAATTTTATATTTTATGAAATAGTTAATATCTCAGCTTTTATTAAACTTAAATTAAATTCGATATAAATTGGTCGACTCTTATGCCCTACAGTGTTCAAATTAAATTTAATTATTTAATTATTTCATCTCATTTCATTTCCATTTAATTTAAATTTCGAACATAAGGGTCCATTAAGTTTTTGTTTTAATTTATCTGCATTTAGCATACTAAATAGATATTTTCTATGAGAACAAAACTAAATTAATTTTCAGTTTGTCAAAAAAAAAAAAATATGCATATTATTAAAAGTTTATTATTTCAGATACTTAATAAAAAATGGTTTTACCAGCTTATATATAAAAGCTTACATCTCAAACATAGATTTCTAATAAAAATCAAGTTTATTTAAGATTTTTTTCTATTCCCCTACTCTTCAATAGATTTGTTTCGCATACAATTTTTATATTTTTAAGCCTTAATGGGCTTTTATGAATTTATAAATATATTTTCGTCACATACTGTAACTCGGACTTTTTGAATATTTTCTTTAGTAAATATATAATATAATTCTTTGACTGTGCTCAGAAGCTAATCTAATTAATTAATCTCATATCTGATACAAGCAATCTTTTATTATATTTATATTTACAAGCAATTTTTAGTGCTCGCAACATTCTTTTTTTTCTAAGTCGTTAACTTTCTAGAAAATGACATCAGTGAGAATTGCAAACAAAATTTATGTGTGCAAACAAAAAACGTTAACAAACGTAAATAAATACAAAAGTAGAAGAAGCCAAGTAAGCGACAACGCCGACATATCCTAACTATGCCAATTTCCATTTAGAGTCGCCAAAATTGACATGAATTCATTTTAATTAAATTACGACTTAAGCAACAAGAGACTTGTTAACTGTTTTTGGCGATATTTAATAAAATGCCAACACACCTACGTATATAAATTATAAGATATATGCGCAGATATACTATATAGCTATATAGTTGACAGAAATCGAGCGTAGATTGTTTTGTAAGCGCAGCACGTTGAGAAATAAACTGCGTGCGTGCTTTAACTAATGCCGTCAATATCTAACTTTACTCAATAAATTCATTGTCACTCACTTCATATTTTGCTAGGCTAGGCCCTTAGCCAACTTAAAAGTCACCGCATGACAATTTCTTTTGCATAAGCTCTGACCCAGTTTAGCAACACCCACTTGAATATTATTAGAACTGATCCCACTTGAAATTTCCTTGACATTGAACCACATTAATTGCTTTGTCAATACCTCAACTCGAATTCCAGTTTGATTTTTGCACATAGAATGAATTCCAAAGTCAAATACCAGTTTTTAACTTTTGCAACGTAGTTCATTAGACAACAACAACAACAACAGCAACAATTTGTTATTGTTTTGTTATTTAAACAAAAGCTCGCTTGTTATTGACAAATTGCAGTTAAAACCAGTTTTAAAACGTAGTAAAAATTGAAGTGTAAAACTAAATCATAACAATTCATGTTTATTTATTTTTAAACATTTTTGTAAAATATTTGTTTAGTATTTTAAACATTTTTATACAGCTGTGTTGAGCAACTGCTTTGTTCAAATTAAGCTTAGCGCAAAAGCTTGAGTAAAGCTTTTCAGTGTTGCTGTGCTGCAAAAACTACTTTTTGTTGGGCAGTAAAAATAGGAATGTTGACATTGCATTAATTTATTCCTCTGAGAGTTTGCATTTTTAACAATTTAGAATTTACTTCTATTTTTAATTATTTTATAGCAACAATTAAAACTCTCTCAGCTCTTTCATCTTTTCCAAATCGAATCAATAATTGTGTTCCGCAGCAAGCGGAAATAACTTTACAGTCTATGCAAAACTAAAGCTAAAAACAGAAACTATTTTCCACTTTCTAAAAGCAATCAGCAAAGCCAACAACAATGTAAACCCAAGAAAACACATAAATCAACATCAATTTGTATTAACAACAAGCAATTACAACAAAACAACAACAAAAGCATAACAGAACAGAAATTGTGCAATCTGCAAAATGCAGCTAAGAACTTGGGTAAAAAAAAAAGCAACAACAACTCAACTTTGTTACATATGAGCACGCCAATGAACTGAAATGATTTCATTACAACGCAAGAGGGAAATCGAGAGGGGAAAAGTGTGGGAAAACTGCTGACAGCGACTGCTACATTAGTGAGAAAATACGTCTCAAAGTGTTTGTTGATGATATGCGGAGTAAAGTGTTTTTTAAGAGAAAGAGAATAAATGGAAAAATGTTTGGCATGTTTTGATATTTCATGAATATTATAGATTTTAAAGCTACTGTAAAAAGTTGAGAATTAGTGCAATAAATTTAGAATTTATTTTGATATTTTAAATTAAAAAGAATTTAATTTAGTATGTATTTTAAATTAAAATTTTTTTTAAAGATAAAGTTAAAAGATTACATTAGTTATTTTTTATTGTCAGATAAGTGCTAGGGTTTAAAATTTATTTTGGTAATTGTTTTGTATAGAATTGATTTTGAACATAATATTAATAAATTAAATAATTATAGCCACTGTTTTATATATAATTCATTTTTAATAATACAAAAAAAAAGTTAAATTCATTGCACTTTTATTCCTTTTCATGATATTTTTCAATTACTTTGTAGCAAATTTTTGAATTTTTGCTTGACTTTGACACTCAAAGTTTCTCTCAGTGTCTTTAGTTTTAGTTTAGTGTCTCAACTAATTTACGCATATGGAAACATTGAATGCATTTGCACATTATAGTATTGAGTTCATGTCGAGTGTGCCTGCCTTGCTCCCAAAACTGCCAGCCAACCAAAACCAAGTGCACTATTTATAAGCACGCGCCCTTTTTGTTGATGGAGAATCTGTTAGAGAGCAGCTAACAAAATGTATTTTTGTCTGCCTCGAGGCATATGACAATTATGGGAGATTATGGAGAATGGTTTATGGCAACTCTAGGACGCGTGGGCGACCACAGAGCAACCCAAACGCCCCAAAGAATTGTTGGTTCAATAATTTTGATAGCGCTGGCATGCTTCAAGTTCATTACACCAGCTAAAGCAGCAAAGCCTCTTGGCCCAATCGATGAAATATGTTTGTTTGTCAAGGCAAGTTGCATAAGAGTCGCTGCTACGCATCGCAAGTGACGTCATCGGGCCAACTGTCAACTCTATTGAGATCAGCTGCAGTCTCTGTTCGTTGTATTGTGATTTATGGCGAGCTGCAATCAGTTGAGTTTATCATGAGACCGCTTACGAGCAGAGACAGATACAGATGCAGCTACAGCTACAGATACAGATACAAAAGGCACTCAAAAGTGCATTCGCATTTCAATTAAGAAAAAAGAGGCTGCGACCAAAATAAGCTGGAAAAAAAAACAAACTTGAAACGAAAACGAAACTGTAAAAGAAGAATTAAAATGCAAAGCTTGACAACAACGAAGTGTAAATACTCTAATGCAACATTTTAATAAATACAAAAAAAAAATTATTAAAATATTATAAAATTCTCAAGTCGATTAGTAGCATCGTTTTATTTTCAATTGAGTTAAAAATTTGCTTCCACTTTAACTTTTGAGTTATTAATTTAAATTAAATACTAAAATTAAATAGTACAAAATTCTTGAATTGAATTAAAAATTGTAGCTCTTTAATTTTTAGGCAAAATTTGAATTAATTATAAAAACTTTGCTAGTCAATCCAGCCTTGATTTCAAATTAATTTCAAACTGTAGCCAAATGTGTCTCCAACTCCATTGCCAGCTGTTTATTTATGTGTGCCGCATGCAACAGCAAATGTTGCTGAGCGCCGCAAAATGTTTCAGCTACCATTTTTGGGCGCACTTATGTAACTATTTTTGTTTTCTCTGCTGTTGCTCTCCCCCTGTTGACCAAATCGGGGCATAATATTCCAGCCCACACCCAAGCCCGGGGCACAGGAAGTTTGTCACCTTTGATGTTTTCGCTGATTGACTGAAAGGAAATTAAGTGCAAGATTTCAATTAGCCAAAGTTCAGCAACATTGCAGCCGGCAACATAAAATAAATCAAGCGTTAAGACTAAAGTTTAGCTAGCCAGCAGTCGAACAAAGAATAGACGCCATTGTTAAGCTTAAATATTCTTGTTGTTGTTGTTGTTGCAACACCCACACAGCAGAACATAAACTGGCAGCTGGAGTGCAGCTATTTTTAATTGAATGCAAAATATGCTCGCCAGCAACATGTTGCTATAAGCTTTGCTCTCTCTCTCTCTCTCTCTCGCAGGTGTTGGTGTTGCTGCTGTCGTTGAATGTTGATTTCGTGCTTGGCGCTCAGTTGAGCAGAAAACGCCGGCGCGTGTGGTTTATGCAGACAAAAGCGCGCTTGGGATTAAAATGTGCATTTAAAAATAACGTGCGAGTGCAGTAGGAATACAAAAGTTTACAAAATGAGCAAGAAAATGTGGCACAAAATCTTTAAATCGAAATCACAAAAGCAGCAAAAGCAACAGCAACAGTTGAGCAAAATCAATAAGCGTCACAGTCGCGGCATTTACGAGGAGTATCAGCAATTAAATGAACTGCTCAATGGTGAAAAGTTGCAAACAATTTGTAGTGAAAATCAAATGCAAAATGAAATGCCGAATGAAAATGAAAACGAAAACAAATACGGCAATGTGTTTGAGCAGCAGCCGCCGCAAAGTTCTTTCAACTCCACGGCGCTTACTGAGGCGCAACAATTGCAGCAGCAGCAGCAACATGCCCCACAGCTATCCACATTTACACGCGTTCGCAACACATTCTCACTGCGTCGCAGCAGCAACAATAGCAACAACAACAACAAGAATGTTAAGCCAAGTGAGTTGCTGGTCACGGCCACGCCTACGCCAACGCCCACGCCCAAAGCACAATTGCAGCGCGTTTTGATTGTTGTCAATAAAATCGATATAACAACAGCAGCAGCAACAGCAACGCCAACAACTAACATGTTTACTAACAATGCTAATCATTTGCATGCATCAACAACAGCAACAACAGTAACAAGTAAATTTATAACAAATTATTAACAAAGCTGCGCTACAACTTATTAAGCATTTAAGCGCAACAATTAAATTTCTTTTTAAATAGTTAATTTAGTTAAATTAGCGACAGTTAAAGTTCGTGAAAGTTTAGTCAAGCAATGGGTGCTGAACTCCAGACTAATGGTCTTAGCTAGCTTAGAAATATATTAACTAGATTTCTTTTGAGTTCATGACAACTACACATAGAATATATAACAAGTCCATCGGGTTAGCCACAGCAAGCGCTGTAAATTTTAGTCAAAACAGAACATAAAGGAATTCAATTGCTCAGAATATTAAGTTAGCCAACTCGAAGCTGATTTTGGGTTTTTATATATATTTCAATTATTTGTGTAATCTTTTAAGTGTTGAAACCATTTTTTTATTATTATAGATTCAGCCTCTGTGCAATCATATTTATTTATAAGCTCATATTGCCTTTAAGCTCTCTTATATTTGTTGAAGAGCAGACCCCAGCTGACATTTCCATAAGCTTATCAGCTGAACTAAATACGCCGAAATTTAAGAAGTACGAGAGTTTGTCTTTTTAACTGCAAATCAATTAGCAATTGCCTGCTGTTCAACTTTCGACCGTTTGAACTTTCTAGTGCTCCACATAATGTAAATCAAAATCTGCTTAAGAGTCCAACGCTCACTGCAGCGGCAGCAATGAGCGCCCTGCTGTTTTAGCAGTTGGTTCTAATGGCTGACCACAGCGCCTTTTTGTATTTATAAAAACTCAAGTGGAAATAATTGAAAGATATGCATAAATAATCTTATAATGGCCACAGTAGCTGCACTCTATGCAATTTTGCAAGCATCATTAACATATATATCTATATATATATATATACATATATGCATGGCTATAAAAAAATCTTCAGCTGCTTCCCAGTGCAGAGTACTCACCCACTTCTCATGGGGATTACATAGCTGAAGACTGCATCTGCATTGATTTGAATTCGAAATGAGCTGAGTGCCACAAGATGTTGCACATGCGTGTCAGATTGTAAGCTGCAATTTGTATGCAACTGCAACTGCAATTGAAATAACTTAAAGCACAGTTAGGGTTCCTCAATAATGTAGAGCGCCTTCTAAGACAGGTGTTGGTCTTCCAGCAACAAATATTGTATAATAAACTCAACGCCTACAAACAAATGTGACGAACAACACAGTTTTTGGTTGAGACCAGCTGCCAAACTTGGATATTACAGCATTTGAACAAGCAATTGTTGAAACCATCAGAGCGAGCACATAAATAGTTTATGGAGCGAGCACACAAAACTAACAACTATAAATTATTTGTTGAAAATACAATATATATTTGTCTATTGTCTTGCTAAAGGCAGAATTTATAGGGCTCTTGCTCCATTTTTCGTTTTTGGCGCATTAATTGTCGCCGGAAAAACCAAACTTGGTGAAAATGCTTGTCAGCTGGCTTGTAGGCTTTTCACTTTTTATGTGAGAGTTATTTCGTAGGGCTCAAGTCTACGCCATTTGGCTAAACGCCAACGCAAATTGTTTGCCAAGCGAATTTTCGTTTTCTTGGCTTCCTTTCAAATTCAGAGTCTGCTTAACTGATACGAGATAAATTTGTTAACAAACACTCTACTTTTTAATGAAAGTGGAAAAATTTTAATGAAAGCACAAATTAGTTAAGTTTAGGACTCACTGAACTATTTTGTATAATAAGTACTACATGTTGGTGATAATCTCTCTAACCTAGACTAAACTATAATCATTGCTTTAAACATTAATTTGCTTATATTGTCGATTAAGATTACAACGAATGTGACATAAATTCAGTTGAGCCATCAACCTTATTCCAGTTCATAGCATTGAATCAAAAACATTTGAGAAATAACTTTGTAGCGTTATTATTATTTTCAAATCGAATCCATCTAGTGATAATTACTTTCAATCTGATTAAATAAATGATAAATGCCAGCATACTGAGCTTCTCTTGATAACATTTTGTACGTGAAGTCTGAACCAGTCCATAAAATGGCTGCTACCTAACTTATTATTAATATGTAAAGCAATAATAACAGAAGAGTTTCTTTTGTGCATAGTATATGTTGGCTCAAATAAACAAAGTGTTGGCGATTGTGCCAATTTTTGTTTATACCTGAATTTCTGAGGCTCATATTCAGTCAATAGAAGAAACATAAAGCTAAAGTATTTTATTTATTAGTATTGGGTATATTTATAACTTTTGGCTGTCTATCTATCACTTTTTAATTTGTAATTTAGTTTTCCAACTATCATCAACTATCATCATATAAGCCTCTTAATTCTAAGCACTTAATCAAACTACAACAATAAAATTTTAGAAGCAATTTGTTTAGGGCGTCTAGACGAGTGTCTACAGAAATTTTTAACAGCAGATCTAAAGCCCTACAAGTCAAATATTAAATAAACAAATAAAATTTATATATTTTCACATAATATTCACAATAATTTTATTTTGTGTGGTCCACAACAGCTAACATGGAGTCCGACACAGGCGATGATGAGCAGCTGCCGGGACCGCCACCGGGACCCCTGACCACAGGCCACAGTGTGCCCGTGGACGAGCATGTGTCCAGCACAGGCACCGACCTAACACCTTGCCCCAACTGCAGTCGCACCTTCAATCTGAGTGCGCTGCGCAAACACGTGGTCGTCTGTGAGAAAATGACCAAGAAGCGTAAAGTGTTTGACTCGTCGCGTCAGCGTCGCGATGGCACCGCGCTCTCAACCTATGTGCTGCCCAAGAACTTTGGGCTGCCCAATGCAGAGAAAGCCTCAGGCGTGCATACGCCGCCAGCAGCAAGTCGCGAGGCGAGCACAGTGTCCACATCAGGCATGAGCCAGTCCATGCAGGAGGTGAGCCAAGCCTATTTAGAATAGAGTTTTTAATAAATGTTATTTAATTTGTAGGTCAAAGAGTCACCTCAGATGCTGCGACGCACTACAGCGCGCACTTCCATGCGCAAGCCGGCTGCTCCAGCTGCAACTGAAGCTAGCCCAGCAGCAACTGCAGCCACAGTTACTGCAACTGCCGCACCAGCTGCAGCTGGTGCTCCACCCTTGGCGCGTGATCGCATGCGCTCCTCGGATCGTTCATTGGCACGTCGCATACAAGGCGTTGCCTCGGAGCGTTGTCCGCACTGTGAGCGCAGCTTTAATCCCAAGGCCTTTGATCGCCATGTGGAGTGGTGCAAGGAGAAGGCCATACAAGCTACGATCAAGTCCAGCAGCACCACTGAGACCAGCAAGGCCAAGGAGCGCATGGAAGCACGCAAGCAATATAGGCCACCGAATCTAAAGTAAGCCTTGACTTTCTATATATGCTCTGAATTTTTACTTAAGCCACATTCATTTTTTTGTTTTTCACATTCTGATTTCTTTCAATTTCAATTCTATTTATTTTAGAACGAAACGCTCCATAAACCGCGACAAATACTCCAACGAGGAACAATACGAACAAGAAATGGTTTCACCCAAACAATACACAATGAGCACCTCCTCCATGGCATCGTCTGTGCACAGTGATAAGTAAGTAGCAGTTATAGACTTTAGCTTGTATTTACTGTAGTCTTAGTCTAACATAACTTGGTGGACTTTAGTCTGGGTTTGCCACGTCTGGTGTATGCCAGGGTTGTCGTCTAATATTCTATTCGTAGCCGTAGACCCGTAGCTTGCTCTTCAACTACTCCACTCTATAACCCTACCAAACCACCCTTTCACATCTAAATCCACATCAGCTCGCAGAAGTCTGTGAAGACCTCAAGCAAGTCTCGAACTATTGTCACCCAGAATACAGTTAGCTTGCATATGACCACAGACGATATCAATGTCAGCAATCAGGATCGTTCTAGACGCAAGGCCGGCGATACTTGCCAACAAATTGATGACACAATGAAGCGTTTGAAACGCACTTCCACCTCACAGTCGCTGCAAAATGCCGAGCTCGACTGTGTGGAGGCAGCGCCATTGCGTCCGATCGCAAATCGTCGCAACAAGACAAACCGACAAAAAGTTGACTCTCCAGACAATCAGAGCTTGGAGGATCTGCATGCTGCTCAGCAGGAACAAACGAAGCGCAAGCAGCAGACTAAAGAAAAGCAAGGCAAACAATTAATGCGAGCTCCCACTTCGGAATCCCTGCAGCTGGCTAAGCTGGACTGCGAGGAAGCGGCTCCACTGAAGCCTGTAGCCAAGCGTACTACGAAAACTCAGCGCCAGAAGATAGAAGCTGCTGAACTTCTGGCAGGACAACCTCAAGTCACGATGACATTTGATGAACTGAATGGTCTAATTAAACGTAAAGGTAGGACTAGGGTTTTGCATCTCATGTACAAGTTAGGAAAAAGACTTTTGAAACGAAATAATGAAGATAGGAAAGCTACGATAGGAACATCAGTTTTAGAATCGTCGTTTCTATTGATTTTATTTAATTATTTCATGATGTTTTCGTTTCAATTCTTTTTGTTTAGTTTCATGAATTTTTTATGAATTCTATCGCTTCTGATTTTATGTGATAGGCTTAATAACCCACTTAGCAATAACAGAATATATATACTATTGATTTAGTTTAAATATTTCATGAGGTTTTCGTTGCAATTCATTTCGTTTAGTTTCTTGAATTCTTTATAAATTCCTTTGATTCCAATATTGTTTGAGAAGCTTGAGCATGAACAATATCTAGAATCTTCTTAACAAGAGCAGCATAAAGTCCAACGACTTAATGCGGAACTCCATAAGTTACCCATTGTTAAGCTGCATAGCGTGCTTCGAGTTAATCTCAACTTCAAATGATTTAATAATTAGCTTCAAAAGCGCCGTAGCATGCTGATGATTCTTAATTGAAATGCAGGCCCGAATTACAAATCAACGAAGCATAAAACACCATATGAAGCAGCAGTCTAGAAAGAAGTAGTTTAATGTTTGTAGTTTGATGTGATTTTCAATTAAGCAAAGGATGCCTCCCCCTTCAGGTAGCGCAGCCATCTCCAATCTGAACATGAACATGGCCGAACCAGAACCGAAGATACGTAGCAAGTTGCGCACATCCACATCGCTGGTGCGCCAGGCCCGTCGTCGTAATTCCGCCAAGGAGAATCCCGACTTTGATGTGCGCTGCATAGATGCACCACCCATGACTTTGAGCAAATGTGAGCTGGCCAAGGAAGTGCTGTCTAATGAATATCAGGAGTTGGAGGAGATTCCGCGTAAGCTGTACGCTGACTATGAGAGCAAATCCAGTATTATGCCGCATGGCGAGATACAAATCAAGCTGGAGGCCAGCTCCATGTCACGGATATGCCGACCTAAGAAACGCAACAATCTGCCCGCTATAGCGGGCAACGCCCAGCCCTTGCGTGCACTGCCCATGCCAGAGATCAAGCAGAGCTTGGAAGCTCTAGGTGTTAATCTGTTGCCTAGACTCGAGTTCTCCCCGCCACATAAGCGGTATGATGATCAACCAACTGATGATGAGGATGATGAGCTTGATGCCGAATTGGATATAAATGAAGAAGCCTATGAGGAGGCAAATATTGAAATTGGACAACTGCTGCAGAAGGCTAAACTTTTGGAGGAGCCCTACGATTATGATACGAACGACATTGCTGAAGATTTGCAGGATCTCGAAAGCGAAGACGAGCAGGTTGATGTTGATAATGGAGAACAAGAACAGGAAGCAACTGTCAAATTGCCGCCTATAAGTCGCCGATTGGTAGTGCTGGAACAGGATGAGGACGGCACCATGTATATCAAGGCACATAAGAGCAAGAAAAGAGGCAGCAGCAAGAGTAGTTCGAAGACGAGGTTTGTTATATATTCACCGCTATATATTATTCCCACAGTCCAGACTTTGAACCTGACGACAATCTAGGCGATGCATAGACGGTGGCGGTGTTGGATCTAAGTATACATTCTTAACAATATTTAATATTACTAAACGGGTGTTTCCAATTCGGTTTCTAAATTATATACACTATAATAGTTGAATGATCTATTACAATCTAAAATTAATTTTTTTAAACGGATATTTTTTTCATTTGACTCTACAATTAGTCTAAATTTCATATTTCTAAATTAAATTCTTTTTTTTTTTTAATTCTATCAGCGGTTTTAGCTCCCTCGCTGGCGACAAATACGATCCGTTTCTGTCAGCCAAGCGTCAGCTGGAGGAGCTGTGCACGCCCAACACTCCACCCGACAATGAACTTCCCACACCGACAGCCACAACGATCATGTCCAGTTCGCTAACTGGCAGTTTGACCAAACCAATGACCATGACTACGCCTAATGCGACAAGTACTCCCAAGGCTACAGCGCCGTCAAACTTTAGACGCACTGCCTCCTTGAGAGGTCCACGTCGCACACCTTTGCTGCCCAGTCGCCCTTTGTTTGCCACCAACTATCGTCCGACTATACAGCGTGGACTCTCGGACGAAGGTCCCATCTCCAGCAATTTTCTGAAACCCGAGGAGTATGATGAGATGCCAGTGCGTGCTGCTTGTGGCAACGACTTCCACAGTCCGCGTGTAGTGCGTCGGGATACAAGCGCCTCGAATCGCAAGCAGCAGCTGAAGCTGCCACTGAGTGCAGCAAATGAGTCGCAGCCACAGCGCAATGTGGCCAAGACAGACTCGCTGGCGGTGTTTCTCAAATATGAGCATGAGCTGGAGCAGCTGAATGCTAAGGCGGCGGAAGTGGCTGCCAAAAACAAGGAGCTTAGCAGCAAGGAACTCAAGGATAAGAGCAACAATCTAAGCAAACAGAACTCGGCAAAGAATCTAAACACTCAGCTGCCGCCGCTGATCAAGCCCAGCGCCACGCCTAGTAAGGAGAACAATGAGAATTTGGCGCCGCTTCGTTTGGAGCCGCTACTCCACAAGCCCAGCACGCCCAATGTGAATCAGCAGCCCATCAAGCTGGAGCACATTTTTGGTGGCCAGCGTCTGGCCGAGTTTATAGATCCCAAGTTAATCAATGCCTGCGATAATCTCAATGTTTGCGCCACCAGCTCAGAGGCCAGCTCGACGCCGCAGACGCTGCTACAAAGTCGCAGCAGCTCCCAGTCTACCATTACCCAGGAGCGTCGACATTCTGGCGAGGCGCGAAATCTACTCAAGCGCAAGATGCGCCTGGGACGCAATCAGTTTCTCTACGATGCCTCGCCAGAGGAGGCAGGCAGCTGTGCCGATGATGAGGGCAATCGCAGCTCACTGGAGTTTGATGAACAATGCTGGCAACAGCAACAGAAGCAGCAACAGCAGCTTACACACACCTTACCCACGCCCAGTTTTGATGACTTTGATTTTGAGGAATTTCTCTCGTCATTTGCCCAAGAGCATGACCAGGAGCAATTTCCACTGTTTCGCGATTGTCGCGAGTTTTTGTTGAATCGCACGACGAGCCGACAGCGCTCGTGCCAGAAAGCGAGTTCAACTTTGACACCGACCTTGACCACGACGACGCCAACAGCTACACCAAGACAGCCACAATTTATAACGCCGCCCAGTGCTAATAGCTTATTGCCTTCCGCCCACAGGAGTACAGGCTCAAATGATTCTGGCAGTGTCAGTTCCGAGAAGTCGGCGTCAAACAGTCGCTATGCTACGGCCAGCAGCAGCAGCGGCGGTGGCGGAGGCGGCAGCGCTGATGAGAAGTCTCTAAAGCAGGACGAATCGCAAAAACGTGAAATATTCATTAGCATTGAAACGGAGCCAAATGCACAGGGCAGCTCACCCATATCGCCAGATTCACTGCGTCATATGGTGGGCAATGCTCAGACGCCCATTGATGTGCTGCATATTGAGAATGGCAATGAGCCGGAGCACGCCAAGTTTAGCAAGATAAGCGATAATGAGGAGCAGCAGGAGGCAGAGTTCGCTGCTGAGGCTAGCCGCATTCCCAAGAGGCGGCCAGCCACAGCAGCGGGCTCATCTGCCACGCTGCCAGCGCTAAGTCTAGCCCCCAATGTGGAGGCAAATAATGCTAAAAATGCATTTGAGCGCATGCGCAACGATTTTCAGCAGCTGGGCGAGCAAATTGGCGCCTCCGTGCGTCGTGATCTCTTGCAGCGTCAAGAGCAAGTGCTGCAACAGCAACAACAACAACAAATTCAGGCACAGCAACAGGAACTGAAAGCCAACTCACCATTAACGCCATCTCCATCAGGAGACTCGGATGAACAGAGTAGTCTGGATGGCTATCCCATGTCCTCCTCGCACTCTTCACATCATGGCGTTAGTTTCAAGAACAGCACGGACTCGGCTTATGGCAGGTGAGGTTGCGATTTGTAAAAATTTAGCTATAGCCAAATCGTTTTTAAACGAGTAACGAGTCAAAATTGCCAAATAATCGATAAATTAGAATTTTATTTAAGCAGTAACGGCATTTCTATACGTTATCAATACCAATAACTGATAAAGCCTAATTTTTAATTTGAAATTGTTTTTTTCGCCAACAGCAGCAACTCTCCGGCTAGTCTGTCTCGCCAGCGTTCCAGCGAAATCCAGTTACAGTCCAATAACAATAACAACAAGCTGTTGCGTCCGCACACAGCCAGCGGTGCATTGTCCACATCTAGCAAACAGTCCCTGGGTGTCGATGCCATCACGCAGGCGCAGTGTGATTATGGCAAACCATTGAAAGCACGCCAACGCATGTTTGCCGGCGGTGGCGTCGCTGGCGATGGTATTGCTGAGTATTCCAGCAGTGGCTCAGAGCAATCACTTCCAGCGGCCGTTACACAGCAGCAAACCTCTAACTACAACTATCAACAACAGCAGCAACTTCAACATCAACATGAGCAGCAGCAGCTGCAGCAGTACCAGCAGCCTTACAATAATAATAATGGCTACGAGCTGAACGCCAATAATTTGAGCAATAGCATGTTGGGAGGAACCGTAACGCCAACCATGTCACAGCATTCACTAATGAGCAACACCTCCAATGGCTCGTCCAGCATGACAACGAGTATGAAAATGTCCAAATTCTGTCACGAATGTGGCTGCAAGTTCGTTCTCGAGCAAGCCAAATTCTGCACGGAATGTGGCGTGAAGCGCGCTATGCTGTAGAAACTCCAAGAACTAATACCATGTAGTTTTTTTTTAGTAAATCCTAACTTGTGGACGAGCAGTGGCAAGCACTTATACCAAATGTAGTTTATGAGAGCGTTCGACATACATAATATATACATATACATTATGCTAACTGAATATATTTTCAAAATAAAATATAAACTTACATATATATAACATATTTGCAACAAGAATCGAACAAACGCATTGTTAATATGTTAATCTGAATGAACTTAACACAAGAGCGGCATTTTTTCCAATATTTCCAATTGTAAACCCTTTTAACCAAGTTGTTTAATTAACAAAGACTGAACGAATTTAAACGAATAGAAAAGGCAAACAAAAAAGAACAAGAATGCAAAATTATTTTTTACTGAAATTTTATTTGTATTTTGTAAACTGTTTACTAATATATAGTCACTGCTTATATTTAATCATAATTATATATGAGCACAAATATTTAACATAAATAAACTTAAAAAGTTGGAAATAATACCAAACATTGGCTTCAACGCACTTACGCGATTAATAAAAATATTAAATAAATTAAAATTGTCTTTTAGTTTTATGAAAATAAATTAAAAACAAACATAAAAGTCATTTCGATCTTACTAAGTATACATTTTTAAGAAATCACTTAATTCAACTTATGTTTATTGTTTTTCTTCTTATCTTTTCGACAGGCACTTAACAAATATTCCATTATCTACTTGTGATGTGGGTATAGGACATAGGATATTTTATATATTCGATTGCAGCAGCAACCAACATTTTTACAAGCTTACAAAAAATAATATAATTCACGTTTTGAACTTAACGAACTAATTGTGTAATAATGTCTTGTTATAGTTTACATATTTGTAATTAGTTTGCAGTACGATCTAACCGTTGATTCAATTCCAAGTAGAATCACTATCAGAAGAAACAAGCAAATCTTCAGCGTAAAGCTTAATCTTACCATGATTATTTATATCCTGCGGCATTTTACAATACCAAGGCAAATCCTTCTCCAATTCATCATCAAATACAATCTCCTCTTCGTCCAGAATGACATCACTCAGGAAGTTTGGTCGCAGACCACCAGGCTTCTTTTTAAACAAGTAGTTGCCATGCAATTTGCACTCGTTTATAATGAAATTAATGTCACGATGATAGCGCAACGTTACAGGATTACCAATCAGTATCATCAAGGACTTGGCGCGCGACAGCAACACATTGATCCGACGTGGATTACGCATAAAGCCCATGCTGGCAAACGAGCGCACCAGAGTAGCTATTATTATGGTCTTCTCCCGTCCCTGATAGTTCTCCACGCTGCCCACTTCCACTTGGCTGTAGCCTTGTTGGCGCAACATCTCATTGATAAGCTTGCATTGTGCTACATAAGGCGCTACCACGCCAATATCTTGCTGACTAACGCTAATGCCGCCGCCCAGTCCACCTTGCAGCAAACGCTTGACATACCAGCAAAGAACTTGGGCCTCCAGGGCGTTGTAGGAGCTAGTAGAGTCTTTTTCACGTTTGGTCACCCCATGTGTGGCCTGAAATATTATTGGAAACTTGGTGTTGGGCAACAAGGGCCAGTTGGCTGCCAGATTAACTTGCTCTGGTGGCGCTTCAGCTATAAGCTCCCCATTATAATACAGATGGTTGTAAAGTCCAACAATTTCTGGATGCGATCTATAGTTGCGACGCAGTCGCGTCTGCAGCCTGACATCGTAATTGCCATTCTCATCCAATGCATACAATTCACTGCGCAGCAGTCGCTCCATAAGCGAATGGTTCAATCCCAGTGTAGCGCAGCGATTGTTCTTAATAACAGCGCCTAGTTGCTTGTGATCGCCGGAAAGTATGACATGGCAGGCATTATGTTGTTTAATGCCCATAATGCCAATGAGCGACTCGGGCTCGGTGGAGGCACCCGCCTCATCAATAAAGACATGGGTAAAAAAATTAAATTTACCCAAATTATCGGTGACCAAACGTCCCACTGTGCACAATGTGGCCACTATGATGCCATACTGTCTTAGCTTGTCGACGCGCAGATGATCATAGCCCCCTTTGGCGCAATTGGAATGTTCCAAGAGTAGCTTCGGCACCGAGCTTATGCCTTTTGCGTAAATGGAGCGGGAAAAAAGACGCATAAGCTGCTGATCTTGACGCACATCTTGCGTGATCAAGGGTGACTGCAAAGCCTGAGCTGCGAAATGCGCCTGCAGGCGCTCATTAGTATCAAAATAGTTGCATATTCTTAAGGCAATGGTATCGCAGGCTGAGTTTGAACCGGCGGTAACAAGAATGCGACTTCGAGGTTGCTGAAGTCGCAACTGTAATATGGCCTCGACAATGGTAGTGGTCTTGCCGGTGCCGGGTGGTCCAAACACTATGTAGGGCGCCTGGCTGCTAGGGCCATGCACCAGCTGCTGCACTGCCTGCAACTGCTCCAAATTATTTGAAATGCTCTTGTTGAACAATTCAACAGCAGGTAATATCCTTGATGTGTAGCTGCTCTGTTGGTCTTTGCTGGGAAACAAATAAGAACGCAGCTCGGGGCTCTCCTGAAGCAAATGCATTGCGCGATACATAAAGCGAAAAGGCGTGCGCCGTGAGCGCAAGATCACGTAGAAGCTTTTCTTGAGTGCCTCATCACCAGGCCAGGCGCCGCGTTTGAATTTGAACTGTATGCGATTGCGTGTTACCTGATCCACACTGGCAATATAACGACACAATGGATCCTTTATAGGCAGAGCTTCGTGCTTGTGTGGCAGCAATGCCAGGACAGCCTGTTTGGGTAGTGGTGATGCTATTAAACTTTCTTGAGATATTAACACCACATCATCGAGAAAGGGCGCCAGCACCTCTTCGGGATTGACTTGCGTTGCACTCAGCTGGAAGCTATAGACAAATCTGCCCATCTTATTAATATGCACATCCGACTGCATTAACTGCGCATACAATTGCATGGTGGACACATCTTCAATGCTAAGCAGCTTTGCTAGCACCGAGCACACATTATCAGCGCCCAAGCGCTTTGTTTGCAGATATGTCTCAAATTTTGCGTCGTTTATGGTAAGGCTTTCATTGTCAAACTCTGCCTGTTCCGCGTTCAGTATTGTCTGCGAGGGCTCATAGTGCGGCAGATTCCGCATAATTTTGAGCAACCTGCAAAACTTTGTTTACTTGTTTGCTTTAGCTCATATAAGCACGCTTACCTTTTCTGTCGCTCAGCCTCTTCATCTTCAGAATCGGTATCGGATTCATCACTACTATATACCTTGAGTATACGCATAACTGCATTCAATTTAAGCTCTTCCTTCTGACACTCCCGATATGCAATCATTGTGGTTTATGTACGAACATATGATTGTAGTTTCAAATCGATCTGCAAACAATTAATTCAAGTTATTTAAACGCTTGGGTCTTAAAAACCAAACTTTACCGAGCCCACTTATTGCATACATATGTAGATGCTTTCATTCCTGACGTAATAAATACTTAACTTTTCTTGGAAACGCACCGAATTATACGCGGGAAACACAATTCCAAGAACAAAATATAGCCAATCCAAATGTTTTTACCGTTAAGGGTCTGCAGCCGTTAGACAGCACTGTGTTTATACCGATAATAATCGCAGCTAGGCACGAATCATCGACTTTGCATTGAATATTTGATTTGCAATTCACCCATCCCTAATACAGCTGTTTACATTCACAATATTTTGAAATGGATTTGGATAAACTTGCTTTTAATCAACGCCTGCAAAGTCAGAACATTGTGCATATGCTGCAAAATCGAGAATCGGGCTACACATACAAAATTAGTCAAAGTGCTCCACTAGTATTTGAGCGCCCGGTGTTTACAGCCGTTACACCTCGACTTACTGTTGGAATCATAATACCACCCGTTTACCTGCGCAAATTTACACCTGACGGCAGCAAATTGTTAGCATTTTCACATGATCAGCGTTCATGCATAGGTTTGTTGGCAGATGACATTTTGTTATAATTATTAATAACAGATTTCCCTTGCAGTGTATGCTTACAATGGCATTGGAGCAGCGGGAGTTGGTAAACTATTAGACGAGGCCTGCGTAGCCAGTGCCGAAAACCTCAGTGACAAGGATATAAATTTGCCAAGGTCTAAAATTTTTGAGTGTTTATTTAAAACCAAGTACGTGCTGCGTCTATGTCAGGGCAAGCTCTCGCGCTACTATTTGCATCGCGAATTCAGCATATTTTTTGAGGATGGACGCTATGTACTGCTCGCCGGCATGTGTGTAGCTTTTGGTTTTACATTGCCTTTAGCTGACTATGAGCGCTTTCCGGATCTATTTGATAAACTGGATCCGTTCTCTTACATATTCTTTGTTGTTGATTTGCAAAATGGTATTGTTACCGACGAGGTAGAGTTGCCCCAGGATGTCATTTGCCTGTCACATAATCACGGTGTCTCCGTCTATGGGAACACCATTGTTATACTGTCTAGATTGCGGCAAACTATGTATATATACGAACTAGTTAATGGACGCCTCGTCAAACAGGAGCAGGATATTGGACCACGGCCAAGGGATTGTGTGTTTAATCCCACCACGGATAGAGTAGAATTTGACGTAAACACCTTGTTACCCATAACGCATATTAAGCAACGCGCATTAAGTTTTCTGTATCGCCAAATACAGCCAGACAGTCCAGACCGCGTTAGCGGTTATCAGGAGTTTTATAAAAACTTTGAATTCGTACGTATAAATACGAAAGCAGTTAATTACAAATATATTGAGTTATCCACTTGCAGATGGAAAACATGATTATTGAAAAAATGCAGCTAGTAGACAATAATCTGTTACTGCTGAGATATGAGAAGCGGCCGTTGGACATCGATTTGCCCATCTCATTGACGACTGGAGAGCCAACACCGCCACGTCGTCTATATGTGTTTTACCGTATGGATAGCGAGGATGTCATTGGCGTATATCAAGATGATTCAGTTGAGCTCCTACAAATTGTGCTCCACTTCTACGACAAACTGTGCAATGCTCGGTCTCTGCAAACCGGTGATGCTCCAACATCGCCCATACTTTATCTTATGCAGCAACAGTACAACAAACCGGTGCCTTTCGTGCGTCAGTCGGCAATGCGATTTAATCCCAGCGTGCCTGTTAGCACACAAAGTTTCTCGACCTCACCGTACCTCAATTTTAATGTATTTAGCTATGAAGAAAGATTTGTTTCGCCACTGGAACGGCCAAAGGTCTGCTCCACAGAGCCCATTGTGTTCAGAGACCGCGAGACAAACCTTGTCAAGTTTCGTCTCAACATAAAGGCACGCCGAGCACACACCGCCATGGCTCCACGGGAGCTATGCGCGTTCATTTTTCATCCGTATGAGCCTCTGGCGATCAGCATACAAAAATGTGTGTCCGTTTATGCATACAAGTTGCATGTTTATCATCATAGCACTGTTGTAGAGCAGTAGTAATCTGATATATGTTTTAAATGATATTCAGTTTGTTTGTTGTGCTTACACATTCATTATTTTATTTTTTATAGATTGTACAATGTACACGATTTGTATGATATATGTTTAATAAGTAGATAACAAATGTATTAAAAATAATTTGTCCTTTTACTGAATTCTATTGCAGAATTAAACGTTATATTGGTGCTAAAACTCAATGTTCAAAAAATGCTTCGTTGATAATAAAATCGATAGGACACTTGAATCGATAACTTGCTGCTATAGCTCGATATTTTAATGTTCATGTTCACATGGCTCATTAGTTCTTTTGAATAACCCGCTCCATTGAATATAATCTGATCTAACTTCAAAACAATTGTAAGATGTATAATTATTGTTTTTAATTGCGTGATTGGATTAAGCTGGCAAAGATGAGTCGAGATTCAAAAAACACCAGCAGCGATTCGGATGAGGTGCTCATTGAGGAGATTGACAGCAACGATGTACCAGAAAATGAATTAGCGCAGTTTGAAGAAACGGAGCCGCTGCGAGTTGTGGAGATCATAGACTGTAATATTGAGGATGCTAATCAACAGCCGGCAACCACGGGGGAGACTATTGATGATACTGACAAAGAGGAAGAAAGTGCGTTGATTAGACGATATGTGGAGGATGTGCAGTGCTTGGAGTTTCCCGATTTTTGCACAAAGCTCGAGCCTGGCGATGAGGACGATGACGATGATGATGATGGTAATAATGACGAAGAGGAAAACGGCAAGGCAACGGATAAAGCAGTTATAGTAATAAAGGATGATGCCCCAGTAGTCTCCACCAGTGCTGCAGCTGCAGCAGCAGCAGCTAAACAAACTGCAGCGCCAAAGACAAGCGCAGAGACGTCCGCAGCTGGTCGCGCTGAACCAGCAGCTAACAGCGGCGGTGGTATGGGAGGAGGCGGCCACTTGGGTCGCCGTAGTCAGCTGAGCGCAGCCTTGTTGGGCCTAATGGGCGAGGCAAATTTGTCGTTTGTCTATGGACGCTACGACACAGCCGAGCGCATCTGCATGGAGATTATACGACAGAATCCTTTAGCCAGCGAGCCCTTCTACACGCTGGCGGAGATCTACGAGAACCGCGATGAAGTCAAGTTTCTGCATTTTTCGACAATAGCAGCGCATCTTAATCCACAAGATAGAGACATGTGGCTGCGTATTTCCGATTTGTTGGTGCAACAAGGTAATTTGGCACGCGCACGTGTCTGCTACACCAAAGCCATCAAGGTGCTGCATAAAGATTACTTCCTGCGCCTGCGGAAGGCGCAGCTGCTGGAGCGCATGGGCGAGACCAATGCAGCGATGTTTACATATCTAAAAATGCTGCCGCTGATGCCTGCCAGCGAATGGAGCTTATGCCTCAGCACGGCCAAGTGTGTGACGCGGTACTTCCATGTGCTTGAGAAGCATAGCATTGCACTGGAGGCCATGTCCGGTGCATACAACGTATGCGGCGAACGCTTCACGGTTGAGGATCTCAACATTTATTTGGAGCTGCTCATACTCAACAAACAGTTCGATAAGGTGTTGAGTTGCCTGCGTGAGCGCACACAGCTGGAGCTGGAAACGGAACAAGACGAGAGCCTGGAGCTGATCTACTTTTGCAACATACCCGACGACTATGTGCCAGAGCTGCGCGCCAAGCTCTGCGTCAGTCTCATCAACATGCATGCGCATCATTTGTTGGGCTACCTCGTGCAAAATATTCAGGAGCACATCACGCCCAGCGTCGAACGCATTGAGCTCTATATGGACATTACCGAGGCTCTAATGCAGGAACATAAGTATGCAGAGGCCATAGCCCTAATGCGTCCTATTACTGATGCCGACACCTTTGAGTGTCCAGCCTTTGTTTGGCTGCGCCAGGCCGAGTGCCTGCGTCAGTTGAATCGCACAAATGAGGCCATCCAGAGCTATCAGAAGGTGGTGCAACTGGCGCCCTACTGCTCCGAGGCCAAGTTCACGCTCTCTGCGCTGCTTAAGCAGCAGGGCAGGCATGAGGAGGCGGTCAAAGCGCTGGAGCAGTTTGGCGAAAGCGAAGGCCAGCCATTGCATGCTCGATTGCTTTACGAGCGCTGCATAATGCTGCAGCAGATTGGACGCATTGAGGAGTTCATTGATGTGGGCTATGTGCTGCTTAGCCGACACTCCATTCAGCTAAAGAATCGCGAGGAGATGCTAACGGCGGCCAATGGCGGCGGCGCCTACAATACGGACGGTCTGAAGTCCATTATGCAAATGAGAAATTTGGCGGCGGGTCAAAGCGAGCAGGAGGCGCAGGTACAAACTCAACTAACAAACATTTATTGTTAGATAAATTGTTGATATATTTGTTTTTTTTTATAGGAAACTAGCAAAGCGGCTGCCACAACCGAATCGTCAGATCTAACCATCAAGGACGAGTTCGAATTGTTTCTGGAGCTGCTACGCACGGCTTTCACTCGTGGTGGCATGCATGCCGCCATCGAGCGCATGTGCTTTGCCATGGTTACCACCAAACGGTTCACCTACTATCATTATGAGATTGAGCGCATTATGATACTCGCCTGCTACTTTAATCAGGACTGCACCATTGGCTTTTCCTATCTAAGAGAATTGATTGCCAAGCGGCCAGAGCATATTAATCTATGGAATTTGCTGTCGCTCATGGTGCAGCAGGGCGATGAGGTGCGCTACTGTCGCTACATTCGACGCTTGCTGCAACGGCATCCAAATGTCACACAGCCCATGCGCCTCTTCCTGGGTCACTATCATCTCAACTGCAGCTCGTATAAATACGCTTTGAACGTCTATGTGCCCATCTTGCATGAGCAGCCGCATGCTTTGGTTGCGCTCTCCATTGCCGTGGTCTTCAATCAGCTGGGATTGCAAAAGAAGGTGCTGCGCAAGTCGGCAGCAGTGGCTCAGGCTGTGGCCTTTGCTCAACGCTATGCGGAGCTACGCTCCGGCAGCAGCACCAGCTATGATAAAGACGATCCAAACACATGTGCTGCTCAGCAGGAGATTTACTACAACATCGGACGCATCTATCATCAGGCAAACATTTTACACTTGGCTACGGAATACTATGAGCGCGCCCTAGCCGTGCAGCATCCGCTGCTAACGGAGCACGCTGCCACACTGGGACTGCAACATGAAACGGCGTTCAATTTGCATCTCATTTATAAAGCCAGTGGAAACAAGTGGAAAGCACGACAATGCTTGATGCAATATTGTGTTGTTTAGTAAACATATAAGTTATTTAACCTTCGTTGATAATCATTAGGTATTTAGATATTTTTGTATTATTTTGAATATATACATATTCTGTAACAATGTTAAATTATTGTTTAGATGTATTATTGTTGTTCTTTTGATAATTGAGCATGCTTATTGTAGACCATAAAGGTTGTAGATAGTCCTTCTTCCTTTTTACAGCACATAGATTGACGAATTTGAAGCATATGTAGTCTGGTCTTAGCACATGCGATGATTATAGTCTTTGGTAGACGCCAAGGAGGGGGTTTTCTTTCTAAATGTGCTCAGGTCATGAAAAGATAACCTTATCAGTTCATATAACATTGTTTATAGCTCTTTGTATGCTCTTGCAAATTAGTCTTGTGTATTTATTATTGCGTTAATGATGTGTCTCAAAACAGCTTTAATTTATTTACTTTTAAATATATCTATGCTAACAGCTGAAAATCAGGATGTACAACATCTCGATCGCTTGGGCAATTTAACTGTTAAATATGGCAGTAGAAGTGAAATACACTTTGAAATCAAAGATCACTGCAGATTGTATATAGAGTCGCAGCATATAGCTCTACGGTAAGCAAGAAATAAGCAAATTGTTCCTATGTCTTAAAACAAAGTCCTCCGTCGTAGAGCTGAACTGAACCAAATGTTCGAAAAACAAAACCAACAATTAACACAACAAATGGCTACGATAAACAGCAATTTCACTTTGGCATCAGCTCAATATCCAAGCAGCTGTGCTGAGGCAACAGCCTTGAGTCGTCGCAGCGGTGTTTATCTGTTGCAGTTGCCCGGCTACAGTGTAGCTCCATTTATTGCAAGTTGTGATGAGCATACTCAGGGCGGTGGCTGGACCGTTGTGTTGCGACGTCAGGATGGCAGCGTGGACTTCTACTTGTATTGGCAGGACTTTAAACATGGTATTGGCAATGCGCATGGCGAATTCTTTATAGGTTTGGACAAGCTCCACGCCTTAACTAATAATGGAGACCAGGAGTTGCTCGTTATTATGGAGAATAGCGAAGGAGTGCATAAATACGCAAAATATGATTATTTTGCCATTGGTGATGAAATGAGTAACTATAAGCTGACGACTTTGGGTATGTACTCCGGCGATGCTGGAGACTCCTTAAGACGTCACGAAGGAATGTCTTTTTCTACACGTGATCGAGATGTTGATGCTCTTCCTGGCGACAATTGTGCTGTAGCTTACACGGGCGGCTGGTGGTACGAAAAATGTCATAATAGGCAAGTTTACTATTAAGAGAAAAATATGGTCTACAAGAATTAAAGCCTTTTCATAATTTCGCAGCAATCTGATGGGAAATTATAACGATTCTACTTATGGCAAAGGAATTAATTGGTTTACATATACTGGACACAACGCCTCGCTTAAGCGTGTGGAAATGTTAATCAGAAAGCGTAGAACATGAATCTCATTAATTTGTTAATTTGTATATACTTACGCCCTTAATATTAAAATGTAATTAAAAAAAAAAAGTTTTATGGTTAGTCTTCTGTAAGTGCAGCAAAAGAAGACTCAGAAATATTTTATTGAACTCTTGGATAATAATTAAACTAGCTCAATAAGTTTATTGTATCGTAAATTAGCCAAATGAGCTAAATTAATGAAGTTAGTCTATGCCACGTATATTTACATTTTTTTGTAATTACATTTGTAATTTAAAATTGAGTAAATTTATTTGTTTATTTATTTCATTGACGGTCCCCTCAGTTAAGAGACCCCAAGTTAAGGTGAAAGCATGATAAGCTCAATCAACTTTTTATCCTTTTTATGGGTATTTATTTAAAATAATTCTTTAGCAAAATCATATAAAAAGCTATATTTACGCTTAGCTATCATTCAAATCAATATAGTAATCAAATTCGTTTATTTAAATTGTGCCCGAATCGTCGGGAGATAACCTTTCTAGTTAGTATAGATAATTTGTAAAAGCGACTTATTATTTGCTCACGTAAATTAGTCTTGTTTATTCTTTGTGCAGTTGATGATGTTTCTTAAATATCTTTGTGTATTTATATTACTAAATATTGCAGTCTTAAAATGTGAGGAGCAGTCTGTTCAACATCTTGATCGATTGGGCAATCTAACTGTCAAACATGGCACAAAAACCGAAATACACTTTGAAATCAAAGACAATAGCAGGGAGTATATGGAGCTGCAGATCAAATCGCTGCGGTAAGCCTCATACAACTAAATTATGTTTAGTTCCTAAATCAAAGTTTTGCTTATCGTAGTTCTGAACTGGACAAAATGTTACAAGAACAGAAGCAAATGTTTGAAAAACAGAATGAACTGTTAAGAGAGCTTAATTCAAAATCTAACTGCGACCCTAAATCAGCATCAACACATTATCCAAGCAGCTGCGAAGAGGCGACAGCTTTCAGTAGCCACAGCGGCGTTTATCTGCTGCAGTTGCCCAGCTACAGTGAAGCTCCATTTATTGCAAGCTGTGATAAGCATACACAGGGGGGAGGCTGGACCGTTGTGCTGCGACGTCAGGATGGCAGCGTGGACTTCTACTTGTATTGGCAGAACTTTAAACAAGGCATTGGCAATGCGCATGGCGAATTTTTTATAGGTCTGGACAAGCTCCACGCCCTAACTAAAAATGGAGACCAGGAGTTGCTCGTTATTATGGAGAATAACGAAGGAGTGCATAAATATGCAAAATACGATTATTTTGCCATTGGTGACGAAAGAAGTAACTACAAGCTGACGACTTTGGGTGCCTACTCCGGTGATGCTGGAGACTCTTTAAGAAAACACGAGGGAATGTATTTTACTACACGTGATCGAGATGCTGATGCTCATCCTGGAGACAATTGTGCTGTAGCTTATACGGGCGGCTGGTGGTACGAAAATTGTCATGAAAGGCAAGTTTACTATTTAGAGAAAAGTGTGGCTTACAAGAATTAAAAACCTTTTCATATTTTCGCAGCAATCTGATGGGAAAGTATAATGATTCTACATATGGCAAAGGAATAAATTGGTTTACATATAATGGACACAACGCCTCGCTTAAGCGTGTGGAAATGTTAATCAGAAAGCGTAGAACATGAAATTAGAAAATTTGTTAGTTTTTGTTTAATTTAAAGCAATATATAATCTGCACTAATTTACAGCTTGTAATTTAAAATTGAGCAATTTTATTTGGTTATTTATTTCGAATTATATCGAATATATAATACGTCTTATAGATATTAATTAAATAGAACTCATTAGCAAAATCATTTAAAAGAAAGATTTACGCTTAACTAGCATCCAAATCAATAAAGAATTCAAATTCATTCATTTATTAATATTAATTGTGCCCGGATCGTTAAGAGATAACCTTTTCAGTTAGTAATCATAGATTATTTTTAAAAGCAACTTAATGTTCGCTTATGCAAATTAGTCTTGTTTATTCTTTGTGCAGTTGATGATGTTTCTTAAATCTCTTTGTGTATTTTTATTACTAAATATTGCAGTCTTAAAATGTGAGGAGCAGTCTGTTCAACATCTTGATCGATTGGGCAATTTAACTGTCAAACATGGCACAAAAAGCGAAATACACTTTGAAATCAAGGATCACTGCAGGGAGTACATAGAGCAGCAGCTCAAGTCGCTGCGGTAAGGCTCAAATAAGAAAATTATAGTTACTTAGAAAATCAAAGCTTATTGTATCTTAGTGGTGAGCTGGAAAAACAGAATGAACTCTTAAGAGAGCTGAGTTCAACGTCCACCATCAACTCTAAAACTGCATCGACACATTATCCAAGCAGTTGTGAAGAGGCAACTGCTTTCAGTCGCAAAAGCGGCGCCTATCTACTGCAGTTGCCCAGCTACAGTGACGCTCCATTTATTGCAAGCTGTGATGAGCATACTCAGGGCGGAGGCTGGACCGTTGTGCTGCGACGTCAGGATGGCAGCGTGGACTTTTTCTTGTTATGGCAGGACTATAAGCAGGGCATTGGCAACGTCCAGGGCGAGTATTTCATTGGCTTGGATAAATTATACGCTTTAACTAAAAATAAAGATCAGGAGTTGCTCATCGTTATGGAGAATAACGAGGGAGTAACAAAATACGCAAATTACGGCCATTTTGCCATCGATAATGAGCAAAATAATTACAAGCTGAGCATTCTGGGGATCTACACTGGAGATGCTGGAGACTCTTTAAGAGCTCATGCGGGAATTCCGTTTTCAACACGTGATCGAGATAATGATTCTTATAAGGATAATTGTGCTGAAATGTATACAGGCGCTTGGTGGTACGCTGCATGTCATACTAGGTAAGAGTTGTAAAATGTACATGTCACTTAAATCATTAAGAGCATTATAACAATATTTCATATCAATCTGATGGGCAAGTACAATGATAAAACCTATGGCAAAGGCATTAACTGGCTTCTCTTTAGCGGTCACAATGCCTCATTGAAGCGTGTGGAAATGTTAATTAGAAAGCGCAGAGTATAAAATAAAATATTTGTTTAACTTTTTCTTAAAGATTTATTTGACAAATCTACAATAAAAAATAAAGTAAAGTAAAAAAAAAAAACAGTTTGAGTTAATAAATAAAGGGAATACAATTCCTATTTTATCTTACAACTAAGTGCAGTATCATTGAGAAGATTTTGTTTAATGATAAAATTATGTAACTTAAATGCTCTGATAACAATTGTGCTTAAATCAGGTAATTATTTTTGCTAAGCCGCGCAAAGCAGCCATAATAAAAAATCACCCACCCATAGATCGTTGCGCATTGAGCTCTCTCTCAGCGATGCTCGTGTTCATCCAGAACAGCCCACAACGTAGAGATATCGAGCGCATATGATCGGAGGTTACCTGTGTGGGAGGCTGACAGGTAAGGCAGCAAGCGAGGACAGCAAGTCCTGAACTGTTGGCGATTAGACAAGCAGTGAACAAGTTTCCAGAGTAATAATTATAAATAATTCCGAGAAAAACAAAATATTAGCTAGTTTAACCAAGTTAGTCTATTTCAGATGCATAGATTGTAGATCTTATTTGGTTGCCTTTATTTGTAATTAAAAATTAGAAAACTTGTTCATTTAAATCACCAAATTATTTTATTTTCGCTGCCTTCAAAATGGCCCCGACTTAATGTGAAGCAATGTAACTGTTAAGTTTCATCAAAGGAATAATCCTTATGGTTAGCAAAATAATTTAAAATAAATATTTATGCTTAGCTATTATTCAAATTAATAAAGAAGTCAATTGCATTAATATATTAATTTTAATTGTACAGGGGTCATAAGTAGATAACCTTTTCAGTTAGTATAGATTATTTTTAAAAGCGATTTGTTATTTGCTCATGTAAATTAGTCTTGCCTATTATTTGTTAGGTTGATGATGTTTTTTAAGCCAGTCTGCTTATTCGTATTATTACTAAATATTTCAGTAATAAAATGTGAGGAGCAGTCTGTTCAACATCTTGATCGTTTGGGCAATCTAACTGTCAAATATGGCACAAAAAGCGAAATACACTTTGAAATCAAAGACAATAGCAGGGAGTACATGGAGCTGCAGATCAAATCGCTGCGGTAAGCATCAAACAAGAAAATTATGAATATTTTCAAAATCAAAGTTTAACGTATCTTAGCGCTGAGCTGGAAAAACAAAATGAGCTGTTAAGAGAACTCAATTTGAAATCCAATTGCGACCCAAGTTTGGCATCCAGACATTATCCTAGCTGCTGCGCGGAAGCAACAGCCTTGAGTCGCCAAAGTGGCGTTTATCTGCTGCAGTTGCCCAGCTACAGTGAAGCTCCATTTATTGCAAGTTGTGATGAGCATACTCAGGGCGGAGGCTGGACTGTTGTGCTGCGACTTCAGGATGGCATCGTGGACTTCTACTTGTTCTGGCAGGACTATAAGCAGGGCATTGGCAACGTACATGGCGAATTCTTTATTGGCTTGGACAAATTATACGCTCTAACCAAAAATAAAGATCAGGAGCTGCTCATCGTTATGGAGAATAACGAGGGAGTGACAAAATATGCAAAGTACAGCCATTTTGGCATCGATGATGAACAAAATAATTACAAGCTGAGCACTTTGGGTGTCTACTCCGGCGACGCTGGAGACTCTTTGAAAGCTCATGTGGGTTATCCGTTTTCAGCACGAGATCGAGATAATGACAGCTATGCGCAGAACTGTGCGGAGGTTTTCACTGGCGGTTGGTGGTACGTCCAATGTCATGCCAGGTAAGTCTTGATGCCAAAATTCAATGATTCGAGTGCTTAAATAACTTTTTTTTTTTTAGCAATCTGATGGGCAAGTACAATGATAATATCTTTGGCAAAGGCATTAATTGAGTTGACTTTAGTGGTCACAGTGCCTCGCTGAAGCGTGTGGAAATGCTAATCAGAAAGCGTAGAGTTTGAAATAAATAACAAATGGTTTTTCTAAAAAAATGACGACTTTATTAAATTTAACATAGCTCATCGGATGCTTATACAACAATATACAATCAAGTACAAAATACATACATGTTGAAAAATGTACAATTACATTCGGTTTCATTAATTTTGTGTGTCTTCAAGCGGAAGACGCTCGCTTAAATATTTATGCATGCAATAAGACTTTATTTCACAAATATATATTATTGTTTTTCAACCAAAAAAGGCATATTATTTTTCATCTTAAAAATTTTCAATAAAATCTATCACAATATGAGAATATCAGGTTTGGGTTGGCCAAGCACTGTAAATTTTGAAGTAAATTTATATATTTTTTTCTGCTTTTTTATGTTCTTTTTTCTTCTTTTATATTAGTTACATACAATATTAATATAAAAATATATATATTGTTTATTAATTCGATAAACTGCTTGTTACGGACGGACAACAGCTTATAAAGTAAACATAAAAATATAAAAATGCTGAATCTGCTTAAAATACATGCAAATATATTATTACAAGCACTTACAGTAATTTAATTTACAATTAAGTCCTTAGCATAGGCATATTTATTGTGTATTAAATATATTTTAAGGCGCGTGCTGTTACTATTTGTGCGTATTATATATTTTTTTATATTTTCAGTTTGTTTTTTTGTGGCTGGGGTTCTTCAGTTCTTAGCAAACAGCCTCATAGATGTGTGTGTGTTGAACGCATTTAGCTTAAGCTAGTTCGTACTTTAAATAGCATTACAAAAATACATGTTCTCTTATTCAATTCCTTATTGAGCTTTATGTTAGATACAAATTATATTGCTTTTGTTAGCCACACAGAGATACACAGTGGTATTCCAATTATAATTAGCTTGTTGTGTGCGAATAAGGGAGTGGCGGGGTGTGGCGGGGCGTGGCTTAGCGTGTTGCGGGCAAAAAAAACATTCAGTCTAACAGAATACTTGTAAAGAATAATAATTGTTTGAATTTCGTGTAAATTATTCGAGTTAATGGGTGGGTTCGAGTTCGAGTTCCAAGTTAACTGGCCACAGGCAAAAACTTTTGTTCAATAGAAAACAAATCTTAGCCAATTTTTGTTGTGGCCACAAAACTGTCTGATATGCTCTTAATCTTTTCACTTACAACATAAATCTAAACAATAAACATATAAACGCTATGACCTATATTCATAAATTTAACTAAACTTTTAGACACAAAACTATAACTAAATGTGTGCACAACGAATTTGAATTCGCACGCGTTTCAAACGCGCTGCAAACTGCGCTGCGTTGTGCAGATGTGGGCGTGGCTTGGGATGCATTCATAACTACACAACTAACTGCAACATAAAACAATGAAAATTCGACTAATTTTGAGGACACTGCCTGCGCCGCCAAATCTAAATCTAAATGTAAGTGCGCTTCACTTTCGTCAGTGTGGATGTTTTGCAGGGCAGCTCCTTCTCCAGATGCTCCGTTGAGTTCTTGCACTCGTGACTACGATCCTTTTCCAGATCTAAATTCGCTGCTTTCTGTGTAGTCGTATACGGATTCAGCAAGTTAATGTCCTTGAATTGTCTAGTGAACAAAGAGAAATCTACAATTAGCTGCAGCACAAAACAAAAATCAAGCAATCAACTTACATGTGCTTGTCAAAATGATTGTGGTGACTGGCATCGTGAGCGTTTTGATTGCACATCTTGATGAGAATGCCAAACCCACTGCCCAAAAGGAAGATCAACACTACAAACAATATGTAACCCAAGCTCATGGACGAGGATGAAGCCTTGTGCAGTTCATTGACAGCAGCATTGGACTTTTGTGGATCTGCAAATGCAAATAAAGATAGATGAGCGCCATTTGGCCAAAGTGCATAATGAAGCAAACTCACCATAGCTCATAACACGTTCGGGATCGACAGCAGCCTGTGGTATTTTGTTCTCGTCTATGTAATCGTTGAGCGCAAAGTCAATGCCACCGCCTGTGGGCAACTGATCGGCATTGCTGGCAGGCTGTGCCGTCGGCTGTTGGGCATTGACGCTGGCGTAGTGCAGCTTCTGTGCCTCCTCCAGCTGCGTGGGCGCCATGGTAACAATCACTGGATCGGCGCTCGTCTTGGGACACAGCGACGCCGCCGCCTTCTTTGTGGTATTCAGACTCTGCAGATAGCTCTTGGTGCCAAACTTGTGTGGGCCGACGGCCAGATTCTTGCACTCGTGCGTCTGCAAGTCCCAGGCGCAGTTCGGATCCTGCAGACTCAGGCAGCCCAGGCAGTCAACAATAAGCGAGCAATGATGCAGCGGCACTGTGACCAAGCGTCCATCGCTTACCACAACGAGTGTGTTCTTCTTGGACGAGATGACCATTTCGCGCACGGGCGTGCCCAGCGGCAGCACCTGCATCTCCGAGATGACCACAGTGCGCATGCGATCGGTGCTGCCATTCTGATGGCTATTGATCATGTTGATGAACTTGGTCACTTTGCCGTCGTCGGTGCCGCTGTAAATGACATCGTAGTGATTGCCATTGAGCGCCTTCACCTGCGGATCCACAGCTATGGCAGTCAGACGATGATGCAGATTCACTTTAGTGAGCAGTGGACGACCGTGCACGGCAGGCACAGCGCCGTCCATAAGCGGATGATTCTTGATAAAGTTAACCGAAATACTGGCCAGCGTACGCGAGTCCTCGACACATTGGCCTGGTCGTGGCTTGGGCACCTGCTGCTGCTCCACGGGCAGCCAATGCGATTGCGAGTCCTTCTGCGAGACAAAGTCACCATCAAAGGCGGCCAGTATGTCGTCCACGCGATAAGCGCAGACAGCTGAGCCGGGTATGGCATTCGCCGAAGTGGTGAACACGGCATAGATCAAGGCATGTGGACCGCTCTCCACAATGGGACTGATGGCCTCTGTTGATGCACAGCCAGAGTAAATAGAAGAACAAACTTTTTGTCATCATTTTTGTTTACTTACGTATTTCATCAAAGTAGAAGGGAAACTCGCCGGGCACGGAGCAGTTGAGTCTGGCCTTGAGGAACGATGTCCAGCTCTTGGCATGATTGTAGGGACCGCCGCGATCGTTCTTGCAGACGCGACCCACACGCGAGTAGACCGCCTTGCCAAAGTTCATGTACTCCATGGAGAGTTCGCGGAAGAAGAAGAGCACATAGCCATTGCGCTCAATGGCGCCCACAAAGTCCGGCTGATTGAGTTGCTTGAGATCATATTGCTCGGTGCGCAGATTGAGATTCTCGCGATAGATGAGCGGATCACCGCCGGAGAAGTCCGCAACAGTGGCGCTATACAGTTGGCCATCGGCAAAGGCGTAGGTGCTATTGTGTGCCGGACTATAGGGGCAGAGTCCCTGCGCCTCCACATCGCGTGTTAGCTCATAGCGCATGCTGCTGCCATCGACTGCATCCGCCGGCTGCTCCACGGGCGTATAATGACGACAGCGCGGCTTGTAAGAGTTGGTGCCACAGAGCAGTATCTGGCCATCGCTCAGGCGCGCATAGACACGCAAATAGTTGTGGCAGTCCCACTCTAGTTTGCCCTTCAAGGTGCACAGCTCGTGGTCGGCTTGCGAGCTATTCCAAACCAGGCGGCTGTTCTCCTTTAATCCACGCATGCTTATGTTGTAGATCACATCCCTGCGAAATTAAGAGAGAGCGTTAAAAATAGACAAAGACAATTGAATTAATTACTTAATTGCCAGACACGACGACTGCACACACACACACACACTTGCAAACATTTCTATTTGTCTATTTGCCAAGGTTATGTGCGCAAACAATTACAGCTCGTAGCTAAAATAATATATACATATATAGTATGTACATATATATATGTTCATCGTTTGCAATTGTGTTTTTTATTATGCACTAATTGCTGACATTTTAGTGAGCTTTAAAAAATGCTGTAGAATATGCGACTAATTTAAAAAAACATATGTCTATTAATTACAAAAAAAAGTTTACTAATGTGTGTATTTTCTACTGTTTGAGTAGCTTTAAAAATATAATTAAATTCTAAATTAAGCTTTAGTGTTTTGCTCACAATAATTCAAACATTTATTCTTACTTTTTAATAACTTCCCTTTCTACAAAAACATTTTGCCAAGATATCGTTACATTATAAATTATGTTTCTCTATAATTTTGGAAGAATGAATTTGAATTCGTGTTTTGATAATTTCAATAATTCATTTATCTCATCAACATAAAGTGCAAATTATAAATACTTATGCCAGCAAAGCAAATATTGAAATTATCGCAAGACGAATTCGAATTTCGAATGCTTTCTTCCCACGTCTTAGTAGATCTTTAAATATACAAAATAAATTATAGTCTTCTTCATTGATAATTTTACCTCATATTTTGATTGTTTAAAATAAAGATTTATACATAATAATAATCTTCAAAAAATATGGCTAATTACTTCTGAGAATTTCAAAATTGATTGGATAAATATAACTTATAAATCATTTTCTCAAATTCGCAGAACTAATTAGCATTACTTATTGCATTTTTTATTGCTCATGACAAAACCACATGACAAATGCTTGATCACCAATACTAATTTGTTTATCTTAAGCTGTTTTAATTTTTTTATGCATTCTTAAATTTGTTGATAATGCACGTAAATACAAAATGAAATTTATATTTTGCTGTTGTGCACATCGAAACTTATTGCATGCAATTCAAGCGAATGCTGAAAAGCGAAAATAAATAAAATAAATGTATACACAATGTTTTATTTAAGTTGCAGGCAAATGTTTCCAGGAAAGCCTTCTGGAAACGCGAGATTAGCACTTGCTAACAAAACTCAGATACAACAACAACAACAAGTAGCAAAAATATATTGTGGCTAGAGAATATAAATAAATAAAATATCAGCAATGCTCGTAATTTCAATGGCGCGTTAATTATTCCGCGAATCGTATTAATTGCTTTGCTGCCTTTGTATTCCTATAAATATTTAAGTTAGCTCGTGCCAATGTGCCAATGCGCATTGTGCATGCGACTCAGAGACTCAGGTAGATAGACAAACCCAATCCAATCATGCATTGTTGTTGTGATTATTGAATGCCAATCGCCATGCAAATCAACAACAACAACAATAACAAAGGTAGAAATCTTAAATTGCTCAGGTACTTACTTGGCACCAATGAGAATGCTGTCGTCATTGTGATCCAAAATCTTATAATAGTCTGTGGTGTTGCCAAAGAAACTGGCGGTGATTTTATCAGCCTCTGTTAAATGAGAAATAAAGAAAAGAAATGGGTTAATACAGCAGAGAAAAAAACGCTATAAAATGTTAATGTTTCAAATCAAAATTAGGCCTAATCAAACAAGTTGAAGAACTCAATTCTATTTTAAGCACAATATCAACTAAAAAAAATATGTATTTAATGCTTTTATATAGCTAAGATAATCATATTGCCAAAAAAAAAGAAATAGTTACAAAACAAAATATTTTAAATCTAATATGCTAAAAAATGTTTTATCTTGCAATATCAGCTATAAATGAAAATAGTTTGAAAAAATAATGTTTAGGCAACAGTTGATATATTCGCTGAACTTTTTTTATAATAGATTCTCTACTAATTCACTGTTTCTTTAGATATCGGACAAGTGCAATTAAATTTTCTTTAATAACTAAGGATCACGCGAGCGTTTTATAATTAATGCAGTTTTCTCTGCTCTAGGTAAACTACCTGAAGCTTGACATAATCTCTAGACTACTAGCATGAACCTTTTCCCTGTTCTACAAAGCAGAAGGCCTTAAAAGAAACTATAAGTTCACTATTTAACTATGTTAATTTACATAATATTGTCTAGAAACATGTAGCAATCAAAACTTAACCTTAACCTATTATTTATTTTGAACAAGCAACAAAGTTAGATAAACTATAAAAAAGAAAAAAAGTAGCTGCGGTCTTGAACAAAAATGTTCATAGCTCTTTTGCAATAAAATAGTTCTATGCATGTTTAAAATTTGTTGTTGACCACAGACCACAGAAGAGGAAACTTGAATTTGTTGCAAGCATTGCGAAAATTCGCGTTGCTTGATAAGCTGTAAGCAGCTTGTGGAAACATTGGCTTTTGTCATTGATAAACGCGCGGCAAAGCAAACAAAGCAGCGCGCGTATGAAAATGAGAAAAAACAAGATGAAAACAGCAAAAGCAACAAGTGGCACAAATAAACAACAATATCAATGTAATCGTTGTTGTGTAGCTTAAGCTTAAAACTTACTCGTCTGCAAATCGGGCCGCACATCGGGCATCCAAGCTTGGACGCTTACAAGCAACAGACCAAAGCAGATGATATGCAGCATAATGTTATTTGTTGTTGCACGATCGCGTCTGCTGTTGCCGCTGCCACTGCTGCTGTTATGTAGACATTTACTATGCTCGGTAATTAGCATTGTTGCTGGAGATGTAGCTAGAGCTGCTGCTGCTGCTGAACGTTGAAGGTCTCTTGACGTGTTCTTTAAGTAGATTCAATTGATGTGGCGCACTTGAAAATTATATTCTTGCCCGTTTGCCCGTTCTTGATGATTCAGCAAACACGCCTCGTAGTTGTAGCTGTTGGGGTGGTGCTAGTGTTGGTGTTGCTGTTGCAACTGTTGCTGTTAACAGACTGACTGACTGGGTGATTGCTGCCAGTGGGTCTATGGGGGTCTGGAAATCAGTTGTGTGGCTGTTGGTGCGGGCCTGGGCCTGGCCTCTCTGACTGGTTTTAATCACTGCCGTTTGTCATTTTGATTGCTGCCATTCGCTTTAGCTGCTGCTGCTGCTGTCGCAAGCATATCTGTTGCTATTGTTGTTGTTGTTGAAGTGACCGCCAACTGCACAATAATAATTTTCACTACGTTTTGTTTGTTTTATATACGCTTATTAATGCTATTAGTTGATGTTGCTGCTGGTGCTGCTGCCTCCACAAAAAAGAAAACGCTAAACCTGCAATGAGATGAGAAAAAGATTGTTGTGAATTAATGCACCGAATGCGAATGCGAAAGCTTATTCGTGCGGAATGTCAAGAATTTCATTCGACTAGTCTGCCCCGCTCGCCCCTCTCCCCATTGAGAGCTAATATGCCATTATTTGTTGCTTTTTAAACGACTTGATTTTTTTTTTAGCATTAATGTCACACCACAAAAAAAAGCGTCGTTTGTTACACTTAATTTTGCTGCCCAGATTAAGTTATTACAGCTATTAAGTTATTTGCTTTGTTTAAAACTTGTACACAAAGAAAAAAAATATATTCATCTTGCATGACATTTTGTTTGTTTGTTTCAGTAGCTCTCTAATTCCAATGCTAATTAAGTTTGCAGCGTTTTCTAATTTATTTGGTTTCCATATTTGTTACACATTTATTACCGCATCAAAGCACAAAATTTTGCTTGTATAATCGCGAAACTGGTTTCGGCATTTGTTACTCCAATTGTTTGCTAATTCTGCTAATAAACAACAACAAAACACTTTCTACAGCGTTGTGTGTTTTTTTATATTTTATGCTTTAACTGCAAAATTTCAACGAATGAACGAACTGAACTGAACTGAACCGCGCGTGTAGCGAACTCGACAAGCACTGAAAGTAACGGCAAAACATAAAACGGAAGCAACAATAACACAACACAAAGTTACACCCACACTAGTGCATACAAAACTAGCGCAGATTGAGCAGCACTGCCACATGAGCTATCTCTGTCATTCACTTGTCAACTGTCGCTACCTTACGCGCTCGCTCTCTCTCTCTCTCTCTTTCTAGCTCTGAATATGTCACGCATGGCTTCATCGCGTCCTGTTCCTGGGCCTGCTATCGCGTATGATTCATAGTTTTTCCAGCTTTTGTTGGAAATCACGTGCGGTATTTTCCAAAATATAATATTCTACCTTTGAACATGCTGCATGCCATTTGCCAACTAATTAGTTTTTGCCGTTTAAAGGACGTGCTCTCCTGCCAAAGGCACTCATCACACGTTCTCACACACACACGTTTTTTCCCCGTGTGGGTTTTCAGGTTTTTCTTTTTTATTAGCCTAGCCTGAGGAAATTCATGCTACAGTTTTTCTCACGCCTCACGCCTGTCGTCACACTTGGACAACTTTTACCTGCAAGTAACGACGACGACGACAATCGAGATCTTCAAATAAATTGCTTTATTGACCAACTACCGAAGGCCACAACTTGTCTTGTCTTGTCTTTGTTGTCAATGAATTTTGTGACTCGATCCGCTGTTAAGCTCGTTGCATTGTCGTCAGTGGTGTCAGTTTTCCAGCTTGAAGGTTTTCAGCAAACCGATCGCAGTCGGTCGGTCGTTCGGTCAACTGAACCCCCGGCTGACTTTTTGGCTCATGTGGTTTCGCTCAGATGCGCCTAAATTATGGGGGCTTCGCAATTGGCCTTTAGAGCAGAGCAGAGCAAGCGCGCGAGGGTGGTTTCTAAACTACAAGGTGTGAAAAAGGCGCGCACTTTAATTAACCAACATTAAACATTAAATTGGTTTGCCGTTGTCTAGCTGGAAAGTCTAAATTATATGTTGCTAGGTCACATAATTGGACGGTATTAAGAACTTTTCTAAGAAGAAAATTCATAGCTAAATATGAATTTGAATGAACAAGCAATGATTGCATTTTAACATTCGAGCTTATGTTATAACTTTTTAAATGAACTAAATTTATTCATTAATATATAATTTTTGACTATTTTAAGCTATTGATATTTTAATAAAAAGCATTATATTGTGCTACTATTGGACTAAAGCTAGTTAGCATTGAATAAATGAATAAATAAGCATATTTACTTTGCAACTCTCGCGTAGTACGAATAATTCTACAAACGTCAGACTCTGAGCTGAGGTATCAATTTTTATTTATATATTTCTCATATTTCATAGCAGCATTTGGTTCAATGCCAGGAAGTGTGTTCCGCTTTTGGCGTTCGATGCTGGGGTGATCGGAGATGTGCTGACTGGCCTAAAATAATTATTTAGCTCGCTCTCTAGCTAATGCTGGCTTAAATAACAAATGCAGTCAGATGCTGCTGTGTTGAGAGCAAGAGCAAACAAGATGTTCGGGCATGTCTTGTCTGCTGGCACACATAAGTTTAGAGATAAGCAAGATAAGCCAGATGCACAGCAGCGATAACGGTGAAATGTATGTCACGTTTGTCGCTTTGTTTGCCGTTTGCCGCTTTATGCTTATGGCTGCCAATTGTGTGTGGGAAGTGTGAGCGTGCTAATTGATAGATAAGTCGCCGCGTCTGCCAGTGGTACGTGCTCTATAAGAAATTGATACCAGTACCAGAGGCATGCGTCTAGTTATTAGAGACAAACATATATGAAAAACTATATAGTATATTCACACACACTCACACACACACAAATGTTGGCTAGAAACCCGATCTGCAGATTGGCAGCAACCAGTTTTTTGTCTGTGGGCGTTCGTTTAGTCAATGCTCAAGGGGCTTAGAGTTAGTGGCAACAGGTGGCTCGAGCGCTGCCACCTGTGAATTTTCCTTATAAAGTGGCAATTGCAGCCACTAGACTGACTGGCTCGAGCTGTCTATTTAGAATTCTGGTTATACGACAGACAGACTTAAATATTTATTAAGGAAATTAGTTGGGCAAGAAATTGCATATAGCAAACATATATCTGCTATATGTTTGTAAATGTTTAAGACAAAAGCCAGCTAATTTATGTAAAATCTAAGCATGTAAAATGCTTAATGACCTGTTGCTAATTTTACTGTTAACAATCTTGAGAGCTCGCAGCACCAATTACAAGTTCCCTTCTCCCAACTCTGCTCTAATTAGTTATTTATTCTTTTGCTCTGGCGCGTTTGTCTTGTCGATTTTGTTTTATTGTTTTTGCTAGAGCTTTTTATTATGCTTTTGTTTCGAGCTGTGTGTGTGTGTGTGTGTGTCTCTTATCACTTCAGAGTTCAGTTCAATGCACTTTCCAAGACTTTAGCTGGCTTCTTATGCTTACTGCTATCCATGGAACAATCGAGCTGGGCCCAACTATCGCATTACTTCCGATTTACTATCAACCTCCTACATGATTCAGACATTGGAGCACATATAATACAAAAACCTGTTTGCTCGTCAAGATGCTTATTTTTTTTCAACGGAAGCGCAAATGATTCAGACCGTTCAAAGTGTAACAAATGAACTTTTCGATACAACAAATACACACACTACATATCGTATATACTGTATATGTTTATACTATAATGAGCGTGACAAATATGGTTTGAACAACTTGTTCATTCACAAAAAAGCCAAAACGCTCAATAAATGTTCAACGTTTACGTCAAATGAACGTGGGAGTTTTAATTTGAAGTTTACCAACGCGTTTAAATCAAGCAAACAAACAAACAAACACACGTATGTATATATAAATTATTTACACAGTTGCAGCGCATGCATTTGTATGTAGAATTTATTAGAGCTGGAGAGAGAGCGAGCTAAAGAGAGTGGACTGACTGCAGCGAGGTTAAGTGGGACACACTGCGCGTTCCACTTTGGGCAGCAGCCAGCTTTGACACTTTGACACTCAACGCACTTAAGCTTAAAATCAACTCGTTGTTGTTGCCTTTTTTTTTTTGGGCGTTGTTAAAGCACTTTGGCATTATGAATTTAAATTCATATTTCTTTGGCTTTACCGTTAGGCTAGCAGTCGCGTTTGTGAATTCAAATTTATAGAACAGAACACCGCGAATTGATTATGCTGCTAATTTATTAGATTTTCTAGCCGAGACTCTTTGCTCTGTTAGCGGCAGGCAGTTAACTTGTTTTCTGCTGCCTTTTACAGTTCTTGGCCAGACAGCACTCCACCTCGCCTGCGACTGCTTAGAAGTGGTTGTGCTGAGGTGGATTTTGGGGTGGGGGGAAACAAGTCCACCAATTCACCTGTAGCTGTGTATCGTGTTGTGTTTAGTTTATTTTTTACTTCTGCTCTCCCGCTCACACTTTTGCTCTTTACTTTAGCACATTGCCTTCGATCACTTTGCTGCTGTTTACAGCGCGTTACACACACATGTACTCGCTCACACATGCATACACACACACACACACACACTTGTACGATTTATGTATTTTCTTGTATTACTAGTTTTTTTTTGTTAAGCTTATGCTTCATGTTTGGTTTGTTTATATGTGTGTAGTAGAGTGTGTGGTGTGTGCATAAATTAAAAGAGAGAAAAACACACGTCTGTACACAATAAAAACCTGTTTGTTGCTTTACTCTGGGTGTGGGCAGACGAGACGCGAGCACGGCGCGGGGGTTGTACGCTTGAGTTGGCTTGTGGACGTAGTTTTTTTTTTGTTGCTTTTATAAGGTAGCATCACAATAGCATTGATTTAAAACACCTTTTAATCACTTAAACTTTAATATTTATACATTCTTTCATTGTACACACAACCCTTAGAGACTTGTACAGCCTTTTAACTCACCAAAATTCATAAAAAATGTTCAAATAATGATCAAATTAAGCGAAAAACACGAACTCCACAAAAATACACTCTTCACACTACGACGGCCATTTTGCTTTGCCTGTTGTTTGGTATACACAACCAGGGATGATGCGCTTGCAAAGCAGAGCTAGTAAGTATCGATAGTAAGCGATATTTTCCCCAACTATCGCGAGATATATAATAATATATCGAGCAGGCTTAATCGCATCGAGTTGTAACGCATCGATGCTTTTCAAAACGATTCCTTCATACAGACGGTGTGTGTTTTCATTTGTGTAACGCTATTTACATTAAAATGAAACGGTGTATTAATAATTAAACTGCAGCGAAAACGGCATCGCAAATATATTTGCAATGTCTGGCAAGTAAGTGAATAAACATACGCGTTGTATTAAGCCGACTGCGGCATTTTTCTTTGCACTGTGTGGGCAGCTGTATGCAACCGCTTGGAGGGGGGCTGTGTGTATGTGAATGTGAGGGTATTTCTGACACCCACACTAATGCAACCCCTTAACAATAAGCTGCTGATAAGCGAGAAATCGATAAAGCTCCCGCCTGTTTACAAGTATGAAGTACATAAATTATTTTTAGCCTAGAGCATTCCTTGCTCAATAAAAATATGCATTCAGTCAAGTTATAGAAGCGAAATAACAAATCGAAGCTAATAATGTTTATTTTTGATACAGAATATGTGACTTTGATTTTTAGCCGGCTGCTGATTTCAACAGGTTTGGGCTTAAGCCAAGTATAGCAAATGGAATATCCATTGGCTTGCCTGTTGCAGTATATCTATAGTTGGCAAAATAGCCATTTTGGCCGGCCATATAAATCACGAGCAGCTTTCCACCCTCAATATCAAAAGTTTGCTGAAAAACGCCGCTGAGCTTCGGGTTGCCAGGCTCTGTCTCTTGCACCGATTCCCGTCGTACACTCGTGCCAACCGGATGCCGAATGCTAAGTAAATAACAGTGCATTAGTTTGATATATAAATTGCCTGCATATATCACTCACTCACCTTAGCACATAAGGTGGGTTGCGTGCTTCCCACTGATTGCCACCAATTTGACGCGGAACGAGCGTTGCAGGCGTCGCTGCCGCCAAGTTGACAATTAGAATGATAATTAACTATTGCTAGTTTTGAATATAGTTTTTTTTTAGTAGAATCTATTGCTAACTCACCGCCCCAAACATATTCTTGTCGATTTGTTTACCTCCAGCATGCAACTAACTGTTGAAGCTCCGGCATCTCTCATATTTAAAATGGCAAATGCTGGGAAAAAACAAGTTTCTATGACTACGGTGAGGTGGCAAAAAATAAATCAACGAACTTTAATTATAACCCAATAACTATCAATCCACCTATCAATTCATAATTAATAAAAGACTGAGGCTGACTGTTACTCATCAAATTAAGATATAACAAATTGGCAGCTAAAAATATTGTATGCAAGAACTTCCAACTTTGTTTGCATAACAAATTCACAGGGAAAATTTACGGTTCTGCTCATTGATTAACAATCCAATAAATACCATTGTCAAATTTATGCTAAATTTTATAAAAGCAGAAAAGAGATTAGGAATTTTCCTAACTGACTTTATTTCTCAAATACTTATTAATGATTTTAAGCAAGTATACAAACATAATTTATATTTAAAAAAATAAATATAGAAATATATACTTAAGAAATATGTTATATGTTAGAGCTTATGAGGAAATCGCTGAAAACATAAACATAAATAAATTGAGCAATATTATTTTCTAGTTATGCAAATAATCGAATCATTGAAAATATATTAATGAAATTGTTCATGCAAAGTAATTCTACCTAATCGTCAGTAATGCTGGAAGTTCCTAAAGGTATGCTTTAATATTTATTACAAAAAATTTATTTTCAAATATATTTACGAGTAGCTTATAGTCAAAACCTAATAACCTCAGGGCAGGATTCGCAACTTTGGTATTGTAGGCATTTGGGGATTTTTTTCTGTTCTTTTCAAATATTTTATAACAATTTGTTTTACATGTTCGAAGAATTCGATAAAAATAAAACAGTGTCTTTGTCAACGAATATTCTAGTATGAGTCGTTTGGATCTATTTGGCATTTAAAAATCAAATTTAGCAATTTAAAATGCAGCTTATGTTAATAATTAAAATGACACCCACACTTATCCCCTTAACAATAAGCTGCTGATAAGCGAGAAATCGATAAAGCCCCCGCCAGTTTATGAAGTACTTAAATGCAATCAGTCAAGTTATAGGAGCGCAATAACAAATTAAAGCTATTAATGTTTATTTTTGATACAGAAGCTAAGACTTGATTGTTATCCGCTCGATGATTTCAACGCCGTTACACTGAGAGGAATTGGCAAAGCCATTTCGGTTGGCTTGCCTGCTGCATTTTTAAAATATGTATACCTGGCTACATAGCCATTTTGGCCGGCCATATAATTCACTTTCAGCTCTCCACCCTCATTATCAAAAGATTAGTAAAAATATCCGCTGAGCTTTGGGTTGCCAGGCTCTGTCTCTTCCACCGATTCCTCTCGTAGATGTTCAATGCTAAGTAAATAACAGTACATTAGTTTGATATATGAATTGCTTGCATATCACTCACTGTAACAAATAAGGTGAGTTGTCTGGTTCCAACCGATACTCAAACTCATCAATTTGACGCTTAACGAGTGTTGCAGGCGCCGCTGCCGCCAAGTTGACAATCAGAATAACAATCAACTATGGTTAGTTTTAAATATAGTTTTTTTTTTTAGTTGAATCCCATTGCCAACTCACCTCCCTAAACATAATCTTGTCAATCTGTTTACCTCCAGCTTGAAACTAAGCGGTGAAGCTCCGGCCGCTCTCATATTTAAACTGGCAAATGCTAGAAAAAAAAAAAGTTTCTGTGACAACCCTGAATGAATTAACGAACTTTAATTATAACCCAATAACTAAAGCTACAAAAATTATGTTCAGAACTTCCAAGTTTGCTTACATAAAAAATTTACGGAAATTTTACGGCTCTGCCTTATGAATATCCATCTAATAATACTATTGTCAAATTTTTGATACATTTTAATTGAGGAGAATAGATTAGAGATTTTTTATCTAACTTTATTTTTAAATTACTAATTTTTTAAGCAAATATAGAAACAAATTTTGTATTTAATATTTATTTAAACATAACCTTATTAAAAAGATATTAGAAACACAGTTTCTATGTTAGAGCTCATTGCATATTAAAAACATGTTTACTTAACTTTAACCTCCAGTTCCTCCAGTGATTTTGTTCACCCACTTATGCCATTCCGTTTGTATAATTGAAGTATTTCTTTTGCAAATGTCACGTTGCCTGTTGCATAAGGATTCGTTTCGTTTGTGTAACAGTTTGTGCTTTGTATTCATGCGGAAATAGCCGAACAAAATTATTTTATAGTTATGCAAATAATCGAAACGTTAAAAGTTTATTCATCAAATTGTTAGTGCTTAAATGCTTCTACCTAATCGTTAGTTCCGCTGGAAGTTTCAAAAAGTATGCCATAACAATTATTATAAGAGCTATGAACATGTTTTCAAGTTTGACTAGTAGTTTATATTTTAAGCCTAATAACCATTAAACGAGGTTATTTATTATATTTGCTCAATATAATCTATGCATATTTTATATTTGCTTTATATGTTTGTTTCTAGTAAAATATTTTATTACATTGCCGCAGAATTCGATAAAAAGTTATGTTACATTAGTTTATTATTTAAATTATAAATAGTTTAGGGCTTGCTTAATACAGTAAGCCAACTTTCTCGTTGTAACTGCTTCAATTGGCTTTGAAAATAATATTGCTTTACGGCCACCACAATAAGCTTAACAACAACAATACCCCAGCCCCAGCCACTGCTCACAACAACAACAACAACAACAACAACAATTGACTCACCTGTTCGAGTGTAACAAGTGTGAGGAGAATTTATAAAACAATGTCGCTGCCTCATATCACATTTATCAGCGCTAGACAGCTGGCAATTCAGTTAGTATTTCTCTTGGCGTTGATAAGAGCTGCCACGATGCGGCTTTAGCTTAAATAAAATTGCAAATTGTTGCGTATACTATTTGTTTGTATAATTTAATTCTCGTTGCCCTTGCTCTTGACAAAATGTTTAAAGAGTGGCGCAATGCAAGGCACAAGCGCCAGCAACAACAGCAACATCAAACGCGACAACAAAGACTAAAGCAGCTGCAACGTCGCATGCTCGATAGGTGACTCTCAAACTGTAACTGTAATAAACTACATTATCAACATTTGTGTATTTCTATTTGAACAGAGAGACGCAGATTGTGTTTGTCTACGACACAGAGTGTCTGAAGGATGAAGCAGATGATCCCATCTCAGCAGTGCTTTACTTTCATCCCAGCTGGGTGTCGGATACACAGAAGGTGGCGCTCTGTGGACAGCTCATGGGCACCTCCTATTTTCTCAAGGATTGCTTCTTCAAGCCACGCATCATAGCATTGCAAAATGGCAAATTCGTGCTTAGGGAATTGGGACGCTTTATCCTGGTAAGCTATAAATAACAAAAAAAAAAACAGTTTATCATATTGATGAATATTTTTTCTTAGGCTGTGGGCACAGATCGCAACATTCCGGATCATCTGCTGGAGAGCCGTGCGGATGTGTTAGGCTCGTTGCTCAAGTTTTTTCATCGCGATCTGCAGACTTTGTACGAACTCCCTGGTCGCAATCTCTGCGAGAGATTATATCATATTTTCGATACATATCTACCCATGCTAAATGACACGATGACCTTTGAAGATGTTCCCAAGTTACGCATGCCCAAGGTAGGTAAAACTAAAGTAAACATTTAAATTTAAAACGCTCCTGCAAAGTTATAGTTAAGCATTAGGAATTTCAATTCATGTCAAAGCCACAAAGAAAGACAAAATTAAATTCAAAACAATGTTTCAGTATAGAATTTATTGATTTTGTATTAAGATGCCTCAGCTATATGCATAAAAAAATTAAGAGCATATTGTGAAAAGTTAAAGTTTGACTAAGTTATGCATATTCGACTTTTTATCAAAAATATTTGGTTCATACTTACGATTTGTATATAAAACATTTAGAGCATAAATAGTAAGCAAGAGTAAGAGTAAGGCTCAGAAATATTTTATTGAATTGTTCCACAATTAGGCTATACTTCAAATAAGAAAATTTTATTCATTGATTCGCCAAATGTTCTTATATTTAGCTTTAATACTTTCTTTGTTGAGCATTAAGCTAGTGTACCTCTCATGCTCAGTCTCTAACTGTAAACATATGTACATCAATTAATGCAGTCAAATAAACCGCAGCAGCGGCTGAGCGGAATGTGGGAGGCTGGTAGACAAGGCGGCAGGTCAATTGTGTATGGACAGGTGGACTATAAGCAATTTAAAGAGCTCTGCCGGCATAGAAAATAAATATTTATAAGCTAGTGTTGGTGGAAGCTGCCTGTGCCATTCTGGGATATATCAATCAATAACATATCAGCATAATAAGAAGTTTAATAAACTATTTTTATTTTATTTGCAGACCGCTAGCCATATCTATCTGGAGGCCATACAGACACTTCAGAGCTGTCAGCAGACACGGGGCGTTCTCGCCGGTGCGATACTCTACCACAACAAGTAAGTTGCTTCAGCTTAGCAGCGATATTTACAACTAATCAATGTCTATTGCTTTTAGAGTTGTTGCTACACAACTGGGCGATGTTATCACCAAGCAGCTGGTTCTAACGGAGCCACGTTATGTGCGTAGCACCGCCGAGCAGCTGAACTTGCAACAGTTCCACATACCACATGGCGTGCAAATGTTTGCGGTTTATCTGGATCGGCAGCAGTACCGCAAGCTCAGCTCCCAGGCACAACGCGCGCAGAATCTGCACACGCAGACATCGCAGCTGACGTCCAGTGGTTTGCCCTTTCAGTATGCTAAGCGCAAGTTGAAGCGCGACAAGTCGTTGATTTTCAGTCACATACCAGAGGAGGAGCAGTCGTCCACAGGCACAGAAGAAGAAGGAGCAGCAGCAGCAGCAGCAGCCACAGCCACAGCCAAAGTGGAGCTGCCAACGGCGCGTCCCAAGTCTATGCGTCCCACTCACTTGCCGCTGCGTTTGAAGAGTCTGCATAGCAAGGATATACCCGAGTCGGGCATAGCATCGATTAACTTTGACGAAACAGATTCGTATCCGGAGTTTATTGGACGCACCAGTGTCTGCAATACGCCCATGACCGAGAACAAAGTGTTGCCGGTGGCCAGCGTCATGTCTATTTGTGCCAATCCCGATGAGCAGCAGGGCGATGCGCATAATTCAAATGGCAAGACAGCAAGTGAAGTGACAACGGTGAATTCGGGCTCCTCCTCCGGATCCCAGCGCAGTTCGATCAAGAAAGATGTTGAAAGGTTCTTCCACAACTTTATTGGCACGCCCAGCAAGCAGGAGCAACGTCGCAAGTCCTCAGCTGACTTGCAGGATGCACTGCGTGCCGTCTCCAAGAAACTGGGCCATATGGCGGTTGGCTTAAAGACGGACGTGAATCGAAATGGCGAAGCGGATAGCTTAGATGTCTCGCCGGATTATGTAGAGAATGATGAGGATGAGCGCACCAGCTCCAACACCATTAGCGATCCCACCTATCCGGTGTTTAACATACATGGCAAGCAGATCTCACGCAACTTGTTCGAGCAGTTTGTGGACCAGTATCGCCGGCTCTATGGCGCTGCCAGTGAGCAGGCTGCTGAGGATGAGGAGTTGGCAGCACTGGTGGTCGAATTCGCCGAGTTCACCAAGGAGATAACACAGCTGGAGGAGGACATGCGTAAAAAGGCGGCGGAAATGGATGCAGCCGATGGGAATCTCAACAAATCAGCCGCAAAGACGCCGCAGGACAAGCGCTCTATGTGTCTGCCGCTCAAACCAGCAGGCGAACCTACCGCGGAGTTTACATATACAAAGCGTCTGCCGGCGCAGACCGTGCCCCTAACACCGCTTATGGCTAAGCTCTCAGTGCTGGCGATGACCGAAACGCCCATTGAGATAGAAACACCAGTCGCCAGCGTCAAAAGCTTGTCACGCCGCAACTCACTGAAGTGCGAGGATGCAGTCGATGCACTGGCTGTTTACACCCAGCCCACCAGCTTTGCCAGCAGATTCGTAGACGATGGAATGCAGCGCGCAGAGCTTTACATATGCGGGCAGCAGAACATGACGCTGCTGCTGCTCATGGAGGAAGGCGCCTGTCAACAGCAGCCCATTGTCCAAAAAATGGTGAGTAGTGTACTTAAGCTCAAATATAATATAAGTTGATATCATTTGTTTGCCAGTTTGATATTTGTGTGTCCAAGTTTCCACACATGGAAGCTCAGTTGAGTCAAACGCTCAATGTCAATTTGGAGGGCGATCAGCGTGATGGCGGCGACTACAGCTTTGTATGCGTTGATTCCCAATGGGAGTGCCGGCAGCGCAATGGGCCCTGGATTCCATTGGACCTAAGGACGCTGGAGTGCATGCATCACGATCTGCAGGTGTCCAACAGCCAACTCACCGATTTGACATTGCGGTAAGTAGAATATTCAATTATCTGCTATAGTGCGCTTGTTATATTGATTTTCTGCTCTTTGCTCGCACAGCTCGCAGGACACCGTCTTCTATGGCTACAAGTGTGGACGCACAGAGTTCTTCTACAAGGAGCCCACACATCAGATTAATGGCATACCACCGCCCTCGGATCCTGTCGGCAGCATAAAGAAGCGCGCAAGGTCTCGACTCGAGCGTGATTATTCCTACATGCTATTGTAATGTGTAAACTAAACTACTCTGCATACAAATACTCGCATGAATAGCCAAACAAAGATTAATGAAATAGTAGCTTAAATGTCCATAAATGTTATATGGGAATAACACAGCATGTAGATGTTTTCCCTTTGCCAATTAAATGCCATCCGTTTTAACTGTAACTTACTTTGCCATCCCGCTCTCGCTGCCTGTGTGCACCGCTTGCCGTGCAATACTTTTTGTTTAAACAATTTTCAACTTTTTACTCAAGTCAATATAAAATATTGGCCATACTCGCGTCTGTGCACACAGCAGTTTTTAAAGAACATAAGTTTAAGCATTTCGTATTTCATTTACATTCCTTGAGCTTAAGTAGCAATTGTTAAAAGCATTTTCATTTGCATTAAATCGTTGTTTACACTTTAATTTATTTAGTATTTAGTTATTTAGCAATGTATTTTAGTTTCGATACGTATTTTGACGTGCCAATTTATAAGCAAAATGCTAATATTATACTCAATATATGTGTCTATATATGCATATGAATGTTTTTGTGCATATATTTTAGCAAATGTGCAATATAAACAAAAAGTAACTATTATTTTTTGAGTTGTATTTTGTGGATTTTAACAAACATAAATGTAATAAGATATGAATAATGCATATTAAGATATGTATGCTATATATATTTTAATAAACCAAACAGTTACATGCGTTTTAACAATTACCTTGATTTTTTGCTGTGGGGAATTTCTAGCAAAAATCCCAACGTAAGTGTAAGACCCAAAACAATTAGCTTGATTTTTTGCTGTGGGGAATTACTGGAAAAAACCCAACGTAAGTGTAAAACCCAAAACAATTAAATTAAAAAGATCACAATCAAAATTTATTAAAAATTCATGCAACTTAAATGTTATAATTAAAGCAAAGTAAACCCAGTTCCAAAATCTCGCGTTTACCTAAATAAATGAAAATAAAAACAATTGTTTATAGTAGATAAGCATATCAGTAAGTATATATATATATATATCTAAAATGATTGATTTATTTTATTTCATTTTATTTCATCGTTTTGTGTTTTTGTTGCTTCCAAAATACTTTTGTTATGCGCGATAATGTTAAATTTATGAAATAACTCTCAAGCGTTTAGGTTTTTGTCTGTTTGTCGATCTCTACTTAAGCATATGCTAGATGAACAAAACTAAATATTAATCCAAGCGAATACATACTCAAGTATCTATATGCATATAGATAAATCACACAACATTCTGCACTTTGCACTCTCACTAACGTTCGTTGTAGGCGGCTAAAAACTATATATACTATATATGGAATATATCTATGTATAACTAATTGTATGTATAGCTATGTAGATATAATTGTATAGGTAATGTGTGTAGTATGATTAACATTCTTGCGTTACTTCATTTAGCACATATTTGACTACTAAGCTTACTAATTAACCCGTTCGTGCAGCTGCTCTTAATTCACAATCAAAACTATGCCACTATATGACTATTCTTATTCAGATCTGTGAGTAATTCAGCATCTAAATCGTCCGTTTCAAGCAAATCGCCATTCAGCGAGTGTGGTATGCTAGTAGATAGAACCATGCCGCGTCCACTGCTCGTTATTGTAACTCCCCCGCTGCTGCTGGCATCTATGGAAATATCATCGGGCGGTGAATTGCGACGTCGCTCGCGTGTTATGTGTATGGCCTCATTGAACTCGTCCAGCTCATCCATGCCTGTTTCAATAGCATTGCAAATTAATCATCAAAGCAGACAGTTTCTCAAGAGTTCGAACTCACCTGCATACTTATTGCCCGCTAGCAGTAGATACTGACCCGCCCGATTGGGCCAGAGCAGTCCAGTCATCACGCAATAGGCCATGCAGTCCGCCGAGTTGGTAATGCCCTGCAGCAGCTTATATCGCCACAATGGGCTTATCTGCAACGCCACTATGGCAACAATGGGTAAATAGATAAACCAAACCAGACTCGAGGCACCCAGATGCAATAGAAAATCCAGCTTCTTGCTGGAGTGCTCATACTTCATAGTGTTGCGCAGCTCGTACAAAAACCACAACATAAATGAGGTACTAAATTAAAGAAACATTTAAGATTAAGCTAGCATTTATAGATAGTTGAACTTACCGCAGTATGAGCACAATCCAGCCAGGCCAGGTTTGATACTCGTCGATATCTGAGATGATATCCACTTCCGTCTGCAAAAACATTTCGTTAAAATTGTTTACAGCTGCTGTATAAACAATATCGTATAACAACTCACGCGATCCCAGATGTAGAGAAATACGTGGAACGCACAATATGGCACCCAAATTGACATCAATATAATCCAGCCGGTTCGACTTATTTGCTGACGCGTCACCGCCCAGCCCTTGGCCAGCAACAACAGTATTAACATAAAGGTATTGCGACTAAGTATGTCCAGCACATCGCCCGCTGCCTGCATGTTGGGTTCACCCACGCCATTGGCCGCATAGCGTATGAAATGCGCTGTTATCAAAGCCTCGCTGATAAACTCGCTGAGCAGACTGAGCGTAAAGAGTTTAGTAACCGGATGCTTCTGCAGACGCACTGCATAGATTTGCATGGGCAATAGCACAATGTAGACGAGCAGAAAGATGAGGTACATTTCCAGCAGGTTTTGCTGGTCATAAGAGTACTGAAAGGTCAGCGGATGTGCTGCCGAGTTGTTGGGATGTAGATTAACCAAGTTAATGTTATACTGCAGCGTAGTGAGAAGTGCAGTGCTGCGATTGCTCTGACGCGCCAGTTGCTCATGCGAGTGCCACTTGCAAGTGCTGTGATTACGATAACAGGCCACTAATGCCACATACCAAAAGCTAGAGGAGTAAATCAATAGATGTCGCGTCAAGCATAATCACAGCTTATATCAGTAAACAAGATAACAGCTACTTACCGCGGTTCCGCCTCCAAATTGATGACATAGGTGAACTGATGTCCAGCAATCACATTTAAAGGAGCATCCTCATCGACGCACAGCTGGCCGCGTGGACAGGGCACACGGCGTAGAAAATCTCGCTTACCCTGCGGGTTGCAGTCCGGATCGTAGACAATGCGTTGCAGATGCGAGAACATGCGCGTGCAGGCAAGTTCGCGATTTACGAAGCTGCGATTGCTATAAAATTCCACAAACGTTGCTTTGTCCAGCACGGCCAACGTCACCGGGGCACTGTATGCATCCTGGGAAGTGACATTGCCATATATATATCCATACGAAATCCCACTTAGCGGCGTGGGCGGGTCTGCCTTCTGAAAGCCAAACTTGCTGAGGAACTGAAAAAAGTCAGCCGTGTGAAATTCGCCACTAATATGCGTGGCTGGTGTCGACTGTAGTTGGAGCGCTAGCATCAATAACACCAGCAGCCAGTGTGTGCTATGGTGGTTGCTGTGGTAGGCGGGGGTTGGTGTTTTTGGCAACGTTGATGCTACGTGCATTGTAGGTCTTATCACTACTTTTGTTGCAAATACAACTGCTGCTGCTTTTTCACTACCTTGCACGCCTGCATTTATCGCTGCTGTCGTGGCAGACGTTGTGCAATTGCAGTGCCAAGGTGGCGCACTTTTGTGCATTTCGCTGTGTTTTTATAAATACAAAAAAAACACGGACTAACTCCACACAACCTTTCCTTTGAGCTACTATCGATAGCACCGATGATTGCGAAATCCAACACTATCGAAGCTGGTCACCTTACCCAGGGCAGCAAAACTTTCCTTTCTTTTTCGACTTGCCGCCTAGCGATATTATTTGAAATATGTTAATTTAATTTAATTGAATTAGACAATATATTTAAATTTTGAGCATTTCAAATATTTGTAGAGTTTTAGCAAGATGGAGAGAATGCGACTACTGCAGTAATAATACATATACAATAGACAGAGGGACGCCAAATACTTGTCGCATTTAATAGATTACCGATTACTTTTGTGGCGGCAGAGCAATAATAAGCCGCCAAGTAACGAAAATTTAATTTTCTTGCCACACCTTTTGCTAAAGATTTAATTTTTGATTTACTTTTTCAATATAATGTCACTTGTAATCTTTGCTGTTTCAATAATTCAGACTTATACGAAAATCAAACAATAGATGTCATCAATGGCGTGACGAATTATGCAACCTAACGGGCGCATTAAAACCAGAGGCACGGCATCCAACCCTTTCTACCACACAGCGCAAACAATAAATTTTAATAATTCCAAAATTTATGCCAAAAATGAGAAAAAAATTGTATTCTACCCTTTGACATTGCGTTAACTTCAAAGTCTGCAGCATTCGAATTACGTATGCTTCCCTTCGACTGGCCAATGAGTGTGCATCCCCCTATTCACAAATATACAGTATATATAATGCATGCGTTGGTGGCGACAATCCCCACATGGATTGCGGTTACCATTGATGCTATACGGCTGCTCTGCCAAGGTGCCAACGAGCTTTGCACGCTGACAATTCCTTTGAGCCTTGATCCTGTCTGCGTCTGGCAGCGGGGGAAGTGTTAAAGTGCAAAGTGTGGTTATATTTTGCATTCTTTCTTTATATTTTTGCATAAAAATATTAAAATCTGTTGTATTTACCGAGTCGTTGAAGAGCCATTGAAATGTAGATTTCTATTGTGTTTTGATTTTGTTTGGCTTAAGGGTTGCAAAAGTCATATCCTTACGCTGATTGTGGGGTAAAGTATGAGGAATTCTTAAGTAGTGTTTGTCTTTGCCTGCTAAGCTGACCCAAATATCAAACTCATTATTGATGACTTGGCACAAAAATTCATAGCAAAAGCTTACTGGCATTGGCAATGTTGACAGTTAGTGTTACTAAAATATTCGAGTTCAGTCATATGTGCAAAATATGTAACAACAAACGTCAATACGAGTGTAAGCAATTTTAGCGAGGGTAGTTTGTAATAACTATGGCTATAAGGAATATGTCCAGCACAACTCCTATGACTCACCCCTATGACCCGAAAAACAAAAGTCACATTTTGAGTCGAATAAACAATTCAACGATCAGCACAACTTGCCATTCTAAATTATTTGCCAAAAGCGAGCAACAAATAATAAATAAATGATTGTGCCCCATGCCCCATAAAAAATCGACAAGGTTGGCAAAAATACAATGCACAAAGTAATTTTAGGCGTACAATTCGAACTAGCGACTGGTTAGACTTCATAACGACTGATGTCCAGCTCCAGACAGAAACAGTTCATTGAAATGCCAGGCGACGAGCGTTGAGCACAATGAAAATGTTTGAGATAGCACAAAGACCATACAAGTGGGGTGGCAAGGACTCGCATTTGGGATAGAGGGGTCTTCGATGATTTCTGCTAACTTTGCACAATTGTACTTTATTATTGATTAGGCGCGTTTGTTTAGCTTTGGTCAATAAAAACGAACATTTTTCGGTTTGAGCGTCATTAAGCTGCAAAATTATTATTAAGGGTTAATTTAAAGCAAATGAGAATATATTTTATTAAGGGTAAGTTTATATATTATTTTAGGTTTCAATTAAATAACATGCGTCGTATCAAGCGTGCTGTAAAATAATAAACAATTTCTGTAAAGCTTAGAGCACTACAGCCCAAGAAGAAGCCCACCAGACCGCCAATGTAAACTGAGGAGGAAAAGTAATATTAATAGTTAAGCTGCAAATGCAAATCTCAAAGAAAGTCTTACCCAAGACATCCGCAAAGGAGAAGAGCACATCTCGGCGCAGCTGCATTTTGGGATAATCAATAATGCCCCATTGTAAATTAGCGCCCAGGAACCAGACGCGCGACCTCTAAGTGAGTAGAAGAGAGTGAAAGAGAGATACACAGAAAAAAATTATAAAATATAGCAATAAATTTAATAATATATGCACTATTTTTTAAATATAAATTTAATTTGCTTTAATAAATATAGGAATTTGTCATTATTATTTTTTTTATTTAATATTATATATTTTTTTCAGTTGTGTGTGCAAATAGCAGCGGCAACAACATCATAACAGGCCAAGTAAGCTGAAATTATTATTAAATGCAAAAACTTTGGCCACATCCAGCGTGAACAGAGCAGCGCTGAAAGTTAAACAAAAACTTTACAGTTGCCGACGCGGGCCGAACTGAAATAATTGCATATTTCAAGGCGTTGTGCCAGCGACGAACTTTTGTGCTTATTATTTTTTACTGCCACTGCGTGAAACAACAACAAAAACAAGAATTTTTGGGTGTTTGCTCAAGTTCAAATAGCCAAGTAAGGAAGAAGATACATGGTGATTCTCTTTAGACCCTGTACAAATTTAAAAATTGCTTGAGATTTGCGTATAATGTGCAGAAAGAGGCGTGGCAGACTAAACCTATGAATTGAGTCCATCTATCAGTCTTGGTTGTATATTCTAATTACAGTTTAGTCTTACACAGTCGGAGTATTTGATTTTATATAGTATATAAGAAGTTGAGAGTTTATTCCCCGCACATTCCGGAATATTTTCAAATTTCCCTTCATTTGTTTAAATGATCACAATGAACAGAGTCTCACACTGCTTGTTATGCCGGACTGTACTTTGCGTCTTTCTTTTTAGTTGAAATCATTTTGTCGAGTTTTAACGAGCGCTAGATGGCGCTGCTTGGGTTGTAAACATTTTTAAAGCCCATTGTCTAAAATGGCAAAGTTCCGTTTTTTTTGTGCTTTTGTTTAGCGTTTATTTTTATTGTAATGAAGATGCTACTTACATAGGATTGTACAAAAAAGTTGGAATCATCACAGTTGGACAAGCAATTGCAATTGATTTTATATTTATCCGATTTCAATGAGATTATTTCGCCTGATGTAAAAAAGAAAATATTTGTGGTAAAATTTTAGCGAAATATAAAAAAAGATAATATACCAACTGTAAAAAGCACAACTAAGATATTTTGCAAATATTTAATTAACACTATTTACTTAATTGTTTTTAATGCAACCTTTTAACATAGTATTTATTTTCACAACATATTTAATGCCACTCCGTAGCTTCATCCGAAGTGCAAACAATTTTCAATATTAATACCCAACTGGCTGCATTAATATCCAGACACACATAATTTCCTTTTTTTGCACACTGACCAACTTCAACTACACAAATTATAGTCACGTACTGCATTAAAATATTAAAAAATATTTATATGCTGATGAAATTTGCAGCAACAACAAAAGCGTATTTTAATACAAACGCAAATATTTGCATGTGCGACGAATTTACATTAAAAACAAATGAGAAAAAAAATAAGTGCTCACGTTTAATTTTGGCCAGGCAGCCAATGCCTTCCAGGCCGCATATGGGCAAGCGACGTCCATTTCGCACTGAAAAAAAAGGACAAAAAGGGAGACAGAGAGATAGAGACTATTAAAGCAAATTTGCGAGGCGTTAAGCGACCAATTAAGTGCCAACTATGTTAGTACAAGGATATGCAAAAGGATGCGAAAATGCTTACAGCGATTGCGATAGAAGTGCGGCACACAGCCGCAGACTCGTAAGGCGAAGAACATTCGACACTCGGAGAGGCACAAGCCAAAGCTATAGATTGGCACAGTCTGCATATCTTCGGCCTCATACTGAAAGCGACACTGCCGCTGCTTAGTGGTAAAACTGTAAGTAAATAAAAAAAATAATTTAATTAAGCTATTAAACCGCTACAAGGAGAGAACTACGATGGGCTCATCGATTTGGCTGCAATTTGCATATGTTGTAGCCTTATATATATTAAGTGGTTCCTTATACTGCCTTTACGCGACGGCAAAGGCTTCGTCCTTAAAACGCATTTAAATTTTGGCCTTACTTTCCTAAATTGCAACAAGTTCTGGTAATTTAAACATCTAAAGCAGACTAGTCGTTAGAGCAGCAACAAACTGATGCAAGGATGCTGCCTCCTGTGGTTGCTACTAAGGCTGCTTCGGCTGATGAAATTATCTTAATTTATTGAAGATTATATATACAAGGACCAGCTCTGCCAGTTTAACAATTAAGTTGCTATTTCTGGCAACTATGAAATGAATTAGCAACTTTTTTTTTTCCTGTATCAATTTAAGCAACTTTGTAAAAAAAAAGATTTTTTTTAGTATTCGTTCGCATTTTAGCTTCTTTTATACCTTTGTGAAGTGGATTGAAAAAATTACGATTAGAAAGACATCGGAACTTGTAATTAACTCATTTGCTCATTTGGTAAATGTACTCATATCATATACCTCTTTGACTTTTGTATGTGCGCATGTGTAAAAGCAGATGAGCAGCTGAACTCATGCAACTCTTGCTGTCTTTGTTTTGCTTGCCAAAGTCGACTGCGCTGCTTCCATGCATATTTTAATTTCGGCTTCGACTGCTGAGAGTGTAAAACCAAAATGGCGGCGTTGTCAAATTGCATTGGCGGCCTCTTTGACTTTTGTATGTGCGCATGTGTAAAAGCAGATAAGCAGCTTAATCTACTCAGCTATTGATGTCTCTGTCTTGCTTGCTGCCAAAGTCAGCTGCGCTGCTTCCATGCATGCGTATAACCAAAATGGCGGCGATGACAAATTGCATTAGCGCCAGTGCTGTCAGATTAGCAATTAAATTGCTAAATTAAGCAATTAAGTTGAAAGGTTATAATAAATAGATCATCCTATAATACTTTCAATCGTATAATAAGAGAAAATAATAATTAGTCATAATAATAAACTCAAATGGCTAGATGGCCACTTAGGTTTACAATTATATTAACAATTCATATGATATGTAAAACAAATCCAGATTTGGTTAAAGCCAGCAGTGTTGCTTCTAATGCCAATGCTTTATATATTTTTCTCGAAACTTATATTTTGCTATACTTACTTTTGTATATCAAATTGACTCAAAGGATCTACTCACGCTCTGGCCTCTTCGTTCGTGTAAATCTCCAGGGCAATTAGTTCCACTGTGGTATAATCACTTTCAGGAAAGGTATAGCGTTGCTTAGATATGTTGGGCACATCGCCTGCACCATGAAAGTAAACATCATAGGCTGTGGATAAATTGATAATCTGCGCATAGATTTCGCCATCCAAGGGATGCACTGTAACCCGATCGCCATGATCCAAAATGCTCCAATCATTCGACCGCCAATAGCTGCAAATATAAAAACACTTTATTATTTATTCGTAAGGAAGTTTTGTATATTTGCCAATTACTCAAAGCTATTGTATTGGGCTACGAGCGAGTTAACCGAATGACAAATACCAAACTCCGTTTGTGTTTCATAGATGAACATTTTGACGGCGGCGCCGCTGCTGATTTCCGGCTCAAAAGCCCATTTCAAGTCATAGAGTATATCCAAATATTTGCCGCTGTCAATGCCAAACGATTTGTTCAGCGGCAAACTTTCCAAATTGTCATATGTGAGACTAGCAAGTTTTACAATAAAATCACGGAAATCCTCTTTATCCTCCTCATCCTCAAAGTGCTCGCTATGAGCGCTGTCCATGGAAAAGAAACAATCGCACATATGAATGCATATAATGGGAAAAGTCTCTGAGCTTACATCATATAGTCCTCCACTTTGAGTTCATCAATGCGCTTATGGGGACAGACTGTCAGTGAGGGGAAGCTGGTATTCCACACCAGTTTGTTGCGATCCATCGAGATGACCATGGGCGAGGTCTGAAAGCGTTGCCAAGTGCGATGACTCAACGAGATGATGCTGAAGAGCGCAACAATGATGAAGGCAAACCAGAGCATGCTATTAAAATATTAAAAAGAATAGCAAGTCTCATGCCAGATGATAAACGAGTGTGAAGAAAATTTATATTTCTACGATTCTTTTTTCATTTCGCATTTGTCGTGTGCATTGTGGCAATGCACATAAAAATCTATTGCGTGTAAATTTTTGGTAGCAAGAATTATGGCCAACTTTTTGGCCAAAGAGTCAATGAACGGCTGGCGACACAACCCTTTACGGAAAAGCGCGACAGACAAAATGGACACACACACACATATGCACACACACACACAGACAGGAGTAGTGGAAATCCTTGCTGTCATCACACAATGATGACATTTTAACGCAGGCAATGGCTCACACACACAGAATGGCCGCGGCCTTAACAGCTACTTGGCTTTTTATTTGTATACACTTTGATATCTTAGGGTGTATTAATGTTGTCGAAAGGTATGTCGTCATTTACAGACAAGCTGTTTGAATAAGTCCGACTAACTTCATGAGCTGCATGATCTCAGAGATCTTCAGCTACCAAATGTAGCTGCTTCAATATCAGATCGAGTCTGTTTTAAGTTTCTAAACTTTCTAATTGCAAAAGATTAGCTTTATAATTGCAACACTTATGTGTGATTTAATTGTTTAAAAAAGTTTAGAGATATTCATTCGTTTGTCGCACTTCTGAACTCAAAGTGTATACGATGTTTGCTGCTTTCAACTTTAATTACACGCTTGCTTTTTTTTAATTTACAAAAATATTTCACTTTAAATTATTTGAAATAGTCAGTCGGTTTGTTTTTATGACGAAACTTGGCATGCAAAAATGTTTGCTACCAAAAATTCTTTTCTACATATTATTACATCGTAAATGTCATATATGTCAGTCGCTGTCTGGCTGTCTATCTGTCTGTCTGTCTGTCGCTCCGTCATTTGGCATTTGCTTTCTCTTTTGCCTTTGCTTTGTTTCATCATCTTGTCAGCACTCATATGAGCTCCATATATGAAATTTGTGCGTGAATGAAGCTCAGTGATGCATGCGCATGTTGAATTAAGTGATATATGTAAGGATGCTGAGGGGGGTATAAGTCTATAGTTTTCCACAGACATGTCGGCATGTTTTGCTACCATTTACAGCTTACAGCTGCTATAAGCAGTGCTCTGGCATTCATTTCAAAAATTAAAGTACATTTTTTTCAGTGCGTCAAGTAAAAGTGAAGCCGTTCCATGAAGTTGGGAGTAGGTTACGCCAGCTTTATGAAATGTATTCACTTATTTGAAGCAGCACTTATGATAATATGATATATAATATCTATAACGCATACCTGGAATTCCTACAAAGCCTACAGCTAAGTGCAAAGAGTTTCGACCATGGATCAGATTTTATATGTGCACATTTTATTATTTATTAACCTAAGAAATAATTCTTGAGCGTGCTAAGCTGATAATAATTTAAAAACGTATTAAGCAATCAAATGGCTTCGTTTAAGCAACTTGTATTCCTGGTTATGAAACCAACTACAAACTCATTTAGTTTAAGAAGTAGAGTAGGACTGACTTGAATATAATTTCTTATATATTTTATGTTATTATATTGCTTACAGCTTTTAGCTATTTTAACAACAATTCTAATTTGTAGCAAAATTTAATACAAGCTTCTAAAAAGTTCGTTGTTATAATTATTAGAATTTCTAACTAATCTACAAAACTGTTGAAAAGGCTTTTACTATTTTGTACTAACATCGCTCATTACCCATGAAATACAGTTATGTATTTGTAACTTGGCTACGCTAATATATCATAATTATTGTTAGTTTGCGAGTCGCTTAGTCGTTATTTATTTTTTGTTGGCGACATTCAACTTTTTGCGCTTTTGAAGTAAAATAATTTTTATGCTATGACCCGTAGATCTAAATAAATCAAAGTGAAGTGCATGAATAAAAATGGTCATGAATAAACCAAAATTGAAGCAATCACAAATCATTTTGTTATGGAGGAGTGAGTTACGCAGAGGTGTTTGGATTTTTGCTGGGGGGAGGGGGAGGTGGAGGTTGTATTAATTATAGCCAAGCTTTGCGTGCTGCACACAATTTCCACTCACTCCCCTCTCGCTCACGCTCTACACGCGCCAGCATATGGAAACACCTGTCACTTTCAGTCAAACACACACACACACACACACAGAGAGACACACTCATACATATATACACAAATTGTAATAGAGCTGGGCAGCTGTAGTTGCTATTGGAGTGCGGAGTCTGCGTCTGGCGTAGTGTCAGGACTGGGCTATGTTATCCACTAATTAACCCTCAGCTGCTGGTTTCGGCTTTGGTCCATTTTTATTATGCTGACAGTAGAGACATATGGAGCTACTCTGCCTCCTCCTCCTCCAGCACTCTTGGCCACTTGGAGTGTGTGTTACCAATTTAAGCCTTGCCAGGCATGCGGTGTAATCCTGTTTGTCATGTCATGTCAGTTTTAAGGATTTATTGCCTCGCACCACAAATTCCAGCAAACGGCAAAACAAATCCAAGCGCAAACATGCACAAAAATTTATTTCTCGTGTCTAGAATTGGGCAGCAGCCCACTCCCACTCCCACTCCCACACTCACCACCCCCTTCATCAGCTAAGCGGTCAAAACGTCACTGATATGTAGCTTTGGATGCTGCACGTGCGAGTGCTTTAGAGTATTTTAAGGCCTTGACTTACAGTTTTTGTAGGCTTAAGTTTGCACTTTCCAAAACTTTGCTAAACCGACCGAGCAGCGAAAGTGAAAGCAGCATGAAAGTTTTGGCGGCTGCGGCTTTAGTTTAATTAAGGTTGCAAATTAATTGCTTGGAAAAGTTTATTATTAAAATGTGGCTTGTTGCCTGGTTGAGCTGATGGCAAGTAGTTGCTAAGTGGAAAAGAGTTAAAGGTCCTTTACTTCCCAAAGCAATAGACAACTGAGAAAGAATGAAGCAAGCGATTGATTGGAAGATCGTTCAGAGGCGACACAGGTAAGAAGAGGCAATTAAAATAATAAATATACTAAGAATATGGAACCAGCTTCGCTTTATGAAATCAGCTCCACCACAACCACAAATGCTGCTTTGCTTACTCAAAAACTACACATCGGCGACATTGGCAATTGATTTTCAAAAGCATTGCCGCATTGCGTTGACAGCAACGGGGGATTGATACGAAATCCTGGCTGCCTTAGAGTGGAAACCAAAAACTCACCGCTCGACAAAGTTCAGACCGAATTTGGCCATATAGACAAAGCCATGTATGGAGGAGCCCTGCAGAAACTCAATTATGAACGCTTGCAACTTGGCCAGGCACACAGTGCCGCTTGCTCTGTGGTCATCTTGCTCCTCTGCCCCATCCCGTTCCCCTGCGCCTTCGCAGTTCGCTCGCCGGAGTGTGCGCTGCCAAAGCGCCGGACGCCGAATACTGCGCACGCTGCGCGGCGGCGGCTTACGCTGACTAATGGCAATGTGTTCATCATTAGCATTTCCATTTCCATTTCCATTTGCCGTTCTCGTCAGCGTACTAAGCAAGCTGCGATTATGCTGATGATGCCGCTGGGCCGTGCCGGGAAAAAGCAGCAAGCCTGGACCAGCTTTAGCTCGTGTCGCCTCGCTGTCCATTGATGTCAATGGTGGCGAGTTCTCGTAGGCTGCGTTTTTCAATTCGTTGGAGACTTCTTGCATTTTACCTGAAATTATAAAGCAGTGAGTGCTCGTGTTCGTTCTTAATGCGCTTTTAATAAACATTTTCATCACTATAATCCGTTTAATATAATTATTTGCACATTATAATTCACAACTGCTCTTTATAGCGCTGTCGTGCTCCACGTCAAACAGACATATGTCAGTCTTTTATATATTGTAAATCAGTTTACTCTTCATTAAGCATGAATACGTTGTTTTAAATATGCGCTCAATGCAATTTCTGGTCATTTCTTTTTTTAAGCCTTCTGCCCACCTCGGGCGCACATGATAAATCATTATTGCGTTTTTAATGCCATGTAATGTATGTCAATATGTTCATAGCCTGCGTACTTGTTCAACAAATGGTCTGTGATGATGTCAAATGAATGCCTTGTTCCTTGCCTCAAAGGCAAGGATGTGTCATTTAACAAATAAGCGATGCCTGATCGACTTTAACCAAACGCTTATGGCATACCCTAATGTTATATAGTTTAATTTTCTACATTGCTTCTAATTGTCATTGCTTTTTATTAAGTTAATTTCTGTTGGAATTTTATAACCAGAGTAGAAGCAAACCAAATGATCCCTTGATTTCAAAATTTGTATGTCAAGTCAATTTTTTAAAGCTTGTGGAACTGTTGGATTCCTAAGTCAGTGCACGCTTTAGTTATTAACAATTCAAAGTTTTATTTCATGGCATTTGTTAAGCAAACTGGGGCTGAACATTTTATTACTTATCTGAAGTATAAAATCGTAAATTGTAATAAAGCACTTAATTTATAATTTATATTTATATTTACAAATATATTGTGTATAGCATATTTAGAAAATTATTTAATTGCTAAAAACTTTTATATTTAAAAATGTTGGCTATGTTGGAATTACTTCATACTAATGTTTTTTTTAAGAAAATGCTTGGATGCTTGAAGAAAAACCTTAGAAATTAATGGATTGTCTAAAAGCAAATGCAAAGCTGAATATATTTATATTTAAATAAATAAATCAGCTCTGCTTGGAGAAGACTGCTCGCTTTAATAATCGCATAGCCTACAAAGTAGCCGGCAAAGAAATTGAAAATATATCTGTCAATTGCTTAAATCTAGTGAATTACTTGCTGTTCAAAAAGTTATTTAATGGATATGCGTTTGTATTTGTGCAGCAAGTGCTGCCGGCGCTGCTTATGGGATGAACTATCGGATCAGGAGCATCGCTGTCAACGCTGCCGACTGCCGGACAAGGACTGCATCATTTGTAATCGCAGATTCGAGCCACGAGAACACAACGAGCAGCATTGCAACCGCTGTGCATTTCACATGAAGCGCTACAGCAAGCCGTACTTATAATAATCAGCCGATGTAAAATCGAACTTTAAGCAAACAATTGTACATCAATAATTTACATCAAGCAAATGAGAGTAACCAGAGCAACTGCACTGGATGCACTGAGAGCAAAGTCTTTCTCACCGCTGCTATTGAGGTAATATTTTTGAGCTATACAATTCTTAACTTACAAGTATGTTAAAAAGGATTGTTTATAATTTTTAATAAACTAGCTGCTTGCACATGAAATTTTTGCTAAAAACGGATGCAATATATATATTTTTATTTTAAAATTTGTAGCTGTGACTTGGCTACGCTTATATAACAAAGTTATTTAGTTTGCGAGTCGCTTAGTCGTCATTTATGATTCAACTTTTTGCGCTTTTGACATGAAATCAAAGTAAACTTAATAGATTATACAAAAGCGAATACCAAGTTGTTTATTTTTGTATTTAAATAAATAAATCAGCTCTGCCTGGAGAAGACTGCTTGCTTCACTTTGAAAAAACTTATAGCCTACAAAGTAGTTTGCAACGAAATTCAATTGCTTGAAAATCATTTTACTTGCTGTTAAAAAAGTTATTTAATGGATCTGCGTTTGTATTTGTGCAGCAAGTGCTGCCAGCGCTGCTTGTGGGATGAGCTGTCGGATCAGGAGCATCGCTGTCAACGCTGCCGCCTGCCGGACAAGGGCTGCATCATTTGCTGTCGCAGATTCGAGCCACGCGAGGTCAACGAGCAGCATTGCAAGCGCTGTGATTTTCACGTGGTGCGGCATGTGACGGATCAGACGCCGCCGCCGCCGCTGAGCTTGGAGCTGGAGCAGGACTCGGATGCAGAGCTGGAGCTGGCGATGGCTGTGCCGCGTCCGGTGCCGCCGCCATACGAGCGCGATGAATCGCCCATAAGGCAGCATTCGGTGGCGCAACGCTGGGAGCAGATCAAGCAAGCGATTGGCATATAGAATTGTAATTTTAAATAAATCGCTCAACTGGCTGCCATTAACTTGAAGCGCTGCAGCAAGCTGTACTTATTATAATCAGCGTCTGTAAAATCGAACTGGCCATTGGGCCTTAAGGCAAACAATTGTGCGGCATGTTGCATGCAACATCAAAAGGTTTTTGCGCCGAGCACACAGTGCACAGTGCTTAAACTGGATTAAAATTTCATTTAAATTTGCATTTAAATGAGTGCAGCCGCATTCAAAGTGAATGCTTCGACCTCGCTTCGGTCCAGCTGCCCAGCCGCCCAGCATCTGAGAATCAGCTCTTTGTGCTGCAGCGAGACAGACGCAGGGCATTGAGGCCGCCGCCCACATGAGCTACATTAAAAACGGGCTTACATACTTTTATTTATTTATTTTTTCTTTTACATGGCCAGTTGATTACCTTTGCCAGCTGATATGCGCTGTGACCAGTGGGCGTGGCCGCGTGGGTGGCGTTTATAGCTCAAGCAGGCTCCGCTGATCTGCTACTGCCTTTTAATAAGCCCTATTTAAATATGTATATTTTACAATTAAATAAACGTGCTTTATGCTCTTGCGCTGCTGCAAACTGAAGGCAAGCAGGAGTATGTTAATTAAATTGCCTAAAGGACATTTTAATTGGCCTTCACTTTTGTGGGCCAAGCGGCGGCTTTAAGTGCTCGCAATGCAGTGGCGATTTAATTTATTATATTATTTTATTATTATTTATATTATTATTATTTATAATTATTAAAATATTTATATACACACACACTTGCATTTTCGTTTGTTGTTTGCTGTTTGTTTAGCGAACTAACAAATTTTCCAATTTGTTTCTTGATTTTTTTTCACGCCAATTTCTTGGCATCGCCGCCTTTGTGGCTGCTGACATTTGTTTTATTTATTCGGTTTTATGTTTTTGTCTGACTGTTTGTCTGACTGTCTATCTGTTATAGCCACCCTATTGCCTATTGCGCTTTGTTCTACGGCGGGTTGCGTGAAATCACGAATGAATGAATGACTGCCCCAGCAACCGCCATGAATATTCATGGGCAATGCCACTAGAAACAACAGCTAGCAACACAGCTTGCATTTCCGCCAACAATTCACAGCGTCCACACAGCGGCAGTTACAACAAATTCAGAGCATCGCGACGCTTCGATGCTCTATCAATGCATAAAAATATGAAAATAATAAAAGTTCACTGCACGTTGGCCAATTGAAATTCTAGCGCTTTTCAAATGCTTTGACATTTCTATTGCTTTGCTTAAATATCTTGCAGAACATTCAGCGTTCAGTTTAAGCTTCGATGCAATATTTTATCTATAAGTTGCTGCTGTGGCGCAGCTGTTGCTTGGCAAGATGTTGCAAATTGCTTGGTTGCATGTTGCTGCTGTTATTGTTGCCTTAGCCAACATTGTGCGGTTGTGTGTGTGTGTGTATGTGCCACAGTTTCTTGCGCTGTAAAGTAGGCAAGTAGTTTTTGCTGATATTGAACAGGAAATTTAATTCACCCCAGCGATCTCCCTACTCGCAAGATCTCCTTTTTTTTTTTTTTTTTTTCATCTTTTAGATTCTGAGTAATCTTTATTATTATTTTATTATTCCTGGGAATCGTGCGTTGATGACATGAACTAAGTGGGATAAACTATATAACATTACAAAAAGGGTAATAGGAGTTTGCGAGTAGGAGATCGTGGGATGGAAGATTCCTAGTTACCTTTGTTGTTTAATTGTTTTAAGTTTTAGTCCCATAGGTTATGTTCATACGAGACTGAACGATTCCCAGTGAATAAATGAAATAAAAAAAAAAAAAAAAGGAAATTTAATTAAATGCGCTTTTGTTATCAGGCCATAATTTAGTATGGACCACACAACTTACAGTTGCCTGGCTGGATGAACTGCTTTGGTGTCACTCTGCTCTGGTCTGTAGTTCCCGTTACGGCGCTTGCTAACGAACTGTAACTGTAATCACCGGACCTGCTGCACTTGACTTTTGTACATTTCGGTCATTTGTGTTTTAAACCAACACATTTTTGGTAGCCTACAGTTGGCCCTCTCATGAGAAACTTGTCAGCTGCTCGATTCGTGTTGATTGCTGCGGCACAATCGCAATCGCATTTGTCATAGACACACACACACACACACACAGAGACGCATACACGCACGTAACTTTCGTGCTGATTGCGATGCCTTGCTGAATGCAGCAAGGCAGAGATTGTATTGATTTTTCAGCGCTAATTACTAAGAGCTCAAGAGCAGCATGCGAGAGAGAGAGAGAGAGAGAGAGAGAGAGAGGGAGGAGAGAGTGATGGAGAAAGAGGAAGCGAGAGAGAGAGAGAGAAGAGTAGAGTTTAAAATTAATTGCGGCTGATAGTTAAGATCTGTTCAGGCAGCAGCTATTGCATGATTTTGATTTTCAGCGCTGCATTCACTAATCGCTGTAGCTGCAACTCAAGGCGTCGTCAAGTTGCATAAACAGATGCGCCTGCTTTGAATTTGTGGCTTAGCATTGGAAGTTGTACAAGATACATATAGATAAATGATCGAATAAGTTAAACAGCAACCAACATATCTTGCAATATATTAAATTAAAATGACTAATGCTTACTTTAAGCAAATGTAAGAAACAATCGAGCAGAGTAAAGACTAAAGTAATAAATTAAAATAAATTAAATAAATTATTTTTATTAATACTCTGCGTTAAATAGTTAGCCAATCAATTTGACCATAGACTGCGAAACTCACCTCAAACACTTATACTCACCATAGCGAGCTATGCGATTGAGTCACAAGTGCAAGCGAGCACGCAATACTTTTTGCTTGACTTTAAGCTTAGTTGGCTTTTGTTCTACACACTAACTATTTGAAAATAAGCTGTAAAAATTGTTAATTAATTTACACAATTTTCTAAACCCACCAAAAATGTATTGGATCAATGGCTTGTGTGAAACGTTCAACTTTAGCAGCATATTCGAAGCATTGGATGAAGTGGAGCAGCCCAAGGCGTCGAAGGGCAAGCGACAGAGTAAAGAATCTAAGCAGCAACAGTCGCTAGTGGACAATCGTTGCTTCAAGGTGACCATGGAGCTCGTCTTCAAAGGATTCAGCATACTACTGATACTGAACTGCTTGGAATTTGTATTTGTGCGAAATATTGTATTCAATGTGCACTTTGTGTTTAACTCGCTATAAACTTTAAGCAACCAAATCTTGTAGCTTAAGTAATCTTTGATTTTGCACCCACTGCGGTTAGCCAGCAGGCGCTTTCACTGCAGCTGCATAAATTTTACATTTGTTTCCTTTCAATTTAACAATGTGTACTTATGCTATTGTTTTCGCTTTCAGCAAAGTAGAAAGAGCGAGAGCGAGAGCTCTTTTTCACGCAATGGCTGCTCACATTTTTTGCCTTTTGCCTGATTTCGCAATATTTATGATTAGCAATTTATTATTCATCATTTCCCAGTGTGCAAACAACGAGCAGCAAGAAACCCACCAAATCGAATGATGTGCAGCAATAACTCTTGAGCTCAACTTCCACACCCACCCCACCCCCCCTTGAGTGGGATTACTTGGGTGGAACTTGTAACGCCATTAACTTGCACTTAATTTGATTAACAAAAGCCGCTGTTTACATGCGCTGCCATCAAATCTATCACAAAAATTTTGCGCTCAAAGCGAAAGATTTGCAAAGCGTGTACTGAGCATAATTGATAGGCAAGTGGGTGGGTGGTGGGTGGGCTTTGTGTGCCTTGAATGCTTACAGGCAGCTTAGTAGGTGATTTGACTGAATTATTAATGATATTTCTCTGCAGGTTAAAGTAATGTATATTGATTTGCATATAAGCTGCGATATATATAGAGATTGCATGCTGTTTTTATTTACTATTTTTAAAATGATTTTTAATCAGAATAAAAATTTAGCTTTTACATTTCTTATATTGAGCGTCTGCCCTGCAGTTATTATGCGAATTCATAATAAATATATGTGTATGGGAAGCTGTTTGTAGTTGGGATTACTGTTCCATATAACGCAGGCTGAAATATAAAGCGGAGCCAACAAGAGACAAACGATGTGCTTCGGGTCAACGTTTAATTGAGATATTTGCTTACATATTTGAATGCTAACTGCCATTATAAATTCAACAGAAGCTGATGAGGTAAGATGACTACAAGTTTAGCAATTCAGGCAACTTTCAAAAAAATGCAGAACTTGTTTAAAATGCTGTTATTAGTATTGTAATTTTAAATTTTCTTTTATCAATTTTAGCAAATGGTTCAGAAAGACATCGGAACTTGTACTTAAGTTGCTCACTTTTGACGACCTTTTTTTCTTCTCTTGAAATGTAAACTTATCATATTAGCTTATCTGATAAGCAAAACAAAAAAGACTTATTAAATATTTATTAATTTATCATTTTTTCTGGCATTTATTTCATAATTTTTAGAAACTTTAAGCAGTTTTTTTTCCACTTCTGGTAAGCAAATTTTGCATCTGTTGGCTACAACTTTTCCTAAGTAAATACAACCTCTGCTGAGTTGAAAACCAATTTGTTCCAGTAAATTAAAAATTGTTCAATTATTGTTTTAACGGTCTGTAAGAACAATTGTATGTGTTTTGTTTTAATTAAACAATAGTGAAGTCGAGAAAATATAATAAAAATGCTTCAAAACATAACTGACATGAGTCTAGTCAGTAAATTAATTAGTGAAAAAAACGGTGACCATAAGCGATGCACAATCAACATTGATGGACCATTTTAAAAAAATTATTTATTGTATTATTTTCATAGCCATAACTTTACCTTTTGTTCCTTGTCACTTTAGTCGTAACATAGCAGGAACTGGGAAGCCAAAAAAAAAATGAAGAAGTTCTTAAGGATTATTATAATTAATATGAATAACAAACAATTATTCTATAAGAAACTTCAAATATGCATATTTTAAAATTAAATTCTATGCATAAAGCTTATCAACTGAGACTGTTTGCTACAGTAAATAAAATAAATAACAATTGCTTAATACTTATTTCAACAGTAGCTCAGGCATATAAGTATGTAATAAATTCCAGTTTACTTATTATCCATACCAATACACTTCTGCATATGTTTGTGTGCCATTAATTAGCGCCTCAAATATTTGCAGCACATTTAGCAAGCAATAAATAGAATTCTTTCAATATTGAAGACAGCGGATGCTTTGCATAAAATTTAAATAGCAATTTGCAATTACATTTAAATGGGAGTACAGTAAGTATACGCCACATGTTGTTTCGCCTTACATAACCTCACTTATGGCCTGCAAATCTTTATGGCATATTGTTTTTTGGGTGTTTGAATAAAATGTCATGCGGAATTGAAGTGATATTGTCACGAGAGAACAACCCCAAGACACAGACACAGACAGCGGCAAATGCCAATAAATTTGTTGTTGGCTTCAACATTCGATTATTTGAACACTTGAGCACAAATTTTGTGTGAGGCCATTTTGCATATAGAGCAACTTACATTTGTTGTAGCCCCACTTGAGAATGTAGCAATAAGCAGTTGCATATGTCGCGGACGCCATTTAAGAATGAGTCGTTGCCATAAATATTATGGATGGGCGTGGCAAACGCCCATACGCCCATTTAGCGGCATGGACAGATGATTGCGACAAGCGGATGTAAAACCTTGGCAATGACAGTACCAAAAACTCCAAGCCAAGCCAACAATGTCTGGCCTGTTATGCAAATGTCCAACTATAGACATACACACACACAGACACATGTGTGCACGTGTGTGTGTGTATTGACGTCTGTTTATATGCAAATCTTTTATTTCTGTCTCGCCGCGACTCGCTGCTTTCTTCTTTTATTTCCGCTGCAGCGCCGCCTGTTTTATTTCTTGCATTAAATTAACATCAATAAAATGTGTCGCTTGTAGTCGTATTTTGTTTTTCCGAGTGTGCTGACTGTCCTGTGTCCTGCACTTGCCTCTCTGCCGCATAAGTCGCAGCTAATGTCAACATGTGCTGTGATTTGTCCACGCCGAGGGTGCACTTGCCAACACAATCATTTATTATTTTTACTTTCAAGTCATTTGCATGCGAGGGTTGCCAAACGACAAACGAATTTGCTTACGAAGGCCTAGAGGGTGCAAAGCAAGAGCAGCTGGAGAAGGAAAGTGAAAAGGCTAAAGTAAAATATTGAACTTTTTAAATTAATTGAAGCTTCACAGCCTGCAGGCCTAAGCAATTAAATCGAAGCTACAATTGGAATAATAATAATTTAAGCTTGTTCCATCAATTGGCCTTTGCTAGTACGTTCTAAATTAGTTAAAGTAAATAGTTATTGTATTGTAGATAATATTATATGTGTCGGAGAATGTAATATAAGAAGTATTTAGAAATGCGCGGATAATGTTTGACCGTTAGTATGCGATTCAATGTTAGGCCCTGGTAGTGTGGGACTCTGAAGCATCGTTAGTGATGGAAAAGGATGAAAGGTCACCTAATCTCAGTAAATGACAGCTAAGCAACGTGAAGTTGGCTTGAGCTGTTGACACGGTGCAATCGCTCTATATATAAAAACAAGTTAATATGGCTACATATAACAATAATGACACCATCTTGGGAGACACCACCAATCCATTTCCGACATGTTTATTTTACACTAATCAACCAATTTGATGGTTATAAAACGTAGAGTCTGGCAATAGTGACAAACAAGAAAGAAAACGAAAATAACAACAAATTTGATTCATGGCTGGGTTGGATGAACTGAGAGAAGTCCAGAGATTGCTTCTGCAGTTCCTGGCCCTTTTTGTGATGAGTGTCATCATTGACATCATCATCTGGAACATCTTGTCAAGCTGAGCTACAGGCACTGACATTTTGTTCGTCTGGAACATTTGCTTCACAGCCTCAATTGCTTTGGCTACTAAACAATTAATACGAAGCTACAATTGAAATAAGAAGTGAAGCTTGTTCTATGTATCAGTTGGCCTTGGCTAGTACGTTCTAAATTAGTTAAAGTAAATAGTTTATATATGAAAATGACCACGACGGGTACGACGGAATGGATTCATTTCTATCACGATACAACAACCAGGCGGCCGCATAAGATCGAGATGGAGAACCTCAATCTGTATATACTGTTGGCAGTGCTCTTGTGTGTTGCGCTCTGGTTTGGATGCTGCCTATTTTGTATTTTCTGTGGTGATGGCTGGTGGTGTTGTGCCGGTGCCGAGGACTGGAATTGGGCTTACTAAATGACTAAATCTAGTTTAGTTTATAACAGAGAAATATCAGCCAGTCAAGACTTTTGTATAAATAAAGCAAATATTATGCGGCATAATTCCGTGTGCTCGGGTGTGGGCGTGACAGCAAATAAACAAGGTCATGCAATATTAATATTTATGCAACAAATATTGAAAGTAAAGTAAGCAGAGCCGAAGCTCATGAGGGCGATTCGTATATATCTAAGTGAAATGCTGAAAGATTGATGACCAGTCGAGCAGTAGCTCTCTATATATATGTGTTTGTGTGTGTGTATGTGTGTGTTAGTGTTGCTGGCACGTTTATAAGAATTTATGGCAATGCTGCGTATACGCAATATTTATATTTATGTATTATGAATCAATGCGTAGCGTGCAAAATCTTATATGTACATCTACACTGCCTGGCATATCCTGCTCTAGAGTGGAGAGTGTGTGGGGTGGGGGGCGTGTCGGCACTAAAACAAAAGGATAACAATAACTTTTCGGGCAGTCGGCGAACGGTCCATGGGGGCGGATTATGCGTTAGCTTCCGTTGCCTGCTTTATTTATATAGCATTTCTTTTTTTCCTGTTCTGGCTGTTCTGACTGTTGGGCGTTTACTTCCTCTACCCATAAAAATTGCATGAAAATGTAAGACAACAATCATAGTAGGCATCATGACTGAAGTGAGGAGGGGGGGGGGGGGGGTGGGTCGGCTAGCGCAATGTTTGACTTTTAATGCCAAATATTATGCCATTACAATCAAGTTTACGACTGCAATTCGGCCACATTGCCCGAGTGCCAATGAATATGATGATGACCAGGCGATGATCAGCGTTTAAGATGATTATTATGATTGCATTTGCTTTGCTCACACACACACACATAAAAACTGAGGAATAGACAAGTATCTGTGCATGTCCAACAATCGAGACATGGCTGCGTGTTTTAGTTAAAGTTCAGTTTACATGTTGACTAAATTCGATTGAACATGCCAAAATATCTTCTGTTGCTTTATTCTGCATTCAAACAAAAGAAACTCTGATGATTATGAAAAATGTCTGTGCAGCTGTTGCCAAACGACTGCAGGCCAAAGGTTGTCATGTCTAATAAATTGTTTGATATAGAAAAGCTGCAGCAGCAGCATAAAATTGAAGTATTTATTTTATTAAGAGAAAAATCTACAGTGAAGTACGGCGAATGCTTAAAAATTAATAGCAGTTCGCTTATTTATTTATTTATTTATTTAATGTCAACTATGAAACTAAATGATTACAAAGAATATTTACAATTAAATTTAAAAGTATTTAAAAATGAAGTGTTTGTTTTTAAATTAGTGTTTATTAAGTTAAAAAATTTAAAATAAATCGTTTAGTAAACAAGTGGACAGGTTAAAGTTGGGCGCCCACAACATTTAAATACACTTTGACCATTAGGAGGTATCGCAACAACACACGCATGCCACTCACAAACACATACCACAAAACAGCAACGCGTCTCAAAGCTTCGTTTTCGCAATGATAGCGATCACAGCAGAACGCCGCCGCTAGGTCAGGCAGCACGTAATTGTATGGCGCTCAACACGTGCACCGCTGTCTAGATTGAAAATTGTCATTGTAAAATCCTAAGCTATGTTATCGATCGTTCTGAATTGCAAAAAAATGATTAGAGCATTTTGTGATTATATTCAGATTTTAAAGATTTTTACTGCCTTGCTTTATATAGTTTTTTTTTCGATTTGCGGGGGAACAGGGGAGAAATAAAAAAAAAAAAAAATAAAAGAGTAGTGTCCTGGATATAGGAGCACCCACTTACAAAATTTATTTGCTATAGCTCTTATAGTTGTGAGGAACGCACTCATACAGAACACGCACTCATACAGACGGAACGGACGGACGGACGAACGGACAGAGGACATGGCTATATCGCTCACTAGTACGAGCGATCAAGAATATAATATACTGGAGGTCCTGGCCACGCTCCTTACTCCCTGTACAGACCAATTGAGCAGCTTCATTAATACCTTTTTCCATTTTACAAAAATGTTCAAAGATGATATAAAAACCAGTGCTATGGGTTGTAAAGAATAATTTGTTGTAATCAGGGAAGCAATGAAAATTAGTTGATCAAACAAATATGAGGCGTCATTTTCCTTAACTATATTTTAATTCATTAAAATATGAGCCTAACATATCCGGCGGTTAGTTACGATGGGAGATTAATTAAAAGTAGTCTATTAGCATAAGTGGTAGATTAACTGCGTAATTATTAATTTAATTACTATTATATTACAATATTATTTTAAAATTGAATCATTTAGTGAATGATTTTCGATTGTTTTTTTTATTATTTAATTCAAACAAGCTTTCTGTTACCGCTGGGAAACTTAATATAGTTATATATAAGGGACAACTATAACAAAAGGATCACATCAAACATACATATGCTTTCATACGTTTAACTACAATATACTATATAAAATTATTTACATTCATTTGATGACCCTTTTAGGGAGATCAACTGGGTGGCATCTTTTGAACCGTCCTCTCCTAGGCTGCGCTGTTAGTTACCTGGTCACTGAATTTTTGTGGTCTCCAAGGTGTTCCACTAACTAGTTGCCAAGTTTTGGAGTAAGTCTCCAATCATTGGAACTTTTTAATTTCTTTCAATCTCCCTGTTCCAGACATACCACGAAACGCCGGAAATTTTTCTCAGAATTTGTGCTTCTGCTACTCTTATCTTGTTTAGGTTAGACTAAGCGGCTGCGCCATATATTTGAAGAGAGTATCTCCATTGTAAATGAAAGCATATTTAAAAGTTATATGCTCCAACATTAGTTGCTAAAATTTGTTATTTTATTAAATGTAGATGTAATGAGCCTCGCTGCAATTTGTTGCCATGAAATTTCATAGTAAACGCTGCTTGCAACACTTTCACTAATTTGTCATCATGTTTCTATTTAAGGCCACCCTTGGGTGGTAGCTAACCCCATAATTATCATGTAAATATGTAAATAGTCATAGAACTTACTTATTATCTTTAATTAGATAGATTTCAAATAAATATATATATAAAAAAATGTTTCTATTTGATTATGTTAACGGCGCGTTGAGTATAAACTTAATTGCGCTCAAGCAAAGTTCAATTCTCTTTTTTTTAGCCACACACATGGATAAATGTTTGCTGGCAAAAGCTACAGAGAGCATTTCATGTTTACTTTGTGCATTCGTCCGTTGCCTGAACTGCGTTTAGCAACGCCTACGCCCCCCTCTCGCCACAAAAACAACCGCAACAGTGTGCCGCACTTGCAATTTTCATGCGCCCATCACCCCTAAACTCACTTTGGCAGCAAAGTGAGCTGTGCAACTTTTGGAGCAGTTAAAAATTGGCAAAGCTTTCGCACTGCCTATTGCTCACTCAGCCTCGCAACGACAGGTAAACGTAACTTTTAACATCGACAAGCGGTGCTTTTGACTAAATCCACTCCCCGCATGTCCCTCGGGCCACACACAAGCTGCAAGTTGGGGAGGAATTTTGTTTGCAGTTTTTTTTGCTTTTGGGTGAGCTCAAAGCTCGAGCCACTTTTTTGCGCCACAAAAACTATTTTGCACTTTGACATGCAGCCGTGTGTATGACGATGCTGTAAGTGTGCGTGTGTGTGTGTGTATGTGTGTGTGTGTTGAATGCGCATTCTTTCGCTTTAGCTGACATCTGAGTTGGCAAGAAGCTTAACTAGCAGCCAATGGCAACGATTTGAATAGGCTGACAAACATTAATAATGCCGCCAATAGTCGCAAAAGCAACGCAACAACTTTGGATTGGGATTATGCATGTATCTTGGCTTTGACAGCGTTTTTTTTTTTAAATAAATAATAAACAACAAACAGAGTTTTAATATCATTTGCAATACTTTTAAATAAGCGACAGCCACAAACACAGTTAAGAGCGATTAATGCAATCAGGCATATAACAAAGTCATTGTTAATGCAAAAGAGCGCAAGCGATGGCTTTATTTACTTCAATGTACAGTGGGCTGGATGGGCAAATAATTGCAGCTAACAAGCTGAAACTGAACACAGGACATTCGTACTACTTAAGCAAAAGAAAAGTTTATAAATGACAACCAGACGTATACGTAATGTGCTTACAAATGTAATGTAATTCACCTATTTCCAACAAATTATAATTAAATATGCACTTAGCTATTGTCTACAGCTAGTGCAAGTGAAAATGATAATATATTGTTTTTTATTTATTGGGTGAAATAATTAACTACAAGAAGTCACAAAAAGCAGCGGTTAACCGTATTAAACCAATTATTACTTTTTTCTACTTTATTTTAACATATTTTAATTATTTATTTAATGTTACAGATACAGCAGCTTAAGCTTGAATCTACAGAAGATTAGCTCTTCGGCTTGATGCATAGCATATAACAAATCTAAAAACAAATCAGTTTCACTTTATATATTAAGCATATACTAACTATAAACACTCAAAGCTTTGAACGCTTGTCAATTCTTCGGCTATGCTGCCCACTGTACAACTGCTTTGTGTATATAAGAAGGCTTAACAAGAAACTACAAATGAATGAAGCAATAAATAAATTTGTCAGCAATTTACTTGTAAAATTAATTCATTCATACGCGCGAAACAAAATACAGTTATTATAATTACAATAAACAGTGTGACAGCAGCTATCGCGATTTAAAGCACAAAGCAAATACACACACACACACACACACACACAGGCACACACATAGATTGCCACAGTGGGCGTTGTTATGCACACACGTGCGAACACTTGAAAATCTTTCAACTCGCATGAATATTTTAAAAGTCGCTCGACAAACGCATTCAAATTATGATAAATGATGGCAGCGGCGATGTTTTGATATGATGTGCACCTCAAAGTTCTAAAGTAAAGATTTTAGCTGAGATGATTTTTTTATGCGTCTTTGGATGACGTGTCTTACAATTATTAATATTAATTGTGTATTAATCTGATCTAGAAAGATTTTTGGCATGGCATAGAAACAAAAGATGAAAAATGTCTTGAAGCAAAAAAATTAATTTTTATACATTTTATGTTTATATTTTGGCTGCATAACCCGCGCAGTAATGCGTATGTGTGTGTGTGAGTGAGTGTGTGTGTGTGTGTTTAATGAGCACTTTTGTTGTGTGTGGTTGTTGCCCAAGCATCATTAGAAGTCACTTCACAGCGAAATGCTCTTACCGAAAAAAAAGGAATGCGAAGGGCTTGAAGCGGTGCACTTGACTTTGAGCTTCTTAATTCGAAGCCACTGGAATGAGCCTTCGAGCAGGGTGGGCAAGTTGATTTTTATATATTTATAGCAGATCTCGAAATGTAGAAAGCGGACCAAGCACAACTCTTCAAGCACCTATTGTTAGTTTTGAAATAATATTTAATTATTTTTCATTATTATTTTAATTGTTATCGTCTGCAAAAATCAAAGCGGATTTAATAGATATGTATGATAAGCATAAATATGATAAGTTAACTTTATATATAACCAAGCTATGAACAAAACAGTAAGCATTCAAGCAAACTGAATTCAAAAGTTTTGGTTTAGATTTGATTTTAGTCATGATCGTGGTTATATGACAAAGGATATATTTACTTGTGAAGATATGTCGAGGCGCATAAGTCCTTGAGGAGATATGACGTACTTTAGCTTAAGATTTTAATCAAATTTATGTATTAGCTAATTTTGTTCATAATTAAATAAAGCATTTCATGGTTTAATTTTCATAGTAAAAAGTTTTTAAACAAATCAAAAGTATTAAGATAGATATATAAGAGATAAATATACAAGCCGCTCAATTTTAAATCCTGCACTTAAGCTTCAAGACATTTAATTATACTTAATTATTTAATATTAGCAAGCACTGCATTTAAATTCAATAAATATCATTTTGGCTTGGAGATCAAAATCTTAAATTTACATTTGGCAAAAATGAGAAACTCAAATCCAGATAAGGAGACGGTCAAGGCGGCACTCTTCGTCCTGGTGGGCATGTCGGCCTTGTGCCTGGTCTGTGGTCTAATGTGCATTCCATTCTTTTGCGGCGTTATGTGTGGCTTGGGATTTTGTACTGAATCTGAGGAGTACTGAATCTGAATCTGAATTGGTAGCCCAACTGTTTCAGTAGAGAGCATCAAACTATATGCAATGCTGCTGCGAAATAAATATTTGGATTTTCATTTACTGTTTAGTTTTCTATTTTAATCTTTTAATAGCCTGCTGCTGCTGTATCTGATAGATACGCATGCTTATGGCGCTGACATTTCAATATCTCTGGCTGTATATTTTGCAGCTGCACAAAGACAAACTACTGAGCTGAGCGACAGTAAAAGTCGTAAATGCACTCAGCACTTTGTCAGCTTTCAGACAGGAAATGCAGTTGCCATTTTTCTTTGGCACTACAGTTCGCTCAGCTTAGCTCCGCGCTGTTGTCCTCCGACTAAGCCAGGACTGCACTTAGACACGACCAGAGTCTTACATCTTTTTGGGCTGTCTGCACTGCCATATAACATGCATATATATATATGTACATATATATTTTTAGCATTGTATAGCATAAAGAGTATCCATTTTCTTTTTCGCAACCTGACTGCTCTGTTGTTTCCTCTAAACCAGCAGCGTTCCCAGCAGTTCCCCATATGCAGTTTTATAATTTTGCAGCAAGTTTTACAATTTTGTTTTGTTTTTGTGTGCACCATAAAGCGAAAAGTTTTCATTGCCATCTTCACAGCCACAGGTAAAAGTTTTGGGTTTTTATGCTGCGTATGCACGATGTGCGCATACACTGAGAGAAACACATTACAATACAAAGTATGCTCACAAAATAAAAAGCCATTAAGTGTTTACATTTATTAAAATTATATTCAATTAAAATTAATGAGCTTATAATAATGAGTTCGTCTTGCTTGATTTCCCGAATTCAAGTTTAGTGTATGAGCTACGCTTTTACGGATTCCGTTTAAAATCTTAACCATGTTGTAGTCTTCTTCACGAAGAGTCTAATCCCCTCTCGTAGTACAAACAGCAGATAAATCAATCAAATCAAACATATGTTGCTAAATTTCAAAATTATTGTTTCAAAATCTTGTAGTCTATCGAGCTGTTCAAAGCTTTGCATTTGACTTACTTTATTATCAGAGCTGAAAGCATCGAAGACACAGTCAAGCTATTATTAATAATAGTATTATACTAATGTTCATTATATATAGTCAACAACTTTGATATGAAATATAGATGTCTGTAAATATTTGTTAATATTTTTTAATGCCAACATGGTAACAGCTAAGATTTTTAAGCAACAATATAAAAAATAGAAGGTATCTAAGACAGTTACTTTTGCAATCCATTAGATACTTCAGTCTTTTTTCGTTGTAAGCTCACAGAAATATTAAAGACTAAACTATTTCAAACTATTCATGCTTATGTTTTTCTTAAGCCAAATGTATGTATGCGCAATTGTTTTCAGTGTAACATGTGTACATATGCACATAGTCGTAACTGTATCTTAAAAGTGTAACACTGGAGTACAGGCTATGAGCATAAGTTTGCTTTATCTGATTGTTAAAGTTTGGGGCAAATAATTTGACATGATCTGCGTTATAAAACACTTTGCGTTTATTAAGATGAATATTAACATAATAATGGTATCCAGAGAGAGAGAAAGAGATCGCTTTAATACTAAGTTGGCCACTTTGTTACACTTTGCTTGACAAATTCATAAAGCTCTCAAGCGTGGCAAGTGTAGCGCATAATGTGAACGATACCACAGCAATTAGCTTATCTAAAAAATAGTTTTTGATACAGAATGTGTTGGTATGTCAGCTTGAAGAAATAAATTATCATATAAATACATTTCGTTAAAGCCCTCGATAATAACAACAAATATATAAATGGGACTGCTCAATGAGCATTTGAGCCCAGCCAATTTATAAATTTGCGTAGTTTCTCCAGTTTGATTTGCCCATCACGCGTTTCAATGTGCTGCCAACGCTGCTCGACCGGCACTCGTTCCTCCAGATCCAGTGTGTCCAAGTGCTTGCGCAGCTTCCTGCCAAAGGACTTCACCAGCTGCGTGGTGCGCAGCTGCACAGTGCGCTTCCAGCGGTCGAATCCGTTGCGCTGCAGACACATGGCAATGAGCTGAGTTTCCAGCGTATCCGCCTGCTCAGCTGCATCGGCGTCCAGGAACTGCGAGACGATGTCAAAGAAGTTCTCCAGCGTGTGATTTGCCTGCTGCTCGCCTATGCCCAGAAACGATTCAAAGTTGGTCAGATAGCCCAGCATAATGGAGTTCTGCGAGTCCAGCAGCAGCAGATCCTCCACCACATTATCCGCCAAGTCGGTAGCCTGAGCTACAGCCTGATTGGTTATGGCGCTCAGCTTATGCGCCGCCTGCGAAGTCAAGCGATGACGCTCATGGTCGCCATAGCCTGATATAGCAGCGGACTGCAGCTAAGATCGGAACGGAACAGAGGCTAAGCGAAGTGAGTTGCCATGCGGCTATTGGAAACTTACCAAGAGAAGAAGCAGCGCAAATTGTACGACGCTTGACCATGTGCTCATCTTGTTGGCTGGACTGACTTTTGACTACTGAACGAGTGGGAAGTGAGTTGCTGAGGAGTGCGTTAGCAGATAACACCGTTACCGTTATCATGTCGACTGACGATGAACTGCGATTGCAGGTTCGATATGAAATCAACTGTCCGACGATTGTGAGTGATGAATGGGCGCCTCAAGCGCTTAGCGCACTTTTATAGCTGCCACAAAGAAATAACTGCAGATTAAACAAACCATAAAATTTAACTCTAAGTATGTAGCTGCTGCAACTAATCCTTACAGCGATATAAGTGGACACTTACTCATTTGTCCAGGGAGTTATATTGCCAGCTTTAGTCCTCGCCGTTCACAATGTGTGATAAATGCCAAAAACTAGGTCAGCAGCGTCTGTTGCAACTTGCTGGCATCAGCAGCAACAACAATGCGAATGAAAATCATTTGCTGTGCATTGTGTTTTTTCTCTATGTTTGCCATTTGTGGAGTTTTGAGTGCCGGCAAATCCATGAAAATGCGCGCAACGTCGAGTTGCAATTTAAACGTTGATAAGCCATGTTTAGTGGCAATTGCACAGTTCACAGCCACAAATCTCTCCCGCTCTCTGCCATTTGACAATGCTTAGCCCAAATTATTGCAAAAATTTTAAGCCTCTGACATATGAACATGGCGAGTAAGCGATATAAATGAGCTGCATATGAGTAAGGGTGTTACATAGATGTGTATTTAATATAAGTTGTCGCTTCCAGATTATGGAAATTGTCACAATAAACATTTGAACAGTTTACAACAAACAGAAGCAATCATCGTTGAATCTAATCAGAAAGAAAAGCCGAGTCAACTGATTGTTGGTAAGCCTTTACTTTCATGTGTCAGCATAAGTATCTTGATCTCAGATTAGACATCGGTTATGGCATTAGCCTATTCAATAGCGTAATAAAATAGTAAAAGATAAACGAAGCTCTAGTTAAAGTATAGTGCTTGCTTATGCAAGGCAACTAATTCGACTACCTAACTAGAACAGCTGATCTAGCGTTTGATATTTGCTTTGCCTTTGCATAGCGCTGAAGAAGCCCACGCGCTCTCTTCTTTGCGCTCACCTAAGTTTGGCGCTCTCTTTTTACGTTTGCCATCTGCACTGCGCTAATTATTTCGCTCTCTCTCTCTCTCTCTCTCTCGCTCTCTCTATGCACTTGCCTTCCGCACAGCTGCACACTCTCGTTATAATCTTCATCGCCTTATTCACTCTCGAAAGCCGCTCTCACCGTCGCTTACTATATTAATTAATAAATATTGCTAATAATTAATACGGCCGTGCCTATAATTACTTCACAAATTATCAATTAAATACACATATATTAGTTTGTCGCTCTCGCAAGCGGGTCTCACTTGCCAATAATTATTTAAATACATTGTTACATATCGAACATTATTTGTGTATTTAAATTAAAACATAAATTGCCTGAACATATAATAAATATATGTATATAAGTACAATAAACATTTCGTTATATATTCGGGCGTTTAATCGCGATCGCAACACAAAGTTAGCGACAAGTCGTTAACGCAGCATATAGTTTTAGTTAAGAATTCTTCTTTTATCTATGAACCAGGCTAGTTAAATTTGGTTATATTTAATATTTATCAGCTTTACCTAAAAATTATTAACTAGTGCAGCAATGTTCAGTTGTGTTAAGTTTTGTGTTTTAATTTATTTTTACATTGGTTAATAAACAACGTTAATAGGATTTTGTACAGTATTTTGTATAGTATTTCCATAATTTGTATCTAAATGTTTTGCTTATACTATAAGCATTTTAGCATTTATAAAGTCTGAAACCATAAACAAACGCCAGCTGACCGCATAAACTTTTTCGTTTTGTTTTATTTTGCCAATAATTTATCTTAACTAAATGATTATGTTGATTTTGTTTCACTCTATATAATTTTTTGATATCTGCATTTTTTTATTCCATAAATCAACTAAATCTTATGCAGAGCAATTTGTAATTTCATGTTAATCGAATAATTTGCATGCTATTGTATCTGTACTAAAAATACTTTATTTCCTTTAAGGTATTTGCATACACGAAATTTCTGTTTCCAATGCAAATCAACGGCAGATAATCAACCCGTTTACTACAAAACAATTACGCCCATTGAGAGCAACTACACGCACACACTCACACACACACACGTGTGTATAGAGTGAGCGTGAATCGCATGTTACACTCTCCCACAGCAGATTTGTATCTGAAATATATGGCTAAACAATAAGGAACTTTGCCAGGGAACATGCACACACAAGTGTTGTAAATTGCGAGCGCCCCCAAGAGAATGAACCCTCTGGCTACCCTCCGACCCCCCTCTCCACCCATACGTGCCACACACTGTTGCTGTTGCTGTTGCATGCAAATTTCAATAACTTATATATGTGTAACCCTTCCGCCAACTGACACTGAATATCAAATATGAGCCTTGGCGCAGACGATATACCAAAAATTATTTGCATACTTTTTAGGGATGCTCGGCAAGGCAACAAAAACTGTAGAATACAAAAATATATGTAGATGTAGTAGCTGTAGGTATAAAAATATAGTATGTGTGTATATTTTGTATAAAGGGGCTTACGACAAGCAGTTGGTGGCACATGTGGCGCACTTTTGGTTTAGCGTAAAAAAAGCTAAACAAAAAACAAGCCGTTACATGCATCCGCTTGCCAGAGCCCCCCACCGACCCCGCAACCCACCAACTCTTCTATCGAAAAAGCAGCCCGCAAACGAAACGAGTTATTTATTGCATTTGCAAATTTTACACAACATTTTACACCCGTTACCCCCCTACACTCACCCCTCACCACTCACCACTTGGTAGGTGTAACTTGAGTTTATCGCTGAAAAATATTTTGGGCCCCACCTACGCTCAGAAATTGATTCGGTTTATGTATGTGAAAAGTAAACTTTTTCAGGCATTTGTAACACGAAGCTGCAAGTTCAATGAAGCCAAAGGTGTTTGCTTGTTACACACACACAGACACACACACACATATATACAAGCTCTGGTACTTGGCTTAGCTGATTGGCTGTCGCAGTTAACTTAGTCCTTGGAAGGAGCGAGGCCAAACCGTTTTGCCAAGCAGCCAAATTGATGTGCAAATATTTCCATAAATTTATTTTGCACAGCGCCAAGTTTCAGGTGTCATGTTTGAAAACATGCAAAAAATAACTTATTTGCGTACAGATCGGCCCACCCACTGACAACAAAAAATAATATAAAATTCCATGAATCTATGAAAGCGCTACAAGCACTCACAAAGTTGAAAATTTGATTTTTGTGGTCTCGAGACTCGAGTATTGTAAGCAATCATTTTCAGCTATATGTGTGACTCGCTTCAATTGGCCTAATCGAATAGAATTGAGATAGACAAATATAGCTACAATATGTTACAATATAGAACAAAGAGACTTTAGCATTAAGTGTTGACTTGCTAATAAAATAACATTTAAATTGTACACTAAGCTGTTCCCAATATTTGTACGAAGTAAGAATTAAACATATTTTTTGACTATGCAAAGTCATTTGTTTGTTGTAAGTTTCTTATATTTTTTTTATGCATAACTATTATATAGAATATTTTTAATATGTACTAAGTACAAAAAATTCCAAGGGAATATTATAAAGCAACAAAATCTGAGCTTACATATGCTTGAAACGGTTTTTCGATTGTTTTGTTCTTTTTGAAACAGTTACTTTAGCGTTATCTATGCTTTTGCACTTCAATATTTCAATAAATTGTTTGTTTGTTCATACAATTTATTAAAACGTAAAACTAAAAATATATGTAATTTAATAAAATTATCTGTTGTTTCTTAAACTCACACTAGCAGATACAAATCTATATCTATATATTTCAACGTATCTGATATAGCGCATACGTCGCTAGAAACGTTGAGTGGGCATTGGGTTTTTGCTAGAGATTCCGATTGTCGCGTGTGGAACCTGAGTTCAAGCCCCCAGACCAGAGTGATGGAATTTCAACTTTTTAGTTTTTGTTTTTATTTAGCACATGTGTATTTATTTATTTAATGTCAACTCAAATTATATAGTCTTGTTCTTATTTGCGTGTTTTTTAAAGTCAATTACTAAGCAATTGCTTATACACATTGAATATGTTTAAGGTCACAAGCGTATTTTGATGTAAGCAATTATAATATAAATAATATAAATAAGATAATAGATAAAAATTATATAATATGTAGTAAACTATTAAATAAAATAAAAAAAATTTACAAACTGATTTTACCTCAGATGGGACTCGAACCCACAATCCTCGGCTTAGGAGGCCGATGCCTTATCCATTAGGCCACTGAGGCAACGATTGGGTAAAGCGCTATATGCTTATAAGAAACGCAGCGCATGTAGCGGCAACTTATTCAGATTGAAATGTATTTATGAGTTACTTTTGTATCTAGAAGTAGCCACAGCTGTTTTATTGCAAACAGAGGCAGCCTTTGATAATTGTTTAGCAACGCATGCGGGCCAACAGCTGAGCAAACAGCGCAAGGTCTTTGGCAAATGTTTGCTTTGCGTCAAAGCACACAAAAGTGTAAGTGTGTGTGTGTGTGTGTGTGTGTAACTTTAGGTATTATCTTATATGATAAATCAACGTCACTTAGCGCTCATTGGAAATTCACTTAGAGCAAGTTGGCGAAACCAAAATGTCAACTCCAACTGTTTGCAGTCGGACGGACAGACAGACAGAAAGACAGACAGACGAAAGCTGTGGCGGGGCAATGAAGACATATCATTTATATCAATTTAAATAACGACCTTTCAGTGTTTTAGCAGTGGCAAGCCCCTTAATCAAATGCTTAAAAAGCTACAGCCAGCCACCTTTTGTGCAAAAGTGACCAATAGAGTGACCAGCACACACTCGATGCTGAGATGGATGGTGGCGACGAGGACAAGCCATTGACAGTTGTAAGCCATAAACCACAGAAAATTGGGCATTATATTAGTTAAGACGCTGTCAAGCTGAAAGATATCCACACACAGCGTCTGCAACCCTAAACGAAAGCCCAAACCCCAAAACATAGCCGCAGTGCCGACATAAAGCTTTCAGCAAACGATACAGACTGCGGCTGAGACTGATTCGGATTCGGATTCTGGCTGTGGCAACTACATCCGCCGTTGAAGCTTGACAGCCAACTAAAGGCGGAACCTAATCCGAGCGCGTGGCCAAATCAGTGGCCACAAAACCAAACTAAACAGAGTGGCCAGCGGGCAACTAAAATAGATAAGCAAACGCATTCATCTTGCTGAAAGCATCACAAACACACACACACACACATGTGTGTGCATATATTTGTTAGTAGCGAAGTCAAGTGGAATGCGAAGTAGCTCGAACCTGCTTAAATGCTTAAAGTATCTGCGTATCTGATTGCAACATGCAGTCTTTGTTGCAAGTATCTGGCGGCAATTAAAAATGATATTTACACAATAGAGCAGCACACGCTGCTCTTGCTACGCTTTGTTTGTTCCCTGCACAAATCACAGCAAATATTTTTGTATTTTTGTTTTCGTTTTCATTTGCTTTGTTTTGTTTTTGCCCTTTTTGCCACTTTTGGCTTATCGCTGCCACACTTTTATTGGTCGCTTTATTTGGCATGCCACCGCTATAATTCACAACAGCCAACCGCGAGATAAGCGGCAAACAGTTTGCGGTTACCCCCAGCAATGCATGCGAATTAGTTTGTCGCCTTTTTTCACTCTCTCTCGCTCTCTGACAAGAGCAATCCAAAGAGTTGCTTAGCCATATTTGGCTAGCCAACAATTTACTTTAAGCGCACACACAGATTTCTTGGCAAGCTTAAGCCCAGGGCTCAACACGCTCTGGGCTCCAAAACAAGTGCAAGTTGATGGCTCGGATTTTTAGCAATAGTTCTCTTGCTTATGTTGTCATGTCAGGGCAAGACAAGTTAAAGCTTAACTGAGTTGGGATGTGTGCAGATGAGAGCAAAAGCAAGAGAGAGCGATTCAGTGGTAAAGAGCGAAGAGTTAAAGCTAAAGCCGAATGCATTTTTAATTGCCAACAATAACAAATTTTCAACTCATTTTTACTGAAATACAATTTGCTTTAAATTTAAATAAAAACTAAATTAAATTAACTTATCAAAGTCAATTGCTATTCAAAATAAATTGTACGCATTAATTAAAAATTATTTCCTTTCTCCATTTGAATAAAATATATCAAGGCTTCTACCATTTCTGATGCTTCTTCTGTTTCTGGAATATTTCGAAATAATATTATCAGCTTTAAATGATTTTTAGCCTGTATCGAGATGTAAAAGATTCAAATCATTTTTGAATTTAATTCATGTTAATGCATTCACTTTTTCCAATCTGAATTAAAATTACGCGCACATTCCTTCTAAAAAGAATTATTTTCATATTGAATGAATTCCTTTTTTAAGATTCAATTTGAATTGTTATCTTGAATGCATTCCCCGGAATTAATTCAAACAGAATTCATTCTAAAAATGCTAATTCAAATTGAATGCATTCCTTTTCACTTTCATTAAAAATGAACAGACTCTGTATGCAGTACTATTCCTACATTAGCGGTTAAAGCTCTTACAAAAATTACTTTCAGCTATTATTCTGGTCAGACATTAAAGCCAATATCCTAGAATTGCTCTATTGCCACAATTGCCTGTGTTTGGCCAATTTGGCTTTGGCTTTGGCCGTTTGCGCATCGTTTTAACAAATTTGTGGCCATTAATTTTTTATACGCCAGCATCACTTAAATTTATATGCATGCAGTTGTATTAACAGCTACAGCTACGACTGTCTGGTTGTCTATGTGTGTGTGTATCTGTATCTATGAAGCACCTATAACAAATTTCACATTTCGGCATAATTTCCTAAATGGCAGACACTTGGCAATTAAAATGCTGGCTAAGTCGTAACTCAGCTGCTGCTATCGCTATAGCCGTGAAGCTATTTACGGCTCTCTCTGTCTCTCTCCTTTGCTCTCCGGCCGTAAAGCTGCCGTGCACGCAACTTGAGGCTGCATTTAATGTTCCACTCATTCATAGATTTCGACAAACCCATGCTCTGCACTTTATGACACTTCATATGACGATTATGCAGCCTCAAATAAAACTCAAACCAATTCCAATTCCAAGCGCAAGCCCAAGGCGTTTTCACTTAATTAAATGGTCCACACCAAGTTGCTTATTGTATGGTCGACATATTAATTAGAACATATTATTCACAGTGCCACAAAACGCATTTTTGAGCGCAGGTGTTCGCTGAATTGGCTCAACAAACAAATGAGTTGCTATCATTCAACACCAAACAGGAAGAACAACAACTCTGCGCACTCCCCTCTATAGTCACAGGGGTGAGTGGTAGCGCCCAATGAGTGGGCCAGTTGGCATAAAGCGCTAATACAGCTGGCAGATTTATTTACTAAATTATTTAAATGTGCTGTTGTTTGTCTCTGTGCTTCAAAGGTATTCAAATGGCTCAGGGGTAAGTCAAGACTTTAATGTATAAGCTTGGAAATTCATAAAATAACTTGAAAATAGTTTATTTATTTACAATTAAATACATTTGAAGCTCAAAACCGATTCCATTTCGTAGACTTTGAGCTTTTAAAAGTTTAAACTTATTATTATTGTCGGCAATCCAATCTGGTTTAGCGATTATTTTGTATTGTATAGCATCAAGAAAATATTAAATGCAGTAGTATTTAATTCAAAAAATAAGTAAGTTCATTTTAAATGTAAAAGTTCAATTTCTTTTTTTTTTTTTTTTTTTTTATTTAAGAAATTATATCAAGGATTATGTGCACTGTTACCTAATTGGGCAACTTAAACAAATCAGAATAATAATAATAATAACAAAGGAATAATTATGAACAAACATAATAGATATAAACTGAATATAAATTGAGGATATTAGTGCCTAGGATATAAGCGGATATGAGATCATTAGGTCAAAAGTTCAATTTCAATTGGATAAAACTGAACGCTAGGGTAAGTACGGTAAGTATCTTTTCGATTACAGGCAATAGTTAGCACCGGTATCAATTGAAGGAATTAACGGAGTTTAGTTTACTTCGCTGACCAAGCCTTATAAGGCTTGATGTTTCACTCAAATACGTTTTCATTATATGCATTATACATCATTAACAAAAAGTTGATTAAGTGGACAGATACAGAAGCTGTGTAAGACTTTCGTTTTTGATGTCAAATTTATGTACATACATATACATAGATGCAGACTTGAAAAGTTAAAAAAATCGGTAAACCGATGTAACGTGTCGTAACGTTACCTTACAAATTTTTGAAAATAATCAAATTAATCAGAAAATGTTTATTTACATCATTATGTGTCTAAATATGCATACAACTGTTATGTGGAATTTTTCGCTAAATTATAGCTCCTCAAAGTTTGAAATTAAAAACAAAAGCAAGTTGCCTGCATTGGTGTATTTAGCCCTAACTTTCTGAAAAATCGTCCGTTTCTTAAATGTGTTATGCTCGTATTGATGCTAAAAACAAAGTTGCAGTATTACATTTGAGATTTAAGAACTTTGAGAACTTTCAAAATTCTTATAACTTCCAAATTCGAATGCAGTTTCGCTTACAATCAGATGCATCTACAAGAGTCTAGCGAGACATAAAACTCTTAAATCGGACGCCATTTGGCTGAGTTAAAGCTTTGACATTTCATCTCGTTTGTTGATAAATTCGCTAAATAATAGAGTAAACAACTTATATTCACTAAAATTGTGCTTGTTTGTCCATATAAAATGGTATAGAACAGTTAATTTGGTTCCACAAATGTATCAGAATTTATGCTAATTATGAATATTTTCCTCTCGATGATCTCCCTTGTTATGCAGCCTTTGGTATGCAACACTTTTTTTTACGTGGGTATGCCAAGACGCTAGGTTGTTGTCTTGGCTAAGTTTCTTCTGCATTCTAAAAGTATTTGACATTAAGCAACACTGATCCTACATATAAAGGTGACCATACCACGGGCGAATGCTAAGTTTTTGGACTCGACACTCACCGGAAGAATATCTATCGATTGGCGAGCGATCGAAGTGGTCAAAATCACAAAACGTTGCGTATCTCCGGAACTACAAGAGCAATTCGTATATCGACAGATTTGATGAAAAGGAGAGTGAAAATGCATAACCTTTTGGAATCGGAATAATAAGAACTAAATAATATTGTTCTTCAATGACATTTGAATATAAACAAAAGGTTTTGTTGTTGTAATTTGGTTTACGAATGTCTATGAATTATCTAGCGACATTTAGCCAACATGAGCGGAGTGAAGCGAAGCCACAAATATCCAATCGAGTTCTCAAGTTTGCTTTAACACGTGTTCAACCAACTCTTGGAATTCACCCAAAAAATAAAGCAAAAGCACGAATTGAACAAACAGCCGCCCCTCCCCTATGTCCTCCTCACTTACTCAGCTATATAACATGCTTAGTTATGAGCAGAGCATTGGACACTCCTTGTGCTCAGGCCGTGTTCATTGTGCGTTTGATAGGCGTTTCAAGTTGCTTGGCTCTATGACACTTGATTCAGTGTTAGATTTATGCGCTTTCGGTTACAGTTTATTTCAGCTTGTGAAAATATGTCAGGCTGCTTCAGCTTGAGCTTGAGCTTGAGCAAACAAGCAGTTTATTTGTTCAACAAATTTGTTGTTTGTTTGCTTTATGTTTTTGCTGTGAGTTTAGCAGGACAATTGGTTGTTGGGCTTTGTTGCCAAGTATTTGATTTATAGAGACAACATATTTACGCACAAAAGAAGAAAACTGCCATATATATTAATTTTATATATTTTTTGTTTTTATTCATATTTTATTTTCATTTTTTTTTGCATCTTTATCATCATCTTCAGTCTTCGTATAAGAAATAACATTTTTTTTGTATTTATATTTCTGTTCTTTTTTTTTTTTGCTGCAATTTTCAGTGTCTATTATTATTTAATAATGAATTTAAATATTTCGTATATTGTTTGTTTAAATTTAGTTGCAGCTGTTGCTGCAATTTGTTTTAAATTTTTGCATTGCAATTTTGTGTTTTGATTTAGCTTAGTTTGTATTTATTTATTTATATTTTTGTTTTATAGTTAATTTTTGTTTGCTTTGAACAACAATTTTTATGCAAATTGCAGTTGCTGTGGGCACATTTATTTGCTTTGCTGTCCACTCATGCAATTAAATTATGATGCCAATAAATTTTTGCATAAACCAAAGAGCTGAGAAATAACAAACAAATTAAAAGGAAAAGCTATAGCTTTAATGGCTGCAAAAAAAAAAAAAAAAGAGTTTAATAAAATAATGCACAATATTGCTTGCATATTGATTTTTGAATCAATTATTATTTTAAGTTTCATTTGTTTGCTCTTAAATAGACAACGCTTGTTTGCTTTTGTGTGAGTCTGTCTGTTTGACTAAATGTAAATATATTATATAATAATAAATTATTTACAGTTTGTTAGGCAGAACGTATGCTAAATTTGTGCTTATGATTGAGTGCTTATAATTGTTTATTAAATATATATTTACAATTAGTTTCGAGTGTGTGTGAGGCGTAACTTTCCAAAAAATACATTATATTAAGTTAATTTCGCTTATTAAATATAATTTTTATATTGTCATTTTATGTGTTGGTTTTGTTTTTTGTTTTATATAATATTATTTTGATTGCAATTTAGTTAAAATTTAAACAGAATATAGCGCAGCATTAACTGTTGAATTTTAAGAATATTATTTTAATAATATTTCAAGTCAGAATACTTTGAAAATGGACTGTTTGGTTTGGTCCCCTAGTTAATGCTTAGCTATGTTACAAAAAAAAATGGTTGAAAATAAATACTAAACTTTGCATTTGTTACATTAATTTATTTGTTATTAAATTCATTTTGAAATGCGCCTAACAACTAAATACTAACTATGCCGTTAATTAGACTGCTAAATGCTTTAACTATGAGTGGGTTTAGTTCTTAAGAGCTTACTAGCTTGGCTTGCATACTTAGCAAGTGTGTGTGTGTGGGTGTGTGAGAGAGACAGAAAGAGCTAGAGCTAGAGCTAGAGTTAGTTCTACTTTAGCATGTGATTGAGAATTTAACTATAGCTATATATAATATTTCTTTGAAAATGTGGCTCAGCTTACTCACTAATATGACATATATGCATTAAATATTAGTTATTCCATTTTAATTACTTAGTATATAGTTTTATAGTATGCTGCTATACATATATAGACATATCCCTTGTTTCATTTGACGCTTGTTAAACTTTTTGTTGCGAGTTATCAAAATTCATCAGTGTAATAAATCAAATCAAACATCTAACATAAACTACAGCTAAACACAAAATACATAAACCTAATCTCAATCTCAATCTCAACTATGTGTGTGTGTGAGTGTGTGGCAAGCAGCTGCTGCAAGCTTCCCTGTTTTTAAAACTGGCCACTAGATTTCAACTGACTCTGCCTATAGCTGCGATAGTTATTGTTGGTCAGACCCAATCCCAATCCCACCAGCTCAATGCCCACGTCACGTTGCTGCTCCCCACGTCCGCGTCATACGTAAACCACATGCGGCTTGCCACCGCCGCTGCCGGCAGTTGCTGTTGCCGCAGCGGCGGCGTTGACTGCGCTGCCCTGCAACGCCGCCGCCTGCTTCAGCTTGGTCATGGTATGCGTATCCGGATATTCGTAGTGATCGAAGCGCTCGTACAGATGCTCCGGCTCGTCGTCCGCCTCCTTCACCGGCAGCTCCCACGGCTTCAATGCTCTGTACTCGTTCGCAATCGACTGCGCCGCCAGATAGCGCTCCAGCTCCAGCTTGTCCAGCTGCGGCAGCGTCGTCTGCTGATACTCGTGTCCACCACTATGATGCGTCTGCAGCGGCATGGCCTGATGGTAATGATGATGCGCCTGCAGCGTCTGCGCATGATGCGGATAGTTCAAGGCCATGCCCAGTCCGCCATTGGCGCCCAGTGTCATGCTCATGCCGGCGCCAGCTCCCAGCGGCTGATGATGCGCCTGCATAATCCTGTCGTGCACATTGATGATGCTCTTGCTGGTGCGCAGAGGTCCACGCTCGTGCAGCAGCTTGCGTCGCCGCTTGACAAAGCGCAGATAGTAGACGACGCTAATGGCAATCATGACCACCAGCAGACAAGTGATGACGGCACAGACGACGGTCACAATGTGAGCGGGACAGGTGATCTCGCCCTCGCTCATGGTCTGCAGCTGGCGACGCTGGCGCACGCCATCCCGCCAGATGTCGCAGCCAATCTGCTGCTTGTCCATGCGCAGAAAGGCGGAGCTGCTGGCACTTGCCGCCTCCAGACGCTGCTCGTAGGCACTTGGCTCGGTGGTCTGCAGCGCATTCGCAATATGCTGCTCGGCTATGTAGGCGGCCAGTGCGGAGACGCCGTCCTCCGCCTTGTTGGTGGTATCATCTTCATCTGCAGCAGCAGCTGCTTCCTTCGCCAGAGCAGCCACTGCGCCGCCTGATGCGTGCTCCAGCGGCGGCTCGACGCCCTCAAAGTTGCCCGTGACCAGACGCCAGAGCCAGAGCAGCGAGCAGTTGCACTGCAGCGGATTGTCGCCCAAATAAAGTTTTTGCAGCTGATCCACCGGGAACTGGGCCGAGTACAGTGTCTGCAAACTGTTGCTTTGCATATAAACCTCGAGTATGTTCGGATTGCCCTGGAACAGACGCATCGGTATATCGCTCAGCTGTGGATTGAAGTTCAAGTGCAGCGTCTGCATGTGCGTGTTGTCCACAAAGGCTCTGCAAGAAGAAAGAAGAAGAGTTTAATTAATAAATGTAGGTAGAACTATTGAAGTGATTAATCAAATAATTAAATGTGATCTGAGTAAGAAATCTGCCTTTTGTTTAAAATATTTATTTAGAGCTTCGAAGGCAAAGTTTCTATATTTGTTTTTCTTTTTATTTATGCATTATTATCGATAGCTATTTGTCTTTCTGGCTGCTTAAAATCACAAACAATATAAACAAGAGAATTAACTTAAAACGCAAAACGTGAGAAAACACTAAATTGCAATAATTTGCTTTAGTTAAGTTAATATAATTAATATAAATTTAGCAGAAATTTGAAATTAAATATTGTAACCAAATTTTTTCATCTAACTTTTTATAGACAAGCAAAATGTGAGCTCAAATATTTTTTCTACATAGTACTCTATATAGAAATATAATATTAATCATTGCAGTATTCGCTTCTTGAAATTTTATTTCAATTTAATTTAATTGAATTTTTCACATGTAACAAATAAATATAAAATAAAATGCATGCTTTTGATTAGTGATTAGCCAATTATTTTAATAAAAGTTAATGCCACAATCAACGCATATTATTAAAAGCTAACACAAGCAATTATTGCAGTTAGTTAAAACAATGTTTTCGTCATTTAAATCTAAACGCATATAATTACTTGCTTTATGTATAAGTGCAGCCAAATTTAACTTGCCGAAATAGTTGCTCATGATTGATCCTGACTATTAAACTTATTCTTAATTTGTTTACAAAGAGTTCTAAATCGAGTAAGCAAATTGATTAATCAATATCGATATTAATTTGAAAGCTTGTTAGCAGCACACTGTCATCTGCTATATACAGCTGATCGCATCGACTCAAGATTTATTGCTTACAAGCAAATCAAAGTGCAAGTAATTGTAGAAAAAAAACTGCAAGTTAGCTTAACAATTAATTTAATTAATGCGCATGTTAACTAGTAACTCCTACACTGCAATTCAGAGTTTTTTTTTAAAATGCTAAGCTGCTGCTGTTTTTTTTTTTTAGATGCAAGCAGTTTGCCAACAATTGTGGCTGTTTCCAAAATGGCCAATTTGGCGACATGCACAACTGAAAATACAAGCGAGCAAGTTGCTGCTGCCAGTACAACGTAAACGCAGATACACACACACACACACAAGTACACACACAAGTACACACATAGTATGTATGCATGTGTAGCTAGTTGCCATGTGCATTTTAATTATGCAGAACGCGATGCATCAACGTTAAACTTAAATGTCTGGCAATGAAATACACACACACATACATAAGCACACACACACATATGCGCGCACATAGCTGCACTCACATAGCATCGACTTAAGCGACATGGATTTATTTAGTCTGCGTCTATTTAGCTTAATATGACAAAATAAGCAAAAAAGCGAAGCGAGGAAAAGAAAAAGGCAAAGAAATAAAATACTGCAGCATGTTGCACGTTGCACGCTGCACGCTGTACGCTGCACGCCGTAAAGCGTTGCCGTAAATCCCTGCCAAGTTAAGTCAACTTGGCATAAAGACGCGCGCAGTCTCAGCATGAAATAAGTGCAACGTGGCGTATGAGTAACTTAGTGACTTGCTGCTGCTGCCAGCGCGCAGTCGATAACAAACACACACACACAGAGACACAATTTGTCGCTGCTAAGCGAGTTCTTTTCTTACACTCACACTTACAGCAAATTTATTTTTGCTGCTTTTCATTTGATTTCATTTCATTTTCAGTCCCTAAGTTGCATTGCGTGTTAAATGAGCGAATTTATTTGAACTCTGCATTGACAAGTGGCTGCCACTTGCGGTTAGCCAAGTGACGCGTATTAAATGAAATTTAAGCCAAACTTTAAATCAACACAGCAGCCAAAACTCTTTCAACTTTCTAGACACAACACACACACACACACACAAATGAGCGTCTGCCGAACTCCGAATCTTCAATTTTATGCCAAGTTAAGCAGCAACTTCAATTGCAGACATTTGAACATTTTTTCGCCATTATCTGCACAGTCGACAACAAAAACTTCCCCCAAAAACAATTTAGCAAGCGGCGGCTGCAAAAAAACAAATTCAATTATTTGTGCAAATATTATGCAAATAGTGTGAAGAGACCGCAAAAAGCGTAAAACAGAAACGTGACAACGTTCGGCGCTGTGCTCGGGCTGTGATAAAAAGCAAAATGCTTAAGCGTTTGCCACAGGTTGCTGCTTGCTATATGCGCTTTAAATGCAACGCCTCACACACACACACACACACACATATACACAGAAATTCGCTAACATGTCATGTTTGCAGGCTTTGAGCGCAGCCTTTTTGCTGTTGCGAGGCTTTGAGGCGCACCCTGTTCAAAAATGAGGCGTAACCGTTCAGCCAAAATTTTATTTAAAGCAGCATTGATTTTGCTTTAAAGCGTATCTGTAGCTTTATCAATATTATCGCATACCCAAAAAGTTTTTGTTGCTTTTATTTGACTTTTTGTTTTGTCTGCCAGTGTCAAACGTGCGGAAACGGAAATGGTTGCCATGTGTGTGACTCGAAAAGGCGCAAATGTTTGCTTTGCCTTCTTTTTTTTAGGCATGCTCATATGCAAAAATGCACTGTTAACTGTTCGTGTGTGTATGTGTGTGTGTCTGAATTGGAATTACTTGAAATCGTATTGAAATGTTTGCTTTGCGTGCAGAGTCACGTTGCCCGATTTGCCAAACTGCGTTGAGCTCTGAGCTCAGACAGAGATTGGCAAAGCTACTGATGGACAGTTGAGCGAGTCGAGCAGTCAATCAGTCAGTCAGTCAGTCTGTCAAACAGTTTGTCAGTCAGTCAGTCAGTGGCCAATCAATGAAAATGTTGTCTGCTCTTTTTCAAATGCATTCAGAGCTGTCTGCACCCGTGTGAGTAAATCCGCTCTATTCAGTTGATTGACATTTTTACTACAATAAATAGAGAAATATGACAACTGATAGCTCCCATGGGTGGGAGGGGGTCGAACAATAACAGCAGTCAATGCTTTATTGAGCCATGATTTAACTTTTGATATGTGAAAATTGTTGCTCTCTCTCTCTCTCTCTCTCTCACTCACTCACGCTCTGTTAGCTTTAAGCATTTCGCAATGCAGACTAATCATTAACTAATTGCAGTCGTTAAATTGCTGGGGCAAAATTATTAAATGATATGCCCAAAGCATTTGCTAATAGCATTTTAAACGTTTTTAAATTACGCATACGCCCCCGTTTAACTGTTAATTTACGTCAACAGTAACGCAATATTAACGTAACGTAACAACTAAGGGCTATATATATAATAATATATACGTGTCTATAGCTAGTCTGCTCTCATTTCATTTGTTATGCCTTGCAACTATTAATAATGCATAGAGTGCAAAGAAAGCAGCGCACAGTGAGGCAAAATGCGCAGAACATAATTAAGTTGCAAGCAGCTTTAAGTAATATTTGCTTTTAAGAATAAGCTTTGCTTGCTAAGCTGCATATTTAAGCTTGTTTTTTTGCACTTCATCTTTATTTAAATAAGCAACTTGTTTGAGTTTGTTTTGTTTCACTAACTGACGCTGTTTAGCTTGTTGCTTGCATAATTCATAATGTCTTTAAATTCAAGTGCAATTACCAGACCAAGGCATGCATATGCATAAATAGACTCGCTCTCTCTCCCTCTCTCTCTTTCACTTGCTCTTTAGCTTTGTTTACTAGCAGCATAATAGCTACTCACGAGGGCTGCTGCTGCCTTGAAATATTTTCTTGCTCATAATTTATGAAAGAATTGCTGACTGCTGTTACTTCGAAGGGGCATGTGGCATGTGGCAGCAGTAGCAGCAGCATGTTTATGTTTTCCTGTTTCCGTAATTTCTTCCTGCTTTCATTTAACTGATATTGCTATTGTTGTTTTGCTTCGTTCTCTCTCTCTCTCTTTTTTTTTCTTACTGGCATACAAATCTAAAATTATGCATTGCATACTTCTATGAGCTGCAGCTGCTAGAGCGAGCATTCAACACTTTCGAGTGCCAAGCGGAATTACTGGCTAAACTTAAAGTTCAACTTTATTTGCAATCAACACTTAGTCACACTTAATAACGTTTGTCTTATCTTTAATATGTCATAAATTCACTTTTGGGCGGCATTAGGTCTGCAAGCTTATCAATTCTTTTAAGCGATTAATATTTTAGCTCTATCGATAGCAATGATCTCATTACTAACAACTGCACTTAGTCTAACTATTATTATTTATTTACGGTAAACAAACTTTGCCTACGCATTTAGCAAACTATGTACTTAGCTGCGGATCAAAAGCAGCGTGTGCCTATTCATCTATTGATCCACGACAATTTAATGCTTAGGTCTGACGACCTCACAATCTGTATAAATATTGCCGGCTTGACAAACTGCAATCATTCAGTGTTTCGACAATGAGTAAACTTATTGCATTTATCGCACTCATTGCCTGCGTTGGCGCAGCTTCCTATACGGAACTACAGCAGCCGGAGTGGCTTTCGTTTAAGGCCAACTTCACCAGAGTCTACAAGAGTGTGGAAGAGGAGCTGAAGCGCAAGCTAATCTTCGATGCCAACCAACTGTTGATTCGAGTGCACAACAGACGCTTCAAAGCTGGCCAGGAGACCTACGAGCTGGGCGTCAATCAGTACTCAGATCTGAGCTTTGAGGAGTTTGCAGATCTGCTGTTAACCAAGTTTGCCGCAAGGAGTTCTATTGAAAATGCCCATGCAGTGTTTGAGCCAGCACCAGTGGCAGTGGGTAATGCACCCAGTAGCTTGGACTGGCGCAGCCGCGGAGCTGTGACTGGTGTGAAGAATCAAGGCCAGTGCGGCTCTTGTTGGGCTTTCTCTGCTGCCGGCGCTTTGGAGGGTCAGCACTTCTTGAAGACGGGCAAGCTCATTTCGCTCTCTGAGCAGAACCTCGTGGACTGCACCGGTGGCGCACCTTATCGCAATCTGGGCTGCAGTGGCGGCTGGCCTGACAAAGCTCTGAAATACGTGCAGGACAACAAAGGCATCAATGCCCACAGCACTTATCCCTATGATGAAAAGAAGAAGGAATGCAGATATAACAAAAATGCAGTTGCCGCCACAGTGCGCTCCGTGGGCTACGTGGCCAAGAACGAGGAGGCCCTGCGCGTGGCCGTAGCAGAGAAGGGACCCATATCCGTCTGCATTACTGTAACGAAGAACTTCCAGAGCTACAAGAGCGGCGTCTTCAACGACAGCTCATGCCGTGGCAAGCAAATTAATCATGCAGTCGTAGTGGTTGGCTATGGACGCGATGGCAACTCGGACTACTGGCTGGTGAAGAACTCCTGGGGCAACTGGGGCGAGGGCGGCTACATTCGCATGGCACGCAATCAAAGAAATCAGTGCCAAATTGCCAACTATGGTGTCTACGCTGTGATCTAAGTGCGGGCCCAACATCTTCAAGCTGCTACACAATCTTTGTCTATTTGTTGTAAATATTTTTGTTGCTAACGATTGGTATTAAATAAAAAGAGCATAATCTATTTAACTTGCATGCAAAGTAGCTCAGCTCAATTATATAGAAAAGCAATATGCATGGCAATTATTTTATATTAGTGATTCATATTGCATTGTCCGATTTCTTAGAAATATCTTAAGTAGGCAATAGCTTTTATCAGGCAAGTTATCTATAAATTTGAGCTTACTATCAACAATTTGTTTCACTGATTATACCTATAGTATAGATATAAGTTATATATAGTGTAAGTATTTCATATGTTTCAATCAAACAGCTCTACTACTGCAGACAGTAAACAAGATGTTCGAAATAGAGGTGACCAAGAAATCTGTGAAAGTCAGTCCAGTCCCTGATCGACAAGATTACGATGATGAGGACTATGAAAGTCCTAGTCACAATGGTGGCATCACTTCCAGAGCCTTGCAGTATGTGATAGACAATGAGGACAATGATCACTGTGACTGCCAAGTCATGGGCTCTTGCCGGTTGCGCTGGGATCCATCGATAATGAGAATGGAGGAGACTACTGCTTGGTGAAGAACTCTCGAGGACGCATCTCGCGTAATCGCAACAATCAATGCCACATTGCGTCAGATTGTTACTACGCCGAAGTGTAAATTTAATTAAACACAGTATTTCGATATTCAAAATAAATATATTAACTAATAAAGGATTCAATCAAACATTTATTGACCTAATAACTCAAAAGATTGTTGCAATATAATTTACAACTATTTTTTTAAATTGCCAACTGTTGACTTTGACATACTTAAATTAAAGGCTAATATCCATTTAGGATCTGCAAATGGCAGCTGAGTAACCAATTCGCAAGCATCACTTATGGCCAAAGGTTTCAAGTGCTTTAACAAAAACAATGACAGCAAAAAATTTAATATAAAATGATAGATAATAAGCACTCGTAAATATGTACAAATGTTTTTGTTTATTGTTTTGACATACATAATTAGATAATGTAGTACCAAATGCTCGTGTGTGTGTGTGTGTGTGTGTGTTTGGCTCTTTGCCATCCTTCAAAATGACAACAACATCAAGGACAAGCGACAAATGTTTGAAGCGTCTCTTGAAACTGACAACAAAACACACAGACAACAAAGTAAGCCATGAATATCAAAAATATTAAATGTTTAATGAGCAATGCCCTAAAAATAGTCGGAGATGTTGAGATTAAAATAGCTTTAAATTAAATGTGATAAACCACATTTAATGTTACGTATTTTACAACATTTTAAATTATTTTCAATGGCTTATTATTCGATGATGAATTCTAAGCAAATTCTTTTGATAATGAAACCAATTTGATTTACAATAGTAAAAGTTCATTCTACGATAACATGTATTTATCGATAATATTATTGCAAGTCAGTGTAGCTCAAGATTGAGCTAATGTGCGAGCTGCTCATTCTATTAGGCATATACACACTTGAAACTTAATATAATCATAATTTAAAAGCTGCTAAACTATTTGTATTAAATAATAAGAGTATAAAATATATTTATGAGTAGCAATAAATCAATAAATTTATGTTAATATAGTGAATTCATTGTTTACATTAAAGCATTTGCAAAGCCACTTGGCATAAAATCAAATGTAGCGCATGCTTCAGAATATCTTAAATTAAGTCTAAACTGAGGCTTAACGAATTCTCAAGCTGTATAAATATTGCTTGCATGGCAAACTGAGAAATCATTCAGTGCCAAGTGCGCAGAACCATGAGTAAGTTAATCGTATTTCTGGCAATCATTGGCTGCGTCAGAGGAATATACTTGAAGGATCTCTTCGATCGGGAGTGGCTTTCGTTCAAGTTCGATTTCTCGCGTATCTACAAGAATGTGGCAGAGGAGCTGAAGTGCAGGCTGGCCTTGGATGTGAACAAGCTGTTCATTCGAGAGCACAATCTACGCTTCGAATCTGGCGAGGAGAGCTACGAGATGGGGCTCAATAAATATTCGGACTTGAAGTTTGGGGATTTTACAAAGCGCGTGCTCACACTCTTGAACGTTTTCGAAGCAGAAGGGAATGAAAAAGTGGCGTTTGATCGGAAGGCAGCAGCTGACATACCCGATAGCTTGGACTGGCGCACCAAGGGAGCTGTGACTAGCGTCAAGGATCAGGATTGGTGCGGCTCGTGTTGGGCGTTCTCAGCCGCAGGCGCTTTGGAGGGTCAACACTTCTTAAAGACGGGCGAACTCATTTCGCTCTCTACGCAAAATATTTTGGATTGCGCTCATCCTCCAGTCTACAAGCTCTATGGCTGTTATGGCGGCATGCCAGAATTTGGGCTGAACTATGTGATAAAGAACAAAGGCATCAATTCCGATGCGGATTATCCCTATGACTTCGATCAGTTTCCCTGCAGATTTAATAAATGCGCAGTTGCCGCTACGGCGAGCTCTGTTGGCTACGTTGCCCAACAGGAGGAGGCGCTGCGAGTGGCCGTAGCAGAGAAGGGACCCATATCTGTGGCCATTACAGTAACACCCAATTTTCAGAACTACAGAAGCGGCGTCTTCAGCGATAGCACATGCGATGGCCTGCGCCCGAATCATGCGGTACTTGTGGTTGGCTATGGACGCGAGGGCGACTCGGACTACTGGCTGGTGAAAAATACTTGGGGTGAGCAGTGGGGTGAAGGTGGCTACATTCGCATGGCGCGCAACAAAAACAATCAATGCAATATTGCCAGATATGGTGTTTATGCTGTAATCTAAAGGGTCGAGCCATGAATTCAGTCTATTGGTATTAACTAAAAAACATTTATGTGTAGAGTCTGATTAGCTTGCAATAAAACAATAAATTTGGTAACCAACAACAAGTTGTTGTCAAACAAAGTTTGATTATAGATTTACCGGCTACTTATTTCTTTGCTGGAATTAATTGGGCAAGCAGTTTTATAGACCAAGCGCTCTGCTTGTAAAATGATTGTGCAACAATTTTACAACTGCATGAGCTATAAATTTGTTTACTTGTCCTATTTATAATAATTGCATTACAAACAAGGAAGTAGCTCTGAAGAGATTTTAGTCAAGATATTATCTTATCTGCTTAAGCATTTAGTATATAGCTGGGTAGTATAAATTGAGGGAGCATCTCATGGACTACAATCAAAACAGTTCAACATGTTCAAAATAATTGCACTTTTGGCAGTTGTTGCCTTTGTAGCTGCAACTTCTACAACGCAGCAGCTCAATGCTGAGTTTAGCGTCTTTCAAACGGAGTTTGATAGAGAATACGGCAGCGTCGATGAGCAACTGCAGCGTCGGCAAATCTTTATTAACAATAAGCTTTTCATTAATGCGCACAACGAACGCTTCGAAGCTGGACTGGAAACCTTCGAGCTGGGCGTTAATCAGTTTACCGATTTGACTTTCGAGGAATTTGAGCGACTCTTCCTTTCAAAGCTTAATCCGGATAATGTAACGGTTGCTGAAGAGTTTGTAGCTGAGACTGCTGTGCAGCGGGATGGTCCTGCTAGCATAGATTGGCGCAAACGAGGAGCAGTGACTGCAGTAAAGGATCAAGGTCAGTGCGGCTCCTGTTGGGCATTCTCTGCCATGGGAGCGTTGGAAGCCGCTTGGCATCAAAAGACGAAGAAACTCGTTGCACTCTCTGAACAAAACTTGGTTGACTGCAGTCGTGAACAGTATGGGAATTATGGCTGCCGAGGTGGCTGGCCAGAGGCGGCGCTGAAGTATGTGATCGCCAACAAGGGCATCAACAGTCAGAAGACTTATCCTTATACGGCCAAGCAGGGCAAGTGCCAATATAAGCCAAAAGCAGTTGCCGCCAGAGTTAAGCGCGTCGTTAAAGTGGCAAGTCGCAATGAGTTGGCCTTGAGAAGGGCTGCAGCTCTACGACCAATATCAGTGGCTATTGCTGTCACTGCTTATTTCCAAAGCTATAAGAGCGGCGTGCTTAACGATCCGAAGTGTTCTTACGTTAGTGTCAATCATGCGGTGCTTGTGGTGGGCTATGGCAAAGCCGCCAAGGGAGGTGACTACTGGTTGGTGAAGAACTCATGGGGCAAGCGTTGGGGTGAAGCTGGTTACATTCGCATGTCGCGCAATCGCAATAATCAATGCAAAATCGCCGATTATGCTATATATCCTGAAGTGTAAATAATCTAATATTCAACACTCTATTTTTAATTTGTATGCTTGTATATTTTACAAATATGTATGTATTTCAAATAAATCTGATTCACAAATTTCTATTATGAATTTATATATAGTGCAAAAGTTAAATTAAATTTGAAATTTATTGCTTTATTTATCATACAGCAAATACTCTTATTAAAGCTTTCCTCAGTTAAACTATTCAGAGGCACGACAGCAGCAAACTAAATAAACAGCTTGAGTTGAGGCAACACATTAGTTATATTAGTCACATATACAAGTCACAAACAAATACCATTGTCCGATTGTTTATAAGTTGTAACCGATCATAAACGATATTTCTTAGAAAGTTCTTAAGTAAACGATAACTTTTATCAGTTTTGTTAGTTTTGTAGCCCCGCTGCTTGCAAAATGTTGTGCAAGGCTTTGTGAATCAATAAGCTGTAAATGAACTTGTATTGATAGCTTGGTTTATAAAGTGATTGTTGGGCTCAAAATTGGAGCTCAGATAGTAAAATATATCATCTGCATTTATCTAGAGCATAGAGCAGGAAAGAGTACAGATTTTAAATTTTTAACATGTTATATTTGCCATTTACTGATAAACACTTTCATCTTAATAATAATAAAAAGTAGGGCAATAGCTTATCTCATGGGCTAACTGCACTTCTTATCAACTATTTATTTGACTGATTATACTGATAGTACACACTATAGGGGGTATATATAGTGCAAGCATTTCTTAGGCTTCACTCAAACAGTTCTACTACTGCAGACAGTAAACGAAATGTTCAAAATAATTGCAATTCTTGGGCTTGTCGCCTTTGTTGGGGCAGCTTCAATAACTGACACGTTCAGCTCGGAATGGAGCAACTTTAAGTCGAGCTTTGGACGAGGATACAGAAGCCTTGACGAGGAGCTTCAGCGTCGAGAAATCTTCGTTAGCAATAGACTTTTGATGAATGAGCACAACAAACGCTTCAGAGCTGGCCTAGAAACCTTCGAAATGGGCGTCAATCAGTTTAGCGATCTGACCTTTAAGGAATTTGAGGGACTCTTCCTTTCGAGTCTTACTCCGGACAATGCCTCGCTGGCTAAAGAGTCTGTCTATGAACCATCCGGTCGAGCCGTGCCCAGCAGTCTGGATTGGCGCAGTCAAGGGGCTGTTACCCCAGTAAAAAACCAGGGATCATGTGGGTCTTGTTGGTCTTTCTCGGCAAATGGCGCATTGGAGGGACAGTGGTACCTGAAGACCAAGAAACTCATCTCGCTCTCCGAACAAAATTTGGTGGATTGCTCTCGTGAAAAGTACGGCAACCATGGCTGCAACGGTGGCGGGCCAGCCAGTGCTCTGCAGTATGTGATCGACAATGGTGGCATCAACAATCAAAATACTTATCCTTATGTGGGCAAGCAGAACAATTGCAAATATAGCAAGAATGCCATTGCCGCAACGGTGCGATCAATTGCATACGTGGAAAGCAATGAGGGATCCTTGAAGACGGCTGTAGCGGAGAAGGGACCCATTTCAGTGGCTATAGATGTAACAGACAATTTCAAGAACTATAAGAGTGGCGTTCTTAACGATCGCATGTGCTCTACGAGTGTGAATCATGGAGTTGTTGTGGTTGGCTATGGCAGTGATGCCAATGGAGGTGACTACTGGTTGGTGAAGAACTCCTGGGGCACGAACTGGGGTGAAAAGGGTTACATTCGCATGTCGCGTAATCGTAGTAATCAATGCCAGATTGCCACATACGGTGTGTTTACTGTAGTGTAAGTATTCTATATTCAAAAGCTTATTAAACTTGTATGCTTATAAATTTTTTAATTGCATATGTATCAATTGCAAATAGATTGTGAATACAAAATAAAACTCACTGACAAATACGTAGATCATTTTTTCATTAATAAATTAAAATTACATTAAGAAAATAAGTAATTAGCTAGAGTTTTTTCAAAAGTCAAGTATCATAGTCGGAATAACGAAAACGCTAAAAATATACATTTATTTTCAAAGGTTCTATACCAATATTTCCTAAAATTTAAAGATATGAAAAAAGTTTAACTTTCAAATAACTCATATATATATACATTATCCATACTTATGAAGAGTATGGCAGACAGCAAACAATAAATTTAAAGGGTGTAAAATATATAAAATATATAAAGAATTGAATTGCAGCCAATAATTTTTTTCACAATTTGTTCTATATTTGCCATATAGATTATCAATTAATGCACCGCATAATACGAGTTGACGTATTAAAAACTAAATGTCTGCTTTTAAGCGATTAATTATATCCCATTGCTCATATTTGTTAGGCTACCAGTTTTATAATGCAAATGTTGTGCAAGCCTTTTATGAATCAATAAGTTGTAAGTCTGGTAGTATTTATAGCTCTGGTAAATCAGACTTCGATCAACTACGCATTTTCTATATCTTTAAATAACTTGTACAATAAAGTGTTCAAAATTGAAGTCTGATAATACGGCTCTGTTCGAAATATATTCAAATCGCATTTATCTAGAAATTAGATCAACAGCGACAATGACTGCCATTATGTTATATATATATTATGGACAAACGCAATTTGCCATTTCTAGAGAGGCACTGATAACTGCTTACACCTTAATAATAATAAAAGAATAGGGCATGGGCTTACTGGAACTATTGAGCTAACTATCAACTATTTATTTCGCTGATTATACATATAGTATGCACTAGGAATTTCTTAGGCTTCAATCAAACAGTTCTACTATTGGCAACAAACATTTTGTGGACCTAATAACTCAAAAGATTGTTGCAATACAATTTACAACTATTTTTTTAAGTTGCCAACTGTTGACTTTGACATACTAAAATTTAAGGCTAATATCCATTTAGGATCTGCAAATGGCAGCTGATTATTCAATCCGCAAGCATCACTTATAACTAAAGGTTTCAAGTGCTTTAACAAAAACAATGAAAGCTAAAAATTGAATATAAAATGATAAATAATAAGCACTCGTAAATATGTACAAATGTTTTTGTTCATTGTTTTGACATACATAATTAGATAATGTAGTACTAAATGCTCGTGTGTGTGTGTGTGTGTTTGGCTCTTTGCCATCCTTCAAAATGACAACAACATCAAGGACAAGCGACAAATGTTTGAAGCGTCTCTTGAAACTGACAACAAAACACACAAACAACAAAGTAAGCCATGAATATCAAAAATATTAAATGTTTAATGAGCAACGCCCTAAAAATAGTCGCATATGTTGAGAGTGTTTTAAATAGCTTTCAATTAAATACGATAAGGTAAAGCTAAATATAAAATATTTAAAATTTTTAATAATTTTTAACGTTTGATTTTTTTTGGCTTTAAGTCACTTTATTTAAGTTGTGAGCTATCGAAGAATTTATTATGAATTCATTTGGAAGTGTGACAAAACTTAATACTACGATAACATTTATTTATCGATAACAAACTGGGTATTAAAGTTGCTGCTCATTAAAGTTGTCTGCCCTTTAATTTGTTAATAACAGTTCACATTATTTAGCTAAGTCTTTTTACGGCCTGCAGCTTTTTATCAGCAAATGATTTTATTTATTGCCGATGCAGTTAATCTTTTGCTTAGCCAAGCTGATTCGATAATTCATGGACTTCCAGACCATTAGACACACAGAGTCATCTAACCACACTTGAAACTCAATGTTGACCCTTCATAATTCAATTGCCATCCAGCCGCACAAATTACAACCCCAAGGCTGCCGCAAAGCAAATGTCTCACATGTCCAAGCGCTGTGGCTGCCCCCAGCTCGCCCCAATCGCAGCGAGATCAAAAAGGGAATTCTCTCGTTTCGTTTGGTGTGTTGCATAAATTTTAAAACAATTAGCTTCAATTTTGAAATCCGCAATGTCAAACAAACCAAACAGGCGACACCTCTCGCGTGATATCCTTTTGGCCAACAAAAAACAGCAACAACAAATGTTAATGTGGCGAATGACTTTTTGCTATTAAGTCATGCGCCCTGCCAGACTAAAAATGTTCACTTAATATTCCCTTTGAGACGAGAGAGCTACAGATGGAAGGACCAAAGTGTCAGTGACTGCTGCTGTTGCTCCTGTTGTCCTGGGAGGGTTGTTTGCTTTTTTGGCGTATGACGTGCCGCTGCCTAATGAATTTTGTGAGTGCGCGTTGATTGTTTAGGTGTAAGGTTTTTATAATGAGCCAACACCCACACGTACACACCCACACATCCATACATACATGCATGCGTGTATGTGTGTGCAAAATGTAACTGCTATAAAATTTGCTATCAACGTGTTGCCATCGTCCTGATTGCCACCTTTTTATGCTGCGTTTGGGAGAGTTTCCATTAACGTATTTGCATAAATATTTACATATGTGTGTGTGTGTGTGTGTCAGTCTATGAATCGCAGCTGATGCCTTGGCCAGGGGTTTGTTTCGCTCTTTGCATAACTTTAAAATGTTGCGCTATTTCCGTTCACTTTTTACATATTTCTCTTTATTTTTCTCTTTTGCCAATGCATGTCTAACAATTTGTCTGCCAAACCCCCTTTGACTGCTCTCGAACCCTCAAAGTTTGTCAAAAAGTTGGCGCAAAATATAATTTCCTGCGTGTGGAAAGTATTTGAAAAATTTTACTGCCGGAAAAGTAGCATAATGTTGAACTGTGTGTGGGGCAGAGAGATTTGAATTTGACAGTTGCAAATAGATTTCATAACTAACCCCACTAAGTATGCAACAATTATTTAGCTGCAACATTAGCATAAAGATCGGTTTGGAGCTAATGCTGGGAAATCAAACAAAAGCCGAACAAAGAGCAAAAGCAATTACAAAAGCTTAGAGTCGTTTGCGGTGGGTGGGAGTGGGCGCTGAGACATGAAAATCAAACGAAATTACAAAATTAAACTGATTTAATGGCAGCTCTTGTGCAGCCATTTACATGTTACGGACTTTTGGGCAAAGCTTGTAGCGTTAGGCATGTTAATATTGCACTTGAGGGACGGTAGAGGGGCTCGGCTGGGGCGTGGTTGATTGACAGACAGACAGACAAGTCGAGACGCTGGCACAGACAGCCGACTGGGCTCTATTGATGATTTGATATGAAAATTGCCTGGAATTATTGAATTAACATATGCTCGAATTGAGCGCAAGCATGCCATGCCACATGTGGCAGCAATTTCGCTTTGCAATTGTATGCGTGTGTCTATGTGTGTGTGTGAGCATCTTATTAGCAAAGCGTATTAGACATGATTGATTGCATTGAGTAATAATGATTTGTAGCTGAGGCTTCTACAAGTATCTTTTGTATTTCTCTTTGTGAGTGTGTGTGTGTGTTTAAACGGGGGGTGTTTGGAGGTCACGTGCAAGTGTGTGGAAAGTGAATTGCATAATAAGCTGGCTTATGCTAAGGTTAAGCCTCTATTCGAATTGCAGGCTTTGCCTTTCGCTTTTCATACTTTGAACTTTAAATTAGCAAAATTGTAATTAGCAAAATAGTACATTAGATCCATTCAATTCAAGCATTATAAATTATCCTTTCTAAGCTGTATTCATGTTTGCATTACTAAAGGCTATGCAAAACATTTACTTAAGTAGTGTGAATATTGCTCTATTGGGGCTTTATTTAATATAATTCAGCTATTCAACAACATTTTGTTAATGATTAATGTTGCAATAGGTAACGATAGTTTGAGCAATCGATACATATAGTAATGCGTACTAGTGGCATGGAAAAGGCGGAAGATCATAGCTTGAGAATATAAATTCTATAAGCTTAATATATATATATATTTATATATCCAAGTGCACCAAATGTTTGTGTAGATAGAAGGATATGCAATGTAAAGCAAATACAACAGAAAAGCTTTTGAAACATATTATTGAATTTTCAAGAATATTTAATACTGAGCAATAGGTCTGCGTAGTCTAATTAATCGATATATCAAGTATCGAGTACCAGCGATAATGAAAATGTAGCAGCTCTAAGCTTGAGAAATCACTTGAAAATAAATTGTGCAAGCTTAATAAATATATTCAAATGCATGTTTGTTCTTTAATTGTCATTGTATAAAAGCAGTCACATTAACCCTTCCATTATCGGTAAAAGTTTACGTCATTTGAAATTCGAAAAGGCCGTAAGAGACTTTATCGCTGATATACGATAAGAAGAAAGTAAAGAGCTTCAAAAGCTTCCAAGCTTTAATTGAGGTATAGGACTAAACTTTCCTTTCCCGCTCATCTGAGGGTTACAATTAAGAATAATCTAGACCTAAATATAGATCAATCATTTTTCAAAACTTTTATTAACAGTTGCATATTTAATAACTATTTTTATTTAATTGATTTTTGTTTTTTTTTAATATATATTTTTGGTAGAACATTCTTTGAACGTTAAGAAAAATTACATTGATTACAAAATCAAGACCTTTGGTAAGGACTAGGAGATCGGTCATGGGTAACTTTCTTTTTCCGCTCATCTGAGGGATACAATTAACAATAATCTAAACTAAATATAAAGCAATTATTACTCAAAACATTGCAAATTAATTGTTTATTTATTGATTTGTGTTTCATTTTTAATATATTTTTGATAGAACAATCTTTGAGCGTTAAGAAAAAGAACGTATAGAGCCACAGTTTCAAAATCAAGTTATTTATTTGGGAGATTGGCCCATCTGAGGGTTACATTTAACAATAAAATAAACTTAACTAAACTATATCAATTAATACTCAAATTATTTCCTAGCAGTTTAACGTTTATTTATTGATTAATGTTTAATTTATTGAATATTTTTGATAGACTTAAGCAAGTCGCACAGCTTTTCATACTGCAGCTTATGTTATACATATAAAAACGCCTAGAGCTATGCTACACAATTATTTGGAATTGAAAACAAACGTGTGGACAGCAGTTATTTGCCCTGAAGTTGCTTTGGCTGTCTATTTAACAGCTGCAGTTGATTGCCCGAGCCAGAGCAACAAACAAACAAACACACACACCAGCATAGTTTCAATTCCTTTAGCCACTCTCACTTTAACCCAGTTTTATATGCGGCATAAAGCGCTGCACTCGAGCTCGTTAAGTAACTGGCTACGACTGTAAACTTTGTTGTGCTACTCTTTGTAAACTTTCGCTGAGTTGCAAATAAAGAAAAAAAAAAACAGCAGGACTTACCTCGAATCGATGCGCTGCAAGTAGTCCAAGCGGCTCAAATGCAATTCGCGTAAATGAAACAAGTTTAAAAATGCCACAGCGGGCAAGTGGGCAAAACGATTGCCGCCCAAGTTCAAATAAGTGAGATTCGAAAGTTTCGAGAGCTGCTGTGTGGGCACCATCTGCAAAAAAAAAGAAAGAAAGAGATAGATATAAAGTTAGCTAAATATTGAGGCAATGGATTTTATTTAGCAAGCGCTGCGCAAACTTTTGGTGGCGCGTGGGCGTGGGCGAGCGAGCTTATAAAATGTTAATGCCTCGGCACTCAACTTTAAAAGCGTTTTGTGGCTGCCACTTGATCGTTGGCCACTAAGCTGCTGCAAATAGCACTTGGCATTCCAAGTTGCACTCACATACATATTTATGGATTTGCGCTGTTTCAAAAACGAATCGAAATTCCACAATCAAAACGGCATGCGGAAACGGAAACGTCATGCACGTCATGTACATCCGTGCGCCATTTTGTAATGTCTGACCAATTCGTACAATCAATCCGCCGGCAAATTTGTTGCAACTACAATTTAAGCAACGGCTACGGCAAAAGCTTTAACGTGGGGCAGAGTCAGCAAAAGCAAAAGCAAAAGCTTTTGGCTGTTTTCGACAGGCTCATAAAAGTAACGAACAACAACAAAAAATACCGCTATTTGGTAACCCCACCCCCCTTGAGCTGTTGGCGTGTCGGAAGCTACGTGCCAAACGTCCGGACACGAATAGCGCGAGCGCGAGCGCGATAACGTAATGAACTGCGTGTGGTGCTGCAAAGGGGCAGGAGTCAGCAGCTGCAGCTCATAAGGCAAATAATAATGTGGAAAAAGGGCGCAGAAAGAGCACAAAAATTAAATTAAAAGCATTACGCATACGCTATGTAGGCCAAGCGCTCACAATTGTACAGCCTAATGGTAATTTTTGCCTCCCAAAAAGGCGCAAACCTTTGCTTGCAATACTCTTCAAAGTCAAAGCAAGCAGCAGGCAAATTAAAAAAGCAAAAGAAATACAAAGCGTTGCCTGTCTAGGGTCAATGCAGCGCAGCGTGAAAAGCGCTGGGAAAAATAAAAAGCAAAAGCACAAAAGAAAGTGAAATTATATTGACTTTGATTTCACAAATTAATTCACAGCCCCAACAGTTTGTAATGCATTTAAAGCTAATGACTGCTATCAAAATTTAAATTTGTTGAATTTTAAAGTTGCCGCAGTAAATAAAACTACATTTAATGCTATGCTGAGCAGCAAAATGAAATCAAAGTACACACAGTTCAATTATTCAAAATTGTAAAATTACGCCTATAATTTTAATGCCCAGTTGTTGGTGAAATCAAATATTTGCTGATTTTTGCTTGCAGTTCATTTTGAATGTGAATTTGCAGCAACATTTAATGCAAGCAGCTATGAGCTATGAGCTTGGGCTAAAAATTAAATGCTCGCAAAGCTGCAAGTCGTTGAATAACAAGCACTGAGCCACTCGCTTACAGGCAACACGAGTTTGTTCCTTTTTTTTCTTTACTATATATGCATCATGTAATCAGAGACTATACAGAGCTTTTTGTGTTTGTGGTTGCTATTGTTGTAGTTGCTGCTGCTGGCTGCTGTTGCTGCTGTTGGAAATAAAATAGCAAAGAGTAGCCAACATGGCCACAGCCTGACGAATGCGCTTTGCTCTCGCTCGCTGTGTGTGTTGCTTCCCATGTAAGTTTATGTCTAGCTAACTGTCTGGTCACACACACACATACACACATACAGCATGCATATATATTTATGGTCGTTAAAACAGGATAAGGGTAGTTGCTGCTGCTGCTGCTAGGCTAAGCAGTTGGCAGCTATGCGTAGTCAACGGCAACCGACAGAGGAATTTATGGCGCTTGGAATCAGTTCGAAACTACTTAAAATACCTTTTGGCATTTTGCAGTTGAAATATTGTCTAGCCGTGTGCTTGCTTGCAACCAACTTTTGCTGCACCTCTGGGGCATAAAATGCAGCAGCATGAACTAACACAAAAAAAAAAAATACATCTACATTCAACTGCATGCGTCCTGGACGAGGACGAGACTTTGTTTTAAGCAACAGCAGCAGTAGCTTTTCGGTATTTGCTAAGCAGCATTCTTGCCACGCTCTAACTGTTGTTGCATGAACATAATGCAGCTGCCAAAAGCTTGAGCATAATGCATATATTACAAATATTTTTGACTGCATAGAAATTTATAATAAAAATTTTGTATATGAAAATCGTTCATGCAGCCAATGAGCTCTGATTAAAATTTACTAATAATATTTTCATGCATTTGAGGTGTGCTTAAAATTAAACGAGAGCTTTATATTATCTTGAGTTCATACTGCCAACATTTCAATCTTATACTATACATGTTAGCTCCACTGGATAAAAGTTATGTATTGTTAAAAATGTGGAAACATAATGTGTAAATTATTTAAAAAATTTTGTGGCAGAAGAAAATTTATATGCCAATTGGTGATCGCTCAGTGTGTTGTCGTTTTAATAGCTTTTTAATGAACTGGAGTGGTTATCATCTTCAATGTTTAATTAACTCATTATGATTGTTATGGTTTTATTTGATTGCTTGCTCGAGTTCTTTCAGCAATCAAATATTATAACACAGCTAAAAATTAGTTTTGACTTAATAACTCTCAAAGCTTGGCAATTAAAATTCTTCTTATCACCATAAATAAACCAATACTACAAATTGTCAGTTAGGCAAATTAAAAATAGATAAGCCCAAATTGCTTACTTAACGAAATTCTTGTTAGTCTCTTATCAAAAAGCACATAACACGTGTTCACCATTAAATATTGCACTTAAAGCTTCTCATGTTTGGGAGTATAAAAGACCGTCTTCAGCACAGATGGAACTGTAAAGTTTGGAACATGTTGCAACTAACAGTAATACTACTACTGACTGGCTTAGCCATAACCAGAGCTGACGTATCCAGTCGCATTGTCAATGGCTACGAACCTAAAAATGGCGACATACCCTACATAGTGTACTTGACTTCACCCATCAAAGATGCTATAAACTCTCACAACGCTTGTGGTGGCTCCATAATTGGCCACACTTGGGTGCTAACTGCTGCTCATTGTGTCTATGAGAGAACTCCTGTAACCATCTCTTATGGTTCAACCGATCGTTGGACTCATCAATTCGAATATACTATAAGCGGTGATGATATCATAGTACATCCCGACTACAGCAATACCACCCACATGAATGACATCGCGCTATTGCGTACTCCTCATATGGAATTTACGAATCGCACCAAAAAAGTGGAGCTGCCCAGTTTGCATGATCGGGATAACAAGTTTAACAACTGCGGGGTAAAAGCCTGCGGCTGGGGTCGCACTGGCACTAACATAACGTGGATGGGCAATCTACTTTGTGCCGATTTGGAGGTTACTAGCAATCAGTGCAATTCGCATAAAAGCCTTATATGCGCTCACTCTAAGGAGGGTAAAGCCACTTGCAATGGTGACTCTGGTGGTCCCTTGGTCACACTCGAGGGTGCCAAACTTATTGGTGTTACATCTTATGGTATTACAACCGGACCGGACGAAGGTTGCGAGACCGGCTTGCCTCATCATTTTAGTCGCGTTACCGCAAGTCTGGATTGGATACGTAACATAACTGGTATTGCATATTAATAAATTCAATTACCTTCATGTAATAAATGTGAGCTACATTAAGGCTCTAGGAATTTTACAGTGAATATACCTTTTTTATTAGTGGGGCCACAGAAATCTCCTGAGAGTTTAGCTTTAAGTGTGGAATATTCAGTTTCAGCGTTTTAGAGTTTCTACCATTTCTATCTTTTAAAGTTGAATCGGTTTCACCGAAAAACAGCTAAAGGAGGATTTTGGATTGGCTTGATTTGAAAATCTGCGGCACTACAGTTTATATATTATTGTAGTAGAAAACCGTTCTAAGAATCATTGACCATGAATTGATCTTACTCTTTCTCTTAAAGGGAAGTTCTTGGAGCTTGGTAAATTTAATTTCAATAAAAAACTTACTAAAACTCAATATCAAAGACTTCTGCTACATTCAATAGGTATACAGCTTTGATTCACTATTCATATAAACAAACAAGAAGAATAAGGCAACCAAAAATTTGCGGAGATGGAACACTTTGTTACTTTTTTCAAGCAGCAGCGTTGCTAAGCAATATTCTTGCCATGCTGTAACTGCTGTTGCAAGGACATAATTCCGCTGAGAGAACACATTGATAAAAATAAAATAATAAGAATAAAATTAGAATGTGTTTTTACTGAAAATATTCTAAGAATTGCATAAGAAAAACGATGCACTAAGAACATTCATGTCATGGTTGATTCTTAAGATTCTTCTCGACTATTTGGGAAATCCAAATTAATTTATAAACTCCTTTTTTATTTATCACAGAGTGCAACAAAAAAATTTGTGAAGCCTCTTTTTAGGATTTTAATGCTTTTATCCATTAATTTGAATAATGAAAAATAAAAACACGTCCTACCCAAGCTGTTGCTAAAAAATTGTTTTGACAATTTTGAGAAATTATAATATTGCTCGTACGCTGCCATAAATCAATATTCAAATTGCTAATTAGGCAAATTAAAAATAGATAAACACAAATTCCCTATTTAACGAAGTTCTTTTTAGTCGCTTATCATAAAGCACATAACACGTGTTCTCCATTAAATATTGCACTTAAAGCTTCTCATGTTTGGGAGTATAAAAGACCGTCTTGAGCACAACTGGAACAGTAAAGCTTGGAACATGTTGAAACTAACAGGAGTACTTCTACTGACTGACATTGCCATAACCAGAGCTGATGTATCCGGTCGCATTGTCAATGGCTACGAGGCTGCAGATGGCGACATACCCTACATGGTTTACTTGACTGCAGAAGACAAATATGTTACAAACTCATATAAAACTTGTGGTGGCTCCATAATTGGCAATACTTGGGTGCTAACTGCTGGTCATTGTGTCTGTGAGAGAACTCCTGTTATCATCTCCTATGGTTCAACCGATCGTAGGACTCCTCAATTCAAACATATTGTAAGCGGTGATGATATCTTTTTACATCCCACCTACGATAAGTATTCACTTATTTTTGACATCGCGCTATTGCGTACACCTTATGTGGAGTTTTCGAGTCGCGTGAACAAAGTAAAGAATAGGATTAGGATTTTCTACATCAAAGCTCGAAGCTCGATTTTGTGATGCTTTAAGATTGCTTCACGATCCTTGGCATTCCAATATATATTATAGTAGCCAACTAACCTCGCCTTCATCAATTGTTCTGAAAGCACGACTTGAGTTTGATCTCGCTTAAATTGAAGATCATGCAGCGCTTGAGCTTGGTAAATTGAATTAGCATAAGCTACTAACTGGTCTCTGATAATTACTCCCAGCATTTTAAACAGCTTTACAGCTTTGATGGAGCATACGCATTGAATTTAAAGCAAACGAAAGAAGCATAAAGCAACCAGGAAGCTTGCGGAGATGGAACAGATTGGGATGAAGACAGAGGGCAGCATTTAACAAACGGAAAATGTCGGACGAATGAGCTGGGGGCGGGAGGGGTGCAGGCTGAGGAAAGTGTATACGCAACAGAAATCAGCACAGCACGGACATGTTTGCATGCATAAATAGCAAAAGGACATGGCCAAAGGACAACGCAGTGTAAGTGAGTGAGGCACACACACACGCATACAGAGAGGGACAAGTTATGGTTATTAATTTTGCGAATGCAGAAGACAGTGTCGTGTGTGTGAGTGTTTGTGTGTGTGTGCAGGAAGGAGGAACTTAAGCCTGGCATTGGTGTACACCAGCACAGTGGCCAAGGAGCGCCAACAATCCGCTTTGTGAAGTGTTGCTCACAGGATAAAGCAGCAGAGCAAAGTGTCTGATTTATGTGTGTGTGTTTGTGTCTGTGCGCCAAAAAGGCAGCTACAATATTTTAGCTGTTGTGCTGGGCCTTGTGTTGTAATAACACTTCAGGCGACTTCCGCCGCCCGGTTTTATGCTAAATTATTTTAGCCAACAACAAGAACAACAACAACAAGTATACGACATGTTGGCAATTATTTATGTCAAACTCACCGTCAAATTGTTATCCGATAGATCCAAGTGCTTCAACGATATGAGACCTTCGAAGGCATTCACGTCCAGCTCGCTCATCACATTGCCGCGCACACTGAGCGCCAGCAGCTCCTTCAATCCCTCGAAGCTGTCGTTGCGCACAAACTCGACGAGATTGTCGGACATGTCGAGGCTTTTGAGCGAATGCAAATGCCACAAATTGTTGGCGGGCACATCCAGCAGGCGATTGTTGCGAAACACAAGCACCTCCAACGACAGCATCCCTTTGAAACAATTCGCCTCGAGGCTCACAATATTGTTGTTGGTCAGGTCGAGCTCGACGAGCGCCGCGAGGTCCGCCAGCGCCGTATGATGCACCGTCTCGATGCGATTGTAGCTCAAGTCCAACAGCAGCAGATTCGTTAAGCCCTTGAAGGCGTGTTTATGCAAAGCACTAACTAGATTCCTGCTCAGATTCAAAGTGCGCAGCTCCGCTTGATACTCGAAATTCTTCGAGCCCAGCGTTTCGATAATGTTCTGCGATAAGTCGAGCACCTCGAGCTTCATGTAAAAGGGCAGCGTGAACTGCAAGTTACGTATGCGATTAAGTGTCAGATTTATGTACTTTGTCTCCGGATTAAGCTGTATGGGCACATCCTCCAGCGCGGCGTCCACACACAGCGCCCGACTGTTTGCCTCGCCGCCCAGGCATTGGCACTTCGAAGGACAAAAGGCGTCTATGCTGCCTGCCTGCAGCAGCAGCAGCAGCAGTGGCAACAGCACTAGACACCACAAAGTTGTAGGCCAACTTCTATTCTCGCATTGTATGTGTGTGCTCTTGAGACGCTTGTGTGTGTGTGCGGCCATTTTGCTTTGCTTTCTCTCTTTGTATTTGCTCAGTTGTTGTTGTTCTTGTTTGTTGCTATTGTTGTTGATTTTAGTTGTGTAGATCACCAATTACTGCACATTCTAATTGGCATTGCGCTGCAAATAGAATAAACAAATTGTTATTAATTTGGTTAACAAATTGTTAGTAATCATCATCAGTGCTTATAGAAATATTTGTATTTAAATGTTGAGCTAATTATTAACTATTTATATATATTTATATCTTTTTCTATATATTTATGTGAAAATAAAATTTAAGTAATAGTTTTCTGATTAGTTTCCAGCAACTAAAGCAAAAGCAAACAATATTAGAAACTAAAAAGTAAATATTTTGTTAACTAGTAAATAAATAAAAAAGTATAAATAAATAATAACAATTAAAACAATAAATACATTGTTAATAAACGTACACAGCAGATTATTGTATAATTATTTCGATTACTTTCCCTACATAATTTGATTAATTACAATAGTAATCATTATTGGTTTATTTAATAGTTTATTTTCCATAATTCAATTGATTTGTGATTCTTATTGCAAAAATCATTCAATTTATTAGTGGATCTAATGGCAATTCAAAAGCTGTGACTTAAACTCAAGTGCCCTCATAATTCTCGACATTTTTTCTAAGTCACACCTCAACTTTTTATTCTCATGAATTTGCACTGCATTATGGCAACTTATTTTTTTTTTCTGGTTGCACATTAATAGCAACTGCTCTCAGTTTCTAGCGCCCTAACTCAATACATTTGCAACAAAACACACGCTCAGCGTCTGGAAAGTCAGCAACTTTTCTATGCAAGTTGTCAGCACTTTTCAAACGAACCAACGAACGAGCTCTGACTTTTACTCTAACTTCCCCATTCGCAGTTCGCACGCTGTTCAGTGCGTTGAGACTTTTATGAAATATTAGCGAGCAACTTATGCGCATAAATCTTGTGGTGTCCCTTGAAGGAAAAAAGAGGCAGCGCTAAATAAACTGGCAGCAAACCAAAAAGTTCAAGAAATTTTTTTTGGGGCATAAAGGGAAAGGTGCGCCCGCTTGCATATTAAATCTTTTAAATAGCAGAAAATATGAAAATAAATTTGCAAACTAATTTGCACTTGCTAAGTAGACTTATGCCTAAGTAGTTAGAAGTTATTAATTTAAATTTCAATGCATTGCATTTCAATTGAAATTATTGCTGCGCGCACTTAAGTGCGCTTTAAATAAAAGTGTTGCATACTCTTAAGCTGCAACAATATTAATGCCGCCTATTTGAGTTTAAATAGCTCATTTGAGCAGCTTACTAAATGCAATATTTACGCTTTAGCCAACACTCAATTAAGTAATTAACAAAATTATACACAAATCTTGGGTCGCCAAGGTCTATTTGCGCCATCAACTTGTGTGTGTGTGTGTGGTTAAAACAAACAAAGAGCTTTAACTGAGCCACAGCATTTGCTAGTTAACTTTCATACTGCACACGGCAGCAATTTGAACAATGCCCTTAACTAGCTGCAAAACAAATAATAAAAAGCAAAATGCAAACTTTTGTGGTTTCATACTGTCAACAAAAGTTGTAAGCGCACACACACACACACGCACACAGACAGCTGTGGTAGTATTAGTAGGCCGCCAGTGCAGTTGGGCCGACAGGTCTTGGGCTCATATTTTACGCTTCAATAAAATTGGCAAAAATATACGAGTCGGAGTCAACTAACCAACCAAATAACTGCCTCTCTCTCTCTCACTCTCACTCTTTCGGTCTGGCACACACTTTGGCAGGCAGCAAAAACTGTGAAAAATTTACTCCCGTGTGAATTATTAAGTTTCGCATGGCCATTGTTATTGTTGCTGCTGCTCCTGTTGCTTTTGTAACTTTGTCTGTGTGTGTGTGTGTTTGCGCGTGTGTGTGTGCGTGTGTTTGCTTGGAAAATAGGCATAAAAAAATGGCCGCAAACTTTTTAATAAACTTTCGCACGCCAGCCTCGACTCCTGCAAAGTCGAACCTGCTGCAACTTTGCTCTCAAATTGTTTGTTGGCCCTCATAAGTGGGGGCGTGGCACAAATATGATTTCATTGTGGCAAATATTTTGATAGCAAACGCAAAGCAGCGCGGGGGCAGCAGCGTAGTTCATTCTCAAATTGGAGCACCCAGCGCCGAGTCCAACAAGTTAAAAGTTGCTTTTGTTGCACTTTTCACTTCATGCTTCGTTTTAATGGCCACCAACGTCAAAGAAGTTGACGCTTAATAGGCTTGAGCAATGCTTTAATATAAATGTATATAAACTTTAAGTACTAGAGCGACAAACCATGTGCATGAGTTTGAGCCACAATTGAGATAAGCAGGAAGTTTTATATGGCAAATAGTCGGATGCAGTTTATAGCTGCAACTAACGCGCTTTATGTTTTCCTTTTTTCAAGTATGATACATCCCAAAGTGCTCTCAATGCATTTAAACTAAATCACTAAGTATGGAAAGGGGTTGTAGAGGGTGTAAAAATAAAGTCCAATTATGAAGCAAAATAAATTATAAATTTTATTTTAGTCTAACTAAAATGCAATGCCAAAATTCAAGTCTGCATAATATTTGGATTTATATAAGTTTTAGCTTAAATTCGTGGCAAATTTCAAGTGCCTAAGGCTTTATGCTAAAAAACCACGACCATAGTGCAATATTTAATTTATACTATAACAAAAAAATTGTGAAATTTTGTATTATTATCAATTAGCAATTTGTAAAAGGTTCAATTTACTTATTTTTTGAATGTCGACAAACGGGAGTAAATGGAAACTATTACATGAAAGAAGTTAAAATTAGCTTCGATAAGTATTTAAAATTAAATGCTTCATTTTAATAATAGGAGTGTTAAAGAGGCTCAAATATTAGTTGCAAGTATTGGATCAATTAGATTTCTATTAGTGTTAGATATTTATATTTAAAGATTCAAAGTCGAGATCTTTGTATTGTATTAAAATAAAAATAGATAAGAAGACAGAAGACAATAATATTAGAGTTGGAAATGTAAATAATGAGAAACTTTAAGCTCAATAATTTACTCAATTTGTTTCACATTAAGTCAATCTAAGCTTAAAAATAATGTTAAGTGTTTGATTGAAGGGTCTTTAATTGTCGGCTATGCCCTACTGTGCTTTGTGCTTTACCGCTCATGTCCTCAATTATTTTTTCGTAGCATACTTTTGCCCTCACAGACTTTGCTCTAAGATCTATCAAGCATATCGTTAGCTATCCTTAGAGCTCGCTGTTTGCTTATTCATTAAATTTTTAACCAACGAAGACAGAAAGTCATCCAATCAACATTGCTGTTGGCTCACATTACATTTTGTGCGCATTCCGGCTCGCCAGCTTTCCACCTACTTGAGTTCTATAAGCTTCATTTAATTATATTGACATTGTTTGCCTCACTTTCTTTTTTCCCAAGTCTACTTATTTTTAGACAAGCCAAGCAGTGGGAATTGAGCGCGTGACTTTGAGTTACCTGAAGCGCTGGCTCGAAAGGCAAATCTCAGTTAGTTGGTGTAGGCTCAGCAGCAGCAGCAGCAGCAACTTGAATGTCATAAAAATGGAAAATAATAGCAAATGCCAAGGCGCAAGGCTGATAACAGCTGAGCCAGCTTCCATTCCCGGAACCTACCACACGCACCAAAAGTTTGCACATAAATTCAAAAACAGTCAACGCGCCGAGCCTGGGAACGAGTGCAGCTGCCCTCGCAGCCAGAGCCAGAGCCAGAGTCAGAGCCAGAGCTAAGCGGGAGAGGTCAGAGACTGCGGCTCAGGTTCAGGTTCAGGTTGTGCCAGCACCAACAGCAGCAGCAGCAGCAGCAGCAGCAGCAATCAAAGGTGAAAAACTTTTGCAAACTATGCGCAAGCAGCCAAACAGGCAAAAAGTCAATATTAATATTCACTTAGCCTGAGATGGATGCCAAGGGAGCGCGATGGAGAGTGGGAGACAATGGCCAGGCAAATGCCAAGCAAATTGAAAATGCGACGAAAAACGTGAGACGCGCCAACTTTTCCACCTCAACGTGCCCAAGTGCGTTTATTTTTATCAAGATTAGCATTTCGTTCTCGCAGCCCTGTGAGCCGCACAGTTATTGCTGTTGGCCCAGCAGCAACAACAGCAGCAGCAGCAGCAACCTCGACGACGACGACACTAGACACAATGCACAGCACAGATTCCATGCCCGATTCAGTGCTAGACACGCTTTGAAGTGCGGCACGCACAAATTTTGTATCTCTAAGATACACAGCAGCAACAGCAACGAGTGCCTTAGACATTGCCAAAGATGAATTGTTGATGTCAACGCTGTCACCCCCCGCTTTTGGCCAAATTGGATGGACCACATAATTGAGTGTCTGCAAAACTCTCAAGTGCCTTTGCTGTGGCAATTTGGCAAAAGCCTTTTGCCACAAAATGTGTCCACACGCATAATTAATGCAATTGTTGGCAGCAGTCAGCATTGCTGGCTGTCTTGGCTCCCCTTGTTTTTGTTTTCATTTTCTGCTCCACTTCTATTCAATTTGGTCAGCCGAGAGGCCCAAACTGCTGTCGAAAACTTCAACCCACTCCCCCAACAGTCTTAAATACAAATTCATGTTCTGTGTGTGTTTTTGCTTTTAATAAACTGCAGACTGCACTAGAGTTTTATTCTCAATCTTATGGCAAAATAACAAAATTTCGAGCGCACAAACATCAAAACGACAATAAAACTCAAATTGTTGCCAAAATGTTGAGACAAGCGTATAATTTGATTTGCAAAAGAAGAATTCCTTGCATTTTAGTGTTCAAAATAAATGCGTGTATATATATTTTTAAACTTTAATATATATATTGCCATATTCACAAGTCTAGTAGAAAAAGATTTGTTAACATTTTGTTTATCGCAATGGGAGTGAGTTACAATAGCCTCCATAAGTATATTGTCTCTTTATCACATTCAGTACCAAACAAAATTATGAGTGCATCTTTATCTTTTTAAGTTAATTTATTAATTTATTTTTATTGTGAAATGTTGTGCTCAAAATCAACTAAGCAATCATATTTCTTTGCTATTTTTGTTAGAGCTTTCCAGTCAATAATATATAGCGCAATTGGAGCAAAATTCTATAACACAAATTGATCTAAAAAGGATGAGATCAAACCAAACAGTCTTGGTGTGCTTAGCTCTTATAGCTAAGATGTTCAGATCCTTTTTGATAGAAGTATTGAGCTTAATCAGGGTTAACCAAGAAAGTTAAAAATGAATTATTTATTTTACTTGTGAGGTCTGCCACCTTTTTTTGTCTCTAAATTAAAAGACTGTTGTTCGATTTTTGCTAGAGTCTCAATGTTCAAGGCAATAATTGTCAACATAAGTGCATTGTCTTGATTTTAAAATTATATAAATAATATCGAAAATAGATTAATAAAATGTATCTTATTTGTATATACTATTATTGAAGAAGGGGCTAAAATCGAAAAGATCATCCTCGAAAAGTTCGATTAATGTCTGTCCGATTGGCTGAAGTTTTCTTTTTATCATTTTGATAAACAATAACAATATTAACAATATTAAAAAAGAATTTTTTAATTTGAGTGTACCAATAATTATTTGCTTTGGTTCAACTTTATATTTTATTTTTTTTTATAAAAAGAAAGAATTTTATTTCAAATTAGTTTTAATTAACTATAATAATAATGTGCCTTATCTTTAATAAAATATGTTAAAGAAATTATAGGATATGTAAATTGTTTATTATTTGATAAATCATTGTTGTACCAATAATTATTTCGCTGAGTTAGTACAAGAAATATTGCTTGGTATATTAACAAACACAAAAGTATTGAAGGTTTCTTGGAATATTCATAGTGCAAAAAGAATAGTAAAATATTAATAAATATAAAATAAAACATTTTGCTTTATTTGCTTTTAAACTATCAGCGTTCATACTTTCTTCTCTTTAAAAACAGCTTGAAATTCTCAAACACAGTTAACAATACAGCAATGAATTGTATAATAAACAGTTGAATAAATTTATAAGAAAACGAATTTTATATTTTATGAAAAACTGCAGCTGCATTTAAGCTTAAGCTTTAGCTGCGCTTCCACAAAACCAATGCCGACTCTTTAAACATTTATCTACTAGAGCCTTTCAACAGACGTTTGTTGCCATTCAGCAGCAACAGCAACAGCAAAAACAAGAACAACGAACACTTGCTGAGGCAAAAGCGATAAACCCGAAAACTTTATTTCGGCTATATGTTGGGGCCAAACAATAAAACAAGGCTGTTGAGCAGCTTTTGCCATTTAAAACATTTAGTGCCAAGGCAGCAGCAAGAGAGCAGCAGGCAAAATAAAATAAAATGCCTGCACTCTAATTCTCGCAACTGCAACTAAAGCTGCAACTACTGCTGCTCTGCTCGCATTAAAAGCGACGACGACAAAAAACTACAAAACTGCATATAAAGATAAAATATTTTAGTTGAGTCTAAAGCAGACGCTCGCCCCGACTCTGCTCGGTCATCCATCCATTGTGCACTTAATGCAATTGTCGCATTATTTTAGTGCTCTGGCCACTTGGGCGACACTAACACACATATACATGTGTATGTGTGTGTGTGTGTGTGCCATATAATATATATTTTTAAATACCTAGTTCGCGTTTTTGTCTGTGTCTATTTTTTATTTTGCCGCATGGCGTCTGCGTTGTCTGCAAACTGCCGCGTCTGCCACGGTGTCTGCAACTTCGAGACAGCTTTAGATATATTTGTTGCACATGTTGCTGTTGTTGCAACAGTGGCTCGTGGCTCGTGGCTGTGGCTGCTTATTAAGCCATTTGCCACAATGTACGGTGGCGCATTTTATTTTTATTTATTTTGTTGCCGCTGCTTTTGTTGCAAATCAAGCAAAGCGCATAAAATATATAAAAAATAAAAATGTTTGCACACATGTGAGCAGCGTCTGCTAAATTCTCAGGCAGCTTTTGAGGCAACAATCAAAACAGTTGAGCACTCAAATTTAAGCTATTCCGATAGCCTAGCAACTAATTAGAATGAGCTTTTTAATTAGCACTGCTAAAAGTGCTCAACACATTGCTCATACGCCCTGTATTGTTCAGTATTGATTTTTGACTGAGAGTACAACGCACTTTGCCTTTGCCTGGCTGCCAAACAAAAAAGTAGAAAAAAAGGTTTGGGCCACTGGCACAATAATTTGGCACGCAAACCTTTTTTTTGCTTTTTTTTTCTATTTTTTTTTTCATTATAGTCAAGGGTTGTCGTGGCTTTGGGGCATAAAGCGGGACAGTGACTGCGTTTTTCACATTTTGTGTGAAGAAGTGAAAAAAGCATTTTGAAGCCACTGGGCGCACATTAAAAATTCGCCATAAGCCAGCGGGCAAAAGCTGCGACGCCAGTTAGACTAGTAAGGCAGCTGCTTACTGGTGGTGAGTTGGTGGGGGGGTCGGTCTGTGCATTGTGGCAGGTCACGCGCCCAGGCGCTGCGTATAAACATATAACAATTAGAGTAACTTTTGTATGTTTGCTTCGCTCTCTTGGCTGGCTCGCATATTCCCAAAGAATTTAAGCGCATGTGAGCGGAGAGCAAGTTAAATATTTAGCTAGCTTTATGTTTTTAATTTATTTTAAAAGGGTTTTATGTTCCTGACCGCCCCAGCAGAGACTTCAGACTCGATTGCGCTATGCAAATGAGCAACATCCAGCCATATATGTGGGTCAAAGGGCACACAAAGTGGGCGGCGTCTCTTTTGCTATTTATGAGCTAAACTCCCAGCAGTATTTTAGTGGGAATTGAATTTCTGTTTTTTTTTTTTGCGTGCCAGCAACGTGTTTGGCATATTAATGTTGCATGTGTGTGGCTTAAAGGATTAGAGAATGCAACAAGTTTGTTATTCATGCTCAAATCCCAAAGATTTGTTAGCAGCTTGACTAATTTATCTAATTTTAATGGCCAGGCTATTTTAAATTAATTCTTGCAACACACAAAAATATCAAAGAGTTAAAACCAAAGAAATTTTCTTTAATTTTTGGGGCATTGTTTGGCAATGTCAAAGAAATATTTTCGTGTCTGTTCAGCACATAAATAAATTTAACAAATGAACAAACGGAAATTCCAAGAATTTAACCTGCGCACACATAAATTTTCCCTCACTCAAGAAGAAATGTAACAAATGCTCATTAATATGCCAGACACAGCGGGCTGTATTATTATTTTTTTTGAGCAGGGGGTAGCATATAAAATTTATTAATTGGCAGCTAAATAAGTCGCAAGAATTAACACGTAAATAATTTTATTAGCAAGCTGTTTCACAGAGTGGGTTGGGGTGGCACGAAAACAAACAAAAGACATTTTCAAATTCCACTTTAACATAAAATGTGGAAATCATGAAATATGTGAAATATGTTGCCAAAACGGCGACAGAGCAGCGAGGGGAGTCAGTTTAGTTGCAAATATTTAAATGCAATGCAGACAGACAGCGACAGCTGCTGCCATTAAAATCAATAAATTATAATCAATTTGAGTTCAGTGGGTGGTGTGGGTGGCTGCCAAAAGTTAAAGCGTGACTTTGTTTTACTTCTTTTTTTTCGCTTTGCTCCATTTATTTCCAGCTGTTGAACACAATTTAAGTTAAGTGTTTTACTTTTAAGGCTGCCACGCCCCGCTGGCAGGCACATGCAGCAACGCCCACACACACACACACACATTGGCAAAGAGACAAAGAGCAGTGAACAAAGCGGGGTGGGGTGTGAGTATCGGAGAGCAAGAGAAATTCATTGCCTTTTAATTGCAGTTGGCAGTTGATACGTACAATTTTCGACTGTGTGTGTGTGTGTGTGTGTGTGTTTCTCAGTACACCCCCCCATATATAAATTCAGCTGTTAATTGAATGCAGGCACTTGAAAAATGGCCCTGCCAGTCGAATTTCCAACTGACTGTGCCCAATGGCAACCTGTTGAGCATTGTCGAGTGATTTATCGCTTGGCTTGCCCCAGCTAAAGGAATTAGGGGGAACAGCTATGTATTTTGGGCAGTCAGCTAATTATAAATATGCTAAAGTTCTTATTGGAATATTAATTTGCCGTTCACTGTTCAAAATTTTCGCAGCCAAGGACAAGCAAAATCAATAAATTAATTGCTCAAGCTAGCAAAAGAAAATGCGCCCAAAATTTTTTATAAATAAATCAAGCTAAACTCAATGAAAATCAATGAAGTGCCGACCCCACATACATATATAAAGTGAAAAAAAACAGTTCGTGTAGAAATAACTTAGCTTGGTGTTGCTTTTTCTCATTTCTTTTTTGTCAGCTGCTTTTTATGGCAGCATATTTTTAAAATGGGCCCCAAAACGCGGCATTGATAAAGCACCTAAAAGCAGACTACACACATACAAACACACGCACATGCATATATGTATGCATATGTGTGAATATATGTGCTTAACAGTTCTCTGTGCGGTAATTGAATTATATTTACGCATAAAATTTATTTATTCATGTTTTTCTTCTTTGCCTGCCACATAAGAAGCCAAATCACGTAAAAGCAATTTAAATTCATTTAGTCAACAGACTCAATGCCAGAGTTGCCAGGGCTACAATAAAGGCGCCAGAAAACTCTTTTATTGACAGTTTTATCTTAAAGTTAGATTTTAAGGACTTTTAAAATAAATATTATAAAGAAACATTTTTTTTTTAATATTTTTGAATCAATTTTAACTCTAGAGTTTGTAAGTGTGTAAATAAATAAAATTATAAGATAATAATAAGCATTAAATACTTAAATCAATTTAAATTCATTTAGTCAACAAACTGAATGTCAGAGTTTATTGACAGGTTATATAATAAAAATATAAATTATAAATAATATATTTTTGAGATATGTTTGAAACAATTTTAATTCATTTGTCTGCTCTTCCAGGCAACTCTGGTTGCCAGGGCTACAGTAGAAGGCGCCAGAAAACTCTTTTTAGACAGTTTTTTCTTAAGGTTAGGCTATAGACTGTCATAGTATTTTTTCTAGCTTTTAAAATAAATATGAAAATAAAAACGAGTTATTTTTTTTTTTAATAAATTTAAAGGAAATAAATTTTAACTCTTGACAAAATTATAAGCTAATAATAGATATAAAGTTAGAATTATTAAAAGCAAAAATAAAAGTTATGCTTCAAGTTTTATTAAATTGTATTAAGCATTGAACTAAACTTTTGTTGATTTGCCTAATTTCAGCTAAAACTAGTTGACCACATTTTAATTTAAAAACTTGACAAGACATGACTTGCCATGTTCTTCATAAGCTTGAGCTCCTAATTTTACACTCTCTTTGGTTTCCTTTCTGCTTCTTTTTTTTTGTGGACTACGGAAATGGCAGCACCTTTTGCAAATGGATTTTTAGCCTGGTTCTGAGTTTGGTTCGTTGAGCGCATTTCCGTGTTGCATTAAAATCCTATCTGTGCTCTAGTTTTTGCTGCTTGCCAGGAAATTTAATGGAAGCTGACTTTAAATTGTGCCAGTTCAACAAGTGAGAGCTACAAATTGGTTTTATATGCGATTTCCGTATGTTAATTGAAACTTACAGATAGAGAGAGAGAGAGACTGAAAGTATTTTAACGTATTAAAACTTACCTTAGCTTGTGTGTGGTTGAAGCTGCTGCAGATATTGATTTGACATAGTTCTGGCAAAGAAAAAATAAAACGGAAATTGTTAGAAATGAAAAGATTTATCAATGATTTCTTATTATAAACAAATTAAAGCTTTCAAAGTAAGCAGTTGCATAGTAAATTATGTATATAGTTGATTAGCACTCAATTTTGTGTCATGTTGCAAGTTAAGCTTGACTAACCGAAATGTCTGGCAAGTTAGTTGCGGCTGTCAGCAAAGTTTTTAGCGCTGTCAACTGCTGGCAACAACTTAACTTGCAGCGTTAGCTAACAAGTTGCATGTGTTAGCTGCCACCTGCACGTAGCACGCACAGGGCTGCAACATCAAATTATGAGCACTTTATAGATAGCGCCAAAGCTTAGAGTTTCCTTAGCTCGCCCTCGTTGTGGCTTTTAAATTGCTGCTGGTCCCAACTTAATTTGCAATTTTAATTCACGCACTTTGCTTATCGATGACATCAAACGTCAAGTCGTCGTAGCTGTCAACTTGGCTTTAACTTGGCTTTAACTTGGCGAACGTTACGGTTTCCGTTTTAATTTTCGCTTGCGTGCGTTGAGGTCAGCGCTGCGTATACGCAACATGAGTATAAATTACTCATACGCCGAGATTAGTATCGCGTGGTGTCGTTTTAATTTCAGCGCTGCTAGGCGCATGCATCATTAAGGGGCACATGCCACAAAATCAGAGCTAAGCCCTCGGCTCAATGCAAACCTCAAGAGCCGCAACGGCAACGTTGCGTATGCTTGATCTTGTTACATACAGATAAATGTCAATTTATTTGCCACACTCCAGAACACACTAAGCCGACGCCTGGCCTTCAGCAAAGAGAGTGAACGCCCACCCCCCATTGAACTCTCACGCTTCTTCGCTTTAGCCAACTGTCTGTCTGTCTGTCTGACGAGCTGTAATCGATAAGCAGCCAGGCTTGACATAGCTTGACTAACTGACTGACTGACTGACTGAGCCGCGCAATTTGATTAAAAACTCATCTTTCACTCTCGCTCTCTCTCTCTTTCTCTTCCGCATCCACTTGGCAATTAAATTACGCTTGTAATTTATGCGCCCTGCCAACTTTTTAATGAGCATTATTCCAATTAATAATTGCCCGTTTATAATAGCTTAGCATAAAAAATTGTGTATTATTAATGGCCTTGAGCTATTTGCGCTTTCATTCAAAAGCAAGACGCAGATTTTCGCGCAACTCTTGCGATGGGCAACACTAAGTTGGCCAAGAAGGGCTGCAACGCAAGCTCGAGGGTTATATAAAAATATAATACGCTGCTAAATATTTACTTTACGCGAAAACTTGAATAAATAAAAGCAACGCTTAGCTTTAATGCAAATCCTTGCTTTTCAATTGTCTGCACATTGTCTGCGAGTCGACTCAGGTGCATGCAACACGGCTTACAGTTCTTTATGAGCAGGCGGCAGCCATTTTATTGAGGCAACATAATTTGCAGGCAAGCCGCAAATGAAAAGCCCGGCAGCAAAAAAAAAACCCCATGAAAATTGAAAATGAAAGTCGACTAAAAGGGAAAAGGCAAAGCGAAGCGAAGCAAAGCTTTGGGCGCATATTATTTTTATGGGCGTGGCTGGTCACAGCTGTAAATGGAATCCCGTAAGCTCACGTCTGGCATCTTCGCATGGCCCGCAGGCCAAGTCAATACATAACATCAATAGATGGCAAATAAAAATTGGTTTTATGGCTGTGGCGACTTTTTTCTCTTTTGCTTCTTTTGCTTTCGATTTACGCTTTGGCTTTGTTTGTTGTAGCGCATTATTGTTCTTCAGTCTGCGGCCAACTGAAAGCCAGAAGCAGCCACGCAGCAAATATGCTGAGGAGCCACAAAAATCAGCAGCAGCTGGAGTGGGAGTGGATGTGGGAGTGGGAGCTCAACTATTAATATTGAAACTGTAGCTCTGGCTGCCTGTTAAATCCTTTCACGTTTTGTTTTCATTTGCCAATTTCAATGCCAGTCACAGTCGCAGTCACAGTCATAGTCACATCTTCCATGTTACGATTCACGCGACTGCGACGGAAACGGAAATCGCTGGACTAACGAGCTCGAGCCCTGTCAAAGTCAGCAGACAGTTTTTGATTGTTTGACGTCTGGTCTGGAATTTTCTATTATTTTTTCTTTCTCATTCGCTTGCTTATTGTTTTTCTTTTTTTTTTTTTTGGCTTTTTGTTCTGCGGCCTGGCCAATTATTTTAGACAAATAATTGCCATACAGCAGGCCAAATTGTTTTGGGCTAGCGAAATCCCTTAGCCAGTTAAGCTTCGTCTACAGCTTTGAGCCAACTAATTTAACAGTCATAACCCAGGCGAACAACAGTAAATTATAAGTGGCGACTCTCTCGCTCTCTGGAGTAACTCGAGCAGTTTGAGGCTTGGGCGCCAGCAAAGTATTTGGTTACCAACTAACTGTTTTGACATACAGAAGCCGCTTAAGCGCTTCGCTCCACATACCTATGGGCAAATCCAAGCTCCAAGCCCAGGCCATAACTTTCGTATTGAGTTACAGTGTCAGCGACTTGTGTATTGTCATGCGAGACACTTGAGAAAATTCGTAATGCGGGGGCGCAACTTCTTGGCAGAGCCTGAAGTGGGGCATGCCGCTCATTTAGCTCCGATTTAAGTTCAACAACAACAACAACTGCTAAGCTATTCTTAAGTGGCTGCTGACAAGCTTGGAGTGTTTATTGCTAATTGCTCTTAAAATGACAAATTCATACATCTGTTCAACGGTTAACGATTATTGCAACAGAAATGAGAGCTCGCCTCTGTTTGTGGCAAGCGCTTGAAAGTGTGTCCAAGTGAAGTTCCAAAAGTGCTTGGCTCAGAGCAATAGACATTTGAGTGACTTACTTAATCTGAATGAGCCTACAATACAATTGAAAGCTATTGAGTTACAACTATTGATTTGTCTACTTAGAATTTGAAGTGTATAAGACTATGAAACACTTGAATAATTCTATTCAAACATCTTTGTTGTTGTCTAGTGTAATGCTTATTAATTTAAATTTAGCTTACAAGACTAATTTAAACGTTTAATAAATTCAGCTTAAACACAATTTTCGAATAACAAAACTCTATGTAAATTATTACTTGCATTTTATCATAATAGCCTTTAGTTATTATTATGCATAATATATTTTTTTAATTGTAAAATCTTTCAATTTAAAGTTAATAGGTTATTAGAACTGTTATCGATACACCAATTCATTATTATTCTTGTAAAAAATTTCTTAAATACGCATATAAAATAAAAGACCCCACTTTATATTAATACTTTAAATTTTATCACCAACTTTTTGTATAATGTATGGAATTAATGTTATTAATGTATTTTTAAATCAATATTTAATATTTTTTTTAACTATATTGCATATATATTCAAACATATTTGATTAATTAAAATGTTAGGTAATTTAAATTTACTTCATTAATTAATTTGTAGAAAATATCTCAAATTTAAAGTTCTACAAAATTAATATTCACATTTTGTCATTATTACCTATGAGCTATATATTAAGTTGACGTTTTTATCTCTGCATTCTATCAATATTTGCCATATTCTTATCAATTATTTTATTATTATTATATTTATTTAATTGCCATGTTAATAACTTTTTTGTTTTAGAAGAATGATTATTAATGTTGTCAAGGTTGCATAATTAGTTTCTTTTATATTTCTGTTCTAAGATTTTCAAATTTAAGAGCTTACTATATATTGATTGTTCTCCAAAATTTATTCATCAACTTTTATGTAGCATATATTGACTTAATGCTTTTATTGCTATTTTCGATAAATTAACATTTCAACATTTCATCGTTTTGCTGAATTTTATTTATCTTTCAATAACTATCATCAAACCAGATCTAATTTTCTTTTAGGCTTTCATTTTCATTTGCAGTCGAATTTTCACTTTGGCCTAAAAACATATTATAATACATAAATTCAGTTCTGCATATCGATACTATCGATAGCATGCTTAAAAAGACAACAAAAAGACAAAAGACAACTTAATTGTGACTAGAGATTAACAAGACTTAAAATTAAGTTAAATATATAATTGAATAGAACATTTGTATGCAAAAATGAAAAGTTTGATTCTTAATAAGCTGCGCATATATCGTATTAGTTTCTACATTATGCAGCTCATTAGTAACTGTCCAATCAGCAGTGCGGCCTACGCTACGCTCTCACTCAGCCTCACTCACACTCAGTCTGAGCATAAATCAAGACATTTATGAGTCTCATTTGCCAGCCAATTGTAGCCGCACTAATGAAACTATTTATAGCCGTGACAAACTACAAAATAGTCAACAAAAAACATAAACAGAGAAGCGAAGAGAGAGGGAGAGAGAGAGAGAGAGAGAGAGACAGGAACGTAATTAAATAAAAGCAAACAAGCTGCTGGTCGCTTTGGCTGCAGTTTTAATTTCGAACCGAGGCTGGACGCTGAGTTTTAACAGCTCATTAACAGTCGCAACACGGCAGGAGACATGACAGCTGTGGCAACGGGCAACGGGGGCAGAGTCGTGGCCTGGTCGACAACGACAATTTTGACATGATGCGGGGCATGAGCACATTTCACAGAAGCTGCTTAAAAGCCACTCCAAAGAATACAAACTACATACAAAAAATAAAGAGACGAGGCGCAGCATTTTAAAAGCCCAAAAGTGTCTGTCAGTCGGGGGCTGTCAGTCAGCGCGGCACTTGCGCTCAATCAGCGCCTGCAACAACAAGAAGTCAAAATGTTGTGGCAAGCAGCAAAGACTGTGGCAGGGGGTGCTGTTGCTGCTGCTGCTGAGTGGGCGCTTTGTGGGGCTTATAGAATAAGTCAAATCGACAGGCAGCAGCAGCAGCAGCAGCACCTAATGAAGTGTCTCAAAGTAGCTGCTAATATATGTTCTAACTGCTGCAAAGGGCTGCAGTGGCGAGTAGAGGGAGTCAGCGGTGTCAGTAGCTTGTTGATACCTGTTTCATTTTTTATGCGCGCTGCGTTAAAGATTTTATAGCTTTAAGGCGCAAATGTGGCAGAAAAATGACAAAATGCCAAAAGCTTGTTAGCTGGAAAAATGCTGCTGAAAAGCCATTTACATTTTCAGTTCAGTCCAGCGCTGCAGACTGAGAGCACAGAGCACATCAATCAACGGCAGTCGGCAGCATTAAAATGGTAATTTAAAACCGCAGAGAGAGCGAGAGAGAGAGAGCGACAGAGAGCGGGAGCGATTGCAAACGCGAAAGCGAACTCATCATGCCGACGTTTTAATGATTGGCCGCTGGCTGCTACAGCTGGCAATGCAAATGCCAAAAGCACAGGCAACCAATTCCCTGCCCCCACCTCACCCCCCCGCCCCCTCCCCTTGCCTATTTGCCAGACTTACAGTGCAGTGTAGCATAATCTAGGCTTTGAGTAATGGCTCGCGCAGTTAAGTTCAGACAGCAGCCGTAAATCAAGGTTGCAACACCTAGTCTATGAGCAAGTGAGGGGTGTTCAATCAACTGTCAGCATTCGAGTGGCTCGTCCCCCCCCCCCCCCCACCCCCCCCCCCCCCTAACTATCTCATGAGCTGCTACCAGTGGCTGCTGCTGCTGCTGCTGCAACAGATTGAATATGCATATATATGTGCCAGCTATATAGCCAAAGTGCTGGCCATCAAGGCTCAAAGGCTAAAAGTAATTTGAAACTGCTGCTGCTGCTGTAGCTGAAAATGCAAATGATCGGACAAATGTGCTTGTGGCCCAAGTGATTACTCAGCTGAGCTTGTGGCATGGCGCCCAAATGGATTTTCAAGCATCAGCATTAGCTACATTTAAAATTCAAACTTAAATTTCTATAAGTAAGTGTTTGGCTTGAAACTTTACGCAAATCAAAGAATTTTCAGCTTGTTTCAATTTCACTTTCAGCCACAAATTTCTTGGCGCATTCCGCACGCTTTTTGCCACCCCCACCCCCTGCTGTTGTTGCCTGCATTTAATATAATGTCACATGTTGTTGCCTTCGGGGGCTTGACGCTTCACTCAGCGCGACAGCCAAGCAAAAAAGTTGCCAGCAATGCGTTTTAAATAAATAACTTAAAGCAAGGGCAACCCCTGCCGAGACGCCACGCCACGCCACGCCCATTTTGCTATGCATTTCCTGTGCGCCTTCGACTCACTTCCGTTTCTATTTCATGTCGCTGTGTCGTTGTCGCTGTCGCTCGTCATCGCTGGCGTAGGTGTGAAGTGAAATTTCTTGAGGCGCTTGAGGCGAAATTGTTACTTTTGCCCCTAGACGCTGCCACTTGCCGCTTGCCACTTGCCACTTGACTTGTGGCGTCTGCTCTGACAGCCCCCAACAACAAAAACTATGCAACGTTGTCTCTTTACATATTTTGCCATTGCTGCTGTTTGTTGTTGGCGTTGACATGATTGCTTATAAATGCAATTTCATATATTTTTGTTTATGATATGACTATCAACAGCAACAGCTCATGTTGCCACCCCCTGTTGCAGCCCCTTGTTGCACTTGCAATTGTGTGCTGCCCTTTATTGCTTTTGATTATTATTATTACAAACAGATTTTATGTTTTTGAAGTGAATGCACTTTTGAATGCCAGACGACAACAAATTCGCTTCTATACTAGTTTCCATTTTTTATTATTTATTTTTGCAGCGCCTTAGGCTAGAATGTGGCTCGTTCGCTTTGCCTTTCGCATTTTGGGGGTAAATATTGAGTTTATACAAATATGACAAATTGAAAATGAGCATTAAAAAGCTTTTTGTCTGCCAGTTTGCAATTCAGTTTGTAAGACTGACGTATAGAATATTTATTGAGCAATCGCAAGGGGGATAACGATAGATCTAAGAATAGCGAATGTTACTGCTTATCGAGTAAATGAGTTAGCTAGATAGATAGATGAGTTTTAGTTGATAGATTTAAAATATCAGTATTGCTAATAGGTTTATGTATAGCGATTAATCCTGCAATAATTATATATATGATAAAAATCGAAAAATGAGCTCATTGCACAGCTTTAAGCTTAGAGCAAATTTAGGCACAAATTTTTAAATCAGCAGCTCTACAAAGAAAATTATAACCAAACATTGATAGCAGTCAGAGCAAATAATTGACTTGCAAAAAAATAAATTGGCAGCACTTAAAGCTTGTGCAGCCCTGCTCTAGGGCATGAAGTTAGCCCATACATAATTTTTTTTAAATTATTTGAATTGTTATGCTTTTAATTAATAATAGTGAGCTCAAGTACAGTCTAATTTAAATTATTAAATAACATATGATATATCTATAGACTGAATTTCATTCAGATTGGTCGATCACACGACTAAGTAGAATTAATATTCTAATATTCTACTTGAAGCAATTCGCTTTCACTAGTTCGAAGTATTTGAAAGCCGCGAACCTTTATTATCATATTTGTAGTTTTAATATATATTATAGTTTTTATAGTTATAATTTAAAGGTGTAATGTTAAGTTAACTTGCATTCCTAATTCTATATGGATTTATAATTATTTAATAATTATATTCATAGTTAATAATATGATAGTAAATCTTACATATTGCTATTTAAGTAGTCTGAACTCTGTGTAATTTAAATATTTGAATGGATGATTTTCGAATATAAAGCCAAGCTTATCGCTCTTGTTATCTGTCAGCTTAAGTTTATTTATAATTTATTTATATTTAATTAATAATAATTTCATAGTAATTCTTATCACTATTGAAATAGTCTCAACTCTTTTAATGTTTTCATAGATGATTTTTGATTTCTAAGTTTTGGTATCGAGCCAAGCTTATCGCTCAGCTTAAGTTTACTTTAATTTCAATAAACAGTTAATCTTTAATCTCTAATCTGAGTGCCACATTTGCTGCATATTTTAAACACTTAAAGCTGAGCGCGCTTTAGCGTAGATCTCGCTTCCAATGCTAATGACCCACATTGTCATTAACTTGGCTGTTGTGATAAGCGTTCTTGGAAAAAGGCGAAAAATTCAAAGAAAAATGTTGCGTATGTGCGGAAAAAAAGAGAAAAGAAAAGTAAAGCAAACAAACAGGCAAAAAGTAAACTGGCAATATTATAACTTTAACACGGGCAGCTGACACTATGGGCGTGGCAGCCGCCCACACATAGAACGCCCACTGCTTGGAATGGACATTTGACAGACGCGCGCCGCCTCATCAAATTGCGAGCAGGCGTTGCAGGAAATTAAATAATTTTGTGTAATGAAAAAAAAAAAAGAGAAAGAGAGCGAAACAAAGATATTAAGCGAAATGATGAGGACCTGAACGAACGAACGAACGAACGTTAATGTTAATGTTAATGCATTTTTTATATTCATATGGGGAACTAAACTGGGTGCGTTGAAAATGAGGCAAACACTCAAAATGATTGTTATCAGCAGCTCTACCAAAAAGTTCAACAGTATGTGTGTTGTATGTGTGTTGCCAATTTTTTGTTGCTGCTGCCACGCCCCAACAAGCACATAAAACAACAAAATTATAGCATAAATTGAAGTGTTTTTTTTCGCTGCTGCTCTCGTTGTTTACGTGAATTTCCCCGCGGTGCAAATGTGCGCACATTTCAATTGAAATGGCAAACACGAATATGCGCGACTGTCAGTTGTTGTTGCTGTTGCTGGTGTTGCAAGTGTAGGTGGCATGTAGGTGGAACTGGCTGCGTCGTCTGCCGCATATTTGATTTATATTTGCCATTTACACTTGCTCGTTATTGTTATTGCCAAGCGCAACAAATAAAATAAAACAAACAAACAGTCGGGCAAATAAAAAAGCATTTTGTAAATGCAAATTTAAGTTGATTTTTGGCAGGCAAATATCGCAATGAAAGGTTTTAATTTAAAGCGCCATTTTATGCCTTTAGCTTGCTACATAATAAAGCTGACCAAGAGGCTTCCCAAATGATTTGAAAAAAACAATTGTAATTTGTTTGCCAACACGTAGGGCGGCCACACAGCTGTGGCTTACAGGTCGACAGGATGTGTCGCAAAGGATGTGTCGACCACTAAAAAAGGCGCAACATATGTGAGACAGACATTGGGGAGTCGTTTGGCTGTTGTAGCTGGCACTGCATTATGTTTTGGCCTCATGCACACGCCGGCGACAATTAGACAAAAGCTGGCATCAAGCCACGAGTGGCAGCTGGGGCGGGGGCGGGGGCTGAGTGGGTGGCCACATTTGGGGCCAAGTGTGGGCACTTCAATTGCATGTTATGCTGAGCGTGAAGCCAAAAGCTTCTGCCTTTGCTGGCTTTAGTTGCTTTTTATTATTTTCAAATTAAAATGCTGCCCCTAGCTCCAGCACCTGCTGCTCCTGGGCTGCCGCTCCTGGCGCCCACTCCTGGCACGCAATGCGTTTTTGTCTGCTATTTGCTTTTGGTGCTTTGGGTGTTTAACAAATGTGCACGTACGTGCATTTTTTTAATTGATTAAAAATGACAGCAGTCTGAGCCCAGGGTTGGAGTCAGACAGTGGTGGTGGCCCTCGAATGAAATGTGCACAGATGTTAAATTGTCTACCGTAAAAACAACACAAGGCTTACTGAAAGTGAAAGCCACGTAGAGTGAAAATAAGTTGAGGGCACCTTCATGAATTTTTACGATTCTTTGCTGCTCAAACAGCTGATGCAATTGCATCGATTTTTTTTAAGCCCTGGCACATGCAAAAATTCAAATGAATGTCAATTGGTTTTTAAGACATATTTTTATAAATATTGAGAATATACTTTTATTTAATAAGAAATGACTGCTTGATTAAAATTTATCACGAAAATCAACAAGATTCATTTAAAGGTCTTTATAATCTATCTTTTAATCTATCGTTGAAAATAACTGAATAACACTGAACCAAATTTAAACTATTATATAAACAATTTGAAAAGCATGATTATTAAATATTGCTCATGAATAAAATAGAAAAATAATTTAAATTGCTGAGCATTTAGTCATGTTTTTCATTTATCTCACAACAATTATAGAGAGTAACCATAAATAAATAACAAAATAATAAAAAAATTGATAAAATCAAGCAACTTTAATATTTTTATTCTAAACTTGTTCTAAGCTCGTGTGCAAAAACATTTAAAATAATCAATCATATCAAAGCTGTTGGATTTTCTATTATTTGATGGAATTTTATTTGAAAATGAAGCATAATGATTATAAAATGCTCAGATAAAATATTTTAAATAATGCAGAAGTAATTGCTATATATATCAATTATTCAAATAATTAATAATACAATTAAATATATATAGCAAATTATTTTTTTACAATATTTTAAATTTTATTTAAGCACCACTCAGCTCAAAGTTTGTAATTCATCAACAAACTGAGCTTTAAAAAAATTTTATATTTTTACAACACAGCAGCAAATTCTAAACAAAATATTTACACATTGCCTAAGCCAATGCAATAATATTTGCTTGGCCGCTATAAAAATCTAAAAATCCAATCAAAATACAAACTGATGTGGTGCAGCCCAGAGCCAAATGGCAGAGCAAATGTGTCACATCAGCATTTGACAAATATCCCCACAAATTCAAAAGCCAAAAATCAACAAACAAAACTGGTGTAAAAATAAAAACCAAATAAATATTACGAAATGTATAAAAAAAAAAACGATGAGAGAAACTATTGATGATGCATATATCAAAACAAAAATTTGGTAACATGAGCTGCAGGCGTAACGTAAAATAAAGTAGGAAATTTAAAAAAAAATATATTTTAGCAATTTTTTTCGAAGCTTACAGTGATTGACTGACTGACTAACTGTGACTTCCTGCCAAACACACACACACACATGTAAATTTATTTTTATATTATATTTGCAGCAGTGACAAATTTGCACTTAGCTGCGGCACTTGCTGAGAATCGTGCGCTGCATTTATTTTTTTCTTTTTTTTTTTTGGGCTGGTATTGAATTTCAAAATTTATAGCTCAAAGCTGCAACTGCAATAAATTTTGTGATGCGTTTACCCGCAGACTAGCAGCGAATTGGTAGCAATATTTATTTTTACCGCTTGACAACATTTATTTTACACGAAAATGAATCCACATTAGTTACGGCTGAGTGATTCGAGTCGAGTCTTGAGTTTGGTTTGTTTGCCAAATGTTGAGGTTGAAGCGCTCTCAGTGCTTTTGGTTTTGTTAGCTTAAGTGTCGCTAATTTCTGTGCAAATTACGCCGGAGTGTGGGCGTAAAGTCTGAGTCTGAGCTGTGTCTGCGGCTTGTGCACTTTGATTGAACTCAATTAAGTTAAAACAAGCAAAAACTTACAACTTACATAGGCTTTGCTTATGTCGTAATAATATTTTAAAACTTACAATCAATTCGCAAACTTTCGCAACTATTTAAATGCTCAATAAACAAAAGCGCAACAAATTTCAGCCAAATTGCAATTTAAGCAAAATATTTGTGTTTAAAAAGTTTTGTGGCTGCCGCACTAAATTTAAGCGACATTAAGCGACCAACTTGCTGCAAAATTTATGAGCAGCGACCACAACATTGACAACTCCACAGCCATGTCGTTGTCCATTTTCCGATGTCCACACACAGGACTATTGCAATGTGGGAAATATTGAGGCATTTTAAGGATTTAACGTGCGCAGCAACGACCGCAGTCTGGTTAAGCTTCGGGGCTTGTTTGAGTAAACAAAACAAAGCGAACAACAAAAACAACAACGACGACGACGACGAGAGCAGCGCCAACCAATAAACCAGGCAACTCTTTAAATATTCCATGGAGCTCTCTGCCCAACTCAAATAGTTTTGGCTACACAGTCTATGGCTGTTTGAGTTGAGTTTGGGGCTGGAGCTGGGGCCCACTGTTGACCCATTGCTGAGCGGCTTTGGGTCAACAACAATAAAGTTGTTAATTTACACATGCCACGTATGTCGAGCATAGGCAAACGGACTTGGACTGTCTGCCCCCCCCCTGCTGCCTAAATATTTGATGATGTGAACTGTAGCAGTCAATGCAGGCAGACAATTGACTTTTCGATATTTTTCCCAATACAAACAGCGCTCAACAAAATAAAGTTCTTGTCTTCAAGCCTCAATTTAGCTATTTTGACATCGAATTATGTACATTTTAGAACAAGAGTCCACGACAGCGTCACGTCAAACTTTTTTTTATATTTCTACAGCAATTCTTGTTGCTGTTGTTGTTGTTGTTGTTGCTGTAATGTTTGACAACTTGTCCACAAGACTTTTTAGCCAAGTTGACAAGTTGGCGGCTTGTCATGTGCCCTGCCTGCCTGCCTAGTAGAATATTAAAAACTATATTACCCAGGCTCTGTCTGCGTGTGTGTGTGTGTGGGGTATAAGTATAGGTCATGAATTCTAAATTACTTCCGCAAAAGTTTCTGACAGCCCCAGTGACTTACATGGCCTGGAGCAACTAACTAAATATGTTATTAATTGCAGTCAATTTTCTACTCACAAACAATTAAAGCAAAGCAAAACGAAGTGCATAAATAATTTATAAAAGCATTAAGTCATTTTCTGCCCACACCCAAATAGTCGAAAAAAACTCAAATAATGAGCTCACTATTGCTTATTGTTGAAATAAAAAATTATATTTCTATTATGAATTGGTTTAATTGAGCTCTTAGTTTAGACCCAAATAAAGAATTTAACAGTACGCATAAATTCTTTTTCTTTTTTTGTTTATTTCCTTTGAACGAATAATTTATTTTATTTGGACTTGTAGCTGCAAAAATTGTTTTTGGTTAAAGAATGTCGACTCAGATAGTCGACTGTAATTTCATTTCTTATAAACTTTTATCCATTTTAGAATTAATATTTGGGTAACAAGCAAAATATATAATTTTAAGAATTTTTAATTGAAATTAAAATAGCTCGTTTAATACTCATTCCAATATTCTGTGAATATCCAATTAGAATGAAATAAAAATTCCAATTCAATAATTAATTGATATAGCTTAACTCCAATTGGGCGGATTATCCAAAATCTAAAACACTTAGTTATTAATTCGCAGACGTCCTCACTTATCAATCAATCGATTGAAGCTATTCCAGCTTTTAGAGTTATTTGATTAATTTATTATCCAGCTTGAAGACAACGATATTATCGATGCACTAAAAATTGCTCATTTTTTAATTAAATGATAAAATTAAGCTCCGATCGGACTCGCTCTTTATCCTAAGTCGACAAAACTTATTCATAGTCCAAAGAATTGCGAAAATCGTTAAAGTCTGCATTTAGTTTGAATTGCAACAATTAATTTTTTGAAGAATTTACAACTAATAGAACTACTTAATTATTTCATTAACTAGCATCCAATCCAAGTTAGACGCCAGTTGATTCAGCTCGATGACAAGTTAACATTTAACCTAAAAAGACAGTTAAGCTTGTTCTTTTTCCATTTCAACTTGTTATCTTATGCCAAAAACTCAACTGCATCAATCATTCAATGAACTATTCAAATGACTTCTCTCTCTCTCGCTTGAGTCTCTCTCGGCCACTCTATCGCTGTTGACTTTCTCTGCCATATTTGGCATGCTTTTAGCTTCGGTTGAAGTGCAGCCAAATTAGCAGCTAAATGCTAACTCAAAGGTCATCAAACAAAATGCAAAAACCAATCAAAAATTAATCAATATGCCTGCATAACTCAAGCGACGGAGTTGGAGCAGCGACCAGCGCTGCTGCGATTCGAATAAAAGCGGCCACAAATAAATCGAACGCAGGTAAACCGAATGTGGAAAACCCATAGTTCAAAACATTTTGTGGTAAATGCAAATTTATTGCAACAAAAATTTGCGTACGAATCGAACTGCGAATCGCAGAGCAAGAGCAGGAGCAAGAGAAAGAGCGCAATACAGTTTGGAATTGTAGTCGCCAGTCAGCCAACCAGCCACAATTCGCATGCATGTAAAATATGCTAAAAGTAAATCCAACTTGAATTAATGGACAGCAATCTTTGGCTAAATCTTATGCATTTTCAAATGCAGACTCACACACACACACATGCAAGTGCGCTGAAAATCATTTGCATAACCGCAGCGCACGATGGGAAGGGGATTGGGTGGGTTGGGAGTCCGACCGACCCTAAACGGACTTGAAACTGGAACCGATCCGTAGCACAATTTATGCAAATTCAATCGCAAAAGTTTAGCCGCACTTTTGGTTGCGTTTTATGATGGCTTACAACATGGCTTGCAAGTGTTGGCCATGGAAATGGCTTTTGGCCAAAGCGCAGTACGAGAGAATGAGAATGAATATGGAGCTTGAGCTTTGGGGCACATTACTCTTTAGTGCGAATAACTGATGTGCATTGTATTGCTTAATAGCAAACTATTAAACTTGCTGCTTTTCACTTTTCATTAACAGCAGCAGCAGCTTTTGCCTTTACACTGATTGCACTTCAATGGCAAATGCCACTTGGCATTTAATCCAATTTCCATGCATAAGTTCTACTTATGACACATCTGTCTGCTCTCTTTCTTTTCTTCACTTTGCTGCTTTTTTTTGGGCTCAGCTCAACGGACCGCAAAAAGTCATTCACATGTTACTTAACATTCAATTGCCTTCAATTCAAAAAAGCAACTCAACTCAACTCGGCTCGACTTTGAGTTGCAGACGACGACGACGACGACAACAACAGCTTACAAATCAACACCTACACAAAAGCAGAGCCCAGCTACACGCATACTAAATATACACTGCGAAAAAAATCATATAGTTAAGCATCAGTTAAAGATTCTTTTGATTAGCAAACAAATCAGTTATTGAACAAAATTTTATGGGAGCACAAATTGGTTTAATGTCTGTTCTCTAATAAAAGTATTCAGATTGTTTGAGATCACAACAAAGCATTAACGTATTTTCAATAATAAGTCACCAAATCAAAATAAGTCCAGACAGCTTTTTGCTTAAAAAAAAATATTTTATGTTATTTTTATCGATTTTTCCAATGCAGATTATCTCTCTTTAATATTTAAACTGTTGGAACCTTACTTATGTTTAACTTTTCTTATTAAAAAATAATATTTTAGAGATTTTTGATGATGACTGTAAATGGATATTTAATTTTATTTGTGTATATGTTGTTTATGTTTCGAATAATGTCGAAACAAATTTTTAACTTTAGCCTAGGGTCAACTGAATTTGCAACATTTTAAACAAGTTATGGAAGTAGATTTTGGGTAAACAACATGAGGATCATATTTAAGCTAATGCAATAAAAACTTTATAATAATAAGTCCTGCTGCTTATTTGATACTAATAGTAAATTGTATAGAAATAATACTTTCGAATTATTATTCAAATAGCTTAATATTTTTCAGCTTTTCAATTTGAAACCAATTGGGTTAATAAAGTAACAAAAAAAAATTTGATTAAAAGCCAAACGCACCTTTAGAGCTTTTGGCTCAATTTGGTTATTAAATGTAGAAATTTTTGAGAAATGTTCTCCAAGTGTATTGCTCAGCATGTATCGACCTACTTAAATATGCTGCTGTTAGGGGCTACAATCACGGCTAATGCGACTGCTTTGCTGGGCTGCTGTCTTGGTAACCTGCGCTTAGTCGCTGGGGCTTTTCATTGAAGGCGCCTTTGCCTTTGGAGATTTAGTGCTCTTGGTGAGCAAGGCTAAAGTTCAGCTTGACTGTTAGTTAGTACAAAATAATGTAAGCACTTGGCATACGTATTGCAAAATAATTGTTTTTATTAAGGAAAGTGAAAGTGACGTAAAGTTAGTGGCCACTCAATTGATTTAACAATGCGGCAAATGCTTTAAATTCTTTTCATTTTTTTGCTCTGTGCTGTTGGCTCAATCTCAAGCTTTTAACAACAGCAACAAAGCCCATCAACAGTTTATTTCCAGTTGTTTCAGCTATTTTATTCTTCAATGCCACTTTCGCTGACTTTGACATTTAAAAGCAGCGACTGAAGCTAACGACTGCCAATCCAGCCTCAGCTGCAGCTTCAGCCCCAACACCAACACCAACGACAAAAGGATGTTCTATTGAAATAGTTGGCAATGCGACAGCGACAGCAACAAAAGCAACAAGCAACAACAACAACAATAACAATTGAGTGTCTACAAGCTTACACATGATTGGCTTTCTGCCTTTGCCAGCAGCCAGCCCAACTACTGATTATTTCTTGTTTATTGTTATTTTACACTACAGACATCGACGCTACAGACATCGTTTAAAGTTTTAACTGCTTGCTTGGGTCTTGGCCGCTTATCAGCGCTAGTTGCAACTTGTGTGGCATTTTAAAGGTATTTCAATGTTACCCAACTTGAGGCTACCGTTGACTGTTGTTATCGCTCGACTGAGCGCAGACACATTTAATTTCTTAAACATCATAAATCGATTAGCATTTCGCAGGCTCCAGTCTGGCATCATTAACAGGCGCAAAACTTTCCGACAGCCATTAGACCCTTTTCATAATGTTTGGCCACACGACGACTTGCTTGACTTTTAGCTTCGCTGCGCTGCTCTGCTCTGATTGTAGCCCAAGGCACTCATTTCAGCTTGTTGGCCACGCTAAGCAGCTGTCAGGCCATGAAAACTGGCAACGGGACAGACAGACAGTAAAACATTTCGCTGTCATATTTGACATTTTACGCTAATGCATTTGAATAACTGTTTGTTAACTGGGCTAACATTGATATACAGGCTCAGTCGCAGTCTCAGTCTCAGACGCAAGTCAAGTTCGCCTCAAGTGATTTGCGTTTTGTAATAAATAGTTAAAGTTTTGCGGCTGATTTGGTTTCACTTCGTCTGCCTGTCAGTTGCAACAGTTGAGGCAACTAACGCTTGTTGTTGTGGCAACAACATTGAGCTGCGGCGCATCATTAAGTGCACATCCGTGGCAAGTCTGTGAGCAAAGTGTGGGTTTTCCACTAGGCAGACATATTAACAGCAAAGTCCATTTCGTTTCATTTGCATTTTGATTAACAGACAATCGATACTCTTAACCCACGGATTAGCTGTAAGCCTCAGTCCTCATTTGTAAACACAATGTCCATATTAAATTGATTTTGCATTATGAAGCGCTGCATGCAAATTGAAATTTTATAAAATTAGTAATTTTTAGTAAACTAACTAGATTTAAGAGTAAAAAAGTAGAATGCAACGATTTTCTTCAAATTAGTCAGACTCTAATTAAGCAATCGCAATTCGCTCATGGGCAGCTCCATTGGTCTAACTAATCTTCATTTGATTAATCACCATATATGAGGAAAATGAAGAGAGCTATAACTTCTCAATCAACGCTTCGACTTAAAAGACAAGCAAGACATTAATTGAGGAAGAGGAATTCGGTCATGGCTACTGTTTCTTTTGTCTAATTTTGGAACTCATTTTTATTGGGTACTTAAGGAAGTCCCCACCACTGAAACATAGATGAAGAAAAATGTGAAGAACTGTAACTGCTCAATCCAAGTTACGATTTACATAGAAAAGTCTTCAAAGACGCACAAGATTTTCATTGCGGAATGGAAGTTCTATTGTCAAACTAGGAGAAATCTTCACTAGCAAATTAAGGGATCCCTATAGACTTTACCACTGAGACACAGATGAGGAGAAGAAAAGTGAGCTATACTTTCTCAATCAATGTATTGATTAAGCAAAAGACTTTAATTGTGGAATTGAAGTTCGCTGGGATATAATTCCTTTTCCTGGTGTGGAACTAGTCTTTATTTGAAAATGAAGAAGGTATATATATGAGGAGAAAAAAGTGGAAGGCAGCGATTCCCATAAAAATTCTTAAAAGAAGCGAAAAACTTTAATTTGGTATAAAAAAAAAAACTACAAGCTAGGAGTAATTTTTAATTGATTTTTAATTTTAATACCCAGGGGGTGCCGCTTCTTTTACGAGGGTTACATAATAAATTAACAATACTCAACCGTTATTTTCTTTGCTAGTAAACACTTTCTTTTGCCTTTGTTAACTTGGCTAATCAATTATTAGCTGCCTAACCAACTCGCCCACTGCATTTGTTGCACATCATAAACAATTTTTTTTTTAACTTTGCATATCGCTCGACTGTCACAGCTGGGGCAACGCCCACAAAATGCAATCAAAAATTATAACAAACTACAAAAACGATACGAAAATAGTTAATTTATGTAGATTTGGTTTTACGAAATGCAAACATAATTTATGCAAATCACTTGAAAAACTATTCAAACTCACATTTTGATGGTTCGCGATTTATGCAAGAGCTGATTTGGTCGACATATATTTTACCTGCAAAGATAAGAAGCAGAGCAATTAAATTAGTGATATATTGCTAATGGTTTGGGTGTAACGCAAGTCAATTAATTTGTAAATAATTGTGAGCATTTTAATAAATAAATTATGGTCAAAGCAATTTGCAACGCCTACAAAACAAAAACACCCGGGGCGTATGAGTAATGCATACAGCATATTTTTAGTTGCAGCGCAGCGTGAAATTGTTGCTGGGACCACCAGCTGTGGCAAACTATATGCCTATATATTTAGTTAGATCGTGTTCAGCTCATTTGCATGACAAAGTTGGCCAAAAAACAGAAACTAAATAAACAACTGACGCGCTCTTCTCTCTAATTCACTTCGAGTTTCGCTTTTCATGTTGGAGCTGAAGCATCAAGCGCCAAGCCCATTTGGTGGGCGTGTTAATTATCCACTAATGTGTGTTTAAAGCACAGCCATAGTGTTGAACTTTGACACATGTGCATGTGTGTGTGTGTAAATAACTGTAATGTGCACTTAGAGCCAACGAACGCGCCCAGTTTGGCCTCCATTTGTGGCTTTGATCTGTGACTGCGCGGACTGTCACTGCTCAGCTGCTGCTCTGTCTTGGTCTCTTGCCGGCTTTTGGCTTTGTCCGGGCCAATATTAATGATCTGGCAGCAGTTGCTGTGAAGGGGCGCAGCTTAAGACGTTACGAGTACTGCCTGCCCTGCCTAATTGATTTCTATGCGCCGCGGCCCTTTTAACGCCGCCTGCCAAACAGTTGCGGGAGGTCGTGCCCACCCCACCTCACTCTCCCTTGCTCCATCGCTCCATCGCCCTAATGAGCTCTGAGATTCGTTGTTGCCCAAGACTTTGCCTTCATTAGCGCCCATTACATGCATGTGTAGATATTTTGTAATTATAATTGATATTTGACGCATAATTTCAATGTGTAAGTAATTTATCTTGTGATATATTTGGCGTTGTTGAATTTGTGCCAAAAATGAAAGCAAAAGCAGCAAAAGTGAAAATAGATGTGGGTGCTGAACTAGAAGATGTTAGATATATGCATAGCTAGTAGCTAAATGTATTCAATTTATTAAATTGATAGAGACTTGAAACTTTTCAGTGAACATAAATTTAGAATTTTTAAATTCTCTATAGCAATTGATCTAAATATAATCAAAGAGTGTGGATTATTATTATATTATCTTTAATAAAATTGCATCATTTAGCAATTATATAATGTCAAAATAAAATTTTAAATTAAATTTTCAAGTTTGGTTGTTTATATTTCTATACGATCTTTAACTTGTAAGTTATTGAAACTATTTAACCCAAAAGTTTGACAAGCATTGGATGTTTTTGCAGCGCATTTAATTCCAAATTTAAATATTGGTTTCATTTTCGTTGCTATTATTAATTCAGAATTTCTTTTTTCTTTGTGCTCATTTATTAACAATTATCAATTGAAAAAATATTCACTTTCTAATAAGAGACGCACCTTAATAAAACTAGCTCCTAATCATTTTTATGCTATATAAAATTCTTAAATATTTAAATTGTCTTAATATGAAAATCTTAAAATCTATTCAAATGCAAACCAATATGTTTTAAATCTTTTTAATTTGTTATTTAATACCTGCATTTGCTCTTAGTGCATTGGGGCGACAATTTTCGACACACCTTGAAAGTTATTTTAGTTTTTATATTTATTTAGTTCAGTTTAGTCGCCCCTTTATGTCTCCCATTTAAAGCTATATCCATTAGTGTTTAAAAACTACTTTAAATTCCAGCACTTAAGCTCTCAGTTTCACTTCAATTACAGTCCGAAGTTTATGGCCAGCCATACATATATCTGTATATCTGTTCGAAAGAGACATTTGGAGAGAGCAGCAGCAGCATTAAAGATGCACCCGCAATCTGAAGCTAAAGCGACTTAACGGCTTCATTGGCGCTGCTTTTAAATCGCTTTGTCAGGGCCCGCTGGCAGTTTATGAGTTGCTTTTAAGTTTTATAACTGGAAATGCGAGCGTGGCCAATAATGGACAATGGCTAATGGCCGAAAGAGAATATGTGATGATAATCTCTAGCACATTGCCTGGCAGCCATTCTACTCGTAGTTGACTCGCACACTTATTCTGAATGGGCCAATTTCAGTCGCAGGACCCTTCGCTGATCCAGCGGCTGCTGCTGCTGATGACACCAAATTCTCACTTAGTAAATTTAAGCTGGGGACACAAGTGGGTTTAATCTTCATCTAAACGCTGCAGCTAATAAGCAATTTAACCAGCATTCAATTTGGTTTATGGTCAATTACAAAATCGAATATGTGTCAGCCAACATAATTTGTTCAGGAATTGCTGCAGCGCTTTGACCTTTCAACAGCCGCCGTCGCCGCCGTCGCCGCCGTCGCCGCCGCATGTGGCAAGTTAAGTGAACGGCCAAGCGAGCTTAAATAATAAACAATTGCATTTGCTGCAAGAGCTACTAAAACGCACAGCTGCGGCCAAGTGCAAGACCAGAGACCAGCAAACAATGGAAACACATTAGAAGCCCAAGCCGAAGGCTCAAGCTGCACTCGAGTCGAGTCCAGTTCTTGTGTGTGTGGGGGCAAACAAGAAGCCGTCAGCGAGTTCATGGCCAAAATGGTAAAAACAATTTTGCAATCGGCTGGCTGCAGACGAAAATTGCTGGCACGCAGGAAACCAACTCGAAAAATCTATTATTGAAATCTATAAAAGAACTGAAGCGTACAATTCTTGTTTAGCTTTTGCTCTGCCATTCCTTTTGCAGGTTTTTGCGCTTAAGAGTTTTCTATATACATTTTTAATATGGCCACAGCAAGAGAGAGCGAGAGAGTGCGGTAACTGCAACTGGCTAACTAACTGGCCAAAAAGGGTCGAACCGGGTCGAAACTGATTGCACGATAACGGCAACAACAGCAGCTACAACGATTGCCAACTATTAAAGTAGCAAATGATGTTTCTTCTTTATATCTATTATTTTTTTTTTTTTCTGTAGCTCTTTTTTCGGTTTTGTATATTTGTATGCGATTGGGGGCGTTGACTGATGCAACTGCCGCGGCTAACAAGAGAGAGCCACAGCACGCGCGTTGCAAATAGATTAAAATAGCAATTGGTAGCAACAGAGTCAGAGTCGAACTGGAAGTCGCAGTCGAAGTCAGATCAACTTGCTTCAGTCTAAGCTTGGAAATAACTTCAAATCTGATAAGTCGGCGAAATCCATTGAAGGGAAAGAGCGCACAGACAACTTGAACTGGACCCTCAACTGAGCTGGACAGGCATCCATCGTCCGTTGCTTGTTTCACTTTTCGGCCAACAGAGGGCGCGTCTAATGCAGTCGTCGCAAAGGAAATTGATGATGTGGATGAATGCACATTGCGCAAAGTGATTAAGATTACGTTCGAATGATAACGTAGCAGCAGCAGCTTCTACAATAAATCGAAGTAAGCAAAATGCAATGAAATTGCATTAAATAAAAATTTGTAGTGGGTTGAAGGCTTGAGCCTGGGACATGCTTGAGCGCATGCTAAGTAAAAAAAATTGCAATCTCTATTTACTTTTCAAGTTAAACTTCAATTGAAGCAAAGTGGTTAAAAGGTTTCTCAGCTTGTTTGCGTTTGCTTCATCCCTCGCTCTATTTAAGTGAGTTTTTATTAAATTAAAATGAGTCAAAAGGTAGCGCAAAAGTTTATAATGAGCATATTTTTTAATTAGCTAAAAGAAATGTTTTCATTCAAATGTGACAAGCGAGAAAGTAGAAAAACTAAATTAACAATTTGTTATGTTATCGTTATTATCGATAAATGTAATTATCTTAATAGATAAATGCAAATAAATCATACATTTAATAATTTAATATAAAAGTATTCTTAGCATTAAGAAATATTCAAAATTTATTTAAAAGCTAAAAAAAATTTTAAATTAAATTGACTATTTTAAGAAAACTTTTGTTTTGATTATTTTAATTATTCATACGCAATCCACGAATTTTTTTTCGATTAATTGTAATGAATAAATTATTTAGTAAAGTTATTTGTATTAATTTAAACTTTTATTTTGGAACCAACTGCGATCTCTTAATTGAAACTAAGTGTAGATAAATGAAAATAAATTGTACATTTAAAAATTTAATATAAAAGTATTTTTAGCATTCCGAAATATTCAAAATTTCTTAAATTGTTAAAAAAAAATTTTAAAATAAATTAACTACTTTAAGAAAACTTTTTTTTATTCAGTTTTCAATTATTTTGCATAAGCATAAGCAAACTTTTGAATTAGTTTGTGCTTAATTGTAAACATAATGAATTAGTTATTTAGTAGAATTAATCATTGGATATATTCTGTATATAAATTTAGTTTTATTCTTAATATTATTTAATCATGGCAATTACGATAGCTTGACAGCTTCACAAATCGATAGCTCTATGTTTAAATCGAATGTGCAATAATATCAATTTCACTTTACTTAAAGAGTTCTTTAAGCAAATAATAACCAAACAGACTATTAAAGCGATACATTCTTTTAGTATCTTATTGTCCTAAAGACTTATCGCCCACTCAATAGCCCACACACATACTTAAACACTAGCTCAACAAGCAAATAATTCATGCCACATAATGACAATGCAACAAGAAAACAAAGCCCAGTGCAAAGAATATCTCGGCAGCATCTTTAACGAGAGAGTCTTAGCTTAAACGATTTCCCATGAAAAATCGGCTTTGAGCGCATAAATGCATACACAAAGGCTAACACACACACACATGCAACATTAAGTTTGCAACACTTGGAAGTGTGGATTTCAGCAAAGCCAATCAAAGTGTTGAGCTGCAGCAGCAGCGCAGCTTCTTCTTCTTGCCCATTACATATGCATACGTCGAACAAAAGATGCGCACAGACTTTTGACTTTGAGTTGGAAAGTTTGCTGGCTCTGCCGCATTCAATAGCCGCAGCTATCAATTCTGCATAAAATGAGGCTAGAACTGAGCGAACTGAGCAAATGAAAGACTGACTGACTGACTGACAGTGTGGACTTTGGGCTTGTGTGCAAACATTTTATGCACTTTTAGTTAACGTAAATTCTTTCGCATATATATTTAACACTTGACTGCATGGCCTGACACCTAACAGCATGTTGTTGTTCTTGTCCCCCTCCCCTCAGTCTCTCTGCCCCAGCAGCCATTGTGCTGGCCAACAACTGACAGGCAATCAACACAAATCGATCAAATCGAAGCCACAGCAGCAACGCTGACGTCTTTGATGGCTGCTGCTGCTGCTGCTCCCAGTGCCAATTTAGTAACAGGCAAAAGCAAACTACCTCTCTCTGCCCCTCTCCGAGTGACAAACATGCCGCGGCGCATTGAACATTGCACATTGGACAATGGACACAACGTATGTTGGCGAAGCGACTTGAGGGACATTGCGCTTGCAAATCAAATAAATCAGCGTAAATTGCATGTGAAATTAATGCAAAGCACACGATGCACTCAAGTTGCAGTCGATACATGCAACACCAGCAGCCCCAGCCCCAGATCCAGCCACGGCCACAGCGCTGGGGCCAGCGGGCCAGTTAATTTTAATGAACAGCCTTCTTTTTCATATTCCAGCATAAGTCAGCAACGTTTACCAAATATTTCATTTTAAATTTCATTTTAAATAAGAGTAAATGAAAATTCAAGAGAGCAAAATTTTTGGCTTTAGGGCATATTTGAAACGTTTTGCCTTCCAAAAAAAAAATATTTTTTAATATTCTGTTTTTTTATACATTGCGTATAAGAATACTTTATATTTTATGAATACATATAAATTTAAAAAATAAAATAAATAACAATAAAAGTAAAATTGCGTATAAAAAGTGTCTAATAATTATTTTTATATTTCTAGTAACTATAAAATATATTAGCGACTTTTTAAGAAATATATATACGAATTATTAAATGTTTCCTATACATAGCCTGATGACTTTTTTATACACTTTGTATATTTTTAATATTTATAATTTAGGATTTTAATAGACTCTGATAATTTTGTAAATTATCTTTGTTATTGTAACGTTTTTAAACTTTTAAATGTTGTTAATATTTAGAAGTAGTTAGTTTTATATATTTTTGTTGTTTTATATATTATTTTTTTTTTATCTTTTAAATGTTGTTAGTACTTAATTCTATAAGATATATACTTTTTTTATATTTATTACTTACGATTTTAAAATGACTGATAATTCTTTTTAAACTTTTAATTATTTTTATAATATTTGTGTAGTGAAAAGTTTTGTTTAAAAATATATAAAAATATGTTCGAATATTGCATATTAAACACTTTATAATATTTCATTATATCTAATAACTATTTTATATTTTTTTTAGTAATTTAAACAAAATATTTGCGCATATTCAGCGACAATTTGCTGTCAAACAATTTGAAAATTCATGAATAATTTTAATTATTTGAGTGCATTAAAGATGCCACATTAATTTTTGGGGGCTCCACGCTGTCGGCAGCGATTTTTAATTAATTCTGCTGCATTTATATTTTTTGGGCTGTGATGTATGTTGCGTGCAACATGTTGCAAGCTGTCTGCTTTTGTTTTTGCTTAATTCATTGTTGCTCTCACTTGAAAAAAGAAAAATGCTAATAAACATGTTTATTATGCGGCGAGTGCAGAACCCTAAAGAGAGCCCATGGCATGCCTTATACAAAAATCCATAATTTAATATTATATAGTACAGAGAGCCTTTTCTTTTTTTATTGTGTGTCCTTTCAGCGCAGCAGAAATATAAAAAGCAAGCGAATGCTTATTGTCGCAGTTAAACGGACTGCGTAGACATATTTCATTGGAATTTTGATGAAATTTATATGCGTACGTGCTCAAAATTAGCCGAGACGATCAATCCTTTTGGACTCTCTGCGGCTGAGGCTGAGGCAGAGGCAACGTGCGTTACAAATGCGCTGCTTAAATTAGACTTTAAATTGGCTAAAAATGCGGCGTAGCGAACCCGAACCCGAACCGACTGTTGACCATCTTTGGGGTTAGCCAACCAGGAGGAGCTGCAACTTCAATTCCAACTCTAGCCAGAGATCGAAGCAGCTTGAATGCCTCATTGACTTTTGGTATTCTGCGCTTTTTATATTTTTTCTTCTTCTTCTGTGGCATTTAGCGTAGAGCACTGTGGCTAGCAACTGATTTATGTGCTGAGGCGTTTGTTAAATTTGTAAATAGTTTTGGTCATAGACGCGAGATAATGAATGAGAAAGTTTTTCTTGTTTGCTTTTTGAAAAGAATATATTAATCCATATTTGATATAGCATAACGGTAAACTCTCAGTCTAACTTTAAGCTTAAAGTTGAACAGCGAGAAGAATGTGAAACATTTGCCAAATTGCTGAGTGTGCCACGCAACAAAGGGGGGGGGGGAGGACACCAGTCCCAAAGCTGTCTGGGCTGGCTGCCACATATTGTTGGGCCCTTTGTTGCGCTGCGTGCTTTATGTGTCTCAAATATTTTAATTTATGACTAGATATTTATTTAAATTAGGAACTCATTAGTTGGCAACGCCGCCACCAGTGGCAGCTTTGTCACTGCCACAAGCAGCAAGCGCCACAACAGTCTGAGTAAGCGACTGCAATTGAGCAATAAATAAGCTGAAAAAATAAATTCTGTCTACTTCGCTTTAAGCGCTACACGTGCCCTTTGAGTTTTGTTTGCAATGCACTTGACGCAAGACCCAATCAAACATGTCATAAATAAAATTACAGACTTCGGCTCAGGCCTAAACAAACAGCCGTTAGCTTCAAAAGTGGGCTAAGTTCCGCTTGCATGATAAATTAGCCCCAAATACTAATTTTCAATTCAAATGCAAACAAAATAATGGAAAAAACAAGCTGCCGAGCAAAAGTTTTATACACAACAACAAACCGCAAAATTGTTGCGGCCGCACCACAAAACATAAAATTGGGTAAAATTGTTGACGACGTCCTGTCAAGGATACTTTGCGGTCTGTTTGGACTCTCGAGTGTTTGCGTTGCCCATAAAAAATTAAGCGCCCATTTCAATTGTCCTGCAACTTTTCTTCTAGTTTGCATTGCTGTTGCTCTTGTTGTTGTTACATAAAATTTAACTTGTATACAAGTTTTATTTTAGCCTTTTTTACTTTATTTGGTTCAAGTGTTTTGTGAGCAAATGAAGCAATTTGTAGGCCACTTTTAAGGGTGAAAGTCTGCGCCTAATGCTGATGAGCGTTTTGTGCTTGAAAGTTCAAGCAATTGTTGTATATATTCTAAATATATAATTCCATATCTTATCAATTGCTTTGGCTTTGTCTGCGCCTATTTTGCATAACAAATGCGCCGCCGTCTGCAATTTTTTTTTTGCTTTTCGCTTAAATTGCGCGACATCTTTACAAATTCTTTAGCTATTTTTATATTCGCAGCAGCAGACATTAGACAAGCGTGCAACATGCTCCACGGTCACGTGCCACACGCAATTTTGTGGTGGCTGCGGCTGTGTGGCAAGCCGAAAGTATTGGCTGCCAGCCGAATCTTGCCGCATACTTATTAAGCCTCATTTATTGTAATATATGGTAATAATAATTTTATTAGATAAATTACCTGCAGGATCAGTCTGTGTTGTGGCAACAGCTGCTGCCACATGTGGCACAAAATGCTTGCTTTACTTCAAGCTAATTATACCAAGTACTTATGCTTATATATGACTAATAGTTGTGCCGCCATTGTTAAGTCGAAATTCTTTAGCTTTTGAGCCCTCTAGGGGCAACTCACCTATTTGGGCAAATGGATTACAAAAATTAATAAGAGAATGCATTTGCTTGGGCGCGCGCTCCTTGGCACAGACGTCGGCTTAAGCAGCAGAAAATTAGGCAGACAATGGAGCAGGAGTCAAAGTGGAGCGCTTCAAGCCAAAATAGGCGAAGCAGCAGCAGCAGCAGCGCCAAACCGACAGCAGAAAGGAGCCAAAGTTAAATGCTAAAATACAATTATATGTTAACGATTCGAGCGTGCACTAAAGCCAGGCAGAGAAACAGGAAGCACATGTGCCCTCCACTCTCTCTCAGTATGTGTGTGTGTGTGTGTGTGTGTAATTTTTCTAGCACAACATACGATTAACTTCAAAGGATGCCTTTGACGGCTGAAATGCGCTCAAGCAAGTAACTAAGCCAAACACACAGAGCGAGTAAGAAAGAGCAAGAGCGAAGAAAGAGAGAGAGCACAAAAGTTAGACTCTGTTCAAATAGTTGAGCATAGCTGAGACTCAAATGCTCTCATACGTGTAGTTAGGCATAGGAAAAAGTTTGAAAACATTCTTATGCTTCAAGAATTTTCCATCTATAGAGGGTAGTTCTTAAAATTCTCTTAAATTCTTTGCTTCATTTTTTAAATAACCCAAATGCTATAAACTTTCAATTTAATTAATATAATTGTGTACATAAGACAACTAAATTTTTTAATTAAATTAAATATAATATAATAATTCTTTCTTTCGTATTTTAAATACCCGCAATGTTTTTCAACTTTGAATTTCATTAATATAATTGTGCATATAAGAAAAGTAAATTAATTAACTAAATTTAATATAATAAAGTAAGCCATTTAATTGCTGTTTTTATATACAAATTTTTAAATATAAAGAAATAAAATTTGTAAGAAAGGATCAAAGCTACATGTGAAATAGCTTTGAAACTTTTTCCCAAATTTTTTTATTTGTTGCTATATAAATAAATTATTTTAAGTATTTTTTTTAGTATATTGTAGTAAGTATTTTATATATATAGTAAGTATTATATAAGAATAAATACAAACAATAAATATTTTATATAAATTTGGTCTGTTTTCACGTTATATGAAAAAATCGTATTCTATAGTTAAAGAAGTTTATATATAAGTATAGATATTAGTAAAAACAAGACTAAATATATTTCTATATCAATTAAATATTTAGTTATAGTTTTCATATTTAATTGCATTTCTTGCTGCCTTCATTTATATGTAACAAAGTGTATTTCCAAGTCCAACATTACTGCATTTTAACCACCAAAAACGGCAACTGAATTAGGGCAGTCAAGCAGCAGCTAAATACATATAGAGCGCATAATAAGTGTAGCTGAAGTCATGTCAGCGTCGCCCTTAATCCCAGAGAGTCTGCAAGCCCATGTTCATGTCAATAGGTGGCAAAGTCTGCCTGCCTGACTTGCTGCCTGCCTGCTTGCCACAAAAGGTTGCCATAGGCCACAAGCCATAGCTGAAGACAATAGTTTTCATAGTTTTCCAAGCGGTCACTGTGTGGTGGACTGACTTTGACTTTCGCGCTGTTGGCGACTGAGCGAGACCCAGACCCTGACTTGGTCGCCAGCTGGCAACTTTTGTAAGCTACTCGCATTTAGACTTGGACTGCTTTTTTTTTCTTTTCATTGTGCGCGATAATTCAGTGTAGATTAGTTGGGTCAATAGCGGCTTTAAAAGGAAATCAATAAATTATTATGGTTTATTAATAGATAGAGAGACCGCAGAGTTGGCTGAGCCTCAGCTCAAGATATGTGTATGCAACTCGTAAATTGAAAGCGGGGCGTTTACACTGCCACAAAAATAGAATAAGCGACTAGATTAGTTGACTTATGTGCCATAAGAATATTAAAAGTGTGGGCGTGCATAATGAAATATTTCAAAGTTATGAAGGCGCTGCAAGAAAATGCGAGCGCTTTAATGTAAGTTTAATAGATTTTGGAAAAAGGGCTAAGAGGGGATTTGCTTTAACAGTAGGCTTATGTATGTAGAATAATAAAGTTATGAAGAAGTTACTAAGAGCATTTAATGGAATATAAATAGTAGTGGAGTGAATCGTATAGTATAAATGAAAATAGATTTATAGCCTAAATTTTTAAAAAATTAAATTCAATTCAAAATCTTAACTTTTTTTAATTTATCAAAACATATGGCATCTTACATAAAACTTTGAAAGTATTATTTTTAGAGATAATATTTAAATTTAAACTTTTGTATATCAATTAATGAATAAGCAAATAATTTTTGCCCGCATATTTTTCTATTTAAGTGAAGTTTTCAAATAAATAATATAACAATAATCATTCTACTTAAAAAACTAATATTATTGAGCATAGAATATATTCCCTTTGTTTATATTTAGCTGTTGTTTTTATAAATGAATATTGTTTCTAATAAAGAAATGAATAAATTGTAACTTAATTGTAAAGTAAATCAGTTTCGATATTGAAATAAAATAGTTTAAATAGTGATATATTATATTTTATAGTTACTTATTATATATATATTTTTAAACGTTTTATAATTTATTTTTCTCAGCTTTATTGCATTTAAATCAAACTTCATGGGCCTGACTAAATTGTTTTTAAAACATTTACTAATTTTTACACAAGATGAAATGCTAATATAAAAATTTGGAATTAAAAAAGTAGCTTACAATAGATTTTGAGTTTGCTACAATAGATTTGTTCTTTAATATAAGTTGCTTCTATAGAATGTTTACTATAAGTTTTAAGTTAACTAATATAAACTAAAATAATTATTTTTTAAGCGTGCAGCTCGCACAGTGTAACCACAACAACAACAATTCATATTCAATAACAACAGCAATAAGTAAAAAGCGTTCGCTTCACGGTTGCAAATAAAAGGCAAACAATGCCAGAGCGGAAATCAAATAGAAGTCAAAGCGGGGCGTTGCCAATGTAGGCGGCTGGGCGGGCAGCACGCAGTCCGGAAAGTCGCGCACACGCACACCCACAGGCAAAGTAAGGAAAAGGGGCGAACGAGGGGGAAAATGGGGGACACTGAATGAAGCCGATGATGTGGCGGCGCTGATTAGAGGATTTGTTAATGTGCTTTTAATACCACGGTAGACAGTCGAGCGCACTGTGGGCTACCATAATTCGCCTCGCCTACTGTCGCAATATCTGAGGCACTGCATCATCATCAGCAGCAGCAGCAGCAGTTGGCGCAATAAACGAGCCCAACGACAATACAATTAATTATAAAAATTCGCAACAATTTATTTGCGTTGCCAGTTCATTTTATTTATGCATTATGTAGAGCTTGCCGCCGCTGCCGCCTGCGGTTGCATGCAACAGCGCCAATGTTGCACTTAAGCCTAATTATGTTCGATTGTTGCCCCATTGTTCACGCACCTTCCTGCCGCTGCTCAGAGCAACTAAAGTTTTGCGATCGAAATCAGCAGCAGGCAAGAGTCGCAGCGCTTCGGAGTCGAAACGTCGTCGTTGCGTTGGAGTCGAAGTCGAGTCGACGTCGCCAGCCCTAAACCGAAACCCAACTCGAATTTGGCATTGTTTGTCGTGTTGCTCTTGTTGTTGTTGTTGTTGTTGTTGTTGTTGTTTTTATGTTTCTGGGTGTGTTTTTTTCTTTCGGTTTCTTTTGTCTGAACGTCGGCGTGTGTTTAAATTATATGCTCTTAAAAAACGTTTAAGGATTAATTGGATTATATCGTTTTTTTTTTCGGTTTCGTTTTTTTTTTATTATTTATTTTATTTTTAATGCGTTTTCTTGATTTTATTTAAATGAGCTAGAGTTGCATTGATAATGATCTAAATAGAGTTGCTCTAAAATAAAAATGTATTAGCTTGGAAACCTAACATAAAAACTTTTAATTGATCTAGAAAGCGATGTTTTCTATTTATAGCTACGTTTTACAGCTATAATGCAGGTTTATAACTCAAAAAAAATAAAAGTTCGAACAGTTAAAATCAATTACAAAAAAAACCACACACTTACCATAAATAATAAAGGTCAGACTAAGAAAACGAGAGGCACGCAGATTGAAATCTTTACGAGCCCCAGACTATTGTGCGGCCCCAGCCAATCGAGCAATATAGCAAAGCAAAGCTGAAATCCCGACTTTAAGTTGAAGTCGAACCCGCACAATTTTTTGATTGCATTTTGATCGACAGGCCAAAAAATGTTGCGACTGCTTATGAAATCGTAAAGCATCAAAGCATGGCCAAATTCATAATTCGTAGCAGCTTAAAGCGCATCGATGAGACCGCAGCGAAATGTGCAGGAAGAGCTTGAAGAAGAAGAAGAAGAGGGCGGCATAATCAGATAAAAAAACTCAATGATTCAAAGCTTGTTGCCGAACGCGCGTGAGACAGTGAAGACTCGATAAAAATTAAAAATAAAATTAAATTAAATTAAAATTTAAAATACTAATAAAAATAGAATAAAATAAAAATATAAAAAATAAAACTGAAATAAAAATAAAATTAGAAAAAAATATAAATAAAATTAAAATATTAATCAAAATATAAAAAAAAAAGTTGAAAATTTATAGTAAATAAGTTTATAGTAAAAAATAAAAAATAAATAAATAAAATAAAAGCTTTTTAGTAAAAAATAAATAAAGTATAATTTGAATAGAATTACAAATTTAAAAAAAAAATAAAGATTTATAAAATAAAATTTATATATTATATGTTTATATTTTTTTTTATATAAATTTTTATACAAAATTATACTTTAGCGTTTGCTTACTGTAACTTGTTGCTCGCTGCAATTTTTTGTTTTTATTTTCGAGCCAATTTCGTTTGGATTTTGCACAAACTTGGTTTAAATCATAAGCGTTTAAGCCAAACTGAATTCCAATACGCTTTACTTTCTATTCGATATTTCTATAGAAAAAGGCAAAAACAATTCGTTTCATTTAATTTTCAATTTGTTGCGCATAGATTTTCATATTTTTTTATAGCTAATTTGCATTTATATTTATGAAGGGGTTACAAACTATAATTGACTTGCTGCATATGTTAGAAGAGAAAGAGCGAGAAAGGCTTTCACCTGCTCAAAGTCCTTTGGCGCATAAATCAAGCAAATGCTTTAGACTCTTAGCTCTTTACATATTTTTATAAAAGCTTCTCGCTGCTTATGGATGGATTATTATCATTTTGGGGAAATCTACTTGAGCTACGTGCTGTAAAATTTTATGAACCTCGGCGCGTTGAGATTCACATCAGCGCTCAGACAGCTTGAAATTGGCATTGTAATCGACATCTCTGAGCTGAGCTGCCAGCTATAACGAAATCTGAGAACTGCAACTCCAACACCTTCTGCAACTTTTACTTCTCTTCTCTCATATGAGCGCTGCTCATCTGCTCAGCCCACAGTCAATGCTGAAGCTCTTCAGCTCTTATCAATGCTTAATAATCTGACATTTTGAGTTTAAATGAGTCGTCGTGGTTAGTTGACTGACTCACTGCGCCGACTGCGACTCTCTGCCACCAACTGACTGACTGACTGACTGACTGACTGTCGAAATGGTTAAATCTGCTCTGTGGCTGGAGCTGGGGCTTGGGGCTTGCATTTAAAATGACGCTTAATGTGGCTGATCTGGCTTCAGTTTGACACTTTTGTGGGCAGTGACAGACAGATCGGATAGCTCATGTCGAGGCTGCTGCTGCCCTCGTTGATGTTGTTGTTGTTACAGTTGCTGTACACAAGTGTCAATCAATGAGAAAATGGCATTCATATGCTAACAGCTTACAGCAGTCGTTGTATAAAGTCAATTATGGGTCAAATGTTCAGAGATTATAATGCACTTAATGGGCGTCTCCGCTTCCAGTGACAAATCAAACATTGATGTGAGTGAATCGATGGGTTAGCATATCAAATGACAGGCAAGTGGGGAAAATAAATGTAGGAAAGCAAAATATATATTTGCCTCAATTTATTGTGAATAATATTTATTGATAATAAGAAATGTAGAAATTCAAAACCAAACCACCAGTCGAAAGTTTTGACTACATAGAATTGCCAATAAGTTAGTTTTTAATTCGGCGGAAAATTAGAAAACAAGACAAAATCTTGACACAATTCAAAGCTTATTCGGAATAATATCATCTATAGCTACAAATAATAAATAGCTACCTCATAGTTTAGAACATGAAGTGAATTTTACTTCAAAAAATTCACTAGGAGTAAGAGGAAGGTGAGATATGCTCATTGAACTTAATTGAATGTAAATTTTTGGGCTTAAGCGCATTATTTATTTAAAAATAAAATTTTAATTATAGTATTTTATATTCTCGAAAAATAGAAAGTACATAATACTCTAGCAGATTGTAATTTCATTTGATCAAATTTATTTTGTGCGCTTCTCTGGCAATAAATATTTGACTCGCAATTATTTGTGCCCTAGCCTAAAGTATAATAAAATTTAAATTCAGTCATAAGTAAAAACATCTGTGAATAGTAAAAACTTTTTCCATTTGTACTTTAAGACAAAGGCCGAATACGCTCCCCAGCAAACGCTTTAAGAGCCCAACAAGTCATCAACGCGATAGCATATCAGAGAGCATATCATATCAGAATATCAAGCTACGAAATATGCAAATGCATGCATAATATTATACGCCGGAGTCGAGAGACACACCATGTACCTTATATATAATATTTAGACGGAAACATCGGCCTACTGAGCCGAGAGTCGGGTAATAATCAAAACAGAAACCTATAATTTGTTTTAACAAGAGAAACGCCTGCAGGTTTCATAATTTTGCAGCCCCCATAGTGAAGTGAGACAAGCGCCACACCGAACGAATTGAAGGCAGTTGCAAGACAAAGACGCGCCACCATTTGTTGCAGACAATTTGCATTATAAGTATTTGCAAAAAGGCTTTGAAGTGTTTCGCAGAAATGCGCAAAGTATAAAACGAAAATGTTTCATTTAACGACAAGGCGCTCATTTCCCTATTGAGAGCAAAAAGAGTTGGAGCAACTACTACAATGTGTGAAGCAACTGCAAATAGACATTAAACAAAAAATATGCAATGTGAGTTCTTTTGGCAATTTATTTTAATTAAAAAATATTGCATAAAAACGCATTTCGAGCTCGACTCTATTAAATTGCAGCAGAAACTATATTTGAAACGAGCGTAAAAAATTAAATTAAATTAAATGCCAGGCAACAATAGACTGTAAAGAATGCTGCGCGCACTTTGGCCTCAAAAATACAAAAAAAAAAAAAAAACAGCAGCCAAACGTATCAAAAATAAATAAAAAACAGCCAGCAAAACAGCTTCATTTAAATGGCACGCAGGGGAGTTTGACTGGACCCAACCCCAACTCCCACTTGGCAGACAACATAATGAAAAAACTTCACACACACACACACACACACAACGAGAGCAGAAAAAAGAAAAATAGCAACAAATGTTGAGCGCGTATTAAATAGTTGCCATTTCGCTATCTCTCTCGCTCTTTCAATTTCTCACTCTCACTGAATGTTTTTTGTCTGTTGTCTGTTGAGCCTTTGGGGCAGCCTTTGCACTAGGAGTAAATAATTTTCAGGTTCAAGTGGCGCCACCCACCGACCGCCCGCTCAGCTCGACAAATTGCAGCGTGCCCCAGAGTTGCTCCCACAGCGGCAAAGCGAGACGCCCGCATAAATAACGCCATTAAACATGTTCGGCAATGGGCAACAACTTGCCGTGCCCACTGTACTCTAAGCTTCATTTTTATCAGTCGCCCATTTCGCTTGTCCTTTTCGATACACTTGGAAATTTGTTGTAAAAAATGGATAAGGGTATCATGAAATTGTGCAAATGTTTGCAACAGCCAGAAGAAGGCGTGCCAGAGCCCATAAAGTATACAGAATCGTTATAGCCATGCCTGTCTGTTTGTTCGTCTGTATGAGCAACAAGAACTCAGAGACTGGAAGAGCTAGAGCTACCAAATTTGGTATGAAAGTTCTCTTATCAATGGCTTACATTTTTCTAACAATCTTTTCGTCTCCTCTCCCATACAAACACAATAAAAAACAATTTACTCACACAAAAAATATGGGAAACAAATTTGAGCAAATTTGACACAAGCTTTGTCATGTTGTTGATCGATACCGATAATTTCAGAACGATTAAATTCACATTATAATTTTCAATATACATAGACAGACAGACGAAAGTGTATTTAAAGGTTGGTTGCGCTCAACTTAATGCGCACACTTCTGTTTTTTTTCGTTCATTCGTTCGCTCGTTGCTTGGCAAGTGCTGTTTAGGTCCTTTTGCCTCGAATTCATGTGCGCCATATATCAAGCCAACGCAGCTCATGTGTCTGAGCCCTGTCCTGTGGTTGCCTTCCAGCCTGTTTAGTGTTCTGTCTCCACCCCCACCCCCACACCCACTCCCAGCTCCCAGTCCCAGCTCCAACTACAGCCTCAGCTTAATTGCCAAATGTGTTTAGGTGTGGTTTTCAGCCGTGTGCCACATGCAGCATTGTTTGTGTCCTGCTCCTGCTCCTGCCTCGGCTCGTATATTTTTCTGCACATTGCGCACCGGCAAACGAATTAAAAATGCGACCAAAGAGCGACCAAGAGAGTGAGAGAGAGAGAGTGGGAGTGGGAGTCGATACGCAACGCACAAATTTGCATGTTTGAGTTTTGCCTCTTGCATGTTTTGCTCGAATCCTTCGAAGCTTTTTTCAGGCTTTATGGCTGCCATTTGGTAAGTTGCAAATGGCTAAGCAAACCTTGGGATATCGGCATAGGCTTTGTCTGCACTTTCATTAACTTTGACTCTTTGCTTTGACAGATTTAAATATCCGGAGCTATGGACTAGCATTTATTGAGGATATTATAAGCCAAGCATGATAAGCAAAAATATTTCAAAGTAAATCAATAGAGTATTTGTTGAGGAAATTTATAATTTATATATATTGTGAAAAAATTTAAGAAAATTCTTATTATTGTTTTGTAAGTTTTGAAACTTTCTTCTAAATTCTCAAAACACTTCCTTTTGATAAGTCTATAACAATAGACTTATTAAAAATACTCATTTTATTTTATTGTAATTATTAAAAACTATATCAACACCTACATAATTATTTTTTATAAAATTCATTTACTTTACGTTTAAGAAATTCCATCCTTTTTTCAATTTTATTCAATAATAGTTTTTTCAATTTATCAATAATAAAAATGTAATTTTTATTTTAAGCTGAGCACAAATCTAATTTTTGGCAATTAGTTCTAACCGGGAATAATTTTATTCTATATTTTTATTTCCTTAATGTGAATATTTCTTTTTATATTGTCGTATGATTTTTTATTTCCCATAATGCCTCGCTACTATTTTAAGCTCCTCCATTATATGCCACGCACGTAAGGCTAACGGTAAAAACTAATAACTGTCTATAAAGCCGGACGGCAACTATTTATTTTTATTAAAAAGTATGAGGTAAAATATTTTACAAAAATAGATTTTCAGCAAATATCAATAAATGTGGAACTAATTGATATTTTATGTACAAAGGGCTTACAGGGTGGGTGGTAGGGTGGGTGGCTTTAGACCGCAGCCAGGTGAGAAAAGCTAGAAAAAAATGAAGCACAGTAAACAATGGAAAATTGTGCAAATAAAAATGTTGAAGCCAGGTACGTGATAAACGCGACGATTTCGTGTGTTAAGCAAATTAAACGTTGGGAATTGCATAAAAGTCGCGACAATGGCAATGAAAGCAAAGAGCAAGTAAAAGAAAGAAAGGTGAGCGGGGAGCTGCAGGTGGGCACATAAAATGGCCATAATAAATGATTAAATAAGCGTAATTATCACCTTTTATGCTGAAAGTCCAACTCAAAGAGCAACGAGCATATCTATGCTCTGTCTCACTCTCTCTCACTCTTACGCTCTCACTCACACAGTTCGTGTGTGGCGCATTAAAACAAATTTTATTACTTTAATTACTTTATTTACATTTCGCCAAATGGCAGCCGGCAAAAACATCAACGTCATACATTCACTGTAAGCAAAACAACAAAAGAAAAGTAAACTAAATAAAAAAGGACACGCTATTCAAAGCGGAAGTCAACAGCGGCGCAGCAAATTCAGTTCACTTTGGGGCCACATAATGAGTGTAGAAATTCCATGCGTGTGTGTGTGTGTGTGTGTGTGTGACATGGCTGAGTAGTGGGCGTGGCCTTTGGGGCGCAATTGCTCTGCTGATGAGCGGTGTCATGCAATGTGCTTAAACGCAAAATAAAATTCTGCCCTCATACAAAACAAAACAAAGCAGCGCGTAATGTGTCCGCGTGTAACGGTACATTAGCATAGTCATAATTTAATTAAAGTATTCAGTCTAAGACTGATGACTGTTTGGTCGAGATTAGCGCGAGGATAATATTTAATTCATCATAAAAAGCAGATTAAAATAAATTAAATATATTTTCATTTCGTTATATTTAAGACAAGGATCAGAATTAAAAATTAAGTTGAAAGAAATATGAATTTTACTTTTTAAAAAATACAAGTTTAAATTAAATTTCAAAATCAAGTTCATATAATAAATATAATATATAAATAATTAAAAAATATTTGTAACTGAATAAATTATCGTCAGGCCCCCTTTTTAAATTCTCTACTTCCCCACAGATATTAAAATTTGAAATAATTTTTTAAATATTATATATATTAATGATATATAAATAAGTAAGAAATATTTGTTTTCCGTTTTCCCACATCCCACAAATATTAAAATAAAAATTAAGACAGTTTTTAAATATATATTTATGATTTATGTATAAATAAGTAAAAAACTATTTATAAATTAAAAATTGGAAATAATAGACACTTTTTTTGATTGTACATATTTTGCTGATTATTTTATTGACACTCTTTGCTTATTCAAATAATTTATATGTTGACCAAGCTTTGTCTGCTCTATGCAAACTAAACTGCTGAATTACTTTTATTATATTTTAGACTCACACACACTTGATAGAAGCTCTTAAGCTGCTCTGCACAAGCAAGAAAAATGCTCAAAACTAATAAGTTAAGCACAACAAGAGCTTAAAATAAGCAGCTCTTTATTTAAATTTTTGATAAAGCTCCTAACTAATATCATAAGCGCATAGATGTTGCATGAATAATTAAAGCCAGCACTAGCTTTGAATGCCTCAATTAGTTTTTGGCAAGTCATTTGTGGTGGGTTGGGAAAGCAAAATATGGAAGGAATATAAAAAGGCCAACGCATTCGATTTAATCGATTAGTAAACCACAAAGATGATGTGAGTAAAAGCAAAAGTGGGTAGGACAGTGTGACTGGGAAACTGCCAATTAGTTGCACGCACTAAGCAAAACACGTTTGAAAAACATTATGCGATCTCAACAGTTTGAGTTTTAGCTGATGCTGGCGATGCTGCTGCTGCTGCTGCTGATGATGATGATGACCTAAAAACAGGTGGCAAGAGCTCTTGCGCACTTTTATTGCAATAAGCTGCAACAGCAACAACAACAAAAAATTAGTGGCTACTAACTCTAAAGCCCATTAGCTTAAAGTGTACTTTTTGCCGCTGGCAAACTTTGATGTTATATTGATGATTTTGGTGATTAGAGCTGAGACTGCGAGTCGCATTTTAAATAAAAGAAAGTAAGCCTTAAATTTGTTTAAGGTACTTATGCTTAATTAATAAAGAGCTGCGCTTCACTTTTACATTCATCAACTGCGCTTTAAGCCCTTTGATTGCCACTCATATCAGCTTATGAAAATGTTCGCCCAAAAACCGCCAATTAAATCAACAAACTCCCAACGTTTAATGCAATATTCAATTAAAGCGACTTCATTGTTTGTTTAAAAATAAAATTAATCAAGTCAAACATTTGCTCATCATTAGCAAGCGGTAGCTGATAGAAAAAAAGTTCATTTTTTTTCGACACTGCTGTGAATTTTTCGATGAAAATGCATGGGAAACTCAATTGATTTGGAAGCTTGAGGTTGGGGGCACACCAACTGCCAATTGGGATTGCCAATTGCCATATGTCAACTGATGATTTTCATATTTCGCATGTTTTTGGCATTTAATTGCGCGTATGCGTTGCCGCAACTTTCAATTAAAATTTATGAATGGCAATGCCAAATGGGAGCTGCCCCCAGACACGCATAAATTATGGAAATTCATAGCGCCGAAATAACAAAAATCGCATAGAACATTGTTGTGTGTGTGCTCTTAACCCGTTGACGAGGCGCCGCAGACAAATGTCGAAATATTTTATATATATATAAAATATTTGCTGCCGCTATTTGCCGCATTGTTATAAGCAATAATATTTTTGGCAACATTCCGGGTAACAATTTTCAATTAACAATTATTTCGTAACTGCAGTTCGAGCCGCGCACACAATCATCGATTGCTTTTTTGCTCTGTGTGGGGGTGGGGGTGTGGGTTGCTTGTGGAACTGATTTTGACATGAGGCAAATTGAAATGTAATTGTTTTGGCCGCGCACTGGCTCAACCCTTTTCGTTTCAGTTTATTTAACTGGCGCACACGCGCTCACCCCCTCTGGGATCGTCCACTGTGTTAATGATGCAGCCACAAATGCCGTTTGCATATGCAGCTCTCCCACGGGTAACATCGGGATTTGTATGCCAACGACGACGGCAGCGGCATGAAGTTGTTTTGGTAGATCAAAGGCGCATTTAAGTCAAAAACATGTTTTTGGACTGAGCTCAATTTACATATGTATGCATTGCATCTGCATTGATTGCTTGTTTCATTGAGAATGCTATGATTTATGCAGGCTTTTTATAGAATGAAAGGTGCTTATTAGGGGCTTACCTTGAATCAGTTGACTTTGCTCTTTCGAGTTGTATCTGATTATAATCTGTAATGATAAAAGGTTTGAATATAGTAAAAGAATCGTTTGATGCACTTATTTAAATTGGATTCAACTCTTTTGATTAAAATAAATTCTTTTATAAATATATTTTAATACAAAATTGTATAAAGTGTTTTATGATGTAGCAAGTTCTATAAATTAATAACTAAATATTTTACTGTAGACACAAATATAAAATTGCATTAGATTATAATTCATCAACAATGTTGATGAAAGCGATAATAAAATAATATCTCAATGATGTACATATCGATTGATATTAATATAAAATTCTAATGAATGCAATGAAAGAAAATGCTATAAATATAATTTCAGCGATGTATAAATAATATTAATGCATTCGACTTGTTCTTATGCCAATAATTTATTGTACTAATAAATACTCAACAGACGGCTACATTATTTCTCTTTGTAATTAAAATATTCACTTTAGAATATTTATTATAGTAACCAGATTTATGCGTATAGTAGATTTATGGAAATCCATAATTTTCTTTTACGAATACTAAGAGATATCAAATTATTATCGAAACTCAGAGTCAAGGCGAAGGAAATTTTTGTTTGTTATCAATATCGACATGAATGTTCAAATGCATGTATTAAAATAAATATTTTCAGATACTAAAATTATTTTCCAATATATATATTTTCTTGTTTTCTTTACAAAGCAAATATAAATAAATTATCGCACTTAGCCAGCAACTTATTGTGCATACGCATCAATCAAATTGAATTTATGAAATATAAAAATATTCTTCGATTACACGCATTTTATAATATGAATTTATAATCTCTTTACTTTTTTTCCTCATTTTTCAATTGCCACTCTAGCCGCTGCTAAAAGCCCGCACATAATATTCATAAAAGCCGCTCATATGAAATAAATAAAGCCGCTAAGTGACCACACTTGATTGTCGAGCACACACCCACGGCAGGCAGCTGTTACATTTATTAGTGCCCACCCTTCACTCCCCACTGACAGCTGCAGTGTTAGTGCTAGTTGCACCCCGAAAACAACTCGACAAAAATGCATTTAAGCATCGCACCTAATTTCAATTAAAACGTAGCTTAGCTCATAAGAATTCTCGAAAAGTGGTTGGAATGCTTGTGCAGCCACGAAATAAATATAAATAATGGTAATTTGTAATTTTTAGGTATTTCGACAAGGCACCGACAAAGTGAAAATGTAATCATATTTCAAACCGAGCACCGAGCTCGACTCACGTACTACAAACCCAAACATATGCCCTAATGATTTCAGGTGAGTGCACATTATTCATTACCAGGCAACAATACAAACAAACCGACAGCGACACCCCTAGCCCGACTCCGTGCCCGTGCCCGGGAGTCCTGTGCTTAGGCTCGCTCCGCTCCGTGTTGATGTGCATGTTATTATCCATTACACGGCACACCCACCCACAACACCCCCCAAGCACAACTCACGTAAACGTATGACTTAACCCTAGGCATGCCACTACTTTTTTTTGCTTTTGCTTTATTTGCTGTTGTTTTTCACGTTGCCTTTTTAAGTATTATTAATTGTCTGCCATGTTTGCTCTTGCCACAGGATATATGTTGCCCCCATGTGTGTGTGTGTGTGTTTGTGTGCTTGGAGTCCGGAACTGAACTGAAATGGCACTTGGAGCTGAGTTACTGTGACTGCTGCTTATTTGTTGCCTGTCGTGGCGGATTTTGATAAAAATCTAATTTAGAAATTCATATTTTGTTTACCTCTCGGCGTCTGCTCCACGCTTACACTAGAGTTGATCTCCCAGCACTTTGGCTACTTTATGGTTCAGTGAGCTTATTTCGAGCTGCCTAATTTGCCAGAAAATTATGGCAAGCTGATTGTGCTCAGCAAGTAAGAACAATGAGCTAAAAGTAGCTTGGAGTCAACTTAAAAGAAACTATTTGATAAGAATAAGTGCAGCTTGTGAATGGAACTAATTATATAATTAGCGATTACACTAGCTACTACTAGTCAGTTTATTTTAGCACTTAAGACTCCTGAGTTAAGTTGGGCACTTTGAAGGTTGAGTTCGAACACAACCGGAAAAAATTATTGGAATAATTCGATTTAATATATTAATTCTTTTCTTTAATTACTCTTACATTGTTTTTACTTTATTATCGATAAAAAAGTTTTATCTAAAAAGACCATTTGTGATATTCATGTACGAATCCCGCGGATTTTTTGAAGATGCCTGCGGTACACGAATTTCAAAGAGGCCCGTGCTCATCTCAACTACAGAGAGAGAAATAATGCGAATTCAAGCTGATCTTTTCATAGTTTATCTATTTACAGAACTCAAACTTTCTTAAGCAATTCCAAGCTTATACGATCAAATTAAAGTGAGGCCCCTTTAGCTAGAATGCAAAATATTGAAAAACCTCAGTCTTCACTTTCTCAAACTCTGTTTTGTAGTTAACCTTTATATCTAACAACTCAATCGAACATAATTTTTCTTTTCTTTGCTATCTATTTTCAAACTCTTTCATTCTCTACATTGTTTCTAGGTCATTTGAAGCAATCAACCGCATAGCTCATTTCATAAATTTTCAAGTGCATGGCTTGCACTCATTGCTCATTGCGCATTACGTTCATTTGGCTGCACTTTGCAAATCAATGTTGCCCCCCAAAGTTGCAACAAAAAGCTGAAAGACAAAAGGCAAATATATGAATTAGAGAAAAGTGTAACCCTCCAGGGGGTGAGGGGTACAAATTACACACTCAAATGCAGAATGCGAAACGTAAAACGAAAAGCGTAAAACATAAAACTTTTTCCTCTTTTTCCAAGTCAAGTACAAGTTTACGGGCTCAATTAACTGAAGGAACATTGGCCCAGAGCTTGAGGCGAATGAGCTAGCGAAATAAAACAGGAACGAAGTCCACATTCGTGTAGGCAATTGGACATAATTCGCTTAATTTATGCTGGCAACGCGGCCAAGATTGTTAAAGATCTAAAAGAGAGAGAGAGAGGTGGAGAGAGAGGAAACTTTGCAGCTTGTATCCCATAAGTTAACATGTTTATTTGGGCTTTGATTGGACTGTGGATACGAGTCATAATTTCAACTTTCCAATAGCTACAATTAAGTTAAGCCATACAATTATCGCCAGCTGTGAGCTGCTAATCGCAGTTCCGACTCCAAAGTTACCCCCTTGCGTGTTTTGACATGTTAAGTGAGTCCACTTTGTGCGACCGAAATTTACGAGCTCCGATAGAAGATCATTTCCCATTGGCTCAGGTTGAGTGCATTATTTATGCAATGGCTCTTTGGGGACAGCTGTTGACGCATCCCAAAGATTGTGGAGCATTTTGTTTACAAATGTCTTCATCAAGCCAGCGCAGATAGCTGAGTGGGCTAAAAGGGCATTCACACATCTGAAGCTGATCGACATAACCGACGGTAAAAGTGTCAAAATTTTAGATATTTTAGCTGCAATAGACAAAATTAGCACAGAGCTGTGAAAAAATAAATATAAACAAAACATAAATGCAAAACTAGTTTAGCTTTATCTTGTCTGGCGTATCTTTAGCGATAATCACTTGCCAAGTCATAACTACACTGAGCATAAAAAGTGAGCTATTTATAGAATTTTAGATGAGAATAAAAATAACTTGCATGAACTTTGCTTTTGGCTTGACTTAATTTACTTAGACAATTTACTCCAACAATGATATAAGAATGTAAACAAAGAGAAAGAGCGAGAGGTTAAGCGAGAGCAAGAGAGCATGCAAATATGACTAGCGCATGAAACTGCGACATAGCTGAATGAACATTTCAATTGGAGCTTGTCTACACTCAAAGAATAAACGTTAAGTTTAATATACTAATATAAGAATATAATACACAGATCTAGCATCTGAAAACTCTGTAATGTCAAAATGAATAGAATCTATTTATATAATTTCTTTAATTTGTAAATTCCTTAATATTTTGAATTCATTTCAATATCTCAATTTAAGTGTATCTTCTGGATCGCTTTTTCGCCAAGTGTAACCGCACCGTATAAAGTGTTTTGATTGTCAGACTAAGCGATCAGTGAGAAAGCAACAGTCGTTTCGGAATGGCGTTTTGGTGGCTTTGTTTCGGTTGCTTGGCCGCACTTTTGACTACAATTTGCATTTTTCTAAATCGCACATACAGCCACTGGGCGCGTCGGGGGGTGGTACACGATAAGCCGGTCTGGACCTATGGCAATCTAAATCAAGTGGGTAAAAGTCTGTCGGCAGTAGAAAGATTTCGCAATTACTATGAGAAATACAAGGGCAAGGCGCCCTTTGGCGGCTTCTATTTTCCATTTCGCGAGGCTGCAGTGCTTTTAGACCTGGACCTGGTCAAGCTGGTCATGGTCAAGGATTTCAATAACTTTGCACATCGTGGTAATTACAGCAATGAACGCGATGATCCCATATCAGCGCATTTGTTCAACTTGGATGGTCATGCCTGGCGCGATATGCGCAACAAATTAACACCCACTTTCACCTCATTGAAGATGCACCAAATGCTGCCCATAGTGCTGGAGATTGCGGAGCGCTTTATGCTGGTGATGCAAAAAGAGCTGGACAAACACAAGGGGGAAGAGGAGTCACCAGTGGAAGTGAAGGATTTGCTGGCGCGCTTCACAACGGACATCATAGGCAGCTGTGCTTTTGGCTTGGATTGCAACAGCCTCAATGATCCGAAAGTGGAATTCCGACGTATGGGCAATAAGACTTTTACGGAGCGACGTCATGGACGCATTGTCTTCTCTTTCATTCAATCTTTTCCTAAGTTCGCCAAGTGGCTCAAACTGAAAACAGTTCGCGATGATGTCAGCGCTTTCTTTAGACGCGTCGTGCGTGAAACTTTGGACTATCGTGATCGTAATCACGTCCAGCGCAAGGATTTCTTCAATCTGCTTATGGAGCTTAGAAAGGATCCGAATGGAGGTCTTAGTTTCAATCAGATTGCAGCGCAGGCTTTTGTTTTCTTCCTGGGTGGGTTTGAAACCAGCTCCAGCACCATGGGATTTGCTTTGCATTTACTTGCATTACATCCGGAGATACAAGAGCGTGGTCGAGAAGAAGTTCAGCAAGTGCTTTCCAAGCACAAGCAGCTCAACTATGAAGCGCTAAAAGAACTCAAGTATATCAAGCAGATTATGTATGGTAAGTTTACGAAATGGAAATCTAAACTTTTTTACTCAACCCTACTTAACTTGACAGAAACCCTGCGAAAATATTCAATTGCGTCCATTCTGTTGCGTAAGACTTTGGAAGATTATCCAGTACCAGGTACATCTTATGTGCTGGAGGCGGGCACACCCATTGTCATACCTGTGGATGCCATACATCATGATCCTGATGTTTATCCCGAACCCGACAAATTCGATCCGGAACGCTTTACTCCCGAGGCAATGGAACAACGCCATGCCGCTGCCTTTTTGGGATTTGGTGCAGGTCCACGCAATTGCATTGGCTTGCGTTTTGGCGAAATGCAAACGCTAGTCGGTCTGGCTATGCTCTTAAAAAACTTTAAATTCTCCCCCGCCAAAGCTACCGAAATTCCCTTACAAATCAACAAGTCGAGCGTCTTTTTGCAAAGCAAAGGCGGCATAGTGCTCAATGTGGAGCGGGTGTAGTAGTAGTATTATTTAAAATAAATATTTTTCCAGACTGCACACAATCTTTAATTGAAACCAGAGCAAGCTAAGCTGCTTATCAAATTCGTTTGCATACACAGTTGCTTGCATAAGTATTTACATATGTGTCAGTCAGCATTGTGTGGCAATGTGGGTTAAGCAATCGAAGCTATTGAAGTGAGACCGGGCTGCTGTAATTGGCTGAGTCGGAAGTAAAGTTCAAAGTGACAACTACATACAAATTACAATTAAAGATAATTCCAAATTCAAAGTTGGAGTTAAACTCGAAACACTTTCGCTGCTCGCAGTTGCTGTTGACACAAAAATTTTGTCGCCTGTCAATTAAGTCCGGAACTCGACGCGAGTTGCGAGTCGGGAGTGATAAATAAATTATCACATACACCTCTAGAGCGGTGTAGGAGCAGTGGCAGTAAAAGTGCGACGACTTAATTAGTTATGTGTCAGTGGCATGTTGATGCCACAAGTATTAGCAGCTGGGCATGATTTGTCGCACAATAAATTATGCAACATCATAATGCCAAAAATGAAGAGCCGCATGGAAAGCCAAGTTACGACAGAGTTGATGTCTGACTGACTGTCTGACTGTCTGTCTGTCGCTATTGTTGCGTGTCTTTGTTCAATCATCATCAACAACATCCACGAGCTGCTTTTGCATGCCAAATGTCTCAACTGAAAGACTCTCTTGTTCTTCTCTAGACACACTCTTCTATATAAATAAGTAAATAGTTGCTGACTTTTGTGTTGTTGTCGTCGTCGTCTCATGTTGATTGTAATGTTGATGAACCTGAATTATCACATGCCGTTTGATGAACTGCAGACACGCACAATACTTTGCGGCTGCCTATAGTCCAAGGTGCTTGACACACACACACATACACACACATGCATACATATTGGTGTGTTTGTATGTCTATTTGTCAATTGAGGCTCTTGTAAGATGCTGTGACCAACTGTCAACTTGATAATCTCTCGACACTTTGATGAACTGTTCTCTCTTCCTGCCTCTCTTTCGCTCTTTTACGTTCTTTTGGCATTGATAAATTGTCGACATTGTTGTAGCCCGCAGTCGCCGCTAGATGTCGCTAGGCTCTCTTATCAATGTAGGCCGTGCATAATTTTTTTCTATTTTTATTTGCGCTTCCTCTCAGTCTCTCACTCTCTCTCTCTCTCTCTCTCTCTCTCTCTCTCTTGCTTTGTTGCACTACATGTAAACGACTCGGACATTGATTAATTTCATAGTTAATTTGTCAGCATTAATCAGTATTAACTTAAATGGGCTTCAACACGTCCCACACAACAAAAACAACAGTTGTGCGAGTTCTTTAGTCTGTCATGAGCATTAGAAGCGCTTTAACTTTTAGCTCGCTGTTGTTGTTATTTTTTTTCTATGGTTTTTTTATATGTTTTCTTTTAATTAATTTTTGCATAAAGCTTAGCTTAGTTGGCTAGTCTTACTGTATGCGCATTGAAGTGTATTTTTCAATTAATTGCAGCGGATTTCACTTGATGCTGTTGTGCAGGATTTAGATAATGAAGCAATTAGCTGATGAAGCTGCTGCACAGGTAAGTAAAGCAGCTGAGCAAAATACTTCAATTAATGCGCAACTTAAAGCTAACTAATTAACCTATTTAAAAGTTGAAATGCAAGTACAGTTGCCTACAGAGTTGTCGTCTTACTTTGGCGGCACATGCGTTGGAATAGTCGCTAAGGGGTTAAGCACGTTTATGGGTTAAACAGAGCAAACATTAACAGCATGTAGACTTCCTTTCAAGCTGTCGACAATCTTTTTACTTCATCACGTGCATGTGTGTGTGTGTATGTGTATAAGCAAAATGGCGGCCCAGTGCTGAGCGCAGATGGACTTTGCTCTAATGCAACACGGCGAATTCAAGTGGCGAACATAACGGTAAACATGCTAAGCGGTTTGTCTGCGCTCACACACAGCAAGGAAGCTAAAAAGTCAACGGTAAATGTTTGCCCAAGCCAAAGCCAAAGCCAAAGCCAAAGCAATAGTCGCAGTAGATGAAGTAGAAAGCAGACAACAAGAAGAACAACAAACAAGCGATAAAGCGCTTGAAGAAGCGCTGATAAAAATGCAAACACTTTTAGCCTCAGCCAGTGCAGTGAAAGTGTTGCGGTTGGATGGGTGGCTGAAAGTGGGTGGTAACAGTTACTTTTTTGTCTGCCCAATTGCGGTTTATTGTTAGTGCTGCTCTCTGTTCTCTATCCTTGTGCCGCGTCCTGCCAATTGACGGCTACTTGACATTTGCCAGTGTTTGCACACTCAACGCTTTCATTCTTTCTTTCTCTCTCCCGCTCTCGCTCTCTCCCTCTCGCTGAGTAAACATTGCACAGACTAGTGCTGCCCCCCACTCTTTGGCCAGCAAAAATATTATTTTAGCGTGTGAAAAGTGTAGAGTGCTATAATGTTGAAGCAATATACTGTATAACAGTTTTCCTTTTACAATTCACACACACACACACATACAGACACACATGTGCACACTCGCAGCTCAGCTGCCAACAACTTGACTTGACTTGACCTGAGACTTGACTAAAGACAACTCTGCCAAGTTTTTAGCACCCCAGAGCTCTTCAAATATTATTTTTCATTTTATTTTTTTACACTCACTACTTGTCTCATTCTCTTTTTCTCTTGCTGTAAGCTGATCAAGTGTTTCAGTTGTGCTAACAATTCATTCACATATTGTTTACACTCCAGTTAAGTGTCCTTGCGCATAGAAAGCTTCGAGTTGTAACTAGTGAGGATTTGATGTATTGAATTTGAAAAGTAGATGGAGTAAATTGCACTTTACTTATAGAATTGCTTTCAAAATTAATTTTATGTGCAGTTTTGTTTTATGAACTGCTTCAATAAAAATTTCGATAAAATACCAAGCGGGTCTAAGCAAAGGCCGAAAACCTCAATTGGTAAAAATATTTCTATTTAAAGTCACTACTACTAACAATTCCCATCAGTCCTATCCAGGCGATATAATTTGCAAAAATAATAAAGAAAACAAATCGGCTTATGAACAATTTAAAATAAATAATTTAAGAAATATATGTATCGGGAACGGGCCTGATTCGGGCCGACCTAATATATTTATTTTGGGTTCGTGCCTAAAAAAATGAAGCATGCCCAATTCTGTTTGTAGTGCCATTGATTCCCTTTTTGCTTGTCATCATTCTTTTTATTTTTATGCTCTCTACTGTTTACCATATTTTATTTTAATTTTTATGTTTTTCATAATTACTCTTATCCTATTGTAAACACGTACTAGCTGCGCTTACATTTCCTCGAGCGTGTGAACTTGTCTAAGACTGACTGTAAATTTTACGATCTATATCCGTTGGAATAAAGCAGATCGGAAATACTAAACCCATGTAGGCAGCCGCACTAAATATGAACATTGAAAGTCATAAATATAAAAACATAAAAAAGTAGCTATAAAAAAAAAAAAGCGAAACCAAAATAATGCTGGGGAGAAAATTAATTTCTAGACAATGTCAACAGCTGGAGTTCTAGCGAAGTGCATGCCCACCCAAATTGCTGCCCCCCACACACACTCGCGCTCACAATTAGTCACAATAAACCTGAAGAAGCTGGAGAAGAAATCAATTTCCCTGCCCCCCAACCCCATAAACTTTATCTACATGCATTTCCATTTACAAGCATCCAGCTGATAGCAGCACTGGAGTCGCCTGGCTAGTGTATTGAAAATCAATGAATAAATAAACAGACCGCTGCACCGCATGTGTTTTATTTTTTAAATGTGTGGTGCAGCATTTTCGTTCATTTTCCAATGATTTTTCCGGCTTTCATTGTTATTCTTAGTGCTCTCGCTGCTTGCGGCTGATTTATATTTATTTTTTTGTTTAGCTTGTGTGAATTCCAGCGACAACGACGACAGCTCTAAAAGCTTTGTCGGCGGCACACGTCTGGGCCATAAGCAGGTGTTCAATGCTCTGATATGAAACGGACTGAAAATCTATATAAATTTTATGTGTGTAGCTGCCTAATGAGTTCCCTTATCTAGTAATGCACTTTGTGTGTTCACCAAACACAATTTCAGGTTAGAAAGGGGTTCATAAATTAGTAAAGCGTCCAAAGAAATTAAAAAACATTCAACTTGAGATTAGCAAAAAGTCTCCAAACCTGTTGCAGCTGATAATGTATACAAATTTCTATTTATAGCTTGCGCGTGTTTCATTCTAATTTTGCAATTGTTCCATTCCATTTCGTTTCGTTGCTTAACTTGCCATTTAGGGCCGCCAACTTTCACATGACTCCGTGGCGCAACGGTAGCGCGTCTGACTCCAGATCAGAAGGTTGCGTGTTCAAATCACGTCGGGGTCAATCCAGCAGTTAAATATTTATTTTATTTTTTATAAATTCTTTTTGTTTAAGTTTCGCTACTGATTACTTAATTAACTACAATTATTGCTACACACACAAAAAACAATTGTAAATGTCAATAGTTGTTTTGTCGCTTAATTACAACTACAACAACAACAACAGCTGAGGTCAGGGTCGTTGCCCATTTGAACCCCCAGTTAGAAGTGTTAATTAGTCGGCCCGCAAAATTCATAAACATATTTGATATTTACGCATATATTGTGTAATATAATTTATGTATTGACATTTAAATGCACAGCATGCATGTAATGTGGGGCCTTTTCCCAAAGAAATTCAATATTTATGCCACTCTGACATTTCGAGATTTTTGTCAATAAATATTTAATTGATTTTGGCATATGTGACATATGCTATGGGTTAGACATTGATTGATGTCTGCATCATATCAAATATCAGCAAGCAAATGGAAAGGAAACAATTTGCAATGAGCAAATAAAATTAGACAGCAGTGTTCAACTTACGTTTGTATTTTTGGCTTGTTGAACTTACCTGTAACGAGAAAAAGTAATGCATATTTATTAATAAAATGCAATCGATTTGAGCCACAAGCTTTCAAACAATTATAAACAAAAAGACTGCCTATAAATAATGTATATGTTAAAAGCCAAAGCACACGCCCATTTGTAAAAGCTATGGCTAAAAATCAAAGTCGAAAGACTGACCCCCCGCTCTCCAAACCATTAGCACAAAAACTCAAAGAGCACTTGTCATTGAAAACATTTGTGAAAATTCCCATGATCAGCGCAAAACTGTAGAGTCAATAGTTGTGGTAGGGAGAGGGGAACGGTCGGTCCCTCATATTTCCAGACGCATCATATTTTCTAGACGCTCATATAAACAAATAAAAACCCATTAACAAAAACCAACAACAAGAGCAACTGCTGCTGCATTGATGTATGCGCTGCCCCCTCCACCACACTCTCTTTCTTTCACTAACCGCTGCCCACACTTTGCGGCGCGGCTGCTGCGCTGCTGTGATTAACGACGCATTGTGAAGGGTGCAAGAAAGTAGCGACGAGCAATTAACAACTACAACGACAGCGGCGACTGCGACAGCGACGTCGACTGCATACTGAGCAATCATCTCAGCGTGTGTGCGGGCGCAAGCAAAAGAATGAAAAGAGAGCGATAAGCAGCAGCAGCAGTTGCAGTCCGTTAGATAAGCGTACAAGAGAGAGAGAGAGAGAGAGAGAGAGAGAGAGAGAGAGTGAGCGCAATAGGCTCAGCTGTATTTGTAATCTATTAATAGCGCAAAACACAAGCAGCGCACACACACACACTTAATATTTTCGTGTGAAATATTTTAATATTTGCTGACAAAACTAAATGCAAAGAGAGCAAGCAAATCTGTAGTGAGTGTAAGAAAGGGCTAACTGTATTTCTTGAGCAAATATTCAATCAAAGCAAAGCATGTGGGCTACCAACTTCACTTGTCGAACAGAGGCCTAAGCAAAGAAATTATTTATGTGGGGGTATTTCAATTTATAATTGTGCTTAAAATTAAATTAAATTTGCTGTCGCTTGCTTTTGCAATAACAAAAACATATTAAATATTTCAGTACCCCTCTTAATCCACGTCCCTGTCCTTGGTGCTTTTGGCGTTCTACTAATCAGCGAGTGTCACATTTGTCTCATTTCAGGGCTGTTGCTGGTTTCGCAGAATTCCAATCGTTTTAGCTGCTTGTCACATGCTCGTAAAATCAACAAAATGCAGGCGACTGTTGTGACACTTGGCATGACAACAACAACAACAACAACAACAAGCATAAATGCAAAAAACAATGAAAACAACGAGACTAAGTTGCAGTTGGCAAAATGTTTAATGAGTGACAGGCCAAAGTAGAAATCTGCATCTGCGGTAGGTTAAAACCAGGCTGGGATTTGTTTCCGGACAATGTTGGCATTGGAGTTGTTGTTTTAGGGGAAGCGGGAGGTTGGGGTTGGGCCTTGAGCCACCCTGTTTGGGCCCACCCACTTAAAATGCGTTGCTTTTTGCATTCTGTGTCAGCTGTCAAAGCCAAGAGTGAAGATGCCTTTGTAATTTTTATGTGTTGCCACTGCACTGGAGTCGGGGCAGGGCTATGTGGGGGGTGTTGGCGTTAGGGGGTGGCTGTGGGCCGCCAGGCAAAGTGTCCATTATGTTGATTTGAAAAATAAAAGCAACGGATGTGAAATCTCAAAGACGAGCCACAGAGCACAAATTTAGTTGATTGAAAGACAGTTATGTGTGCTGCAGTACTTTGTGTCACAAATCTAAGCCTGAGATTTGTCATACATACAGAGCAGCATATTTGCCAAAGGGGGGTTGAGACAGGGAGGTGGAGAAACTGTTCTGTCAATCAGCTAAAGCAGGGTGGTGCTTATGTGGGGGTAAAAATAAGCAGCTAATTTAAATGGCAACAATAGTCATAGTAATCCAATGGTCTAGCTTGAAAAGTGGTTAGAAAATGGCATAAAATTCCCAATGACTGTCCCAGTAACTTCATTGATTACCAGAGCGGCTAACGTTTATACAAAATATTGGTGGAATGAACATGGGGAAATCCCAACATTCACCTATCGTGCTTCTTATCCCAAACAATACCGTAGAATTTAGTAGTTTAAACAGATTCTATAATTCACTCTTTTCATTGTTAAGCACTCCAACAAAATCAACAACAGAACAGAAGTGAAATTATTTACATTCATTGTAATTCCACTCACTTTTGCTCACAACAGATTCATTTGTGTTTATTTGTACAGAGAGAAATACGCTTCGTTATTTTTATCAATTTAGCTCGCATTTGAGCATATAAATCAAAGCAATTAAGCCACACAGACTTGTTGAAATTCTAAATTGTCGCACTTCTTGGATTTTTTAATTCGAAAACAAATTGTAATCATGTCGTCGTATCAAAAGCGCGCCCCTTTCAATTTTGTTTCAAAGGAAGCAGCTGTTGGCTACTGTATGAACTACATGGTGACAAGAAGTCGTTTGACCAATACACCACTCAATGCATCCACCTCCAGTATGAGCAGCTATGAGCTCAAGGCTAACATCGATGATATCATCGAGAGACTTACACAGCCGCCCACCATGGGCACCTATCCAGTCACAATGGCCAGCAATCCGCAGCTGGCAGAGTATGAAATCAAAGCAATTTGTCAGAGTGCGCGTGAGGTGCTGCTGAAAGAGTCTTCCCTACTCGAGCTAAAGGCACCCATTAATATCATAGGCGATATACATGGACAGTTTGGCAATTTGATCAAGTACTTCAAGATGACGGGTTTTCCACCAAAGACGAAGTATCTGTTTCTAGGGGACTACGTGGATCGTGGCAGACAATCGATAGAAACACTCACCCTTCTGCTGGCCTACAAGGTGCGCTATCCGGACAGCGTCTTTCTGCTGCGTGGAAATCATGAAAGCGCCTGTCTGAATCGCATTTATGGTTTCTACGATGAGTGCAAGCGACGTTTCAACATTAAGCTGTGGCGCTGCTTTGTCGATTGCTACAACTGTTTACCCGTAGCTGCGGTGGTAGAGCATAACATCTTCTGCTGTCATGGCGGACTTAGTCCGAGTTTGTTTAGCATGGATCAGATACGTCAGATCAAGCGACCCTGCGAAATACCCGAACAGGGACTACTCTGCGACCTGCTGTGGTCCGATCCGAGCAACAAGACCATCGGCTGGGGCATAAGCGATCGAGGAGTGAGTTACACCTTTGGAAGTGATGTAGTGCGCTCCTTTCTCGCACGGCATGGCTTTAGTCTCATCTGTCGCGCTCATCAGGTGGTCGAGGATGGTTACGAGTTCTTCGCAAAGCGGCAGCTCATCACCATCTTCTCAGCACCCAATTATTGTGGAGAGTTCGACAATGCCGGCTCCATGTTGTGCGTCGATGAGGATTTGCTTTGCACCTTCCGCATACAGAAGCCCATGAGCCGGACCTGTCCCAATCTGATGTTGCCCAACTTATCCAAAACCATATCCAGCTTGTAGTCCAATCTCAGATTCGATGTTGTGCTGTGTTGTTTTCCTTTTAACCTATAAATTCATCAGCGACTCTTTCTCATAGCAAATTCTATTTATGGGAAATTCTATAAAAAAGCTACTCTAGTTTTTATATCTTTTATTTTGTGCATCCAATTAAAAGAAAAAACATTTGGAAAACTCGTTTAACTTTTATTTAAATAGCTATAAAATATTGATTAAACACGCTCTTTGTGTTAACCTGGCCTAAGTATATTAAGAGCAAATTTAATTAAAAAGCAAACTAGAGACATAAAAAAAATTGCTACAAACTAATTAAATAATTTGTTTTTGTCAATCGCAATTAGTGTTAAATGTAAAAATCTCAACGCGCGTGGCAATAAACAACAATTTGCTAAATTATAGTCATTAATTTCAATGCAGACAAAGTCATAAAACGAAATGAAATTATTGGGTGCAATGAGTTTTATAATATCCGGGTTAATTGCCAAGGCGCTCCGAGGGCATGGATAATGATGTATGTACTGACATAATTACAACAACAACAATAACCAACAACTGCAATATGAATGCTAAAAAAAAATTAGTAAAATGCATTAACGTAAACTTGTTAAAAAGCATTAAATGACATTGCAAATTGCAATGGGAATAATTTAATGACTGTCCATTCGGCAAAATGCTCAATTTATTTGAGTGTATCGAGTGCAGATGGACGACACCAGATAGCAGCTAGCCTTGAGCCAAATTGAGCTATGATATATGGTTGTAGATTGGGTGGTTGGCTGGTGGCTAACTAATCAACATTTGGAACGCAAGCTTAATGAAATCAAATCAAGATCCTGCTGACAAGCAAAGCAACACTAATCACAAAACCCAAGAAAAATACAAACTTGCAACAAAGTTGTAGCCAGGACAAGCAGTTGTCATGTCCAGACCAGACCAGAGCTAAGGATAACAGTAGCCAAGGAAAACAGACAAGGACCTGCACACACATTAACCTCTTGCCCGTAAAAGAGAAACAAAGTCAAAGCGCATAAATTTTACTGCATCTGTTCATGGAAGACAAGCTGCCAGCAATAGGAATACGAATATGTATGTTAGATGCATAAGATACGAGACGTCGACTTGGACGTCGACATATATAAGCCGAAATATCCACAAAACTAATCTGCAGGCGGCAGCTGAAGAAAGTGCAGGCGAGGATTTACATATTAAGCCATTTTTAATTTACGACTTGCCAAAAAACCAGCCAGCCAGCCAAGTCTGAAAAGACGCTATCCACACACTCGCACATACGCCTGACTAAACAGCAGATAACGAATGTACAAGGAACTGAGCACAGATGTATGATAAAGGCGCCAGTCGAGCAAAAGGATAACGACAGGCATGCAGCATGCCAAACTTCTGCTAAACGAGGGCTGTAGCCACATAACGGCAATGCCAACAAACGCACAAGAGCAGAAAGGAAGAAAACTTCCTCTCGCTTGCTGGCCAACCCTCTCCCAAGGTTTTCCCAATGTCAGTCAGTCAGGCCCAAGAACAACAACAACAACAACAACAATGACAGTAATAAAATAAAAGTAAATTCATGCTTTGGTTTTTTTCTCTCTTCGCTCTCTTCTCTACTTCACTCCCACACACTGTCTCTATGGGCAACTGTCAAAAGTTGACATTGACGCAAAAGTCTCAGCAGTGAAACTGTTGTGACGCCTCTTTAGCTGTTTTTCGTGTTTTCCGAAACTCCCAAGAAGAAAGTGAAAACCTTGTTGGTGACTTGCTTACCATTGTTACCTGCTGGGATTTGTCTGCATAACTCTATAAATTTATTGCGAAACTCATGAAGTTTATCAAAAGAAGAAGAAAATTGTTCTCAATTACTTCGAGAAGTTTTGTAATTTCGAAGCATTATTTTATATAGAAATCTTAAAGCATTGCAGAATATTCGCTTCATGAATTCCTAAGCAAATATTAAAACTAAACCCTTTTTAATAACTGCTATATAACTTTAACTTTTGAAGCTCATTATCAAAAGAAAAACGGAGGAAAACAATTCTTTTCAATTAGTTCAAGAAATTTTTCAATTTCTGAGAATAATTGGATATAGAAACCACGACTTTTAAGATTTAATACATAAGCTATAGAGATATTAAAGCATTGCATAATATTCTTTTCATCCACCCCTGAACAAACACGACAGCTAAGCTCTTCTTATTGAAGCTCATGATGTTTATTATAGGAAGAAATGAGGAAGAAAATTTTTTTCAATTACTTCAACAATTTCTGCAATTTCTAAGAATAATTGTATATAGAAACCCCGATTCATTATTAAATATACAATTTATAGAGACTTTAAGGCCTTGTCTATTTTTTAAACAAGTCGTTCTTATAGCTTAGATCCAAAATAATCTTCTTTTTGTGCATCCCTAAGCAAATGCTAAAGCTAAGCCCTGTATAATAGCATTTTGAGAAAGTTTCTTTCATTCTTCTGTTGCAACAACAGGTGCCAAGCCGAAGACTATGAAATAGCAAGGACGGGGCAATCAATCATGGGGCTTTACCACACCGGATGAGCTCAAAGCTCATACCAAGGAAGCATATGCTAACGGTAGTTTGATGAAACCCACCCCTTTTTTTTGGCAGTGTAGGGTTTGCTTTTTATGCTTTTGCGGTTTTTCTTGCTGAGCGTCAAATGTGACACTTTTTCAAAAGAGAGAACGAGAATTTGGGGGTAACTACCCCTGAACGGAAGGATATGTTGACTGCCTGCCTCACAATGATGATGATGATGTTTTTTTTTCTTGTTCTTGCTGTATGCGAATTTGTGGGAGTTGTTTTTAAAGTTGACAATTTGGGCGGTATTGTTTGCTTGCTTTGAAGTCATTTCCTCATTGCTGCAAACCGAACCCAATGCAGGCCTCCACAGCTAGAGATAATTGACTGATTATGTTCATCTATACATACCGCAAAATTAGCTAAGACCCAAGTGCACTCACCTGAAAGCAAAAAAGGAAAATTATGTTATTATAAGATTAAGCCAAAATGTAGCGTTTAGCAATTTTTTTTGTTTTGCTGTTGCGGTTGACCCTTTTCAAAAATTGCCAACTAGCTGGCATTTAATTAAGACCCCAGTTCGTAATCAAGCGTGCCAGCAAACAACAACAACAACAACAACAACAATGCAATAAAAGTAACAACTCTATTAAAAATATGCCCAGCGCATGATTTATAACCTTTTTTTCGCTCTCAGCCGCAGTGCAGGACAAAAGTGAAACTCATGCGGGCGAAAAGGCAAAAAAATACAACAAATATTAGCGTGACCAGCTTCTAAGGTATTCATTTTTTTTTTGGGTGGAAATGATAAAAAAGTGTTTAAAATTTTTGACAGGATAAGCGGGCGCATTTTTTCTTTATGTGCCAGGGCTATGAAAAATGATGCGTATAAATTGAGAGCTAAACAGGGGAAAGTTTAAACGTAGTCAGCATGACTTGTTGAGTTTGATTAGAAGAAGGACCTCAAACTCAACTGAGGTGAGTGAGCTATAAAACTAAAGTAAGTTAAGTTTCATGATTAAAGGGCAGCCTATTCAAAAGTCTTATCAAAATATAAGGCGCACTTTCTCTCATTATGCTAGAACAGCTGCTCACAATAACTGGATTAATCAGTTAAACAAGCAAAAACAAAAAAAACACGACACAAGCATTGATAATAATAAAAAAAAGCTGAAAATGAAAATGTATGGAAGGCAAAGCCGCAGCAACAATAATAAACAAAGTTGCAGTTATGGCTCAATAAGCCAACAAAGGCGCGTCGTCTGCTCCATAACCACATGATAAAGCATTTTCCAAAAAAGAAAAAATGAAAAACCACAAACAACAATAGACGAGCATGATGAGCAGGCAAGCAAAACAACAACAACATGGAGAGAGGCCCGAGCTTGACTAACGAGTGTAGAAAGAAAATAAAAATGAAAAAAAAAAAAAAATAAACCACAATGAAAATTGAAAAACATTTATTATCGGCAAGGCTGGCAAGAGAGCATATACTAATGAAAATGAGCACAACCCGTTCCAGTCGAGGACATAGGACTCATCCATTTATTTTTTTTTATTGATATTATTTTTACATGAGCTACTGGTGTCGCCACGTCTAAGGCAATTTATGAGGGTTAATAATCGAAGAGCGATTACACACACAAGATAAACACAACATCAGCCTCCGTTCTACCTGCCACAACATTTCCCCCCACCCCACCCCCCTCATTTCTGCACGTACAGTGTGTGTGCGCTATCTTGACTCAGCAAAATGTATTTACGATCCGCTCTTTTATTTTTTATTATGCAGCAAATGCGGGCATTGCAGTCAGCGTTGAATAAAGGGGAGTGTGTGGGGGGGAAACTCTTAATGTGTAGGTGTTTGTGTCTGTGGCGGGGTTGAAGTGTTGCCTGTACTTATTATTTATTGATTATTCAAATAGGCATACAAAAGTCACCTTTTGTCTGCGCGAAATTAATAAATTATAAAATGTAATCAATCATTGGATTCTATTGTACAGATAATGAAGATAGCATTTCAATAGCAAATAGATAGGGAATAATGTTGTGTATGTTCAATGAATAGAACCAAAGATGGAATAGCTAAGTAAAATATTGTGAGAAATGTTTATATAGCTACATATAAGGAGTATCAACTGAATAAAATAAAAAGGGGAAAGCATGAATTGATGTTGATCACATTGATGATAATTTTGCATTTAATTTTATTCAATTGAAATAAAGTCCATGCTGAACATAAAAGCCTGAATATTTTTCTGGTGTTAACTCACACAGTCAATAGCTTTAATTTTAATTTTATTTTTATTGATATTTGTCTTATTTTTATGGATATTGATCTACTGATAATTTTATAAAGTTAAATTATGCAGTAATGCAACGTTTACCTCTAACTAAAATATATATAATTATATTCTTCCCTACAAATGTATTAAATGGTTTGCTTGGATGGAATATTTATTAATTAGTTACAGTTGTCTATTGTTAAAAAATTTTAAAACTTCGCTTGTGTCTTATCGAAAGCTAAACTCTTACAACGTATCCGTTAAATTTAAGGCCGAAAAACTCAAATGAAATGAAAACCCGGAAAATAAAAATATTTTTATTTTCTTAATATTTTTTTATTCTCTATAGCTGCTTTTTTTTTTAACTAATTGTAGGAGGCAGCGACTATTATTTATTATTAAATATACTTTGCAATCAACTGTCTTAACAACTTAATTTGTCATTGCAATAGAAACTAACTATCGGTATTTTCGATTGGGCTTCATCCTGTTGGCTATTGGCTATTAACCATTTCAAACTTTTACGGCTTAGTAATAAATAAATTTTGCAGTTTTGCATAGTTTTGGCCTTGCATATGGCTTTGGACCCTTGGAGTTAATCTGTTCATTATGCGAATATGACGCATTGGGTACTCAACAGTCTTAACTATGACATTGATTGATGGCAGCATAAAGCACAAAACTTCAAGATGAATAAATAAATATTGCATGCGTTGGCTTTTCGCACAGTTAATGACCAACGGCAATGGCATATCCTTTATGACAATATAATGTGAGCATAAAATTAACACAGCCAACGCCATTCGAGCGTGTATAAATAATCCTATGAATAGGCTAAGAAATTGCACATTAAATTTAACAACATTTTCATAAGCGGCAACAATAAGCTTTTCAAAATATTTTTGCATGCGTTGCACGTACAACAATAGGCTGCAAAGTTGAAGTTGCAACAGAGGCGTGAGCATCTAATTCTTGTACACAAATCAGAGAAAAATAAGCGCAATAAACTTTTAAATACACTTTGACTATATGAATAACACGCAGGTTATTGATCTGAAGTTTATGGAATAGGTTGTATTATTTATTAAAAAATTTCAAATTTTTTTGTGTCAATTTTTCGATTTTTGGTGTATGGGGGAGGAATAAAATTTTTCAAAAATATTATCCATTTACTTCGCTAATTGTAGAGCCTAGATACCAAATTTGGTTGCTCTAGCTTTCAAAGTCTCTAAGTTTTAGTTGCTCATACAGACGAACATGTTTATATCAACTCAGTTTGTCTTGCTGATTAAGAATATATACTTTTCCATTTTTTTTAATTTGTCAAAGTGTATAAAAATGTAAATTGCTGGGCAGCAAATAATAATAATAAAAGAAAAGAGTTAAAGGAGTCTGCAGCAGTAAAAATAATCAACGTAAATGTTTCGGGCGACCGCAAAAAGTGACCGCATTGAGCGACTGAGCGACTGACTAACTGACAAACTGACATGCGCTAAATGCAGTTTGGCTTGAGATTAGCGCGAGTTGATTATTTGCTTTGTGTGGGCAACAAGGGGTTAAGCGGGGCCAGCCGTTGCATTATTATGTTAATGGCAACAAAATTTGCAGTTGCAATTGCAGTTGCAAGTTTACAGACTTGCAATTTGAGCGCTGCTGAGCTGAGCTGAACGTGTTGTCCATGCGGGTCGTAAATCCGCAGAGACACTCGCCGAGGCAAACAAATAAACAAGCAGCACTCCCCTCCCCCCTGCCCCAACCCGCTAAACTGAAGGCCAGGCGTGTTGCATGTTGATTATTTTATTGCAATTGACAAAATGCTGGCCAAACGCACAGCTGCGCTCTCTAAAACGTAACCACACATGCCCCATGCCCCACCGTGTGGCAACTGCTTAGCAGCCAGCTGACCAAAAATTAATGTTGCAAATTAAACTGGCGAATTACTTGGCATTAATATAAACAACAACAACAAAAGACAGCGACATCTAACTGCGATTAAACGTGAATATCTTTGAGCATTTTTTCTGTGGCAACTTGCGCCGCATCTTTATAACTTTTAGCCATAGCCATGGCATGTGTGATTAGTTTGTGAGCATTATGCATAAATAATTAATTACAATTAAGTTGCAAACGAGCTTGAGAAATATTGTTGTCCGCTTGCTTTAAAAATATTTACAAATTAATTTATTATTTATGAGCAGCAAACATTAGCAAATGTTGATGATTATTTACTGAACTTTATATAAACAGCAATTAACAATACAAATATTAATAATAAATAAGAGAAGCACTCGCAGAATAAGTTTGCTGCACTTTTTGTGCATAAAAATATTCAATTGTTGTTTATATTCAACAAATGGCTAAACAAAGTTTAATATTTTAATGTTTTGAAAAAATATTATCATAAAAAAAATTGCGTGGGTTTGTAAAGCAATGCAGTTAAAGTCTAAATTTATAGTTTTCAACTTCAATAATTTATGAAATAATGAAAATTTCGACGAAATGAAAAGTCTAAAATTCGAAAATTTCGAAGATATTAAAAGCCCAAATTTTAGAATCATTAATATTATGACTATGCTAATTTATTACTTTTTTATTATTGCTATAAAATTATTCTTCAAACAAATAATTTTTTAAATTTCTGAATAATTTTCTTATAATTTTCTGCTTTAACATTTTTCTTTACGCCAAATCTGAGCTTAAATTTTAAGCTTTACACACTTGAGCTAACATCAATCAATGCTTAACTATGTTTTAAATGATTGTCTAACATTTAAACAATAGATATTTGGCTGCCTGACCACCCAAATGTTTAGCACTTACTTCATCTGTAGCACATAAATAAATGCGCTATCAACTGTAAGATCTAACAAGTTAATTCCCATGTTGAGGTTTGACAAAATTTTATTTCGTTTTAAAAACTTGAAACAATTTATTCTGCTAATCAGCACATCTCCAAACTAAAACAAATTGCCTACAGCAGAGAGACGTATAAAATACCGAAATGACAATGGTAAATGTAAGAAATTTGAATCTTTTGGCTTTATCTAAATTATGCAAATCAAAAGTCGCACTAATTTGTTAGTTGTCGTCAGTGTTTGGGGCTATTAATGATTTTACATGGTCATAAACATCAGCATGGACATATGTCCGATTTCTATATATGCATAAACGCTGGGATATATATCAGCTTTAGCTTTAGCTGCGAAACGATTTGGGGCATAAATTAGACAAGCGACAGGTGTAGGCAGCTGCTGAGTAGAAGAAAAGTTTTCCAAGAGATTGTGCAACACACACACAGACTATGAAACTCAATAGTTTGCTTGTGGGAGTGGGAGGACAAGCCTGAGAAGATGAAGAAGAAGCAGCAGACTGTGTGACACACTTTGTTTGCTGTTTTAATGCCCAATGACACTGACGACATCTTTCTTCTTCTCCCTGATGCCTGCTGTCTTCTCTTCTCTGATGTTCACTGATGTGGCCTCCAGGTGTTTGTCTCGTGTAGTTTGTTCGCCTGATAAGTCACGTCTTGTTTGCATTCACATCCCATTTGGCTTTAAGTTTGACTAATTGGTCGGCATGCAGTTTGGCTTTAAGCTGGCTGCGATTAGTTGTTGCCAATTAAGCTGCACTTTAACTTATTTAAAACTATTATCTGCACCAGAAAAGCCACAGCAAACGCAACCCCCTCCCCTCTCTCACTATAATCAGTTCGAACAAATCAACTTTCGAATGCAAAACCAACGTGACCAGCGCAACCAACGAAACCACCAAAGCGACCACCTGAACCACCAAAGCGAATGCCGAATACGAATTCAAATACTATTCGCTATTTTACCAGCCAAATGTTGAACAACTGGCTAATGTGGCGGCATTTGTCACATGGCCAAATGGAATTACACGATTTAATGCGCGCCGTTAAAGAAAAGCTGGAGCTGGAGCTTGGAGCTTGGAGCTGGCGCTGGAGTTGCAATTGTAACTATGCTAATGCCCAAGCTATTGTGGTTGCATTTCAAATTTCAAACAAATTTCATTTGTGTAACGGTAAATGGAATCATTTTTTGTTTATGCACATTCTAAGTCCGTTTACTGTAGAGCAATTGGGGAATTATTTTTTAGGAATTTAATAGGAAAGTTTATGCATTTTAATTAATTCAAAGGACAAGCAAATTGTAATAATTCAACTGATGGAAGTAATTCAATTCAAAAGAAAATTAATTTCTTGGACAGTTGACGTAATAATTTTGCAAGATAATTTACAATAGAGTTGCTAAATATAAATAAATAAAAATATATTTAAAATATTTGAATCGATATTTTAAAGAAGAAAACATTTTAAATATTGATGAAGTCAAGTTAAAGAATAATAATAAATTAAAAATAATAAAAAAAATTAAAATTAATCAGTTGCAGCATTTGTTGCATTGCATTTAATAGCAAATGGCATCCATTAAAATTAAAGCAGTATTGAAAATAATTTAAAAAATATAAGTATTAAAAAATATACTAAGCAATCGATGTAAATATAAAATTCCTAACTTGTTCTAGTTGAATTTTAAAATGTCAATAAAAATCATTGAGTATTTATATTTTAACTTCAAATAATAATAAATAAAAGTTGAAGGCTTTGTTGGCAGCGCTTGCCATTTAATTAACTTTTTTATTATTATTGTTAATTTTAAATAAATAAATAAAACAATAAATAAGCATTTTAACTGAAATTTAAATTTTCAATAAATTATAATTAAACAAAATTCCAAAATTTACACCAGTTAACCAATTTTTATGCGTGCTGAACACTTAAATAAAACTCAATGCAATCAGTTTTTACAACAATACAATTTTCCAATTCTTTGCAAGATTCGATAATGCAATTGACGTTTTGAACTAATATAAATAAATGCTAAGTAAATAGGCAATTTGTCTGCAATTGAATTTGGGCTCAAGACGAGTTGCAGCTGTTTAGCTAAAGAAATGAATCCAATACTATTTATTTCAACACCTTTGACACGTAATGTCTGTCAGTTGCATTTGCCCTTTTCACTCACTGAGCAGCAGAAGAGGCAGCAGCAGTAGCGGAAGTGCTTGGCAATAATGAAAACTACTACTACTACTAGCACTTAAAACTTGTCTATTTTCAACTATTTACTAATGCAGCCCACACAACGCTTTCGACTCTCCCCCTCTCACTCTCTCTCTTTGTCTCTGGTGGCATCTTTCAGCAAACGTTGACAGTCAGCTGCAAAAACAACAAAGCGTCCAAATATGCGTGTAGCTACCTACTAGGAATATCTAAGATCATGGCGTTAGTTTTGAGCTAGACGTTAGTTGATACACTTGGCCTCGACCCCAGAGTCGGCAAAGGAACAAACTGACACTTGCATTGCCTGTCAGCCTTTCCTCCTGTCTCACTTGCTCTTAGCCCCGCCGCAACCTCAAGCGCTGCGTAGGTAGGATATGAATAAATTGTCTGACAGCCCAGTGTATATCTCTAAGTGGAAATCTGTTTTAGGCGCAGCGCGCACTGTTGAAAATATTAAAAAGCAATTCCAAAATCATTCAACATTTGTACACAAAATTTTGTTTTAATTAACAGCCACAGCTGCTGCCTTGGGGAGGCCTCCAAAACCACTTGAGCTAGCACTTGAGGTAAGCTGCGTCTATTTGTAAATATTTGTATGAAATTTTTACACAATTTCTAGACAACTTGACACACACATACGCATACGCACACACACACACACACACACACACACATATATAAACTAATTACTTGCCACGCACTTGAGCTAGTTTCAGTTTGCTCAGCTTCAAGTGCTTTTGCTTTGAAAATTCTTTTCTATGCTCACCTTTGACTCAGCGAGACTTTTCTTAGATTTTTCCTAGGCCAAGTCAATGCACAGTTAATTTCTAAACCTTCCCTTTAACGCAAAGTGAATAAAAGCACAAAGCAATAAAATGTTGATAAATTATTCCAAGCAACTGATTGTGCGGAAAATATAAAATTATTAAGAATCAAATGGATTCAAAGCATGAATCAAAGAATAAATGTATATGAAAATTTGTTAGTTATTTAACCTACAGGCGCTTGCTCTTTAAGCTTATATAAAAATTATACTCCCAATATACAATGATAATAATTAAAACAACTAATGAAGCGGTAAATTGAACGAAAATAAATTATAACAAAAATAAATATTTACCGTTTAAAATAAATATTATATTTTAAAATATTATTTAAGTAAATAATATTGTATTTTTCGTAATAAATTTAATTTGTACTAAATATTTTTTGTCACTTCTTAGTCTTTAAAAATATTTTCAAATATTTTTGTATTTTTCGTAATAAATTTAATTTGTACTAAATATTTTTTGTCAGTTCTTAATCCTTTGAATCTTAAAAAAAAAACTACTCTGTGTATGTATAAAAATATATAAACATTAAGTTAAGATTGGAATAAAATTATTGACATTATTTTTGTATTCATAACAAGAACACAAATTCATAATTTTAGATCGTAAGTCTTCAAAATTTTATTAGCAACTATGTGTGTCAGAAATAAAAATTCTTTATATTCATAACAACAATAACTAAATGTTTAGCGTTTGTACACAATAAAAATTCTACCACACACACGAAAAGCGTTAAAAGCAAATAATTGTCTATTGTCTATTGTTTAAATGCTGCATGTACTTAACATGTTCCATTTAGGCTCCACTTTAAATAGAGACACGTACACAGCTGCAACAACAAAATGCCTCGTGTCAAATATTTGTACAAATGTTTGTACCCGGATTGCATTTTCACGCCGCATAAAAGACACAAGAGTGACAAAAGCGTAGAACAGAAACAGAAAACAAAAACAACAGCAACTGCAATTGAAATGCAGCGCAGCAAAATTAGTTAAAGAAAAACTAACAAATTTAATTAAATGCCAAACGCAATGCGCAACTGTAAACGGCGTTGAAAAATGCTAAATAAGTTGCCCCTATGTGTGAGAAGGTGTGTAAGGGTCTAGAAAAAAATAAATAAATAAAACCTGCCTTGCATATTATAATTCACAGTCAGGGGATTGTGGAAAAGCGTGACCCATTTGAAATTGCCGATTGTGTAAAGAGTTACAACTGCGGCTGGAAGCGGGAAGTGTGGTCAGGGGTTGGGGGAGTCACAATTTTAGGAAAAACTGTCGAACATGTTGACACTTTAACTTGAAAGCGGAAAGAGCGCAAACAATGTTTACAATCAACAAACATTGAACAAGAATCCTAATGTATTGAAAAAATTACACAACATTTTTCAAAACTCACCTTATCAATTTAATAATTTTATGTGAGTTTTAATTTTTAATATAAACTTTAGCTTGCTTGCTTGCAATTTAATCCAGCATTAATTTGTTTAACAGTAATTATTTTCATTTGTTGCCACGCACACTCGCGCAATTTGCACACACACACACTTTTGCACTTGTCAAGATTTTGATTTTTAAATCTTTTGCGCTTTTCTTTTGTGCGAATTGTAATTAGCAGTAACTTGGCGCTGCTTAAATTCTTATTTGCAGTATTATTTCTTTTTATTTCACATTATTTAACTTTCTTTGTGCTGCACTCTTTGTTTTTTATGACTTCTTGACAGCTTAACTTTTACACTCTTTTAAGCGCTTTAAGAACTTGCGCTGCACGCAATTTCAATTTCAAAATTTACGTCTAATATTGCGAACGAACGTTGAAGCAAACAACACAACAGGCAACGGCACTTCCGCACTACGAACCGCTCGCGACGAGTTTCCATCAACAACTGTCTCTTTCTGGCGCTGTTAATGTGCTGTTAACAGTGCCAGCCTCGCTGCACTGTAGGCTTCACCTGTTGTGCTCCTACGCAATGTTATGTTGACGCTGTTAATACGCATTCTAAAGTAAAAGGGCTCAAAAGGGAATTCTGTTAACTTGCAGGCGACGCGACGCTCTCAGCTGCTGTTAAAAATATTAATCCCACTAATAAAAGAGTTTGTGCTCTTGCATTTATAGCATGCGCTACTCGCATGCGAGAAATGTTATTCAAGGCAAGTGTTTGCTGATATTAACGTAAAATAATGCTACAGCTGAATGTTTATAAATGTGAATTTACATATTATTAAATGTTTTATTTAATTTTATATTTTATTACAATTATTATTATTTAAGTTGTGATTTTGCATGCAAAATTTGTTTATTTTTTAATGTAAATTTAATTTAATGAAATTTTTATTTTGTTTTATTTTTTATATTTTATTTAATAAACTTAATTTTTATATTTCCTTTGCTACTATCAATTCATTGCAAACAGTTGCTATAAACTTTAACGCTCTCGCTTGCTTAACAGTGGAGAGTGCTTAACATTTTATAGCAACATGCGCGCTCTCGCTCTCTCAAATTCTCTTGCCCACATGCCGGCACAGCAAACAAGCGTAGCTGGTTTCTCATTGGAATTGAGTTTCCGAACAGCTGTGTTTTGTTTATTTCACCAGCTCTCTCTGTTGTTGTCTGCTTTGCATTGGTATTTGTGTGTGTGTGGGACTGATAAGCACGTGTTTTTATTGTCGTCGAGTGTCAGCTTGGCGTGCATGTGTGTGTGTGTGTGACAATTGATGCCGCCGCTGCTGCTGCTTTCAGGTAAAAGACAATTTTAACAGCGTCTGTTATGACAAACATTGCGTGTCAATTTTATCAGTAAATGACTATGCATCGATTTATTATTTACATGCTAACTTAAGCTGTTATCACAATTAATATAATGCGCTTTGTTTTATTTTATTGTAAGTAAATAACCAAAATCCTAAAATAAGCAATTAATTTTAAATAATTTTTGTTATAATTTTTTTGAGCATTCACTGTTTATTGTTGACATTGAATAAGTAAATAAAATTAACTTAATAAATTAAACAAATCAGGTAAATAATTAAATTGGCAATATATATGTATTTAATAAATAAAATGTATTAAATAGGTTAAATAAATTAAATAAATTTAATAAATTGAATTAAATATGGCGAGGATTAAAATATTCAATAATAAATAATTTATATATTTAAATAAATTAAATTGATAAAAATATATTTAATAAATTAAATGAATTAAATAAGTAAAACAAAAAAATATATTAAATAAATTAAATAATTTGAAATAATTAAGTATGGCGTAAATTAAATAACTCAATAATAATTAATTTATACTATTTACTGTTGTTTAATATTCATAACTCAAATCTACCTGGCTGGCAGCTAATTAGCAAGCAAGCATCCAATTAGTTTAACTAAACCCACACACCCTAAGTAAAGCCACGCCCCGTTGACCAAGTCAAATGGCACGCGCAATCGTTGAAATTGGCCGCACAATCAATTAAAACTCAAACTCAAAAAAATGTCAACAGCAAACTGAAAGTATTAGAAATATTTAGGCGCATACAATAATAATACAAAAAATGTTAAAGGCAAAATATAAACTGCAAGCTACTCTGCAAGACACTAAATGTAGAATAAATTAATTACAAAATGGAAAGTATCTTATGCTCTACTTTAGGGTATTCCGATACGACTCCAACTGCTTATGGCGAAACAGTTTGCGAAATCAGCAAATATGTCACACGACTTGCACGGGAATTCTGCTTCATGTAGAAAGAAACGCATTAATTTGGCTCGTTATGATTATTGCCACGCCACGCCACGCCCCCCCAGCCCAAACGCCCACCACACGCAGACAGAGCAGAGCAGAGCAGCGAGTCGCACAGCGTGCCATATGGAAATATAGAAATATACTTATGGTATGATATGCCTTGAGTAATATGCCACAAATGTCTACGGCGACGGCGACCCCGAGGTAGCAGCTCCGACAACAAACAGCAGTTGGCCAGACTCCGCTGCTCCTAGTTCCCCACTCCACCCTCCACCCTCACCCCTCTCCCCAACAACTTCTCTCTAGTTGGCAAGCCACCGCCAGCGGCGCACGTTAAGCGAATCGTGCACACGCCCCATGACGATGATTAATTACCTTTTTGGCTGGGTTGGCTGCTTGGCTTGGCTTGGCTTGGTTGCTCTGACTAGAATGTATCTGAATGTTATGTATGGGGTATCTGTATCTGCAAGCAAGTATCTTTTCACTTATGCACGCTTGACGGCAAAGGCAACTCCAATGGTTTTTGGGGGCTGTTCACGTCTATAAAGCGCTAAAGATGCTGATGAAGTTGTATTCAACACACACAGATACACACACACGCACATACAAATGATTTTCGCACTTGGCAGTAGCTGCCAACTCTAGTTTAACGTATTGTTCATTTTAATTATTTAATATTATTATTAAATATTAAATTAAATATCACCACTCATCACTTTTAGTTATTATATTAGTTTGTATATAAATAAGTAATATTTTTTTTATATATACTTCATAATTAAATCTATACTTAATTTATTTTAAATTATTTAATTTATGTACTTAATTATTGGTATAAATACTGATTTAAGCATTATTTGTACATTTAATTTATCTTTTGAATATGTCAGAATAGATAAATGAATTTTGAAATTTGAATTTTAATAATATTTTTTGACCACTTTTTAATAATTAACAGCTGTTTAATTTATTAATTTTTTTTATTTTTTTAAATTTAATTTGTTAATAATTAATTTTAATTTACTTTTTCAAGCACTATTTATTAATTAAAAATTAACAGCTGTTTTCAAACTTTAATTTATTGAACTTAAACTTTAGTTTTATTTTTAGCACTATTTAATTATTAAATCCCAACAGCTGTTTTCAAATTTGAAATATTTTTTTTTTACTCAAGTCTGCAGCTATCAAATTTCTTGCACTTGCAACTCTTTGACTATTGCCAGCACTTTAACTAAAGTTGAAATATTTCACAGTAATTTGAAACCACACAGTCAATGAACCAAAACAAAAGACAACACACGCTTAGAAAAACAAATAAAAAAAGAGCCGAAACAAAAGAACAACAACAATGTTCAACAATTTGACATCTGTTTCAACAATTCCGTTGCTCAAGTCGCTGAGGCATGCCACAGACAAAAAAGGACTCTACGTCACGTAGATTGACTTGTTACCTCCCCACAGCAAAAATGAAAAATACGAAAAGAACGAAAACTTCTATTTGGAAACTTCGGCTTTTGGCTGTGACAAATGTTAAGGGTTAATGAGAGTTCCCTATCGCCCTGCCCGGGCTATTGAATTTGAAGTTGGAGTCGTGTTAATTATCTGCAACAACGAATGCCAGTTGCAATGCTTCATTTAACAAAAGCCATTGACGAATAAATACGTTTTCAAATGTGTTCTTCGGTTAGGGAGTGAAAGTGATACCAAAAGTCGTTTCTTTCTTTTTTGTTTTTGTGTGTGCGGGAGAATTTAAATTTAAATGGAAATGGAAATGCTGTTGAACACAATATCATATTACTGAGGTCTGCTCTTCAAAAAAAGGGAACAGAGTGTGTATTAGGCATGCAATTAGTCAGATTTAACATGGTTAAGCCGATTTGTAATGAGCAGTACCCATTAAAGAGAATTTCTAAATGAAATTTTATGAATATATAAAGAAAAAAACAAATTACAAAACAGTGCTAGACATGTTTAAATTGTATTGAAATATTAAATATATTTATTTATTGCATATCAGACAAATGAATTAAGCAAAAATATAATTATTTTTATTTTATATATTAAAAATTTATAATTATTGAATAAAGCATAAATATACAGAGTAATTAAATTTTCTTAATGAAATAATTTGCATTAGGTAAGGCGTAAATAAATAATAAAAATGAAATAAACTAATAAAAAAAATATTGGAAGACAGCGCAACTTTAAACATGTTTAAATTGTAAATAAATATTTATTATTTTGATCAGGTAGATAGTGTGAAAAAATGTAATTATTTTTATTTAAAATATTTGCATGGTAAACTAAACTTAAAAATGAATGAAATTTAATAGATTAAGGTAAAGTTAAAATTTCAACACTGTTTAAAACTTAAACATAATGTAAAAATATGATAAATAAGTAAATATTAAAAAAAAAGAAATATATTTAAATATTTTATAAAAAGCTTAAACATAAATGTAAAAATATAATAAATAAGTAAATATTAAAAGAAAAGAAATATATTTAAATATTTTATAAAAAGCTTAAACATAAAAGTAAAAATATAATAAATAAGTAAGTAAATATTGCAAAAAGAGATAAATATTTTAATATTTTTATACAAGTAAATATTGTAAGAAGTATTTTATTATTTTATGCCAGAAAGATAAATTGCCCAAAAATGTACCTAAAGTAAGTATTAATTTTAACGTGATGATCAAAACTAAACAATATAAAGGTATACCTATTAACAGCTATTGTCATATACTTAGCAAGACATAACTTTCAATATAGACATAACTTTCATATAGATATGGTAAATTATATTATTAGTCATTAAAAAGTTGATTTACTGCCTTTATAGACATTTCTATTTTATAGATTGAGCAAAATAAATGTCATAAATTTATAAAAATTGCAAGATCTAACTGAAAAGTTCTTCCATCTTTTATTTATTAATGCACATAAATATATTTAAGCTGATCAATATCTTTATATATTTTATGTATTTCAAGCTCGTTGCATTTATAATCTAAATACCATTAATTTAAATCTGTTTGGCCTTTTTTGTTCTCCTTGCCACTTGCGCTTCTTAGAAGCGCTTACAATAACTTAAAGATTCTTGAACTTCAAAGGAATTATTATTTCAAAAGGCAGCGGCGGCGGCATCATTAACACCAATTCAATGCCGCAGACAGACTGCTTACCTATTATATATACAAATATAAGTATTTGAAAAATGATCGCTTAACATGTTATTAAGCCAAACGATATTTTAACGCTAATTAGCAAGCCTTTCACATAATAAACTCGCACACACTCAACTTAAATTATGTGAGTCAAGCATTTATTTTAATTATCTGTAGACTACGTTAGCGTAGACGCCTCAAAATGTGTCCAATGAATGTCAAATGATTGATGAATCCCGCACTTGACATTGCACTCGAGCCAAGCCAATGACTCATGCAAAGAGTTAAGCATTTTTTTGCTTAAAGTTGAGTCACACTTAAAGGTTTTCAAAAAACAAACAAGCTCATAAAAATGCAATTGACACAGTTTGGGGCTTCGAATTCGGGCGCAAGTTTATAGGCAAACCGTTTGACAGCTGTCGCTGTGGCCAATAGCAGAAGCGTTAGTGTTCCTTTATTTTTTATGTCTTTCCAAAACAAAAAGTGTACAAAAAGGCAAACTGACTTTAAAATAACACAAACCATATAAGTAGCGCTCATAAAACATAAAAACCATCATATATGACCACTTGACACGCATTAAATAAACACACACACACACACACATACACGCATGCGGTCCCTCAAACAGTTTTGCTTCAGTTTTTAATGGATCTGCAGCAAAGGCTATCTAAGCAGTAATATTTATGCGTTCTTCTTCTTTTTGAAATAAAGCGTAATTGTTCAACAAGTTATATGTTTATACATAGGGTTATTTTTTATAGTATATACAAGATTTTTGTTTTAGTTTTATGTTTATTCTATAATTTTTAAAGCCACTTGAGCGTTTTTCTTGTTTGGCGCAGAAGAAATACAAGTTTGCAACTCTAAAGTATTAAAATGAAGTATTCAACATTAATTTGAATATATTCAGTGATTTAGTTTCTTTAAAAAAACTTCCCAATTTATTAGCTGAAGCATGCCAAACATTCAATTAATCGCACTTAAGGCATAATAATCTATAATTATCAATATTAATTATTTAATAATTTTGGAGCATCTCTCACAAGATTTAATTTAATAATATTTATAAATATCACTAAATTTATTTAAAGGCATTTTGTCGTATCTGTTGTTTGCCGCAGAAGAAATGTATTTATACAAAAATTTATTCATTACTATATTAATCATTTTCAGTGATTTAGTTTCTTTATTTTCAAAACAAAGATATCAGTCTTATTTTTTGTTTTTGTATTTGTTGTTTTAGTTTATTTAACACTCCGTTAATAGTTTGTTGTGCTTTATTTTCTTTAATTTCAAATCTTCCAAGCTTAAGAGTGTTATGAAAAAAATCTTTAAAAGTATTTTATTTTTATATTTAATGTATTGTATTGTATCTAAATGCAATTTTTAAGAAAATATTCATTTTTAATTTAAATAATTTTAGCTCTGACATTTTTTGATTTTTAGCATTTTCCGTTTGGTTGCATAATCACATCATTAATATCGTATAATATTAAAATATATATATATATATATATATATAATAACAATGACATATAGCGTATTTTAGAGCACAATGTAAATTATATTTTATAAATAAAAAAAAACATTAATATATTTGTGATACATGCTCAAACATTAATATATGCATATATATATTTATGCATTTCTCTAACTCCATGTTATGTTCTCTCTGTTGGCCCTTCTATGTCTTTTAATTAGATTTATCATTATCTTGTTGTTTTTTCGCTAGACTGACTTTAATGAAGCATATTTTGTTATGCCTAAAAAGTCTGATAGCCTGAAAATTGTCTTGGCAATTTATCAAGCGAGGGGCAGTCACAGATACGGATCGAGAAAAGGCCATAAACAATTTGGGCGCATTTAACCAGCGGCAGCTGTCACAGCACAAATGTCAGCCAAAATTAAGTTGATCATCAGTTTTCGTTTTAACTGATAAGGCCAAACATAAAAATGTATTCCTTTACTACAGTGAAGCGTGTCTAACAACCGAACTAGAACCACAAGTGCAAACGAAAATGAAACTGAAGTTCAACTCGGAAATGTTACTTGGTCGTCACATCATAAAAAACTTTGCTCGTTTTCAACATGCATCAAAAAAAGGAAGAAAAAAAAAGTAGAAAGAGTGAAAAATAAAAACTGAAACTGTCGCAAAAACAAGCAAAGCAAATGCTGTGAAAATCACGTGCGTGTCGTGTCGTGTTGTTGATTTTTTTTTTCTCTTTTTTTTTAGTTTTTCGTTCTGTAAAACTTGTAAATTTATACGTTACATTTTCACAATGTTCGCGGCTTTTATTGTGCTCTGCAGATCAAACAGGACGACAGCGCGACATATAACTTGGTAATAAAGTTGACGCAGACATTGAAACGCAACTAGCAAAACTAAAAAACAAATTGCAGGCAATATAAAAACAAGTGCAGAGCGCCGCAGCAGCAAACTTTGCATAATATTTTGCAATAAAATGCAAAATAAAAGTTAAAGTGCTTACATCGTATATTGTACAAATATTAGCTTATTATTATTGAATAATAAAATTCTACACTTTATTATACATAAAACATTTATTGAATTATGATTAATAATATTTTTTTTAGTATGTAAAGATAGAAATAAAAAGTTAAAGTTAAATGTAAGTCTTCTGTTTTTAAAATATTTTATTTAGGCAGAAGCCACAACGCAATTTTTAATAAATTTAATTTATATATAAAATAATATTTATAAAGGTATCCAAAGCGTAAGAAAATGAATTAAATAAAAGAATATAATATATGTAATAAATATTTAATTATAGAATAACTAATCAGTTCAAATATTTTTTTAATAATAAACGACTATTAGCCAATTTCTTGGTGAAAAATGTTTGATTATTCAATAATTAGGATAACAAAAATTCAAATAAATTTAAAAATCACTACACATATTGAAAGATAATCAATAATTATCTTTTTAATTCATTTAATTTAGATTATTATTTACGTTGGTTGACTATTAAAAAAATATATATATGTTTATGAACATTGTTTAATTTTTTCAATTATCTTTGACTAACTATGCTTTACTATTTAAAAAATATATATGTAAATATATTTAACTGTTTGTTGAAAATATATTTTTTACATTTTATAAAGTGTATATAGTTAATATTTTCAATTGTCTTTGCTGATTTTGATTACTTTAAAGATTATTTTTTACTATTTATTTATAAACTGTTTAAATGTTTCAACTCTTATAAAATCTATATGGCCAGTTAGTTGGGATCAAAAATCAATGTATGCTAAAAAGCTTTCAATATTTCTCTGTTGCTTATCAGCAATTTTCCACAGTTTGGCAGCCTTTCTATATAATTTTTTTTATTATTCAGAGCTTTGTGCGTTGCATGTGCCACGCTTCAAACCAATGAACCAAACATGGGGAACTTGGTTATTTGCCAGCCAAACACACACACACTCACACACACACATGCATATACAATGCATGGCTGATGATTAAAGTATGCATGTGTATATGCATTAAATATTCATGTAAATGTCAATTTAAAGCTACTGTGGCACGTTGCCCTCTGACCCACGGTCTAGGCTCTAGCCTCAAGCAATATTCACCCCCCCACAGAGCACCCCCCAAACACCAACTCATGCCTTTTGATTGGTTACGTGCTTTGGTGTTTCGAATTTATAACAGTAACAGCAACAACATGAAAACAACAGGCGAGTGTCAAATGTTGGCGGCATTGCTTTTTATATTCGGCTGTTACTTTTGTTGTTTGTTGTTGTTGCGGGTGTATCCTTTTTGACTGGCTTTTTGAAATTTGCCGCCAATTCGGCGCGTGTCTGAGTGGGGGTGGGGACTGCGCATAAATAACAATAGATTTATTGCAAACAACACAATAAATGCATTCAAATGGAATCAAATGCGTTTACTTTGAATACAAGCTGTAACTTCAGTGTTAACTCGGCATAGCTGAAGCTCGAGCTAAATAAATAAATGTACACAATGTGTAAAATGTATACAATTAAACAACAATTAAACATTAATAAAAGAGCAGTTTCAACAAAATATTCAAACTTTTTAAAATATTTTTTAAAATTTTTCATTTTAATTTTTGCTATTGCTTGCTCATATTTCACTGTAACGTTGTTTTACTGTATTATTATTTTAGCTTATTATTATGTGTATATGTGGACTGTTCCGTTCTTTTTTGAATGTTGCTAAGCAGTTAACATTTAATGGCGCTAGTCATGAGCGTAGTCAGGCTGAATAATATAATAAAATTAATCGTAAATAAACTATTAAGCTACAACAGCAAAACGTCTTCAGTTAACAGCAGATTTTTGAAACTTCAATTTCTTTATTTTAGTTTACCCTCACTGTTCATACTTTACTAAGCCGTTTGAACTATTTCCTAAAATTTTAACAAAAAGCAACACAAAGTTTTTCACTACACATAAAAATATGCATAATGCAGCTTGAAAATATATATGAGCATAATATATGAGCACTTAGTTTAACAAATAATATAAATGGGCTAATCTGTTATAGTTTACAGCTTGTAGCAAAGGTTGAATAAATCTTGGCAAATGCTGGACTTAATATTATTCCACTTAAAGGGTTTGCTTTCCAATTGATTTTACCAATGCATACCAAATTTAAATATTAATATTAATTAACAATTCTTGGTGATATATTTCAATTAAATTGCAATTTAATTATTTGAACTGTTTTTCGTTAATTGTCTCTAATTGAATATGGCACTAATTTTGAAATATATAAATTATAAAATTCCTGAAATTGTCTATGACACAATTCCGGTAAGACTAAGAACCAAAAATGGTTTATGGGGTGTCATAATAGGGTGATCTATCGGCTCAACCTAACCTAACCTAATTTAAAAAATAAATACATATAAAATGAAATAAATAATATAGCATAAGCATATTTATAAATATAATTTACTATTTTTGTTATTATTATAATTTATATAATTAAATATAAGACTTTCTACAGCGAATTTTATATGAAAATTAAGACTAGTTGCCTTCAAGTTTCCTATTTATTTTCGATGCTATAATGCTGCTCACGTTTATACTTAATGGTTTAACTAATATTCTAAATATATATTCAACGATTAATTAGTTTGTTGTCGATATAACCTAACAGTATTGATTAACATATCAACATTTCATGACATAAACTGGCTTTCATTATTTTACTCATTGAACATGGCTTCAATTTTGTTATAATATTATATATAAAGTGAAACAAATAATGTAGCAATATTTAATAACATTGTTTGCTATTAATGTTTTTATTTTGTATTAAAATAATTGACATTTTACATTGTTTTGCTCGCAGCGAATTTTATATGAAATTTAATTCTAGTTAGCTTCAATTTTTCTGCTCAGTTTAGTTGCTTTTATTACTATTGACTTATTAGTTAATGCCTCAACATATATGTTTATTGTATTTGCGACGATAAATCAGTTTGTTGCCGATATAACTTGAGCAGTATTGATAAGCAACACTAAGTCTGTGTGAGCTGCGAGCTCACACAAGTTGACACAAGTTGTCAAATTGTTTAAGTTTGTGTGGAAAGTAATACAAAAGTTGACTGATAAATGCGAGCAGCCAAAGTGACGTGACAATAGTTTTGATGCTAAGAATTAGTTAGAACTGAGATGAGTTCGAGAGCCCAGGAAGCGGAAAGTGCCTTTGCCGTTGGAGTTATAGTGCAGCAGCTCGATGAACTGCAGCAGGGCGAGCAGCAGCAGCTAGAGCAGCAAGAGCAGCAGACGCTGCCGCCAGACAGCCAGACAGGTGACAATGAAGCGCCCTTGGACTTTTTGCAGTTTCTCAAAACGCTGGAGGACGCGCCGCTGCCCAGAGCAGCGCCGCAGACAATCGAAACGCAAACTGTGCATGTCTCGGGTGAGGGCTTGGAGCTGGAGCTGCGACTGAATACGGAGTCAACGCTGGGGCAACTGAATAAACATCAATTTACACACAAACTGTTTGTGGCCACAAGCAGCGAGCTGGTCGGATTTGTTAATTGGGCAGCGCAGGGGCAGCTGCTGCAAGTGGACTATTTGGAGCTGCAGGAGCATTTGTCGGCTGGACAGCAGCGCATCTTTGAGCAGCAGAGTGTGCTGGAGTTCAATCAGCAGCTGCTGCGTCTGGGATTTCAGCGCGTGCCGCAGTCAGCGGCGCAGGCGGAGCAGGAGCAGCGTCCACAGCTTTACTATCAGCACAAGCAGTTCAAGCAGTGCAAGCCGCAGCAGCTGCTGAGCATGAGCACACCCAGAACTAAGCGCTCTTTGGCTGCTGCTGTGGAGTCGCCGCTGGAGCTGGCGCGCAGTCGCTTTCTCACTCTTTTGAACTATCACAACGATGTGCGTTTGTTGCAGGAGCGCGAGCCCAGCGCGGAGCAGTTTCTGCCACGTCGTGGACGCATTGGCAGCCAGCGGCAGTCCACAGTGCCGCTGACGCCAGCACTGGCCGCCAAGCATGTCAATCCCAAGGACTCAGTGCTGCATTTTGAAAGCGGCCATGTGCCGGAGTATGCAGGATTCTATGGCCAGGTGGAGCCCACGCTCATCAACGAATTCTTTGCCGAGTATTTGCCACGCTATGGCAGTCACACCTTGGGCTACAAGGAGGTCGTGGTGGATGCCAGCAAGGCGAATGGTTTTCAACAGAATCTGCCCATTGGCATTGTCTACTCCGAGGATGAAGACGACGAGCTGCTGCATCCGGATAATCCAGACTACATAGCGCCGCCGCCGGCCGCAGTCACTGCTCAATCTGAGCCACAACTGGAGCACACGCCCAACGATGACTTTGAGCTGGAGCAAGTGATGCAAGAGCTTTGTGGCGTCACTAACGAAACGGATGAGCTGAAGCTGCCAAGTCCAAGCAAAACAAAAGGCAAGCGCAAAAAGTCACTGCGAAAAATCTTAGCCGAGTCGGACTCCGATGAATTGCCAGAGCAGCCCGTCGAAGCAGAAGCGAAAGAAGCTGCTGAGCCTGAGCCTTCAGTGAAAGCTGAAGCAATTGCTGAGGCACTAGCAACTGAAGAAACTGCTACGAAGCCAGCAAAGGATGAAGAGCACCAAGCTACAGTCAAAGCGCCAGCGGTCAAGCGTCGTCGATACGATCTGCGCAACTCAAAATCAAGGCGCACTCGTTGAGCCAAGACTGAAACCCAAACTATTGTTAATCTACAAATACATATTTTTAATTATAAATGTTGCCTGAATACAACAACGTATGTTAATAAATTAATCCAGAAAATATTTAAAGCAACGCACTTAGAAGAGAAACTAGTAGCAAATATTTAAAGTTGCAAAATAAGTTGGAAATAATAGCCTAAGCCATTTAATAATTTTTTTTTTGACATTGTTGAATAGTTTTTTTTTTTTTTTTTTATTTAGTAAATTACTTACACTGTATCTAATTAAAGATAATAAGTAAGTTATATGGCTATTTACTTTTACAGAGTTTTTACATTCATGACTACCACTCCATGGGTGGTCTAAAGGGAAGGTCTAAGGGGTGATGTCTTTTCAGACGCCTACAATGCTGGCTGTTGTCAAGGAGGTTGACTGCCAGTGAGTTAGTGTGTCGATCCAGTCTCTACACTAGCTAAATTGTTGAATAGTGAATTTATTAAATTGAATAGTGAATTTGCAAGAGAGTATAATTTAATTATTTTAATATTATTAAAATAAAAAGTCTCACAAGTAAAAACAAAAATTTAAACCATAAGACCAGAATACTCAAAATTGATTTTTGCGCATCTGACAGATTGAAGGCGTTGCAGCTTTAATGTTATTGATCAGATTCTCGAGCTGAGTAGTTTTATGATTGTATAACTGTCTAGACTCTAGACCTAGACATACCGATCATAGTGTGGGGTCTTTAGAAAATATATGTGGGCGTAGAAAAAGTGAAGTAATAATTGACAGTACACAGTTTATTATGTAGGCACCAATCTGGGTCGCATTTATAAAATTGTTCAGTATTATCGCAATGGCGAGTCGATGTCCAAGCTGGTGGACATCTTCGAGGTGGCGCCCAACGAGACCAGATAATAAATAATAATTTAAATTGTCTACGTATAAAAATTATATTAATGAATATATAGATTGATTAATATATAACGAAGTAACTCTCTTTCTCATATACACTTAATTAAAGTCAAGCTATGTCCATGAATAAGCGTCCTAAGTAGATTAGATTTCGATAATTGAATAAATTCGAATTTATTTATTTAATATTATTCTACAAATCTTAATAATTTTATTTCTGTTGTTAATTGCAAGCTTAAATAATATATTTTTTGAATTGTTTTTATTAAATTTTTTTAAATTTAGTATTGAAATTATTTTGAATTAATGAATTCATTTAAATATTTTATGGAATTCTTTTTTTAATTTTTATTATTAAAGCAACTCTTAAAAGAATTTAATAAAAAAAATAGTTTTAAATTGGGTTCAAGCCCATTACGTAGGCTACTATTAATATTTTTTTATTAATAGTAAACAGTTGGCCAGTCAAGGTCGTAATACGCCTAATAGGCGATCAAAATTCCCCCAGATTCGAATTCGATACGAATCGACACCCACAATTGCCCCGTTACCATTATGAGTGTCTAACAATCTGGCAACAAGGCCTGCCTAATAAAAAATATCTATGTATCCAAGTTTATATCTATAAGCTCATGTGGGCTTCAGCTGTCTGCCCATTACATTGAATCAAATTGTGTTTTTATGCTGAAGCATTTAATGCAAATAAGAATGGACATTGATATGCCCCTGCTGAGGGGGTGGGTGGGGGGCAGCAGCACTAAAGCGCTTATCGGCTTTTGATCAGGCACGCCTTCGTCTCATTACGATACATGATGACGACAGCGTGAGGGTGAGGGAGTCGAAACTGTAATATTATCTGACCAAACATATCTGCTGAGCTCTGAGGCTCAGAGTTTGGGGCAATCAGTCGGAGGCACAATCAGTGCGATGTTTACAAGTTTTATGAGCCACCGTCAGAGGCAAATAACAAGACGAAATACAAGAGAAGCGAACTGCCGACTGGAGTTGATATCCAAGCCAATCTGCCTCAAGATGCGGCCAATTTTAAATCAGGCAAACGCAACTCGCTTTGGGCTTCAATTTCGCAAAGCGCACAAAAAAATTTTTACACAAGTCACAGCATGAGGCGAGACACGATTTTTATCGTCTTTAATTTGCTTTTTATTTGATATCATATTTCATGGCAGCAGCCGCAGCAGCAGCAGCAGCAGCATCACTGCAAGCCCAAATGAAAACAAAAGCAAGTGGCATTGCTTTTTGTTTATATTTTTTTATTTTGTGTTGAATTCTTGTTTTTTTTTGGTGAACGACGCTCTCTGAGCTCCTCCGAGTCGAGACGTCATAATGTCATAAAAATGTCACATACTTTTAATAACTTTTTGACAGCTACAAAATCATAAACAAAATGCTCTGACAGCAACAAGCGGCAAGAGCATGGGGCACATGCAAAGTTGGCGGCTCTTCATCATTTGGGGAGTCCACATCATAATGAGATGTGTCATGTTTGCCTTCTCAGAATCTGGCTGAAGCTTTGTGCTTAGTCAAATCATTCAAACTGTTTCTCTCTAGATTGACAATAAGTTGATTCCCAATTATGAACATGACACATGATTATTTGTTGCTAGTCCGTACAACGAAATTTATTGTATTTAGTATGAGTAAAAAGTTTTCTCTTAACAGCTAATTAAACTTGGCAGCAAGAACTTTTAATTAGCAGCAACCAAATATAATATGCTAGCCATTTATTCTGAAAAGTTAATAAAATTCCAGATAAAGCGAAAGCCCACAGCAGAAACTTAATTGAGTAGACAAAAGTCATTTAGTAAATAAACTAATTAACAATAATTAAACACTTTAGTTAGAAATGTATAAGAGCGATTTATTTAATTTAATTGAGTGAGACAGATTTGAGCTCAAAGGACGAATGAACTCCTCTTACTCTTAATCAAAATTCGTTATTAAAATTATTATTATATGCACTATTAATGATTTATATAGATTCTGATCTGTTTGCGCATTTGGATTTTTCCCAATTCCATTATCTAAGCTTATATATTTTATTTTATAAGAAAATAAAAATGTAAAAAAAAACAAATAATTATTTTAGTTAATTTTAAATACATTTTTTAATCACATTGACTGTTCATAGTTTACCTTTAATAAATAAATTTATATTTGTGTTTAAATCTGCATTCGACTTTCCACATTTTTTTTATTTTTTAAATATTTAAATTCAAACTTTTAGTTGTTTATATTGCGTACCAAACCCCACTTGTTGCTTTCGAGACTTGCCCATATGCATTTTCGATTCCCAACCTCAGCTCAGCTTTAATTTCAGCACATAAATTCGTTTTGCGACAAAGCGCAGCTTTAAGTTATGAAGCCTCGCGACTCGAAATGAAGTCCGCTCAACGCATAATAATGAACTGCGTGTGTGAGCGCTCAAAAGAGAGAGCGAAAGAGAGAGGGAGCGAGGCAAAAGTCATACCCGTAGAGTTATTAAATGCCAAGTTATTTGTCGTTTAGCTGGAAATCCATGCAGGTCGGCAGTACTTTAAGTTTAAGACAAGACGCTGAGACTGCTTTATGGCTTTGAGTAGGAAATCTTTACGAGTATGTGGCCCAAAAAAAAGAAGCAGAAGGAAAAAATAAATTTCAGAATTTCAAGTGAGACAAATTTATTGGCAAAGTATAAATGCTTTTCTTTATGGTTCGTGTAGATTTTAATATGAAGTCGTAAACATTTTTAATGATGCATGGCCGATTGTAAAAACTATTTTGCATATACAAGAGACTTCGGGGCGTATGTGCAATTTGTCTGCAGTGTTTGATGAGAAACTGGTTCATGGCGTGGGATTGAACAAAGACTACGAAGCTTTTTATTGTTTAATATGTAAAATGAGCAGTTTAGATTAGAGATTTGGTCTTGCATGCCACACACACACAACTTTCCAATAACTAGCGCAGCAACCAATCAAAATTGACAAAAGTAATTGCAACTCAACTCGTAGATTATGCAGCATACAAAGTAAATAATTTTGTTGCCAGTTGTGTAGAAAGTTTGTGTGGCAACTTTAAAAACACGCTTGCCACAACTACATGCCACACACTATATATATATATATATATATATAGTATATATATGTATTTTGAGCAATTTATGTAGAGTTCAAAACTTGTTCTGCTGGCCGCACTTTGTGTGCGTGTCCTTGCCTGAGGTTTTCAGGGATATATTTTATGATATGGCGCAAAATGCAAAATGCATAACAATCTCAATTGCAGTTGAAATGCAGCAAATTGGGATTTATTTATAACAGAGCGAGTGCTCTGCCTGGAGCCTCGTCCCTGGCCTCATTCTAAGCAAAAGGCAAAGGCAAACTTATAGAAGCTGCTGCTATGATGCTGTTGCTACCTGTGTAAGGAGTAAAGAGCCAGCTAACCCAGTTTCAAATTGCTTTTTTATTTGCCAATGCATGTTTATGGATATTTATGCCTGGGACGACTCTGAGTGGTCTGCTGGGTGCGCAAATTCAGTTAAAGTAGTTTATGACAAAATTCCTTAATATGCATTCCAAAAACTTTTGTTTGCCACATTGTTGCAGTCAAAGTTTGAACACCAACTAAAACTCATCCTCATCCGCATACGGCGTACACAGGCAAGCGTGCGGCGTATTCGTCGCAATCCAACGCAGATATTCGCTCACACGCGTATAAACTCCAGGGGCATCGGGACGAGCACAGCCCGTGCCCCAAGAGACAATCCCAGCGAGTTGATACTGCCCGGGCTTCTCGTCCAGCAGCACGTGCAACGGTCCTCCGCTATCTCCACTGCACGCATCCTTGCCACCCTCTCCCAGATATCCAGCGCAGATCATATTCTCCTTAATCTGCGTGGGGCGGTAGCTCGAATTCCGACATTCGTCTTGACTAAGCACCAGCACCTCAACTTCCTAAGAGAGAGGTCAAGAGGGTTTACTACTCAAAGCAGGAGAGTGCATTAGGAATAAACAGAACAGCATGTGCGAGAGAGAAAGCAAAAAACATAATCTACATATGCATACATAAATTTAAAATCCAAGCTATTTAATTCACCTTAGTAAGTTGGGAAAGTTAAGAGGAGTGGGGACCGATTCCGAGCGGAGATATAACAAAGTTCTGATAGATAAAGTACTTGGTTGAGATATGCCAGAGGAGTTTTTCACTAGCTCTAGCTCAGGAACTAGTTTCATTCTCTGATTATTTAGTTGAATTCTTTTAACTAAATTCACTACTTTACTTTTACTTGAAAGATGGTTAGCCACATATAAAACGAAGTAGTTAATTTGCAGAAAAATGTTATATACATAGGTATTTTCTCCTTAGTAGAGAAAGATTAATATTATAAACTTGAAAGTATAACTAGATGTTTACTTACTTTACTAATAAATTAAATTACTTATGGAAAAAATCGTAAAAATTACTATTTATTACGATTACAAATAATCAGCAATAATCATAAATATTCATTAAAGTTTTCAGTTTATTTTAAAATTTTTTGTGAATTATTTGTATTCATTAACGTAAACTTATTGGTTCAAACTTTAATGCATAAGAACTTTTGAAATTTATGATTTACTTAAAATTCGTTTATAATAAATTTAGTAAAAAGTTTATTGCACAATTCAAAAACAAGTGGACAGGTTAAAGTTACATAGGAACAACTTTCATTATAGTCATATTTCTTATTTATATTTCAACTCCAATAGAGAAACACTCTTAAACGTGGAGAAAATTTAATTTTAAGCGACATGGAAAATGAGAAGGAGCAACAGTAGGGTATGGAGAGGGAAAAAGAGAGGGAGACCCTAATGCGCATAGATTTGAGACGCTATGTAAGCCAGAGAAAAGAAAGCAAGAAATGAGAGAGAGAGAGAAAGAGAACACTCAAAGCCAAGCACGAGCCTAAGACTAAACTCACCTGCAATGCATCTGTGGCAAAGTCACCCTCACGCTTCGCTCCCCAACCCGTGACGATACCCAATTCACCTTCAAAACTGCTGCTGGGAGCGGAGAGGCAAATGGGTCTAACGTGTCCTTCGAAGCTGACAGGATGATCAAGGCGAATCACAGCGATGTCGTTTTCAAAGCTGCGCGGATTGTAAAGCTCGTGGGTCTTCACCTGGTTTACCTGGCGCTGCAGCACGTCGGCGTCGCTGTCGCTGCGATTGTGCTCGAGTAATCGAATAGAGATGAGCTCATGGGGAACGCCTTCGACACAGTGAGCAGCGGTTAGCACATAAAGATCGTTGATCAGTGAGCCAGCGCAGTAGAATCGCTCGAGTATCAAGATGACAGCCATCCAGGGATACTGATGACGTCGCGTCTCCTGACCACCCACAATGCGGTGCAGGGTGTTGATGAAGCCACAGCGACAATGACTGCACTCTCGCTCCATTAGGTAACTGGGCATGGTGCTGGTTTCCGCTTGAGCACTAGTGATCTCCATTCCAGGCCTCATCGTCGTCGTCGTCGTGGGTCGCAGTATGGAACCCAACCAAGCCAATATACCATTCGGACGGTTCCGTGCCTCTGCTATTTGCACCAAAACTCCGCAGCACATCAAGCAATAGATGCAGACAATGGTCTGGCGATTTAAACTCATCTTGTTGACCGCAAATTCGTAACTGTTGCAATTCCATTTGGCAACGCAGTTTCGATCTCACTGTAAATCCAGTTTTGCATTTCTTATCTTAGGCATAGAAAACTCTCTTCGAATTATTTTCGCCAGACCAGTTACCAGTTCCTGGTCGCATGCATTGCTTTGTAGCATTTTCGCTTTTATTAACCTGTCGCCCCCATTTGCCTCCCAGCTAGCTGCCAACTTTCCACTTTAACCACAATTTTCCACACTGCTGCGCAAATGAATTCATGAAATGTTTGCCCGATAATGTGCACACACGTTTTGCCAACCCCAAGGCCAGCAAACCTGCCCCGTCCGTTCGTCCGTCAGTACAATGGTGAAAATGTCGTTGGCCCCCACACAGTTGGTAAAAATTTCATAATTTCAAAGAGCATTTTGTTTACTTTACGAAAATGATGAAGACCATTTTAATTTTTTATTTGGAGAGTGCAAAGCGTTGAAAATTTTGTTTAAATATAATTTAATAGGAAACAAAAAGATAAAGTAGCGCTATTCATTAATCATTTGTTTGGAATTTATCATTTGCATTGTAAATTGGAAAACATTAATAGATTGGAAATAACACCTGACTTGCATCTTTTGTATATTGACCCTCATAGTTGTCAGGTAAATAAAGGAAAAAGAGGATCAAATTTCGTATTCTCCATTGATGTTTATATTTTATATGACGTAACTACTGGAATCAACTTTCATAATACGTTACATCTGGAACTTATGTTTGTTTCTATGTCAGTTATTTACTTCCTCTTCCTCTTGACAAAGTTGATTATTGTATTTCGTTTTTCATAGTACCTTACATCTAGAATTTACGTTAACTTCTAAATCTGCCAGTTATTTACTTTGTTTTTGGAAAAGTGTATTTCATAGTCAGATTATTCTATTTTTGATAGATTTTTGTATTTCATAATACGTTATAACTTCTATCTCTGCCTTTTATTTTCTTCTTAACAAAGTGTATTTCATAGTCGGGTACACCCTATTGCTCTTCACAAAATATATATTTTAGTTCAAATTCAAATAGATTTTAAAACATCGCAGAGCACATTAATCAGCTTATTCAGATTAATCAACTTCAACTTTGATTTAAAACATCTATTAACAATTGACTAAGCGGATTAATCTGTTATTAGTTTAGCTCCAAAAAAAATACTTATACAGCTTTGGCTGCAGTGATTGAACGAGAACACAACTGGGAACATCATAATTTCTTATCAACTTGTTTGTAACTCTGATATTATGCAAATGGGAACGCTTAATGAAGCAGCGTCTAGTCTGTCCCCCCGCCTCCCCCGCACTTACTCCAGTTCGGAGCTTTGTAAGCTGGCACACAAATCTCTAATAGGCTTAGCATGAAATATTGACGCTTAGTGTTGCCAAATGTTGTTATTTATCTTATTGTTATTAATACTATGTAAGTATCTTTTTTTTTGGGTGCTGTCGTAATTAGGAAGTTGCTCTGTAAATTAGTGAAAGCAGTTTAATAATAATAAGCGGCTTATGGCCAAAGCGGAAACAGTTTGTGCGCTTGGGTTTGGCCAAATGTTTTTGTTGACAATCAGTCGAGGGTGTAGACTAATTGAATTTGAAGAGTATGCAACATAAATTCCGTGAATTATTGTAAACGCATTGAACCTCAACGTGGCTTCAGCCAATTGTGCTGACACGCCCACGAGCCAGAAAAGGCGACGACATTGCAACGCTTTAACACCAAAAACTGGAGTAGAGAGTACAACATTTTTTATATCTGTTTGATGAGCGGTCGGCGGCTATAAAAATGCAGCCTAGTAGCACGTAAATTGTCCAATTATGTTAACTCAAGCTGCTCTCTTCCCAAACGAGCAATGCGTAGGCTGCTGCTGCTGCCTCGCAGTAGTCGCTGTGGCAAGGCTAAGCTGTCACTTTTGATATTTTTCACTCTTAATTGATATTTATGGAAATGAATGTTGTATGTCTGTCTGTGTGTGTGTGTGGAGCTAACAAGATTTAAATGCAGCATTGATAGTTGGGGGCGCACTCATTAAGGTAAGCAACAGTCTAATGAGCACGCCACAAATCCTGCAAGTGTCTTCACAGCTTGTGGTGGCACTGGCAATAAGTTGCAAGTTGTGGTCAAAACAATGGCCCAACAACTGCCAAAGTAATTCCTAATCCTTGGCGCGTTCCCATAGACACAGTGACCAGCACACAATTAGTTTTGCGTACTTGACAAAGAAATATTGCTTAATTGCAGAAATGTAATAACTCGGCTAAGAGAGCAAAAGTTTTAGAATCAAGTTCTGTGGTCTCATTTCAACTTGCAAGTTCATAAACTGTGGCAAGCAACAAAGTGGACAGACTGACAGACAAACAGACAGACAGAAGTGGGTTAACAGAAATCGAAAACAAAAGTTTCGTTTCAAGTGAAATGTAAAGTATTTTTAATTAAGAGATTCCTTCTGAAATAAATATTATAAGATGTTAGTACGAAACCAAAAGCATTTAATATCAAATAAATGAAATATTTTATAGTGACTTGAAGTTTGCAACAATCAGCCTGCAGTTCGGGATAGAACTAGTCACCCCACTAGATTTGCTAAAGAGGCCGAACTATGGACTAAGGGTGGCCGGCTCTTATAGTAAGTTTCGTTCACATCATAGTTATAAGGATTAATTGATCTATTTACACGTTTAGGTTGTGGATAATACTAAGTGTGCTGTATACCCTGTTAGCTTAATTAACAGGAGCCTAACAGAAGCTTAACAAAAACTTATTTATTTTGTATATTTATAATTAAAAAATTGACTTATTATTTGTATAATAGATTGTAAATAATAAGCAAAATAGATTGTAAATAATCGACAAGTTTAAATTTATTTGTCTACCTAATTTCTTGCACCTAACTAACAAGTACAATAATAATAAAAACTAAAATAAATTTAACATAAAAAAAAATTTAATGTCAACTATGAACAGTCGACGATAAAAGAAAATGATTACAAAAAAAATATTTAAAGTTAAATTTTAAAGTATGTATTTAAAAAAGAAACACATCAATCTAATAAATAATAAATAATACGAATACGTCTACTTGAACTAGTTCTTCACTTGTCCAGTTGACTATAGAATTTGAATTTTTCCCTAAATATGGAGTAAGACAAATACACTAAAATGAGTTTGGAGTCCAAGCTTTGAACAAAGATTGAACTGATTGAATGAATGATTGATTAAATAAATTAATAACTGAGTTGAATAACTTTTTAATTGCTCAAAAAATAAGTTTTGAAATTGAATTTGATTTATTTTTGCCAAATATTTATTTCTTAATTATTTTGCACAATAAATGGCCAATTTATAATTCATTTTTGAAGCCAATTTGCGATCTGTGTGTATGTGTGTGTGTGTGTGCGTGTGTGTTTGCGAATATCTTTAGTCGCTGCCAATTGCATACTTGGCTTGTTGTTAAACATGCGCTCGGGCTGCCAGCTTGGCTTCTTTATCTTGACAGCATCGGGCTTTAAAATACATGTTAAAATATATATAAACACAAATGTACAAACATTCCGACACAGACACAGATATATATGCAACCAAGCCAAGACAGCAAGACGTTCGTCGTATTACTAACGATGGATCGAGGGGGTTGGGGGGCAGCTGTGCGTACAATTGCAAAAGCGGCAACAACTTTTAATTAAAAGCAACATTTTCACAGGCCGCAACTACAGCAAGAACAACAAGCTTATTAACAGTTACTTGCAGCTTAAATCCCTGACTCCACTCGCATGTGTGTGTTTGTGTGTGTGTGTGTGCGTCTGGCATTTAGCCGCTGCAAGAGCTGTCAATTGATAAACAAGTCAACTGTCACTTAGGCCCCATATATATATTGATAGCTCGGCTTCTCTTATCGGGGAGCCCAATGTAGCGAGAGGCTAATCAGGCAAAATGCTTCGCCAATTGAAGTTGAGTTGGTGTCGCAGCAGCAGCAGCAGCAGGATCTGCTGCCCCATGGGCTGCCACTTGTTGCCCCAAGCCAATGCTGGATGTCGATAAGCCACATGGCTTGGGCACATGTCACAAGTTGTTTGTACTATGTGCATAAGTAAATTTAAGTTTACTTTTTTTTTGGTTTATCAAAAGTGGAAATTAAACGCGGCTAATGAAGATTTTAATTGCGTGCCACAAGCGCAGGTTGCATGTGGGCTGTTGCTGCTGCTGCTGCTGCGTATGCAACATGCCGCACAACATGGCCAGCGTTTGTTGCCAATGCATTTGACACGCAATCTCTTGCAACTTTTACTCCGACCCCCCTCACCGCACACTAGTCTAGTCTGCCCAGTTAGCTGATAGTGTAAGCTGCTTAGGTTTTAGCCTCGCATTTTGGTTGGCCAACTCTCAAGTCTGATTGCATGCCGTTTATGACAGTTGTGCGATTTTTATACGCGCCTAAAAAAATTGAGGTGATGTGGGCTTCAACGGATTAGTTTGTTAAATATTTTGCATTAGAAAGTCTAATTTAACATAAGCTCAAATAGCACGGAATGCAAATTGTTGACCCATTTATGACAAAGTATTAGATATGCATCGAACTTAATACGAATTTGACTTTTGAATGCACAGCATGTATTTATTTAAAAATATATTATATTATAAAGAATTGTTATGAGTTTAAAAAAATTGAAGCCCAAGAAAGCCTCGGAGGAGGGTGGGAAAAGTACGCATAACTTATTTTTTTACGGCGTATTCGAAAACAAAATAAACTTTTATTTTTAATTTTTTTTGTTCTAAAATTTTTAATTATAAAATTAATTTAATCAATAAAAATTAAAATAATTGTTATTTTTCAATTATTAAATAAAAATTAAGTCATAACTTTTATTTTCAATTTAATAAAAATTGAAAATAACAGTTACGTCGTAATTTTTATCATAAAAAGAAAATAAAAATTGAATTGAAATATCTTTTTAACCAAAAGACCCAGATCAAATATCGGACTATATATATAATCTACACATCAATACCTTTCATTTGATATATAATATGTATATATAAATGCATGTACACATGTATGTATATATGTACATTTAATATTGCCCATTGATGCATTACTTTAAGAAAATGTAGTTTTTATGATTTATGTATATATGTATGTATATGTATTTATGTCTATGAATATATGTATGTATATTTGTTTATGCTTATATGTGTACATTTATGATTGCCCATTGACGCCTAACTGTCGCCTAATTAGCGACAACCTGGCGCCTAATTGCAGACTCATGTGTAAGCCCAAAAGAAAGAAAGAGATAGCGAATACAAATTTGACAGACATAAACTGATGGTCAAAAGTATGTTTACACAATTAAATATTAAAAAAAAAAAATTTTTCTGCTTTTGCTTTAAGAAAAAGTAATAATATATATTGTTGCAGCAACAGCAAATTTTTTTATAATATTCAAAAAGATATTGGTGTATAAAAACTTTTGTCCAACAGTGTATCATAAAAAAATCAAATCTATTTTTAGAATTCGATTTGCATGCAGGTGCAGCATAGTCAAACTTTTTGTATTCATTGATACTTATTTCATTTGATAATTAATTGTGATGGGCCGCAAACGTGATGCTGTTGTTCGCGAGTTTTTTGACTTGAAGTCAAATGAATTTGTGTGCAAAATTTGTAATCGTTCCTTTAAGGGAAATTACATAACAAATTTGAAGAGGCATCTGATGGAGTGCCATGCCGATCTCTATACGTCAGAGTTGGACCAGGAAAATAGTGAAATAATTGCAAAAAAAAAAAAAATTTAGTATTAACATTTCGTCAAGTGATGTAACTAAAGCGTGCGTGCAATTGGTGACGGAGGAGAAATTGCCATTTGCCATATTTGATTCAGCTCCATTTAAAATACTCACTGAACAAATATTTAAAGGCTTGGACATGAGTCCAATAACTTCACGCAATGTGATGCAGCACGTTAGTGATAAATATGAGCTTGAGAAGTCGGCCCTAAGAAATCGCTTAAATTGGCAACTGCTGAGATTTATGGCTATTCACCAAAGCCAGTGGATCTCAGCATAAACATTATGAGCTATTGGGAGGATAAGAAGTTCACTTATCCACGCCTGTACCGTTTGGCTAAGGTCGTACATTCTGTTCCCGCTACCCAGGTTTCAGTTGAAAGGGCATTTTCTGCATTGAAACTGGTAATGACGGACCTAAGATGCAACTTGTCGGCAGACTCCTTAAAAAAAATAATGTTCTTAAAATTAAATAAATAGTACATACATATATACATAAATATATAAGCATAAACAAATATACATACATATATTCATAGACATAAATACATATACATACATATATACATAAATCATAAAAACTACATTTTCTTAAAGTAATGCATCAATGGGCAATATTAAATGTACATATATACATACATGTGTACATGCATTTATATATACATACATATTATATATCAAATGAAAGGTATTGATGTGTAGATTATATATATAGTCCGATATTTGATCTGGGTATTGATGTGTAGATTATATATATAGTCCGATATTTGATCGGGTCTTTTGGTTAAAAAGATATTTCAATTCAATTTTTATTTTCAATTTTTAGGATAAAAATTACAACGTTAACTGTTATTCTCAATTTTTATTATAAAAATTGAAAATAAAAGTTATGACTTAATTTTTATTTAAAAATTGAAAAATAACAATTATTTTTAATTTTTATATAATTAAATTAATTTTAATAATTAAAAATATTTTTTTAATAAAATAAAAAATAAGTGTCATTTTTAATTTTTTTTATACAAATCCGTGCAGCTTCTATACAGTTACGGTCCCTTATATAAAAGCTTATTTCAAATTGATTCATTAAAATAATCAGCAATAATCATAAATATTCATTAAAGTTTTCAGTTTATTTTAAAATTTTTTGTGAATTATTTGTATTCATTAACGTAAACTTATTGGTTCAAACTTTATGCATTAACAAAGCTGTTCTGACTCTCCTAATGAATTCTTGTAACTAACACACATTCAGTGATTTAATAACTACAATATCAAAAAATACAACATAATCTTGAATAAGCTCTCGCGCTTTTTTAGTATGCTAAGTTGTATATTTATAATCAATCTGTTCTTACTTTAGCTACTCGCTTCAAGCGTGGAAATTTGTTTCTGAAATGTTGTCAGTAAATTTAAAAAACACAGATTGAGCCAAATAACCTTAGCACGAATATATAAAGCAGTATCTGCAAGCTTTCAGAAAATAATAAGTGCAATAGAATACTATGTTATGATTAAATGCTATTACTTTATAAAAGAAATTATAAAAACGTAATCATCAAGCTGAGAAGTAGGAATATACATAACAGATTAGTAGAAGACAATGCTATTTGACCTAATAAAATTCATGTACAAAATATTACCTGTATTTAGATTTAGCCTTCCCTCTTTTAGTCTAGCCGGACACAACAAAATGATATCAAACTGATGCATTAACTTCTCGCAACCCACTCTTATCATTGATCCTCTCGATGTCATCTCCTGACGTGAGTGAGTGGTCTCTATCATCTCACGATCTATCTCCCGACACTTATCATCATCACTATGCGTAGAACACTGCGTATTAGCACTGATAGAAGTGTCTCAAGCGAACTAATGGAGCATAGAGTGAAGGAGCGCACAGCTATCTTAGTGAAGTTGATGAGACGAAAGGATGAGAAAGAGAAGATAGGAGACCACGTAGCAGTGTCTGAAAAGTAGATATTCGACCGCTGATGAGAGCTGCGTAATCCCATGAAGTATATGACTATATGACAAAGATCATACGAAATATGAGATTGACGAGAGATACAATGAATGAGACACAAGCAAACCCTGCCTAAATAAGCACATCAGCGACCTGAGCTTCTTAAGTAAAACAATGATAGCTCCTCAGCGTCAATCGTCTAGTTGTGCAAAACTACATTTATAAGAAAAAAAACACATCAACACTTTATAAAGCTACGACAAGCTGAGTCTGTTTGATCATTCTTCTGTCCTATTTTATGCGCTTTTCTAACCAAAGTGTATGTGATAAGATGGCTGCGTCTTACTTTAGCTGCTCGCTCTGTTAAATAGTCAATAAGAACAGTTGTTTATTTATTCTATAATTTTACTGCCTTGAAATGCAATCTACAATTAAGTAAACTACTATTTTATCCGCCGATATGCGGACAGATTGATGAGCACTCAGCTTGCTTGCCAAGAAGACTTTACCTGCTAGACCCCTTAAGAGATCTTCGCACGGGCAAGGGCTCTTCCTCCTCCCAACCGCACGGTGCCAGGACTATCTGCTAAGGCTAAATTCATTATAAGAGCATCACTATGCATGCTCAGACCGTGTTAAAATTCTTATATGATCATGTGACTTGGGCTATAGTACACTGAAGTACTCGCTTCTTCTCACTTAATAATATAAATAAATAAAAAAACCAAAAAAAAAAAAAAAAAAAAACTAAAACTAAAACAATATTGACCAGCCATTACCTATACCCAAGCTTGGTTGCAAAGCAGAGCGAGAAAAAAATGTGAAAAATGTCACGCTTGATTTGAGTTAACCGTTCAAATGGACACCTGGGTCGAGTGAAAAGCGAACTGTCAACACACTAAAGGAAAGAGCGAGAATAAAGAAAAATCAACATGGCACACAAATTCTGTGATAGACAACGTCACAAATAGAATTCGACAGATCGATTAGGCATACAAATGTGCAATTAGAATGTGGATGGAAGTTCACTTGACTGTCACTCAGTCAGTCAGGGGCTAAAACAAATGTGAGATAGTCAATTGCTACCCTTTGCGCAATAAACCGTTACAAATGGGCAGCACAAAGAGAAATAACAAAGTTGGTGGGGGGGATATAAAAACAGGAAGCGTTACAAAGACCTAACGAGCCATACAAAACGACACTTAACCTAAGGCCCACCCACATACCCACAGATCTATCATAGCATAGGTAGCCTAGCAGCTATGCAGCTCCAAAATATACCCTGTTATCAATTGAAGTTGGGTATCGGGAATTTCATTTTAAATATATTTGGCAATTAGGCTCTAGCTTAAAAATTCGTATTGGTATATTTAAAAATATTAGAGAATTACAAATTATAAAGTGGAATCGAATTGTGCTCACTACCCAACCTATATAATTTAAAAGGCAATATCTTTCTTAAATATCTGAAATAAATTGTATTATTTTAGCGCTACATAAAATACTTGATTGCATATTTATCTTCATTCAAAAAATTTTTGTGATAAAAAAAAAAAAATTAAGCAAAATCGAATCGAAAAATATGTATGCAAAATCGGAAGCATCAAAATTCAAGTTTAAGTTAAAAAAATTAAACAATAACTAATATTTTAATTTAAAGTTCCTAGTGCTTTGTTACAAAATGTTAAAAGAATAATATTTTTTAAATACTTGCCAATGCTTAAAGCATGAAATAAATAAAAAAAAAATTGTAGGCCATTGTCGCTTACCTGAAAATAAAATGAAGGCTTATTATTAGTTGCTATTTAAACAAATTGTTGAGTTAGCGACTTGTCGCTAGCTATAATGTTGCTAATCGCGAATTCCTTAACGCCCCCGAATATATATTTTATTTTAAACGACGAGAGAGTTTAATTTTAATAATAGGTCTCTTATTCATATAGCCTCTCTTATGTCACTTCAGTTGCCCGTAGTGAGAGTGGTCTGGGGTCGAGCCACAGCGGAGCCAAATCGTACATTGAATTTCTTTTTATGCCGCACGGGTCCGGCCACTTCACCGAGAACAACTAGGTGTGACTCGAACAAATTAAAAGTTAAGTGAAGCGGAATACTCTCCTCTCTCTCTCATAGAATTACATATATATACGACAGATTACTATAAACTTAAATACAGCTCAGCGCATGCAGCTGTCTCACACGCACCGGAAAGTGCCAAAAGAGCCAAAGAGCATCCGAGCAAAGACGCTTACACAGTTAGATCAGCTGTCGGGTTGGCATCCTTTGCTCTTGTGCCACAAAACCGCGCTCGAGCGCACAAAATCGCATACAATTAATACAATCAATCAGGTCTAACTTGTAGTGATAATATTATAAATTTTACTCAGCAATGGGCCACAAAAGCCTAGAGTGAGCCACACATCTAGTGTTTGCATAGTTTATTGACTTAAAAATTGAATTAAACTTTGGCTTTTTTTTTTTTATATGTTACTAAAAAATAGTGTGAGTCTCGTAATTCCCATTGTAACATATATTACGACTATAGGGGTCATGGCAGGCCTTCTTCCTATGTCGGGGCTATATCAGTTTGCAACATCACCCAGCCTAGGCGTACTCTTCTATACGAGCACGTATCCAACTTCAAACAATTACGCTAATCGAGAAGCCGTACGTGTCGGCCACTATGGGCTATGATCGATGCTGCGACGGACGGATGCATCTTGTCATATATACATATCAATAAATATTTCTCTCTCGTCGAGCACAAGAGTGCTGCTGCGCGTGGAAGACACCTAGGACGCAATTGTCATTATTAATTGTTAAGACTGCGGCGATTTTTGTGCCACAGCCCACCCCCGAACAAAATGCAGACTGTGTTGCAGGCGTTGTCATGTCGACAGTCCATTACAATTACATATTAATTAATAACAATATTTTCGGGTGTTAATGCGTGCTGGTAATTAAATTTTTGATTGACAAGACCAAGTGCTAAAAACATAACGGCAAACAAATTCGATGCGAGCTTTTAACAAATAAAATTAAATTGAAATTATGAAAAATAATAAAATTTAACTAAAAAAATAAAAATTAAATATAAATTAATATAAAATTAATTTGAATTTAATAATTATATAATTCTAAATTATTTTATTTTGTTGATTTTTATTATTTTTCTTTAATTAAATTTGAAAAAATTGATAAAACAATTCAAATAAAAAATGTGGCTAGCCAATAATAATTACAATTTTAATTTTAAGGATTTAGTCTAGCACAAATTCTCAACCTCAATCAAAGCACTTCCTGCTTTCGCCAATCTTCAGGTTGAGTTTTCAATGCGCTGCTCCCCCCCGCTTTGGAAATTGGAAGACAATGCAAACAACTGCGTCGAATGAGCGCCGCCTGCGTGAAAAATGCAAATCAATTCAATTAAAACAACAAGAGCAACATGCAGCAGGAACAAGACAACAGCAACAAGAAATGCCAAGACGCATGCCTCAATGCCCCATCATAGCCGCAAGCTACACAAGCCGACAAGCAACAATAGCAAAAGCAACAGCAACAGGCATAAAGAAACCGCAGTGTGCGCTGTTGCAACAACGGCATACATGCCACAAAAGTGTTGCAGTTACAAGAATTTTAATCAAGCGTTTAACACTAAACGCGCCACAGACTCGAAACGCCGCGCAGACGCATAAACAATTTTACAATTGTTGTTGTTGTTGCTGTTGCTGTTGCTGTTGAGCCTTTATTGGGGCTTTGTTGCTTTGCTGCATAAATTAACTTGCCGCTTGTCTAGGCTGCAGCAGCAACTGCGTCTGCGTGCCACGATCTTTGGGACCCAAAAAGCCTCAAACCATCGCCAGTCCACAAAGTCGCTCTGGACTGCTGTTGTTGTTGCTGTTGTTATTGTTGCTGTTGTTTTTCGACTTTGCTGCAGCTTGGACAAATTTAAATTTGCATGACAGTCGCACATTGATCATGCGGCTTGTCTGCGAGTCTCTCTCTCTCCCAGGAACTCCAACTGTGCCAAGTTGCAACGCATTTTCAATTAACCAAAACATGCCAAAGCCGCCAAAAGTTGCAATGACATTTTGTATTTGTGGCATGTTGCATGTCGCCGCTTGCAGCAGCAGCAGCAGCCGCATTCATTGCTCGCTTTTGGGGCCGCCACCCAACAAAAATTCAAATATAAAGCCCCAATAAAAACCATTCAATAAATCACAACAAATTAACATAAATCTTTTGCCGCGTCTGTCGTCGCGACTGTTTTATTTTTTTATATATGGGGCGGCAGTGGTAGTTGCATCTGTTCTTGATGATGATGTCGATCGTAAATCCTCCAAATTTTGACAAATGCTCAAAAAGCTTATTCAAAAATGGACAATAAAAAATTAAAAACCGAACACTGTACACAGAGAATATTAAAAAAAAAACATTGTTTTGTTGCTGCTTAGTACACGAGGCCAACGACAGGCCACAAAAAAAACTTTATGGCATTTTCAAAAGACTTACAAAATAGCTTGGCAAGGCTGTTCGAAAACTAATCGGATGTGACTACTGGATACTCTTGAAATCAAGAGTAATATATATATATTTCATTATTGTATCATAATAGAAATTGTTAAATATCGTTAGTATCGATAAAGTTAAACATAATCTACATAAAGCTTTGAATGTGCATTGATGACAATTTATATTTTATAGTTTTAATCAAAATCAAAATTCAAGTTATAAGGACTCTTATTAATATTCATATTAATAGATTTGAATTCATCTAGTAAAGTGCTATAATCTGTAAAATGGCAACGGAATACTCAAAATCCACCTAATAGAGAAATATATTATTAAATTATCACTAAGAGTTTCAATTATCCCCATATCGACCTTTTTTTTTATATACGTACATTTTTTAATTTAATAATCTAGAAAAGTAGCTTAGCTTGAATAAACTAATTATTAAATTTAATTATTTATTAATCTAAAACATATTAGTCATAAAATCGGCGATGATAAATAAGTTTAAAAGTTTCCCGCTTTACCTATGGTAATTAATTATAGCAAAATCATTTTTCATAATTTCTAAATACACTTAATACTATGTAATTTTTAAAATAAAACACTGAACACGGACTAATAATATTTTGAGATTTGGTGCTGAAGCAATGTCCATAAAATTGAGAGTTGTGTTTTTTTTTAGCGATAATTCATAATAAAGTCAAAACACAGCATTCGTTAGAGTATCTAAAGAAGAGCCACAAATATTTAAAGAACAACAAAGAGCAAGCAAATGCAGCTTTACACACATGACACAAATGGCGCACCGAATGTTTCTTTTAGAACGCAAAACGAGCGCCATAAATGTGAGCAGCGACACTCTCAGAGACACTCAGACAATGTGTGTGTGCCCACAATATAGACAAGCGACTGTGGGAGTGTGCGTGTGTGTGTGTGTGTCTGCCCCAAAGGGTCCCGCATAACGCACATGTCTGCAAAGTGTTAATGTGAATTTATGATGCATTACGCGGCTTTGGCATTGGAGATGAAGATGCGATGCTCTGCTCTGCTCTGTGCCCGCAGCCAAAGCAGCGACTGTCGTCGTAGCTTTTGAGGATTGTTTTCATATTTTTGGAGTTTTTCTTTTTCAGCTACTAGCTGCATAATGAAAAACAGATTTAAGCAAAACTTTTTGAGTGCTAAGCAGTCGAAACGCAGTACATGAGGGAATTAAGTGATAGCGCAGAGCTATCAAATATCATAAAGAAAATGTATGAAAATTGCATGATTACAAAATTTATATGAAGTACTGAAATATTAAGTAAATTCAAAGGAAGTCAGCATTTGTTTTTAATGCACTTTCCAATATTCAAAGCAGCGCAAAATGTTCGCAAAACTCGAATTAAATTGAATTGAATTTTTAACATAAATGATTAGATAACGCCTACACCTCCTTCCCATAAAATCTTCTTCAAAGAAAAATATATTTTATTTTTTATATTTAGTACTTAAATAAAATTAAATTATTTTTATTTTCAAATCTTCGGACATAGGCTATATTAATATAATTAATCTATAATTTTCGTATTCGTTTTCGCCTTTATCTCTTCCCTCAACAATCTTATTCTAAGAAATAAAGAATTTTACCATTTTCACCAAGCTAGATTCTTGACATTTAGTAATTAATTTAAAATTAAGCTTTAGATTTTTTAATTTTGTATGTATAGCTAGTATCCTTACATTTAGTATTAATATATAGTTTTTTATATTTTTCTATTGTTATTGAACCACGCCTCCACCACTGCATGCCTTGCCAAACTAAAGTCAAAGGCTAAAGTGCAGCTTAAGTATAAATCTGTTTAACTTAACACACACTCGAACCGATGCCACCCATAAGCGATAATTACAACGACTTTGGACCAGCCACAAAACACTCAACAGCTGACACTACGCCCACAATTTAGGATGTCACGCCCATGGCTTAATTGAAACCGCGTGCACAACTCGAATTCGAGCCATATATGGTTCAGCACTCTCAATCAGTGAACTCAAGAGATTTGTATTAAAGTCTTGGGACTCAAATTGCAGGCGGCATTGAAGTTGCAGCTATTTGTGTCAGTTAATTAAATTATTGTCAAGCCAACGCCGACTAATAAACTTTCAATTAAAGCCAAAAATATACACATTTGAAATATAGAAGGGGCAGAGTCATAAAAGTGTGGCAAAAGGTGCGGGGTGGAACGTGCAGCGGCAGATGCGCGCACATAAAAACAATTTGCTCCAGTTCACAATAGACATGAGAGCGGGTTGCTCGTAAGGGCAGCAGGAGGGGGCGTGGCGCGGCGTGGCGTTGACAGCTACGCTCGCTGAACGCGCATAATTTATGAAGTTCCAGTTACCAGTTGCAAGAGACTCCAAGTTGCCACGTTTATTTGTTTGTTGCACACGCAATGGGCATGACGAATTTCTAGGCGCTGCTTTGAAGTCAACAGAACTTCGCTCTCTCAAGAGCAAGCTGCCCGGCCCCCTCACACCTTGCATTGCCCCCAACTCTTTGCGACTGTTTGTAGCTCGTAAATAAAATTGTAAATTGCCATTTTGTTTTATTGTTTCAACCGACAGTTTTTATTGAGCTCGTTTTGTTGCTTTTAGTGCTCCAGACTTGACTTTAACTCTCGCCGTATATCTTGACCAGATTTCGAACGGATGCTAAACTTGGCGTCGAACTCTCGTCGTGCCCACGACATTTCCGTTAATGAGCCATAAAGGTGCGCAACACCTTGACAATTTGCCAAAGAAATTGCTTTTTGGTTGCGCTCTACCACAAAAATTATGGCTTGCAAATTGCTTTAAGGTGCAAATTATGTTGCCTCCAAGCGCTATTTGAAACTTGAGAGTATAGTAATTGTCTAGGATAGGCTAGGGTGAGCTTAAATGCAAGTCAGCTTAAGACAATCGCTTAACGAATAGTTTGTGATATTCCATTTTCTATTCCATAGGTTAGGAAGGGTTGCGACCCTCTTTAAAATAATAATTAAGTGGTTCGTGGGTTCTTAGCTTTGATGGAATTGTTATGAACCGGAGTTTGGGTTAATTAGAGGTCTTCCAGAATTCTTTCAAAATTCTTCTGGTCTGGGATGATCATTTCGGACTAGTCTTCAAGTATTCGTGGTCATTTTTCAAAACTATATCTTCCTACACGATTCTCTTGCTGTCGTTGATACATTAAAGGTTTAATTCAGCTTCTCTTTAGAATAGGTTTAATGATGGAGGAGATCCTTAGAGCTTCTGTATCTCAGTCTTGTGATCACCGCTCTGTCCACGATACAAGGACTAACGTCCATTGGTATGACTCTTCCGAAAAGACTTTCGAATTGTCTGTTTATTTGAAACTATCTTAGTTCTCTAGCATTGTCTATCCATTTACAATTTCGAAACGATAACAAAACAGTGTCCTGAAAAGTGCAAGTCCTTAGAATCTTATTTCGGAACAGCTCCTACATCACTTCAATTACTGTAGCGAATTTAGTTTTGTTCGATTCTTCTCTTGTAATTCATTTCTTCTACCCCATAAACTTCGCTCTTAAGCACTTACCTAAGTGACTAAAAAAAACACTGCCCACCTTCATATAAAAATATCCATTTGATATGGCATATATCAAAAGTGCTAATGCGACTCGGTACAAATGATGCTGGCTGCTCCTTTAAAAGGAGCGATAATAGCGAACCACGCGAACTAATCACGCAATAAATGAGCGCTCATCAATTCATAGACACTGACTGCAGTTGGTGTGTGCGACTCGTTTGGGTTCGGTGTTTTTGTATGGGCATCATCGATGGATGGTCAGCGATTCGCGTTGACTAAACCAAAGCAGCCCCCAAATGAGCAACAGCAAAAGCAATAAAATTTATGTTAAGTAGCACGGCCATAAATAGCCAAGGGTCCAATAGACTGGTATAAGCATGGATAGGAGGCAGGAGAGTCGCGAGCTGGCCTTGACAAAAGGCAAAAAAGAAGAAACTTGAAATCGTGGAATGATAAATGTCAAAGCAAATGACATAAATAATCGAATCGAGCGCAGCGCGGAGCAGTCAAGCATAAAAGCGATGCTGTGTGTGAGGAAAGTAGAAATAGCCCAAGAGCAAAGCAGCGGTGGCTATCATCATCATTGTCAACATCATCATTGTCATCATCATCATCATTGGCTAGACCGGCGACGCAGCCATAAAAAAGTATAAAAATCCTTTAAGCAGCGCCAAGTGTGGTCCATGATTGGGCCAAAGCAGGCAGTTGGCAGTTGGGAGCAGGCATCAGCACGAGCCTTGGCTGTTGAGCAGGCGACTTCAATTATTGATAGATTATTTACTGTCAGTCAGGCAACGACATTGCCCATTGCCATTTCCCATTGCCCAATGTGCCATTGTGCGAGTTGTGGCAGTTCCAGGAAACGCACTCATCATCATCATCTCCGCCTTTGAGTTTGCTTTGTACGCGACTTACATTAATCATCAACTCTGCTGCTCTTCCCTGCCCCGTTCCCCTCCGCACGCCTCTGCAGCTCTCGTTTGCTCTATGTTTGTGTGTAATTTGTAATTCTTTTAGTGCATATTCCATTATGAAGACTCAAGACATCGCTTCATATATCATAAGTATGAAAGCGGGATGAGACCGAACAAAATGCCAAAGTATTTGCATTGTTCGCTTAACCCCATGAGCAAATAAATATTATAGAAAATATATTTTAAATTATTTAAAACTATTAATCAAAAAAGCTTAAAAATGTTTAAATCTATTTTATAAAGTAAGTATAAGAAAAGTAAAATATTTCAAGCATGAATTGCTTAGAATGCTATTATAATTTTTATAACTTTTAAAAAAGGAATTAGTCCCAGAAACTAACAATAATTATAGAAAATATTTTAAATGGGGTGATATTAGTTAAAAACAAGTAATATTAATAAATAAGATTAATATATTTTAATTATATCTTTATTTTAAATTTAAAAAAAAATGTTTCAATCGGAAATAATTTAAGATAATACTCATATCCAGAGATCGGTACTTCTTTAATATTAATAGAAAATACTTAATAAATACTCTTGATTTAAGGAATAAAAAAAAATTAAATATAAATTTTTATAACTCTCTCTCTTTAACATAACTCTTAAGCTTACTGCCAACTCAAATTCTGCCTTAGTTGCTCTGCCTTCATGGGTTAATTAATTTATCCGGCAGTTCAGTTACCTCACATACCAACACAAGTCTCTGTCTATCCCTAAGCCTGTCGGAGCGGCCACCTATGCAACTTGTTGTCCACATGTCCACATCTGCTCGCAGTTAATTGAAAATTATTTACCAACAATTTAGCCGCAGGGCTGCAGTCGCAACTGACGTGTGCTAACAGTCGAGGTGACCGGTTAGCAGTCGATGATTCATGAGCAGGCAAAAATGTGAAATTCAGGTCAGAGCATACGCATGTCAATCACTCAAATGCAGTTTTCGATGGCAACGCATTGATTTCCTCGAAATATTATTGATGACTGAAAAAGTTTGTGCTGATGACTCCATAAGCTTTAGCTTAGGCTGTAGCTAGAATTTGCCAACTCACACAAATCGATGCGTAATTAATTGGTCTGGCAATTTTCGCATGCCGCATGCAATTAAAAATTCATATGCACAAGTTCAATGTCTTAGAGAGTCCAGGCCGGGGCTGCTGACTGTGAGCGCCGCATGTGGCATAATTTTGTTGCCTGTTCTGTTCTGTGTGCTGGCCAAATGTTTGCCTCTTAGCCGGAGAACTGGTCAGCGACTGGGACTTGTTTTGATCGCTGCTGGTGTGTGGGCTTCCCAGCCTTCCCAGCAACATCAAGGGGCAAGAAGCTGTGGCGCATTGAGCCTGTCTTGAAAATATATGGTCCGTTGATTACCGCTTGCTGTGATTTTTGATTATGCAGTTTCCGTTGCGTTTCTACTCTTTTTTTTTTTTTTGCATATGTAATTTCATTTCGTTCTGCCCTTTGCTTACGCATGCGTCTCAAGGACTTTGTTGCAAGACATAAAACATCTTTAAATTAATATGCAAGTACACAATGAAATATTTTGAAATATGTTAAGCTTATTAAATGTTTTAATTATATGCGCCTGAGCAGCGTGAGTAGCTTTCTTATTTGTCTATGCTCTAAGCTAAGGCAATAGGAGTATCTATATAACAAATTTAATTGGTACAGCTCTTATAGTCGCAGAGTTATTCTTGCTCATACAGACGGACAGACCGATAGACAAGTCCCAATTAATTCTTGTTTAAACTCTAATTAATAATTTGTATTCTTAAGGCACAGTTTGTTAATTCTAAATTATTTTATCATATATTCTAAACTAAACTACTTATTTGTTGTTAACATACTTATGGTCACTATGTTTACATAGCATATATAAAAAAATATTTGAAATATTTTCTAATGGAATTCATTTCTCAATAATTCAAAGCTGTGAAGTTTATTTGCATTTGTAATTTAATTTTTTTCTATTCTTGCCTTTTTTGCATTTTTAAATTAATATGCGCTACACTATGAAATATTTTGAAATATGTTTAGCTCATTAAATGCTTTAATTATGTGCGCCTAGCTTTATTATTTGTCTATGCTCTAAGCTAATCCATGCTGCATGACTAAGCACTCGGCTCTTTGTTCAACGATTAAGCGCAAATAATAGCGCTCAATTAAGCAAAGTAGACAGCTCAATAGGCTTGAAAGTCATGCTGCCAACGCAGGCAATAAAAAATGTAAAAAAAAAAAAGAAGAAAAATGCGCGCAGATAAATTACACAAAATGCTTTGAAGCAACAAGTTTCGAACGTCTCGCATTTCAATAACAAAATAAGCCACAAAGCGTTTAAAGGGAAATCAAAAGACCAAACCACAAAACCAAACGTAGTACAATGACATCATTTGGCATCAGTGTCAACTTTTCTTTCCAAAAAGGTCAAAGGCGCGCAAGAGAAACAAAACAAAACAAGCGCGGCCTAAAAGCTTCGCAACCGTTTGGACGTCTAGCTAGCTGGCCAATCAATTATATGAATTGCTCAAAATGGTAGCTGGCCAGCTTCAACTTCTACGTGTGTTTCTCTTTTGATATATGAGTCGCAATTTGTTGCTTTCGATACGGGAAATTATCTACACGCTGTGCGCGTAGCGTACAAATTAATTAAATGCCTACATGGTGCGATCAATTCAAGTAAAAAAAAAAGAGCATAGAAGAGATCGACTGCTCATTTGAACTTACTGCTGTTTTTACGGTTCATTTACAGCGGACAGCAGCCGTAACAGCAGCAGCAGCAGCCACCCAACTGAGTTCCCTATGGACCGCCTGTTGCTTTAGGGTCTAACTCAAGTCTCAGTTTGTGGGGGAGTTACTCATGTCCAACAAACTAGAGCTATGGGCTTACATTGGAAATAATATTTTAAATTGAATATTAACTGCAAATTAAAGTGGCCAAGCTACCTATGAAGTAATACCTATTGAAAAATACACTAAAAAATTATTTATATACCTTCTAACATGACTTTTGTTTTATTTCATGACAATGACCATATCTATGAAAAGAAAAAGGCAAAAAAAATTAAATATATTACTCCATTACAGAAAAAATCTTTTATTATTTATTTTATATATTTATATTTATTTTAATGTAATTTAAAAAAACTCAAACAAATAGCGATCTAGATCGGCAATAGGATTATATTCATACCAAGCTTGGAGTCTCTAGCTCTTAAGGTCTCTGAGTTCTTGATGCTCATACAGACGAGCAGCGCTTAATCGATTTAAATTTATACTTATACTTTAAGGGCACTGCCACGCCCCTTTTACCCTGTTACATTTTTATTACTAATATACAAAAGTTACAGAGTTATGTTATTAATGCCCCAACTAATTCTTGGTTTAGCACAAATTAATGCATTTTTAATTTTAAGAGGAATAATTTAATAAAATAAGTTCGAATTTTTTCTATATGAATATAAATTTACAATTAATTTTTGTTAAAATACTTTTGCCTACTACTGTATAAACATAATCACTTAAATACATTTTACCATTGAATTTATTTCTCAATAATTCAAAGCTTTGAGTTTTAAAGTTTCAATTTATTTAGAACACAAATTGCTGATAATTCAAAATTCATGGTCCACTTTTTGAAGGTCAGCCTCATTATTATTAACCCAATTGAACCCTTTTCTTATCTCAAGCAGAGTCTGCTCTGGATGCTGTTCTAGTTTGATACTCGATGCTAAGAATTAGTTTAGTTTAGTTCATGTAGAGAAGTTAGCAGCCCTTAGCCAAGTTGCGTCGGTGGTGTAATGGTCAGCATAGTTGCCTTCCAAGCAGTTGATCCGGGTTCGATTCCCGGCCGACGCACAACTAAATTTTTTGGTTTTTTTGTATTTAAATTAACTTTTAATTATCGTTGAGTTGCAACTAGTTCTCGTTTTTTGTTTGCAGCTGTTGCTACAAATTGCTTTATAATTAATTTAGTGTTGCACACACAAATTGCTTAATTGAATAAAACTAACAATGGCAATGGACCGCAGCTGTGACAAACTTGTTTGAAATATATTCACATAGAATGCATTCAATTAAATTTCAATTATTTTGTCTACAAATATTCATTGACATTTTTGGTTCAACATTTTTGCATGTCATCAAACATTAAATTATGCTGTTCACAAGCAAAATATTTAAGCCAATAATATGCAAACAAATATTTGGCGAGATGAACTCCGAACAAACGCGAAGTTCATTGACTTGAGAGACTGGGAGACAAGTCCGCAAGTCCAACAAGGACTTGACTAATTAGTATGCCGTTTGCATATGGCAAACGCTTTGTTTGCACTAATTTCCTGCGCCGCCCAAACCGTCGGAGCCAACTTAGATTTGATCGGCTAGCCGCAAGTGCACACACCCAACAAAAAAAATCCAAGTACACTTGGCCAAAGAAAAAATTCAAAAGAATCAAAATCTTTTATGCAAGAAAGATTTTATTTAATTTATGCAACCAAATTAAATAAAATAACAACAAATTAAAAGATGATAAACATGTGTAGCTAAATTGTATTGCTCAAAATATTAACTAAAAGTCGCAAATTAAAAAAAAAGTCTGTTGTCTCGATAATCAGCTCGAAGCAAATAAAAATTAAATAAATATGAACTGTATATAATCTTGAATTAAAGACTCTAAAGCATTTGTATATATAAATTTAATTTATTCATCAAACATATGTAGCAGAATTCTATTGCTAGGAATATTTAGTTTAGGCGACTGAAAGTTGCTTTTAAAACCAGCTCGAAGTTAATTTCAATTTTAGACTCAAATTTTTATACCAAATATAAAATCAATCAAAAAGTTTTCGCAAATGCTTTTAACATTCAAAAGCTGTAATTGTAAGCTTTCAAATATTATACACAAAAATGAACTAATTATATATTATATTATATAAAACTTATAAGAATTTTTACTTACGTACTAACATTTTTCTTTGGCTGTAGCTGGTCAGCTCCAGCTCCTTTGACACAGAGTACATATTTGGGTAGCTCTGTAGCTCATTTACTATTCATTTCATAGCTGGCCATGTTCTTGACTTATGCGTATTACTGCAAATATCAATTAATGCACAAAACGTGCATGAAATATTTAAAAGGAGCGCTCAGTGTTTTTTTTCTTCTCTTATTTAACACGCTGAGTTGCGACAGGCTGACCTTGGCTTATGGCTTGGTAACTTGGCTAAGAGATAAGCAGCGCTCCAGACGGTAAGCATAATTGATTTGTGGGCAATTTATGTGTGTCTGGACCAGAGCGGGGTCAAGTCTAAGTTGCTGTTGTTGTTGTTGTAATGTGCTTAAGTGTGAGTTTGACATGTGGCATGAGGCAAGTGCAATATGTAAAGCATGTTTGGCTGCATTTGTAATCACTTTGAGCATCATTAAGTAAATTACAAGCTGGCAACAGCAGCAGCAGCAACATTTGCTATTGCTGTCTTGCTCTAACAATTGTGGTTAACCCCAGCAGCAGCAGCATGTGAAGCTCTGTGGGTCAAGTTAAGTTATTTATGCCTCACTCTGTGTGTGTGTGAGATCAAGTATTTAATTTAATTCAAGTCGCTTGACCATAAAAGCAACCAAAATACAAAATGCTAAAATAAAGCGAAGAAGAAGGTTGGCCGACTGCCACGCCCTTTGGGGCAGTTTAAACCAATATTTGCTTTCGCCTCTGCCACGCCCCTCAAAAAGAGCAAAAATGAAACACTGCATTTTACGTTTTTGGCATTTCAATGCGTGCCACGCCCTCCGCCCCGACTCATTCACACACAGCTGCTGCCCCAGCACGTTTTGCTTATTTGTTTGCTGCTGTCCAGCTGAGTGGGCTGGGTGGCATATTTATAGCGCATACTGTAGTATTGTGCTCTTATTCTATATGAGAAGATATTTGTTGCCACTGTTGCCCCTTTTGTTGCTGCTGTTTGTGTTTGCTCTGCGGCATCTTCACAGCCGAGTGATTGCGGCTCAATATTTGTCTTTGCCGTTTTGGCCAGCCTGAGCCCCAAAAGAGAAGCCTTGAGTCATTTGCTGGGTCCAACATATTAGTCGGTTAGTAGCGCCAAAGCCAACTACACACATGGCCAGTACTAATTGTAATTTTAGCCATAAATACACAGAAGACAGCAAAGGAAAGAAATCAAGTTTGTACTTCTGTAAGAAATAATAATATAATATAAAAAATAATTTAAATTCTTATCTTATTTAATTTGAAAACAAAGGAACAATTATGTATTGTATTTCTCTAATAAAATAATATAATAATCATATTCATAAAATATAATTGAAATACTAATTTTAATTAATTTTTGTGATTCTTTTACTTTTACTATCGGCTGTTTATATTAGACATAAAATAAATTAATATTAAATAAAAAAATATAAATATTATTATTCCAACTACGCTAAATATTAATGAAATTATAAAAAAATATATTTGAATTTTTTCAAGTACAATTGGAATTAAATTTAGTAATATTCATTATTAAAATATTTCATGCTTGGGTTAAGAAAATTCAAAATTTTGCATATTCTAACATCGTTTCGTATGAAATTCGTGTTATTTAACCCAAATCTATGTAAAAGCTTTTTTATTACACATTTTTAAACATAAATAATCGACCAACTCGATTGATAGCGTAGCTAATAACATTTACTAGATAAACATCTGCGAGTTAACTAGATCAAGTGGCGATCAATTCTTGTTTAGCAGGTTTTTGCTTTCAGACCACACGCATATCAATCTCCACATCAATTTCAATCTTCGCCATGTCATTTCCACTTGCATTTAGCATTTTGAGTTGCAGCAGCTGCTTCAGTCGGCCCGTAATAATGTCTCTGTTAAATTGCCGGCTTAAGGAAATTCAACGAGCTGTGCACTTTAATTAAAAAGGAAAAGCTTCTACCTCCCCCCACTTCTGATACACACGCATATCAATTACGCAGACGATTAAGCCAAACAAACTGCCAACTGATTGCCAATGCCAAACCAAACTTGGTTGCAACTCAACAAAAAAAAATACAAAAAACAGAAAGCAAAGACAAGTGGCAGCATTAAAGTTAGACGCAAGCAACTTTTATATACACTTTGACAAAAATAAAATGTGAATAATTCCTATGTTATATATCCTAAATTTTTGGGGTATCGGTCAAAAACATGCCAAACAAACAAAACATTTTTCTTATGTTTTTCTGGGCGTAGATCGTTATTTATTATATAAAGTGAGGGGGGAGGAAAAAAATTGTTCAAAAGTATAAGCGAATTGCTTTTGAAACAGGAGAACCAAATTTGGTTGCTTTAGCTCTAAAGATCTCTTAGTTCTTGTTGCTCATACAGACGGACAGACGGACGGACATGTCTTGCTGATCACGAATATATAAATTTGTTGGGTCTGCCACGCCTCCTTCTGCCTGTTACATACATTTCCACAACTTCATTATACCCCTTTCCATATTTAATATAAAATATCAAAGTGTATAAGAAAAAAAGTAAATAGTCGGAACGAGCTGAAGCTGCTGCTGCTCGGTCTGGCATTGGGTCTGGAGTCTGGTCGTGTCATCATTAGAAAAATTGCAGCGGATGGAGCGCGCGAGGCCGCGTTACGCACACGAACTGTCAACTGGCTAATAGGCGCAAAGGAAACTGGTTAAGAAAATTGCAGGCCTTGATTGCATGTGACCGGCGTCAACAGCAGCAGCAGCCACCACCACATCATGCATGAGTTGGAGGGGTGTGGTGGGGGGTGGTTGCAACGACGCCTTAATTTGGCTTAAATGGTTAACCAAATTGCACAGTTACCTCGCGAGCTTCGATGGTGTGTGCGTCGCAATAATTTTCCAATTTCATGCAATTTAATTTTCGTTGTCATGCGCAAAATTTTTACGTTATTTAGGCTTTTCCACAAATTTCCGCCAGCGCCGTTTAATTGTCGTGATTTTTTGGGCTAACGAAGCGTTCAAGCTACCTGGCGAACACACACCTGGTAATTGCATTTGCTTGTAATATGTAATTCTACAGCTGTGAACCGTTAGACTCTTCGCCGCACTTGAGCTGCAGACTTTGTCTTTGGTATTTTTAGAGCCGAGCGGGCTGACCGACCGACCGCCTGGCGTGCATAATCTTAATTGAAATGGGTGGAGAAGATCAATAGGTGTGCACTTAAGTTGTGAAAGGTAAGACTTGAAAATATGTTGAGTTATGCAATGCATTAATGAAAACAAAATGCATGAGAGTGAAAGAGAGAGAATCAATTAGTTTGACTCCAATTGCACTCTATGCAGTTTTCACAGCTTCGATTAGATTAATAAGGAGCTTGCTTTCTATTAAGCTATAGCAATCGACTACGATATACACAATAGGCGATATTCACTCAGTTCCTTATTTTTAAATGTCGCTCTTTTAAATATGATATGATAGTTATTTGAATTTATAGATCAAATTTCAATAATTTTTATAAAACCTTAATAAACAATATTCATCACATGCCCATCCTAAAGAAATTTATCCCTTACCGACTTACATGAATTATAAATAATGAAAAAATATGAAATTCGCAACGAGTTTTAGTCAACAGTATATAAATTATTTAAAATAAAGTATTAGATTAGAATAAAAAATAGCATACAATCATTTAACAAAAAAAAAAAAATAAAAAAAAAGGAATAATTGAATATTTTAGGCATTGTTTATCCCATAGGACAGTTCGTATGGATTAAATTTAGTAAGATTTTCAATAACAATATTGAGCATTAGCAAAATCCGAAACGATGGAATTTTTCAATCCCGAAAATTCTTAAATTAAATCGCACTTAATAAAATCTTGTATATTTATTTTATATATTAAACGGAACTCGCCTTTTTCGTAAATGTATGTAATGATTATATTCTATACTCTATTTTATATATAAAATATTATTAAATTATATTCTCTTTAATTGAAGGGAATACAAAGCGGCTTTTACACCTGTTAAGAAAAGTATAAAAAAATATACAAAAAATTGTTGAGTTCATAATAGAAATAATTAGCTGAAGAGCCTTGGCCCAGCTAAAGTCCTAATTAATTTATTAATTTAGTTTGTCTTCTAAGTATTTCTTTAGAAAGCTAATTGTGTAAAATTTAAACAAGACCCAACTTGACTTTACGTCCTACGATTTATTTTAAATATAAAGCTTACTCAATACTTATTATTAACTTAAGCTCCACTCAATGGTTGTTTGACTTTATTTATTTATTTTGGGCTCAGCCAACGCGCAACGAATGCCCAATTTAGTTGATTCTTGCAACACGCTTATCGCTTTGAGCGACAGAGGCAGCAACAAAAGAAACGCTTGTTGTTTTTTTTTTTTGGGAGAACATCTTGTGTAGGGGCCAAGAAGTTAAGTCACCCACTGTAGTCCCATAAAGTGGACAATTCATGGCTCGTTGGCGCTGTCGGCGCAACAAACAAGCGACAACTTTGTTCCCACCTTGATCCCAATCAACCTTTGGTGACACTGCCGGCGACACCAGTCAGCGAGTCTCATTCGCGACTCGAACAAGCCTTGGCCACATAGCAAACATTTCTTGTTCTCTTCCTATAGCCTGCCAATTAATTAAGCGGCACGAGAAGCAGTCGGCATGCAACTTCTAGCAAATGCTGCTGCTGCTGCAACGTGCAGCTGCAACAGCAGCAGCATCGGTTGCAAGAGCTACAAATTTGCTGAAAGTTGTGCGCATGGCCAAGAGCGCAATTCTAATTCTATTAGCCAAAGCACCGCAAGGCAATTATGAGTTGGAAGCGGAGTAGATTGTCGCCCGAGCGTTTAACTTGATGCCTTTAATTTCCGCACACGCACAGCGGACACCAGAGCCACCATCGAGAGCTGGACAATAAGAGAGCGAGCAGCAGCAAAATGTGTGTGGAAATTTTTATGGCCAAAGACCAAAGACCCCCCCACCCGTGGTCAACTCCAAGGCTAAAGCGCAGATATAAAAGTTTTCATGTATAACTGTATTTTAAATACTCTCACTAATAGCTTCACAGCATAATAAATTATATGCAAGAAAAAAATTAAAATTCGAACATTTTTTCAAATAGCATTTAAATTTATAATTTGCAGAGTTACTCAATAAAAAAAAAATGCCATAAAATAAAAAAAACTTGAACAACATTTTTTGGAAATAATTATATTGCTTTATTAAAGTTATAAATACTCCACTAATTTATAAAGTGATTAAAAAATATACACTAATATAATATAATAAAAACTCAAAATAATTTCGTTAAAATATTTAAAAATATGACTTTAATTAATTGCTTATTGGCCTTGAAATTTATTAAATTTGCGGAGTATTAAAAGTAACTGACATTAAATATTTTTGCATAGCTTTTAAATTATATTTAGCTTTTTGCTTGCTTTAGAAATTTATGAGCTCAAATGCAAAATGCGTGTGTGTGTGTGTGGAAAAATTATTTTTCCAACAATTTTTTAATTAAAATTATTTACACAAACAAGCGCAACTAACATATTAATAAAAATATTCAGCCAGAGCAGCAGCAAATAGTTTCAACTACTATTTGCATATGAAGGCAATGCCACCCACACACACACAAACACACACACACATTCAAATATTACTTGATAATTAAAAAAGTACTAAGCTTGTCTCTCTGTCTGGCACTGACGATTCGAACTTAATGCTGCTGCTGCTGATAACTGACAGTCGGCAAAGTTTTTTAATAAGCAACACACACACTCACACAAACACTCACACACTCTCAGGTTGCACATTATAAAGATGCAGTGTGGAAGCTTATGGCATTTTAGCTGCAGACAGCTGCAGCGTTTGACCTTTGACACCTGAGCTGCAACACCTACAAGCGTCTGACTGAGCCAAGTTAACTACTCAGTGGGCAAACAAACTTAACGAATTACTCTCAAACGCAAATATTCGCACAAGCAATCAACATAAATTACTTTTGCTTGTTTTTTTCTTTCCACTGCCTGCAGCTAACTATAAATTTAAAGCCCGTTTCTGGTTTTGTGTTTATCTAATAAAAAATATTTGACTGAGTTGCCATTCAAATTGCAACATGGCGAAACACAAACTGCAACAGTTAATAAAATTAGTTAGGCTTCAGTTGTTGCTTAAATAATTTTCATTTGACAAGTCGTATTATTCAAATTTTGTAGTTTGGTTCACTTGAGTCAAGGGGCGTCGGTGGTGTAATGGTCAGCATAGTTGCCTTCCAAGCAGTTGATCCGGGTTCGATTCCCGGCCGACGCACAAATAAATTTTTTGTTTTATTATTAATAAATTTGTATCTTTATTTTATTATTTTCTTAGAAATACAACGTAAGGGTACATTTTAGCCGTTGATTGTGCCAACTTTAAAATTTTTATTGAAATAAATTTGGAAAAAGACTCGTGATAATATATATAGCTGGATGTGGTTGCATGACTGTTTGTCTTATAATCTTGTTGCTTTTTATTTTATGAACTTATTAGTTTATTAGTTTATTAACGGTGCCCATAACTCAACTAAATTAAAGTCTTGCGCATCTTTTAATTATTATTATGAAAATCTGGTTTTAAATAAATATGAAAAAATATACGACTCAAAATGATAATTATTTTGTATTTTTCAAGTAAAGAACAAAGCCATGAATATCACATACAAGAGGATTAAAGCAAAATAAATCTGAATTGACAGAGAATTAAAACAAAATAAAAAAAAGTTTTAATCAAACTTCACAAGCAAAAGGATGAATGAATCTTGTATATGTATTAATTAATTTTATATTTTACTTTTTTTTTAAATTATAAAAATATTTAAAAGTATAGAAGAAGTAATTTTTAATTTAATTTAATTAAAACTCAAGATCATCAATGATTTTCTTTTATCTAGAACTGTTCATAGTTGACATTAAATAAATAATAAAAGTAAAAATTTGTTCTTAAACAATTATTGAGCTAAATAAATAGAAATAAATAGAAATAGTTTTTCAACTAGCGTTTTTCTTACTCTTATTTATTTTTCAATTAAGAAATTCCCAAAGAGTGGATTTTAAAATATTGCTTTTAATAATTGCGTTGTCTGGGATTAATGATTGCCGTGCCTGGAATAAATAGTAAACTAGTTTCGTTCGCTTATGAGCTGTTCATTCATCATAACTGATGGCTTATACCATTTATTGTGACAAATAAATTGGCGAGCCAACTAAGCCCCGCTAGCTGAAGCTTGAGCTTGAGATCATCATTTACAGCAATTCCATTTGAGGTCCAGTCGAGCTGCACTCAAGACTCTTTGGCAATGCCAGAGACAAGTGACAGGAGAGTAGACAAGTCTAGCCTGATAAGTGATATTCCAGTTATGGTGCACAGACCCTTGGGTGGCCAATTTTCGAGCGTAGCCACCATCAAAATTGTCATGATTAATGTCAACAGAATGGACATGAAGCTTGGGCTGGGCTGCGAGCCTGAAGGAGAAAAAGAACAGCAACCGGAAAAACTCGTAGCAATTATTGATGGATTATTTACTGTCAGCACTGTACGTTATGACAATGAGATATGGCCCACAGTGTCTGCTGTCAATGACAACGCAGCAGATCAGGCAACTGCATTTTCCTTTTGAATTTTCCTTTTTCTGCTGACTTGTCGAATCCACTGCCTGCATTATTAGTATTCAATATTGCATAACTTGCATTGGTGCATTAATTGCGCGTAATCATCCAAACATATAAATAACCAGCAATGATAATGACCCCAAGGCCAGTCGCAAGAAGCAGGAAGCGTGTCCCCATCTCATTTGCATAGCTGCTCCTCTCGCATATTTGTGTAATTATGCGTGGAAATTACAAAAGTCAAGACAGTGGCGTGGGTGGGGGTAGGCGTGGTCGTCAACATTGTCATCATCATCATCATCATCATTTTCATTATTATTATTATCCAGCGCATAGCTTCATGTCAGAGCCGTGAGACTTTTGCCGCCAGTCGCAGACGTTTGCCGTTAATTATGTTGGCAGCCGGACGGACCACCAACAATGTCAATCGATAAACGTTTAATCGCCTTGCCCAGAGTCAAACACAACGATTATGGTCAGCGCCTAATGCATAATTTGTGTTTGAAGCTACTTTTTAAATATCTAATTGCTGCTGCTGTTGTGGCTTGTTTAATATGCAAAACGTCGATTGAAAATTTGTCGTTAGATAAGGGAAATAAGTCTCACATTTTGTGTTTGACGGCGCGCAATTTATTATTGAAAAATTTTTTTTGACTGTCTAATGACAGCTTTGATGGATTTACGTGTGGTCTAACAGTTATTTTTAATAATGTGCATTAAATATTAATGGGGCAGTATTAAGCATTAAGCGTAGTTTGAATTAAATATTTAAATAATTTAAATTATTACAAAATTCTAATTAAGTTTGCAAATCAAGCAAATATGTTGAACATAATATGTTAAAAATAATGATTATTGTTTTTGTTTAGCCCACAGATTATAGCGATTAAATATTAAGTCAGTCATAATTTGTTTTAAGTCTTTTTACAAATCAAAGTAACGAAAAAATATTTATAAATATAGTAAAATTATTCATTATTATTATACTGGGAACTTGTTCTGGAATGAATGGTTGAACGTTACTTTTAGTAAAAATTTTTTAGTTAGATTTTTTATAAAATTTTATTTTTTAGTCAAAAATAAAATTTTAAAAAACGAGAAGATCCTATAAATCTTTATCTTTTATTTTAATCATCAAGATTAATTTTAATATAATAAATTAAAATATTTTTTTTAAGAAATAACATAATTGTAAATTTGTAGAATTATTTATTCAATGAAGATCAAGTCCATAAACTTACAAATGCCAACAATAAATTATGCATTATAATAAAGGTAGTATAGTAGTAATTAGGTTATATTTATTATAAAAGAGCTAATTTGACCTATAAACCTATACAAAATAAACTTTATTTTCAGTTGTATATTTTATTTATATTTATTTATTCAACTACTGACTATTTACTATAGTAAATCCATGCGACTAACATAAGTATGACTACTTATACTTAGTGTAATGACAAGCTTAAGCTTGTTTATATTTTATTTGATATTAAGAGTCCGTGGGCGCTTTTCAACTCTTTTTATATTTACTTATTTAGACACGTTTAACAGCTGACAGCTGCCTTAGTCTCAACCTGTCAAGCTGGCAACAGCAAAGTAAAGAAAATACACACACACACGCACGCACATATGTGCACTTGACACACACACACACACACATGTGCGACTCGCTTGCTTGCAAATTGTTATACACTTGAAGTAGTTTGTTTATATTTGTTTATGTTAAATATGGGAGCCACTAAAAGTGAGCAGCACTTCACTGATGTCGGTCTGGGCTTCTCTTCAGCGCTTTTTTTTCAGGTCAGCTAATGGTTGGATTTTGGCTAAAGGTAAAAGGCAGCAACAACAAAGCTAGCGCTGAAATAACTTTTGCTTGCAGAAGTGGATTTTCTTTTGCGCCATTTTGCGGCATTTTACATTTCTTGGCTTTTATTTGCGTTACACACATACACAGAAAGAAAACTTAACGCAAGCCACCCACCCACCACCCACTCAACCACTGTGCTTCCCCTCTCGACGGCTTGCGCTTCCGTTCGAAACAAAGTGGTGCTCGTGGTTGCGTCCATCCGCAAAAATGTTTGTAGCCACAGCCAGAGTCAGCTAACCAGCCAAACAGCCAACCAGCCAGGCAATGCCACCAGTAGTGTTGCCAGCTGTTGAGCCACTACATAAGCTAAATTCTGAGTAAAAAGAAATCTAGCGAATACTTAATCTTGCAACTTTCAAGCCAAGTATATGGAATAGTACTAAATTGTACCTAATTTTTAACGTTTTGCTAGCTATTTTTATTTGATTTGATACCTCCTTCATATAAGGAAAGTATACAAATCTAAGAAAAGAAGCTGTGCTAATAAAATATTTCAATACATTTATAAATATGCTAGAATTCCAAGCTGTTAGCTATTTAATTTAAAAATATGCTAGAAATAATCTAAGCTGGCAACACTGATACCAACAGCAGCTCATTTCTCTGCAAAAGAGTCTGTGACTGGGGGGTGCACCCACTGCTGGGTGGGGGCAACGCATTTGGGTCAGGGTTCAACTGCAGACGCAACGCTGCTGACATAGAAAATTCGCAAGAAGTGTGTTGCAAGTGTATGCGAGTCAGCAGGCAAAGCGAAAGCCATTTCAAAGTGGCTAATTTTTCAATGCCCTATTCAAATGCTGAGTATATGAGGCATGGGATTAAAAAATAAATATATAAATAACTTGACTGCATGTAAAATAGAATAGAAGAATGCATGAATAGAAGAATTTGAGTAATTATGAAAATTAAAATATGTGTTGTAAGCTGTTTAAGAAATTCACATTAAGTGCTATGCAATATAGCAAAAGCTTGAATTATTTTAAGTATTTTAAATTTAGATTTAGACAGAGGAAATTTTTTGGAAATTAACAGCAAAATGGAATGAATTAATGAATACATAACTTCTAATGATATCATAATTCAATAAAGAGACAAACAATAAAATATAATTTAATAGATTTTAATCATGCTTAACTTTTAAGCAATACCTAATATTTAAAGAAATGTGATTTAATTTAAGTATAATTTGTTCTTTATGTTTAACTCTATGAAATTAGTAATTAAAAATTTAAAAATATAAAACACTGTGGATTGCCTTTAAATTAAGTTCCACTTTTAATTTATTCGAATTTTCTTAACCTGCTATTGGTTGCATCAAATTTTTTCTTCTATCTGATGGTAAAAAAAAATTATTTTGTAAAAAGTTAACTATGTTATCAACTCAAAAAATTAATATCTAAAAAGAACATTTTTAATTATTTGATATTTAATTATTTAATTAATTGACTAAGCATTATTCTATGTAGTATGAATTTTGAATAAGCATTTGATTGGAAGGCGTGTCGAAAGCGCCTTAAATTTTAATACTAGTTGAGCTTTGAGTAGAAGGTCACAATCTCGTCAACGTAATCGCAATGTCATAACAAGATTTACAACGCTCTAGGCTCTAGCACAAACAGCCCAAAACTAATCCGCGCCCATTGACAACAACAACAACAATCAATGAGCCAATCAACTGTCGATTACTTGAGCCATTTTCAATCAACACCGCGGCGCCAAAGCGCCAAATACACGTTCAAATCTCAAACGCACAATAAACACAATTAGAGCGAGATAGCAAATGGGTTAGATAGTTAGCTAAAGCAGTCAAGGTAGAGACAGACAGACAGACATATGTAGTTATGTGAGCGACCGCAGGCCACAAAATTGTGGGTCGAAAGGAAATGAGAGAATGCGTAGCAAGGCGCAACGCATACGCATAAATAGTTGAAACAACGGGGAGTATACGCAATGCGAATTATTGCGCTCACATGCCATCAATCAATCAAACTGTAGTTTATGCGCCGCACACTATTTTTCGTTAAGTGGCGCCACCGCCTCCGTACACAAGAAATTGCCCAAAAATATGCAATCAGCAATAAATTGAATGCAACAACAAAATTGACTGACGTGAAATACGAAAAGCCAAAAATCTATTTAAAGACTGGCATAAATATTTGCAGGCCAAAGACAAACTGTTTCATATATTACTAATCTAAATAGCAAATGACAATTATTAGATAGGCCTACTTCAAACTCGAATCCATTTCATGACGTGTGGAGCGCATCGAGACTGTAAATTATCAAGCAAGAGTCCGAGTGATAAGATGATAATGAAAAGCTATATGTCAATGTCATCATTACATGTGTCTATGTATGTTTGCCACTTCAAAATTTATTTCTTAACAAATAAAGACTTAGAAGCGACGATTGAATACGCTTTCAATTATATAGTGGAAATACTACTTAACTTACTTAGATAATTTACAAGTATTTGTAATAGAAAATATTTTTCTTATTTGTTAGTCAAAATTCAAAGCTTGTAAATTATCTAATGCTACCAAAATTAAATTATCCAGCTAACCAATAATTAAAACGCTATGTATTCGTAATATTTAAAATTAATAGAAAATTAATATTATTATATTAGAATAATATTACCCGGATAATCTTTGTGACTTGAAAAAGAGAAATTAAAGTTTCAGAGCTTGTCTCTAAATTCAAAAAAATATTAATCCTTAAACTGAATTCTACATTTCATAATATTATTTTAACCAATAAGAATATCCTCAGTTATTTAAGTACTGAAAGATTACTAAAAAAGATATTAATTTATTAAAATTTACTAAATTGTTTCATTAAATTTTATACAATTAACTTAGCTTCCAGATATTAATTTCTGTTTATTTCGGTTTGCTAGTCAGCTGAAATATTTGCAACATTAAAAGACTGATAGGTTTCCTCTGAATTTTTCTCTGCATTTTTTTAAGCTCTGGCTGAATTCTAAAATTTTGAATTCAAATTAATATGATTGGCTAAGCTTTAATCATTTCAGTCTGTTAGTTTGAAAGTCCGAAATAATTTATTTTATTATATATTTACTTATGATTATTACTATTTCTTTCTTTATTTTAGTCTGCCTCTAAATAAAGCTAACCAAACTTTTTTTAAGTTTCAAATCTTTTTACTACAGTCCAAATCCTTTATTTCCTGTTCCAACTAACCAGTTACATTTACAGCTGCTGCTCATTTCATTTCCATATACATAATTTCATTAAGCTACGCTTCCGATTTTCAGAAAGCTCACTTCAACTTTTGTGTGTGTGTTTTTTTTTTGTAGTGAGCTTTGTAATATTTTTTTTATGGGTTTTTAAGTGGATTTGTTTTGTATTTGTTGCAGCCCCCACAGCTTGCAACTCTCAGTTTCATTATGTCATTGTCTTTAGCATTTACCGCCTCCTCGACATATCCGAAAGTTCTGCCCGTCGCTGAAATAAAGTTAAAATTTTTATAACGATTTCAGTTTTTGTGTGTGTGTGTCTTTTTTTTCTTTCTGTGTTTTCCGTTACTTTTTGCATTGTTTCCATTTCCGTGTGCGCGCCTTTATCCTCCATTCATCTGCTTTGCATATTTCTTTGTTATGTTTGTATTATTTTGTGTGTCCTTTTGCAGTTTCTCTCTCTCTCTCTCTTCATAACGTAATCTCTGCTTACTTTTGTCCGTCTGGGTTGTAAAGCAAATCTGCTGCTAAATATATGCAAATAACTACGGTTTTCTGCTTTAATTTGAAAAGGAACTGAACATTTATGCAAGCGACCTTCGCATTAAATTTGATAAAAAAAACATTTTTAAAGCCAAGTACAGTTGGGAAATGTTGTATAACTTTTTCATTTATAGAGCATTAATTGCTTGCATTCCATACTGACAACTTGTAACATTCTTGAAATGAATCATATCACATGATTGATAACTTAATAGATAATGGGATTTCCTATTAATTGTTGCACACTTGAAAATTAAAGATAATTTGTTTTTGCGCATGCCAATGTAACTATTATGATTAGCACATTTGAGCGTCGTTAAATACGCTAACCTTAAGCTATTGTATATTTTTTTAGCTATTGGTGCTTTACAATTTTATTTTAGTTCGTCATAAATTTTCACACATGTGTATAAACTGAATTGATAAGCAGTAGCTAACGAATGTCATAAAGCCAATCTATAGGCCATGGCTAATATTAAATTATTGAAAAAAAAAGAAAGTACATAAAGCAAGTTTATTACAATCGCCAATAACAACAATATATTTTCTTTATTTGCAAAAATATTGCGTATATATTAGTTATGTTTATTAAAAATAACTAACTGAGTCATGGGAATAGAAAAATCACAGCATATATAGAGATAAGCCTTAATGGCTACTTAAGATATTGAAGAATACAAAAGTAATAAAATATTAACTGTAAAATATAATTATCAGTGGGCTGTCGAGTATGTGATTTGATAAATAGTATTAACAAATTATTTTAAAGCTGCAGAGATCTTTAAACTGAATTGAATTGAATAAAATAATAATAATAGATAACGTGAAAGGACGCATCGAGGACAAGGGAATATCTCTCAAAATATTGGATTATTATTATTTCATGGATAACGTGGAGTGCATAATTGCTATATTATATATTTTAAATATATATATAAATAAATATAAATATGTTAGGTAATTTCTCTTATTCCTTGTTAAAATATCGAAATTTATATATTATGCATTTATTTAATCGATCACTAATATCATTAATCTAAGATAGGTTGCTGAGATTAAAAAATTCATTACAAAAAAAAAAACTCCAACAAATTTAAGCCCATAATTTACTTTGTCTGCGACTGTAGCACAGTGTAAGCATTTTATATTATTCAACAATGACTATAAATATTTTTGATATAAAATTCGTTTAGTTCTCTCTTAAATGGAAGCGTATTGAATGCCACTTGACAAATTGCCGCTCAAGTGTAACCTCTATCTAAGACTTGGACAAACAACTGCATAGTCTCAACTCTCAAGTGTCTATTGAGCTAAATGGAATTGTAACTGTTCGTTGGGGCAACAAGTGTTCAGTTCACTGCTGCAAACCAAAGTTGCAGGTATATAGAAAATGTTGCTGCCCACAACAATTATCCTTCTACTCAGTCTGAGCCTGACAGCCGCTGAGTTTAGAGACGCAGCTGTAAATGCTTCGAGTCCCAGAGTTTGCTACAGCTGTGAGGGCATCAATTGCCAGCGTACGACGCGACAAGATGTAAGCAAGAGCTGCAATGATTTGTTGGACATATGTGTGACTGTCTATGAAGGATGTGAGTAGATCTAATTGTTAATGAAATGTAACTAAAGCTTAAATCTTTCAAGTTATGGTCAGCGAGCGTGGCTGTTTCCTTGAGCTCAGCTTGGCAGCTCAAGCCAAGTGCGCAGGACCTTCCAGAGAATGTCAAAAGTGCAGCGGCGCACTTTGCAACAATAAAGGACGCGCTGACTTTCAGTGTCTGCAATGCATTGGCTCAGAGGTTAGCCCACATTAATTGCTTAACAACAAATATTACTCATACGTCACTTTGCCCAAACAGAATGCCAATTGCAATGCGGCGAGCGTCAATTTGACACCCACTCAATGTGCGGCGCCCACTGCACGCAATTCCTATTGCTATGTCAAGTCAGTGGGAGTTCATTTGCAACGTGGCTGTGCCCTCAGTCTGCGTGAGCAAAAAACCTGCCTGGAGGACTTGAGTTGCAGCCTCTGTCTGCCGGAGAACGCTTATCCAGGCGGCGCCTGCAACAATTATCAGCTGGAAATCAAATCTGGCGCCCAGCAGCTGCTTGGACTATCGCTGGGCGTACTCAGCCTGGTGGCTCTACTAACTCTGCACTAGTTTATTATTATATTCAAACAAAACAATGAACTTAATATCAAAATCAGTAACAAATCTGCTGTCTTTTATTCGGGTTTATCAAGTGAGATACTATGGGTATTTTGGCTACCTCTTCAATTGATTTTATTTTGTATTGAAGGGGAAAAACTTTCTTGCGGGCTTAAGCATTTGAAATACTTCAATTTTTATTTATCATGCCGTAATAATATTTGAGTTTATAAATTTGGCATATTTTAAAATTGACTAACTCTGAGTCATATATAAAATTTAATTTAATTATTTCACAGTTTTTCTAGGATCTAATCTTCTTTAAAAATCAGCTAAATATTAGATTTAATATTTTATGCTTAGTTTAAATTTTATAATTAGCTGCATATATTGAGAAGAATTTAATTTTAAAATATTAATTTAACCACAAATTCTATCGATAGTACAATAGAATAATTTAAAGTTGTGTGATCCTTGCTTCTATACATTTACTATTATAGTAAATATTAAATTATGTAAAAAACGCATTTAGATTTTAAAAATATTTAAGAACATAATCAGTCAATAATATTGCTCATATTAATTGATGACAATACTTGCTGCCGGCTTATAGATTAACATATATTTTTGATCTTCGCTCTCATAATATTTGTATCTAAAGAAAAACCTATTTCAATAAATTTACTTGGAATCCTTAATTTGAAATCTTACTTTATTTACTATTTACTCATATTATACTAGATTGCACCTTTGGCAAATGAATGACAAAGCAGCAAACGCATTAATAATTTCTTTGTTAGTACTAGGCTTATCTCCCCCACTTTGATTTCCATGTTATTATCAGTTTTGAAAAATTGCGGCAGCTTTTCAGCTCACTCAAGTGTTTTTCCACCTTTGGGTGCAAAATTGCAGTCGAGTGCGCACTTGGAATTGAAATGGCTGAGAAGCCTATAAAAGCGACAGCTTTGTTGACTCGGCTCAGACTAAAATGAGGGCCCAAGCAATTTACAGTGTAGCGCTGCTCGTTCTCAGCCTAATAGGACTTGGCCAGGCCAACACCATTGCCAGTTGTAATAGTTGCTATGGCATCAATTGCCAGCGCACCTCGCTGCAGGCGCAGGAGCAAAAGTGCGCGGACTCGTTGGACTATTGTGTGACTATCTTTGATGATTGTAGGTCGAGAGGGTGTGGGCGTGTTAAATGACGCAGATAACTTTTTGATTATTGCAGCCAAGGTGATGTACAAGGGCTGCTCGTTGGAGATTCCCTTAACGCTGCGCCAGCGCTGCGAATCGCACTCTAAGGGCAGCAGCTGCTTCAAGTGCAACTCGGATCGCTGCAATAATGTGGGCGCCATGGACTACGCCTGTGTCCAGTGCGATGCCAGCAAGGTAAGCGGCTATGACTTTCAATTTCAGCACTCAACTCACAGCTCGCATTTCCCATTTGTCCCCAGGACGCCAATTGCGCTGAGAATGCGTCGACGTTGCAGCCCACGCGCTGTGTCGCCCCCACAGGCGGCAATTCCTATTGTTATGTCAAGTCCAGCGGCAGTTCCACTCAACGTGGCTGTGCCACAACAGTCGCCGAACAGCAGAGCTGTCTGAAGGATGCCAACTGCCTGCTCTGCTCGCCCGGCGACATTCGTGGCTGCAATGCTGTCAACATTTCCAATAACTCAAACGTAGGCAATCGCTTCATTCGCTTTCTGCGCTAGTTTTAAGTCAACAGCGATCAATATAGCAAATAAACTTAATTATGAAAAGTATTCATGGCGTATGAATAATTTATATGAATAAGTATTTATTAATAGCTTTGATATTCCATCGATAGATTGATATTGTTTTTTACCATAACCTATTAAATACTGTTCTGATATTTTCTTTTCCGAATTGATCTTACAGCTAATTGTAAGAGCCAAAGCTAAACCATGAGATAATAATAAATGTTATAAACTATTTGCGTTTCACTTGGTAATGACCTCGTCAATAATAAGTCTTTAATAAAATATGCCATTAACATGTCCATTTAATAATAATTATGTAGATTTTACTTTGTAAATCGATAAGAACTGTTACGAACCTAACAAAATTCTCTGAAAAATAATTTACCTCTTGAATTTGCTACTTCCATAAATTGTTGTATTTGAATCCTTATTTAAAAATATTTGGATAAATAATAATATTTTCAGGCACTCACCTGAAAACAGAAAAGAAAAACAATTATTAAATATTAAAGTATTTCTTATTATAATGTTATTATAATATGTTGTTAATTTCAAAGTCTGCACAAATTTAAAGCACAGTTATTTTATTATAAATTGATAAATAATAAAATTTATTTGAATTTTTTTTTTTTTAATTTAGTTTAGATGAAATTGTAGTACATCAATAATAAACACCACAGTGCAATTTGAGTCACAGGCTGTGTTGGCAGATTTTGACAGACAAGATAGGCTAGATTGAGGAAAAAAATAAGCTGGAATAAGCTAGATTAAATGAATAGTTTAACAGCAATTGTAAAATCAAAAAAAAAAAAAAAGGTCGCGCTGTTGAAAATTTAAGTCGAAATTCATGAAATTACGATAGTAAAAGTAAAAACAAAGGTCAGCGCCTGCAAATTTCATACAATTTTGAAGAAAATTTACCAAAATTAAAATAAGCTAAGAGAAAATTAAAATATGCTAGATTTCAGGCTATAAGCTATTTGCTACATTTATAAGCTTTTCTATTTTGAAATATGCTAGAACTAGCCTGAAATATGCTAAACTGGCAACACTGGTCACAGCTAAGCCAGTAAAGAAAGAGAGCGAGAATACACATTGAAAGTCGAAGTGAAGGATAGCAGCTCTCTTTAATTTGATGAAAAAAATATTCATGTAGATTCATGCACGCTGATTACTAAGAGAGCGTAATCATTCCAATAAAATTACAGCCCACTCTCTCTCTCTCTCTCTCTCTCTCTCTCTCTCTCTCTCTATAGATCGCACAGCAAAGTCAATGTCAAAGTCAAGTAATGTTAATGCAGTCAAAGCGCAAAGGCCAGAGCAGTGGGCAGTTAGCTGAGCCTTTGGCGCGAAGAAGCGCAATTAAAAAGGAAAGAGCGAAACTATCAGCAGCAGTGCCATGCGCAAAACGAAAGAAAAAAGAACAGTTATGACTTGTACAAACCTTGAGGATAGATTTTGTTTCTGTATTGTGCGCAAATGGAATTTACACATTTAAATGTTTTATTAAAACATTATTTACTTACACTTTTTTTTATTATTATACACTACACTATTGAACAACCTTTTACACTACACAACATTTGCTTAACTATACACTGAACATTAGACTAAGCATTTGACTGCGTCTTTCACTGCACTACATTTTTTGCTATAATGCATTTTATAAAACAAAAAGCAAACTAAATATAAAGGAGAGAGAGCATGTGCCTTGGACGGACAATATAAAATTACCGCATCACTTGCCCACTCCTCGAGAATTGATCGCGAACTAAATCAACGGACAGACACGCACCCACACATGCGCTGCACACACACAGAGCGATTAGCAAAGATTAACTCTCTTTAATAAATTCAGGACTCTTAAGCTGGAAGTAATTAATGCACGCCTTAAAGCGCATACAATAAAGGCGAGAGGTGATGGAAAGAAAGATAATAACTAACTGTTAATGCATTACTGCGCTGCTGGCTTTGTCTGCTTTTTAAGGGCTTCAAAAATTGTAATTCTTAATCAACTTGGTTAAATTGAATTTTATTTATTCGACATGGGGATTATCTCTAACAGTTTGCAACAATATAAACATAAATAATTAAAAAATGTAAAAATGTTAATTATTAATATGTATGTATGTTAGAGTTAAATTAAAGCTTGACTGAGCGCAGTACGGGTCATGGGATATTTGTTCACATTTTCAGTCATTTATGAAGTAAAGCAATAGCAATGGGTCTATGGACTACAAGAATGTATTTTTTTTAAATAATGGGTGTGTAACTAAATCAATTTAGTATTTTGATAAATTAATTGTTTTATTAAATAATATTATGCTCATTGTTAATCGTTGTTAAAACTTTTTGTCGTTAACGCTTGCCTTTGAATTCTTTTACGCCGGCGCTCTCTTTTGCTCTTTTGATATAGCTCGCTCTTTGCGCAACGGCTCTGCTTTTGCTGCTGCTGCGCTGCTAGCACAAAATGAAGTTTGAAAATTTTTGCACTTGCTGTCTCTCTTACGCTTTTAGCAGCTGTTTGAGGTCTCTTAATTTTTTTTTTTTTTTGTGCAATAGCTTTTTATAAAATTATATTAGTTTTTGGTTTAAGTTTTTTTCCATAAATTAGGAAGCCTTGGCCAAGCAAAGAATTCTTAAGCCAGCTGAAGCTTTTGTTGACAACTCGAGAGTAAAGCAAACAGTCAAAAGAGTATCACACGACTAATGTGCATTATCGAAAAACTAATTGACTTTCAATGGACATTATTGATACCAAAACAGTTTGCTTACACACTTAAGATGTTCGGGCTCTGCTGCTCTTGAGTGGCACTAAAGTTTATAAAAAGCAGCGTTTGGAACATTTTCTAACATTTCTAATATACAAATGCAACAGTTGCAATGCCAAGCACAAAGTGCGCAGTTCTAATCTTGTTGATGTCCTTGCTCTGCTGCAGCAGAGCGCAGGCTGTGGACTCATGTGTCTACTGTCGTGGCATCAATTGTCAGCGTAGCAGCTATGCAGCCACTGAGCTATGTGTGGACAGATTGGACGCCTGCGTCAGCGTCTTTCAAGGCGGCCGAGTGCAGGCGCAAGGCTGCTGGGAAAAGGTGGAGGAGCGCTGGCGCATACAATGTCAGGAGCAAGGCACTCAATGTGAGATTTGTCTAACTGAAAAGTGCAATAATGTTAGTCCTAGACAACTCAGTTGTCTCCAGTGTCAGGACACACAGGTGAGTCAACTAATAATATAAATTAGGCCATTTAAAAAGGACTCTTTTCTTCTATTAGGATGAGCAATGTCGCACTGCACCAGAGCAGCTCATAGGCAAACGTTGTGGCATTGCACGCACTGGACGCACATTTTGTTATGCAAGCATCAAGGATCAGCATGTGGAACGCGGCTGCGCGCTCAATCTAACGCAGCAGCGTAGTTGCCTTGAGGATATCAATTGTCAGCTGTGTGATCCGCTAGAGCTGGGCGCAAGCTGCAACAAGCAGCTGCTGCAGGAGAATGAAGCAACAACAGCGCCACCTGACACAAGTTCGAGCACTTCATCTAGCTCCAGCTCCAGCTCAACATCAACCACAAGCAGCAGCAGCAGCAGCTCCAGTTCCACTTCTACTACTAGTTCCAGCTCCAGTTCTTCTACCAGCACCAGCACCACAACAACAGCTGCTCCACCCACAGCACCACCCACTCTGCCACCCACTACAGCCAAACCCAACAGTGCTGCCACCTTCAATTTGAATAATCTTGCTTTCCTTTTGCTCTTTGCTCAGCTGGTAAACTTTGTTTGTCAGCCAAATAAATAATTCCTTAGAACTATACCTAAAAATTTATGATCTTGAATTCCCACAATTTTGCCGACAGTTCATAAAAATTTAATACTAATCGGATAATCAGCAAGCAATTGTTTTTTTTAGATAACAATACATTTTTTATTGAGTTGCAAACAGCCCATGCGTTCAACTATAAAGTTCATGGTGAACTACGTACCGATAAGTATATCAAGGATATGCACTTGTGAATTACAGATTCGATAGACGAATTCGATTTATTAAGTTTAAGATTTTGATGCAAGTCTATTCAAAAGTAAATATTTCATCATCTGGTAAAATAGTATAATGATTATAATTATGATTATGATATTATTTAAAATACTATTATATTATAAAAATGCTCCCTCTATTCTCGGTTCCGCATCCCTATATTCCCAAATTCAGAAATAAATGAAGAAGAAAATCAATTTTCGGTTACTTTACTTTCGCTAAAAAGCGACGATATTGTAATTAGTGAAACCCCCATGTCAAAGTCCAAGCAGATTATCTTGAGCTATAAATAATAAAATAAAGAACAACAGAATAAATCAGGTGCGTTGGTAACAAGTTTCTTGATTTAAAACATAAACTAAAACTTTTATAATCTAATCTATAAATACCAAGAACATTATAAATTTACAGAGCTAAGAATGAAATTGAAAAAACCCGTTAAATAAAGTTACTTGAGATTCCGTAATCGAGAATCTTAAGTAACTGGACTTTCATATAGCTGTTCATGATTAAGTCGATCAGATTAGTTAGTAGAGTGGAAAACCCCAGTAAAAAAAATAGCTTAGTAACAGAGATTATATTTCTGTTAATAAATATTTATTAATCGTTGAATACATAAACATATGGAATATATTTAAAAATTAGTTGACCCTGATCTAATAGATCTGTATGCGGAATTGATGAACAGAGTGTTATCTATTTCTAATCTATTTCGATTCCATCACTATTACATTTCTCTTCTATTTCTATTTCTATTCTATTTATTTTTTATTATATTTCTATTCTTTCTATTTTATTTCTATTCTATTTTTATTATATTTCTATTCTATTTCTATTCTATTTTTATTATATTTCTATTATATATCGATTCTATTTCTATTCTATTTCTATTTTTATTTCTATTCTATTCCTATACTATTTCAATTCTATTCCAATTCTACTTTACTTACAGATATTAGAAGCTTTGCCAAATGTAATTTGTTTCGTCGATTATAATCAGATATCAACGCTATTAAATGATAAGAATATTGCATTATTATTGCGCCGTTAGATGCACTTCCTAACTGTTCCATTGACTCAGTTCAAGTTTAATACTCATGCCGTCTGCATAATACCCCATAAATATAAATCTAATATACTAGAACATATAGTACTATATTAGTCGCCTAGCGCTTATCGCAGCGATATGACGAAAATCGAACAATCGCGATTAAGTATACGACGCGTTGTGCGCGCGCTTATCTTTCGCATTGTTTTTGCCTTTTATGTTAATTCCGCTATCGAGCGTATACATAAGTATGTTCAAGTACGTACACATGTTTAAAGGTTGGCCATAGATGTTATAAATAACAGCGAGCTGAAATTTTCATTATCGCTAAATATTCGGCCACAATGCCATATAATCATTGTCGTTTATATAAGGCAATAACTTTCGTTCGGCTAACGGTTAGCGGCATAATCGATTACCGATCGCTTGTCGAATCTATAAAAGGCGCTGAACTATCGGCCAGAAAATTAGTTGCCCGTTTTAGATATTACACGTAATACGCGTCGGGTAAAAATTCAAAAAGCATGAGAGTGACCACAGCAGGAGTAGCTCTGCTACTTCTTGTACTTCATGCCAATAATCCAAGTGGTAGGTTAATCCAGCTCAAGGATATAATGTGTTAATTAAGTGTTTTAACAATTGAGTCAAGTCAAGTGAAATAAAAAGTTTAATGAAAGAAATAATATAATTTAAATTAAAAAATAAAAGTGAGTCCGAACCAACTTAAAACAAATTAACAAAGAAAAAATGAGGTGCAGCGAATAATATAAATAATTATAATTATATTTATTTATTATCATAAATAAAGTCGCGCGTATTATTTTACCGAACAGTCATTGAACTTTACTCATTATATAAAGTCAAGGATATAGTGAAGCAAAAATGCATCGAATGACTCATAGCTAATAATTTGTGATAATATTTCTTATCTGTTTATTGAACTGTTAATAGCTTGTGCGGCTTGTTAATATGCTGAATGCTATAAATAAAAAAAAAAACTATAAAAAACTGAACTATATATTATACAAAAAATTATAAATTTCATCACTGCGCGTGCAAAGTTGAAGTGTTTCTAAGAATATATTTATAAATCTCTATTAGTGACTGACAGTTTTTGGATTAAGCTTATAAAGCGAAGCAATCGCCTTGAAGCGAATAATCAAAAGATTGATTAGACTGAAATTGTAAAATCAATGTTCAAGTGCCTTAAATCTTTATTTGATATAAACTTTAAATCTTATGAAATAATTGTGTAAGCTTAAGCTGAATGTTGAACCAATTGTTGCAACTGATTATAAACAATAAACTGCTGCCATTGACGTTACTGTCGTTTTATGAACGTGCAAAGCGATTAGACAAACGCTCATAAATGTTTAACAATGCTGCTTATTGCAGCAATATAAACATAACTGCCCAGTTGATTAGACGACATAAAAATGTTTATTTATAAACTACAGTGTAGGCTGATTTGATTTCAGCTAAAGTTGCTAAAGTGAAATGGACTAGTTAGAATTATACAGCTACGTTTTTCTAAAATAAGGCACGATTTGAAATTGATTGAATATACTTTGTATTGAATAGAAATTTTATGTGTGTAAAATAAAGTAGTTTCAGAAACTTTTCATAAAAATTGTATTATCATCCGGAGTAGCTGTACAATATATATACAAAAATAATTCGGGCTTATTTGAGATGATATAATCTCGTATTATGAATTTTAGTAATTTGCGATTAATTAAAAAATTAATAGATTCAATTATAAAGCAATTCAAAAGAGTAACTATATTAGTCCTCCACTATTTGCTGATCGCAAGATTTAAGTGTAAAGTACTTAAAAAAATAAATGTATAGAATAGTTGTAAATGCTTGGAAATGTTGGAAAAAAATGTTGAGATTTTTAAAACAATATATTCCAAAATTATTTCAAACATCAACAATTTTCGTTTTGATTCAAAACTAAGAGTACAACATTTTTAATTCAATTTTTATTACTTACTTCCATTATTTCAGAAATATCTTAAATAATTATTTAAATTAAACTCAATTAAATTCAATAAAAATAAATATTTTGATTACATTAAAGTAAAAAAAATATTTGAAATATGTACGTATTTAAATTTAATTCAATAAAATAATTAAGGCAATGTAATTGATGGCATTAATCCGATTGCAATCAAATTAAAATTCTTTGTTATATTCAATTGGTTGAATTATTCAAATAAGTCTCAGCTAATTATTTCCGAAATATTTTTCCATTGCTTGTAGTGGGAATCAATTAAAAATTGAGTGAAGACAAGAATAATTCTTATTTAATCATAATTTAAATAAAAATAACCTAAATATGAGTATTAGGGCTTGGCACTAGTTCGTAACTGCTTACGAAGGAGCCACTTTTACTTACTTTAGCAATTAAGAGGCTAACTTTAAAACTTGTCAGCTCTGCTTACATTTTGCTAATTGAGTTGTAATTATTTCTCAGATGCTTGGGGACACAATTGGCACACGGGTCCCATTAACTGCTATACCTGCAGTGGCGCCGAGGAGTGCGGCGAGGGCTCGGGACTGCTGCGCAAATGCGACGGCAGCGTAGCCCAAAGCTGCATGGCGGTCTTCGATACGAAGGGAGCTGTGATTGAGCGCGGCTGCAGCGATGCTTTGGCCGAGACTTGTGCTGAAAAGGATGCGAGTTGCTATGAGTGCCGCTCGCATGGCTGCAACAATTTGAAAACGAACAAGCAGCTAATTTCCTGTTTGGACTGCGATGCGCAGGACGATGGCAACTGCGTGTTTGATCATGAGCTCATCACCGAGCGTCGCCAGTGCCAGGAGCAGTGCATAACGGCGCTTTATGCGCGCGAAAGTGATGCGGATTCAGCGCTGGAGCTGGTGCGCACTTGTCTGGATGATCTGGACTATGATGATCGTGCAGCTTGCGCTGCTGGTGAACTGACAAACTGTGTGGCTTGCAACAAAGCCAATTGTAATACGCATGAGCTTGGCGTGCGCGGCACTTGCAACTTCTGCAGCGAAGGCAAATGTGAAAAGCCGCAGCCCGTCACTTGCCGTGCCGTGCCCGCCAATGAGCAACCGGATCACTGCTTCATTCAGCTGAACGAAGCTGGCGAGATCAGCGCCCAGGGCTGCCTCAGCCAATACAATGTCAGCGACATCAAAGTGCTGCAAGGCGAGAAGCGCCTCTGGACTTGCCAGGGCGAGAATTGCAACGTCGAATCGGCACTGCCCAAGCCCCATCCCTGCCTGCTCTGCAGCTCACACACTGCTGAACCTTGCGCTGTAGATCCCACAATAGTGGAGACCGCCAGTGTTTGTAATCATAAGCTCATCACTGATTGCTATTCGCTCCTGCGCGACGATGGACACACGGAACGCGGCTGCATGAGCTCGTTGGATGCTGAGGATTATCTGGAGTGCTTGGACGGCAGCAATGCTACAAGATGCACCACCTGTGCCGGAGATAATTGCAACAATAAGGTAAGTGCCAAACTGAATTCAATATTAAGAACTGAATTTTAATTAACATAAGTAAGCAATTATTATTTATCGTAATGATTAACACAAATAATTTGTAATTATTTTAGAGCTATTCATTTTGTTTTTAGTAAGTAAAGTTAAGCACACAACTAAATTTGTAGAATTGTTTGTTAAAAAAAATATATTATATTCCTTAAATGAGCTTTACTTACAAAAAAATAATTTTAATTTGTTTTAAGCTTAACTTAAGACACAACATAATTTTTAGAAAAGTATTCCTTGCATTTATCTAATAATAATACATTTAAATATTTCTGAACACAATTGTTCTACTTATAGAGAAAACAAATGAGCTACTCCAATAAGTCTATGCTAATGATCAATCAATAACAATAGCATTAAATATCGCTCAAGATCTCTGAGAGGTTTGCGATCTCATTTTCTATTATCAATCAATTAATTATGTGTGTGAGACTGATCGTTAAGCCAGCAAGCGAGGGCACTCGACCACTGGTCAGTTCTGTATAAATTGTTGGCAAATAAACAAGCATTAATAATAAATCATTTCAATATATTTACTAACTTATTCCTGATTTTTAAACGCGATGGCCTAACTATGTTTCTCTTTAAAGTCCAAACGAATTTTATTTGTGCAATTAATATGATTCTCATTTTATTTTTTAATTTATAAAAATCCTAAAAAAAATCCTAAAATCCTTTAATTGAGATTAGCTTTAGCTTAGAATTTTTTTTGTAAATTTCTGAGCTCTGAGCTGTTAAGCCTACGTGAAATATTTTCAATTATAAAACATTACTATTACAAATAATTTAAAAAAATGAGGTGATTTTTCTCAATAATTTTAAATTAATAAAATAAATTCAATAATTCCCGCATTATTTTTCGTTATTTTTTTTAATTCGAAATTGGTTAATTAGAAATTGTTTAAATAATATATAAATATATTTAAAATATATTTAAATAAATAAAATATCTAACACTTTTTCAAGTAATTTTACTCGTAATGAAAGGTAATTGAGCAAAACCGAAAACAATTGTAATAAGCTCAGCATTTTATGAAAATAGTTTAATTACCAATAGTTAAAATTTTAAATCAATATTTAAGTTTTGTTGAAGTGAAAATTAAGCAACACTTTTTAAATTGCAGCTGCAACCTGCGGAGCGCTTGAGCTGCCACATTTGCGAGTCCAATATGAACGAGAACTGCGAGTCCGGACCAGAGCACAGCACGCTCTGCCCGCTGCATATGGCCGGCCAAGGATGCACGACCATGATCGATGATGAAGGCCACACGCTGCGTGGCTGCAGCGGCTCCTTGAGCTGCTCGGGCAACGCTTGTTCCCAATGCGCGGGTAACAATTGCAATTCGCATAATCTGAAGCGACGTGTCGATGGCAATCCCGGTCAATGGGGACAGAAGCTGCCCATGAGCTGTCGCATCTGCAGCGATGTCGCCAGCTGCGCCGACAGCAGCAATGTGGACCAGCTCCACTGCTCCACCAAGGGCGAATACTGCATGACAGTCTTTGATGAAGCTGGCAAGCTGGCCACGCTTGGCTGCAGCAACAGCGTAGAGTCCGCCTGGGGCAGCTACTGCGATGCGCATCCCGAAAGCTGCCACAACTGCAACTCGAACAACTGCAACACCGAGGACACCAAACCGGCGGACTACAATTCCTGCATCTTCTGCGACAGCAACTCAAATCCCAACTGCGCCAAGAATCCCACAGCTGTGACCAATAGACGCCAGTGCAATGGCCAGTGCATGTCTGCGCTGCGTCCGATTGGCAGTGGCTCGTTTGACTTTGTGCGTGGCTGCTTGGACGACAAGGAGCCCGAGGATCAAATCATTTGTGCCGCTGGCTCCGATGCAAAGTGCGCTGCCTGCAGCGGTGACGACTGCAATGTTCATGATCTTGCCACGGGCTCCTTGAGTTGCTACGTCTGCTCGGACACCGAGGACTGTGAGATAGCCAATGTTGCCGTCTGCTCGCGCTTCAGCGAAAACGATCAGTGCTATACTTTGTATGATGACACTGCCTCCGTTGCTGGCATGGGCTGTGTTTCCGATCTGGACGATGACTTCATCGAGGCTAATCTGGAGAACCTTGTCAAGTGCAGCGATAACATTTGCAACTCATTCGAGAACCGTCCCACGCCCAATGACTGCGCCGTCTGCAGTTCGCTCGATGACGAAAACTGCGCTGTCGATCCCTCCAAGATTAAGGAATTTGAAAACTGCGATGTGCTGCCCAACACTGGCTGCATGACCAGAGTGCATTCGGGTGAGTTTAAATTAAAGCCTTATGCATACAGTAGCGGACAAAAATATTCGCACAATAAGCCTATTAAATTAAATTAGCCAATAAAAAACCACAAAATAGAGTGATTCATTTGCTTAAAATGAACGACGTGGGTCTTAAGGTGAAAGTTGTATAGCTTAAATTAAAAAGTGAAAACTTGATCATCAGCAGGAAAGTCGCGATTTATTTTTTAAAACATTTCAAGGAACTACATTCTTAGTTTAATTGTATTTTGGATTTAACATTGTTTTTATTTATTAGGCAAAGTTGTAAAGTCAAAATTATGTTCTTGAGTTTGAAAAAAATGTATTAGGTTTCATATCTTTTCATATTATAAAGAAAAACTACAGAAAACGTTTTTAAGTTTCCTCCGCACTGTTTATATTTTTAGAACATAGTACATTTATTATGTTTTATTTTAAAGTCCATACCTTGAGCACATAAATTAATTTAATAATTTCTTAATTGCATTGTTAGCTATAATTGTTGATTTGATATCAATTTATTGGCATTATCAGCCTTTAAATATATTCTGATAATATTTTCGATATGTAGATAGTTTTCAGCGATAAGAGCGGACTTTAAAACTTTCGTTTTACGAGTAGCTTATTTTTAGATTTCTTATAATGCGAATCAGTGTTGCCAGATGTTAAGCTCCCATATAAGATAAATTCTCAGTAAGAATAAGCTAACAAATCTCGCAACTTTGCAGACAAACATACGGAATAATTGTAGTTTTGTACGTAACTTTTCATATTTTGCAAAGTGATTTCACAATTCACTCGGTTAAAAAATAAATTTGCGGTAAAATCGAAAAATAGAAGCTTCTATTTAATATTCTTGTGCTTATAAAATATGTCATTAAATTTACGAATATATTTGTTATTAGAATATACTTTTAAATTTGCTAGATTGCAGGCTATAAACTTTTTGAAAATTTTTTAAGCTATTTCTTTTTCAAATGTGCTAGATCTAGTGTGAAATAAGCTAATCTAGCAGCAGTGCTAGATATAGTATTTTTTGTACGTGAAATAGCTTATGGCTTCTTTGAATTTTGGTCAAATGTCTTCATAATTGAAAGAAATTGGCTGATATTTCATGAATTTAGATTTCAGAACTCTCCGACATTTTTTTTTCGTTTTGTTATTAGGTCATCACATGAGTTTTGACGCAAATTTAGAATCTAGCTTATTCTAGCTTTTTTTTCCTCAATCTATCTATCTTGCCTCTCAAAATCTGGCAACAGTGGTGCTGGCCAAAAAATCTGAAATCGTGATTCAATTAATCAGTAAACAGTCTTATCGATATCGATACATTTAGAGTTGCCAGTGAGTTGCGTTTTGAGTATAAAGCTAAGAGAATCGTCATTAGATAAAGTTGGGCTGCAACTTGTACCAATTTCGCTTTTTAGATCATAAAATTGAAGTAAAACTTTAACTAATTTCGCTCTTTCTCGATTTAGATAACTCGACGCGTCGTGGCTGCTTGAGCAGCTTGTCGAAGACTTTGCTGCGTGCTTGTTTAAAGGGCGAGGGCAACTGTGAAGTGTGCGAGGGAGATCTGTGCAACAAGGAGATTTATCCCGCCGATCGACGCCGCTGCCAGCGCTGCAACTCGAAGGACGATCCCACCTGTGGCTCATCACCGAATCACGCCAGCGTCTGTCCACGCTACAATCAGGACCAGGGCTGCAGTGTGAAGTTAGTAAATGATGCCACCTATCGTGGCTGCCAGACTGAGTTCACCTGCGACGAGTCGGATAAGCAATATTGTCGCCATTGCGCCAATGGTGATAACTGCAATGTGGTCGATCTGAGCATCTGGAATATTGGCTATCCGGGCAACTGGGTGCAGCCGCCCATTAATTGCTATCACTGCGAGGGCCTGGCATGCCGCGGCGAAAGCTCAGGGCTGCTGCAAAAGTGCGCCAACAACAATAATCAAAACTGCGCCACAGTCTTTGCCAGCAACGGCTCCGTCGTCATGCGCGGCTGTACGGATTTGCTCTACGGGGATGCGGAGCTGCTGCAATACTGCGATGGAGCGCCCAACAACTGCAAGCAGTGCAAATCCACGGGCTGCAACAATGCCAAGCAGCTGAGCAGCTATGTCGACTGTCTGATCTGCGAGGGCGCCAGCCAATGGGACTGCGTGGGCAAAGTGGACGCCATTACCAAACGGGTGAGCTGCCAGGGCAGCTGCTTTACCGGACTCTATGCACGTAATCGTTCCGAAACAGACTCGGCTTTCGAATTGGCACGTGGCTGTCTCGATGATCTCGAGTATGATGATCGCCAAGCCTGCACCGAGGGCAGTAAGCAACATTGCGTTGCATGCAACGGCGCTGCCTGCAACAAGGCCGCCGTGCCTGAAAAGCGCCTCAGCTGCAACTACTGCGACGATGAGAAGTGCGACAAGATTAGCCCCAAAACTTGCAGCGCCTATCGTGAGAACGATGAGTGCTACATCCATGTCGGCGATCTTCGCATTGAGAGCATGGGCTGCGCCAGTGATTTGTCCCGCAGCTTTATGCAAACCAACTATCGCGACTTGAGTCTGTGCAGTGGCGACAATTGCAATACCAAGGCCGTTATCAAAGAGCCTGTCATCTGCCACATTTGCAACTCCACCTGGGACTCAGGCTGTGTCTCTGGCAATTCTATCTTAACAGTCGAGTGTCAGCATTACTTGACCCCAGAGTGCTACACGAAAATCACTGATGGTGAGTCTCAAAATTTACTTCAAACTTCATCCATGAAATTTATGGAAATCTATTTTAATAAATATATTTTTAATTTGTAATTGAAAAATTCGGAGGTTTTAAATTAGAAACCATGTTTCTAAAATTCGAAATGGCTCAGTGTTTTGAGTTTGAGATATATAATTGAATTTGCAACATTACACTTTCCAATTATTAAATTAAAATTTTTTTAAAAATAGCTTACTGGTAATAATAACTTAAGATGCATCATCCAATTACCAAATGCTTAACTGTGTTGAGTTGATTTCGTTACCAAACATCAATTTTTGAAATTTAAATTAAAAAAACAACATTTTTTGAATTATTCACAAATTTCTATATTGTCAATTTTTTTTCACACATGAAAATACCCTTGCGTTGAAAATTGGACATGAAATTTGAGATATTCAGAGATCATATTATTGTTAGCAAAGACTTTATATTCTTTCATTTAAGTGAACGGAAAAAATTTGGGTTTTAAAACAAAAAATATTCAAAATGTTATTCAACTAAAATGGTTTGTATTGAGTTTCAAAATTCTCAAAAAATTGTATAAAAAGATTTTATTAAATACATATGTAAGATAGTTCAGCATATTCTAAAATACCGAAGGGTCATCCACTTTATTTAAAATATTGATCACAAAGTATAAATAATGAAGCTTGTTCTAATATTTTTTTGTAATTATTATTATATTCAAATGTTTATTGCTTTCAGACGGCATTATAAAGCGTGGCTGCGTGATGGACATCAAGGATGACTATTATGATGATTGCATCAGCGGTAGCAGCAGCTCCTGCCAGGTCTGCAACACTCAAAGGTGCAACTCTGAGCTTTATCCAGCTGATTGGCAGCGCTGCATACGCTGCGACTCGAAGAAGGACAAGGACTGCGAGAAGAACCCCACAGAGCTGGCCAGCTACTGTCCCGTGTACCATGAGACGGACGGCTGCTTGACAAGCTTCGAAAAGGGACGCACGCGTCGTGGCTGCCAATCGGAGCTCTACTGCGATGAGGACCAAACTGGCAACTGCCGCAAGTGCGATAGCGAGAACTGCAATACAGTTGACTTGTCCGCTGGTTATGCCGGCGAGCCAGGCAACTGGCAGGATCTGCCGCTTACCTGTCTCGTTTGCGACGATGCCAAAAGCTGCGTCAAGCCAACAACCAGCAGCAGCTGCAGCGGCAACATCAAACAAAACTGCGCAACAGTATTCGATGCAGAGGGCCAGGTAATCCAGCGCGGCTGCAGCGATGAGGTGCTAGCGAAGCAGCAAAGCTACTGCGAGGCGAACCAAGCAAAGTGCCCACAGTGCAAGTCGAACAAGTGCAACGATGCGGAGAGTCTGGCGAACTATGTGGAGTGTTATCAATGCGATGCTGATTTGGATCCAAGCTGCGCTTTTGAGCTGCCAAGCAAGACGCGTCAGTGCCAAGGTGGCTGCATATCCGCCATGTATCCACGCAGCTCCGCTGCCGACTCGGCGCTGCTGCCTACACGCGGCTGCTTCGACGATCTGGAGCTGAGCGATCGCGAGCTATGCGCTGCCGGCAAGCTGGCGCACTGCACCCAATGCTCGAAGGATCTTTGCAATAGTGAGCCGGTGATTAAAGAGCCGCAGTCCTGCTACACTTGCTCAAGTGCCGACTGCATGGATATGGAGGCAACCAAGTGCGTTGCCTATAAGGAGCAGCATCAATGTTATTTGGCGTTTGATCAGCTGGATGTGGTTGCCATGGGCTGCGCCAGCGACATGGAAACGCAAGTGATCAACGAGCTGGTGGCGCAGCAGCGTCTGCTCATCTGCGATGGACAAAACTGCAACAACCCCAACATTATACCCGAGCCCAACAATTGCCTGCAATGCAGCAGCAGCAACGAAACGCGCTGCGCCACCAATCCCAACCAGCTGCTGGAAATGAACGACATTTGCTCGCAGCTGCCTTACACGCAATGCGTTACGCATGTAAATCCAGTGAATGGTGTCACCACCAGAGGTTGCCTTGCCAGTTTGCCTGCTGAGCAGTTCTACGACTGCTTGACGGGCAAGGATTCACTTTGTGAAATTTGCACTGGCAGCAACTGCAATGGACTGAGCGTTTTTCCTGCCAATCGTCGTCGCTGCCATCAGTGCGACTCTGCCAGCAATGGCGACTGCGCAGCCGCGCCCAACAGCGCTGCAGTCTGCGCTGTTTATGATGAGCAGCAGCAATGCTTGACCAGCTTGCGTGATGAGCTCACCGAGCGCGGCTGCAGCTCCAGCTTGAGCTGCTTGGATGCCAGCGATGCCAGCACTTGTCGCCATTGCGATGGCGATAACTGCAACACTGTTGATCTGGAGCGGCTGCATGTGCATGGCAAGCCAGGCACTTGGCAAGAGGTGCCCATTAGCTGCCTCAGCTGTGCGGATGAAAAGTCCTGCGCTAAGGGCGGCGGCAGCGCCGTCAGCTGCACTGGCAGCGACAATTGTATTACTGTCTTCTCCGCCAGCGGCGTTGTTACTCAACGTGGCTGCAGCGCCGCCGTCAGCTCGTGCGAAGCAAACCCAGAGCTCTGCCCACGCTGCAACTCCAATGGCTGCAACAGCGCCGACAGCTTGGATGACTATGTCGAGTGTTTGGTCTGCGATTCCAGCAAACAGTCCGACTGCGTTAGCAAGCCCGCAGCCTTAACCAGAACGCGTCTCTGCCATAAGCGCTGCATGTCCGCCTTCCGTCCACTCTACGCCGAAGACAACGAGCCCACCTATGCGCTCATGCGCAATTGCTACGATGACATGGAAGCTGCTGATCGCGAATCCTGCGTCAATAGCGCCAAACCTTACTGCGCTACCTGCGACAAGAACAAATGCAACACTGAGGATTTGGTTCCCAGTCGTCTAAGCTGTCTAAGCTGCCAAGGTGTTGGCTGCGTTGAGGCAAAGCCCGCCACTTGCGCCAACTATCGCGCCGACGATCAGTGCTTTATACAGTTGGATGAGCAGCAGAGCGTTGTCGCCCAGGGTTGCCTTAGCGAGTTCAGTCATGCGGACATTTATTTGCTGCGCAAGGAGAAACGTTTGCTTAGCTGCGAGACCAAGGACTGCAATACGCTGGCGCTGCTGCCAGCGTCGCAAACTTGCGCGCTCTGCAGCTCACGCACCGATGCCAAATGCGCTGTTAATCCTAGCGGCATCACTAGCGAAACTCAATGCCAGCATCAAGGCTTTAGCCAATGCTATACGCGTGTGCTGGATGACGGCGCCACCGAGCGTGGATGCTTGTCTAGTCTGGAGCAGGATGAGTTCCTTGGCTGCTACAATGGCACCGCCAAGAGCTGCGACAGCTGTTCGGGCGATCGTTGCAACATGAAAAAGTATCCAGAGCAACGCACTTCGTGCCACATTTGCAACTCCGCCAGCGATATTAGCTGCGAAGCCACACCCAACAGTCTAGCCATTTGTCCAGTCTATGCTGAGCAGGAATCCTGCGTCACTAATTTGCGCGGCGGCGTCACTTACAGAGGCTGCGGCAGCAGCTTGAGCTGTGAGCCCAATGCCAAGAACTGCGTCTACTGCACTGGCGAGGGCTGCAATGTTGCTGATCTTTCCCAGCATGACGATGACAACTACGGCAAATGGCAGGATCTGCCTTTGAGCTGCCTCAGCTGCGATGGCGCCGACTGCCAGAAAACCGAACTCAGCAGCGCACGCTGCACGGACAACAATGAACAGGACTGCGTCACTGTCTTCGATGATAAGGGCGCTGTTGTGCATCGTGGCTGCGAGGATGTTGTTGCCGCACATGCTCAGCTCGGCGGCTATTGTGCCAGCAATGCTGCCAGTTGTCCACACTGCAAGTCCAACAACTGCAACAATGCCACAAAGACAACGGACTACAACAGCTGCATCTATTGCGATTCGTATAAGAGCAGCGCCTGTCTCGATGCTGAGAGCAGCAGCGCTGGACTGAGGCGTCGTCAGTGCCAGGGATCGTGCATGAGTGCCCTCTATGGCAGCAGCGAGTTGGGATTGGATGTTATACGCACCTGTCTGGACGATAAGGAGCCAGCTGATCAGCTCAAGTGCAAGGACGGCAAGGATGCCAACTGCTTCGCCTGCAGCGGCGCCGACTGCAATGTTCACAGTCTGCCCACGGATCGTCTTAGCTGCTTTGTCTGCGAGGGCGATGCCTGTGAGCTGCCCACGACTAGCAGCTGCCCCATCTATAAGCCCAACGACCGCTGCTTCATGTGGTTGGATGAGCAAAACAATATCCAACAGCTTGGCTGTCTGAGCTCTTTCCGCAATCAGGATCTGGAAAGTGTCATTAAGACCAAACGTATTGCCGTCTGCGAGGGCGCCAACTGCAATTCCCCCATGCAGCTGCCCACGCCCGTCAAGTGCGCCGTCTGCGATTCGCGTGTGGATCCCAACTGCGCCACTAGCCCCGTTGCTATCGGTAACATTACCACCTGCGACCAAATGCCGCATACCAACTGCGTCACCAAATTGCAAAGCGGTAAGTTCAAGTCACAAAAAGTCAAGCCCATCACTGATTTCAAAAGTCCGTGGTACTACATTCCTTCCTCAAACAACCGCAAAATCCGCTTCATGCCGATTTCGCACAATTTCCTCAATTAGAGGAACATTTCATGAAGCTTATTTACTCCAAAGACAGGGATTCAAAAGTAAGATCTCTTATTAAACAGAGTAAGCCGTGACAGCGAATTTCTTCCTCCAACCACCAAAAAATACACTTCGTGCTGATTTCACAAAATTTTTCCTAGGTAAATTTTATGAACGATGAAATTGTCGTGTGAGAACTAAGATTTTGGAGTTAATTTGTTTTAAAGACAATCTTTCATAATCTTGTAAAATAAGATTCTCGAAGTTGTTTAGATGTTACGATTTGAGAGTTTGTTCCCGGGCGAAACCCTAAGGATTTCAGAATCGACGCTTTCCTGTAAAACTTTCCAAAAATTTATCTACATTCCGATGAATAAAATCTGTCTAAGCTCCATGCTTCTTAAAAATTGATTTTAGAAAATTGAGAATAATATCTCCAGTCTAATTAGAATTAATTAGCTAATTAGAAAGAAAATTGGAATTATGAGAATCATAACGCTTATGAAATAAAAGGTGTGTTCAAGAGATAATACGAATTTTATAAATTGCCCGATTTGAAGGTTCCAATATTATTTGATCAGTGCACGTACATGTATTTCAAAGTTTACACTGTGTTCTAATATATTTCTTTGTTAGATGGTTCCACTACACGCGGCTGCCTGTATGATCTGGACCAGGATGAGTTCGCTGCTTGTTTATTGGGCATGGACGAAAACTGTGAGGTGTGCGGTGAGGATGGTTGCAATCGAGAGGTGAGTTTAATATTTATAAAACAAAGGAATTGTTCGTTGATTGATTTTTTTCTTCGTGACCCTCTCAGATTTATCCCGCTGATCGCATGCAGTGCTATAGCTGCAGCTCATTGGACGACAGCAAATGCGAGTCGGACCCGAGTCGAAAGAGCGTTTGTGCTTGGGTTAGCGAATGGGAGACCTGCCAAACCCAATTGGTGATCAGTGCGAATGGCAATGAGACGAGACGTGGCTGCAGCAGCGTCTTGAGCTGCGATAAGGGAGACTATAAAAACTGCCGCCATTGCGTGGGCACCGGTTGCAACTCAATTGATTTGGCCAATCGTGTGGACGATGGTCAGCATGGATTCTTCCAGCCGCTGCCACTGAAGTGTCACACCTGCGAGGGCGAACACTGCCACAGCAGCTTGGGCCCCGCCATGGAGTGCACTTTGAATTCGCAGCAGGACTGTAAGACGGTGTTCGAGCTGGATGGCAAGACGGTGCGTCGACGCGGCTGCGCTGATGACGTGGACGACTATGAGGATCGCTATTGTCGTCAGAATCCGAAACTGTGCTTCAACTGCAAGTCGAACGAGTGCAACGATGCCTGGGATAGCACAGAATACAACACTTGCACTTATTGCAACTCCGACTCAGATGCCAAGTGCGTTACTTCCCCGGTTAGCAAAGATATAGCCGAGCGTCAGTGCCAGGGCAAGTGTTTGGTAGCCGTGGTCAACAAGAAGTTGGTGCGTAGTTGCTTGGACGACAAGGAGATCTTCGATCGCAGCGACTGCAGCAGCGATGCAAGCGGCAAGAACTGCGCCGTCTGCGATTCGGAGCACTGCAACATATTCGATTATCCAGCGGATCGCTTGAGCTGCCACGTCTGCCGCGATAGCGAGTGTAGCTCGAGCCACGCTGAGGTTTGTCTCAACTATGATGAAAAGGACTTTTGCTTTGCCAAGTACACAGCGGGTGCGGTGCAGCTGATGGGCTGTGCCAGCTCCCAAAAGGACAGCGATCTGGCTGAGTGGCGCAAGTCGAATTTGTTGCACGAATGCAGCGGCAAGGACTGCAACGATATGAATCGTCTGCCCAAGTCCGAAGTCTGTGTGAGCTGCGACTCCAGCAAGAATCCCGCCTGCGCACAGAATCCCGCTGCAGTTACGGATACGGTGAATTGTAATGCGCCACAATCGGGCGATTGTCTCACTCGCGTGGACGCCAGCGGAAATACATTGCGTGGCTGTCGCAGCAGCCTGGAGGCCGACGACTGCGTTGCCAAAGGCACCTGCGCTGCCTGTGCCGGCCGCCAGTGCAACGTTGAGATCTTCCCCGCCAATCGTCGCAAGTGCCAGATCTGTGATGGAGCCACCGAAGGCTGGTGTGCCAACCAGCCCAACAATCTGGCCGTCTGTCCCGTCTATGCCGCCGATGACAGCTGCGTCAGCATGCTGGATCTTGATAACAAACACAAGCGTGGCTGCCACTCCCAGTTGAAGTGCATCAACGAGGATGAACGCTATTGCCAGGTCTGTACGACGGATGGATGCAACACCCTCTGGCTGAAGGGCGGTGCCGCTGCCCTTGGCGGCATTGGCCTAACGTTGACACTCCTTGCGTCTCTGCTGGCCAGCATCTGGCGCCAGTGAGCTCTGCACTTTGCCATAGCCGTAGCTACTAGTTAAATAGTTGTACATAGAGAATAACTGCTATACGAAATACGAGTACTTAAAAATAAATAACAAAAGCGATTATATATATTTAACAAGAAATTAAATTGTGTACTGTTACTTTCTGTAAAGGCATCAAAATTTAAAATTTAAAAACCTTTAGACTAATAAGTCCCTTTGAGGGGACTACAGAAATCACAAGTGAATTTCGAGTGAGTGTCAGCGGATTGAATTTTCGCTCAAAATTATTCCGCGGAATGTTCTTTGACACTGCGAAAGAAATTTTTAGACGAAATGCAAGGTTAAGTGAATTCTCTAGCACTTCTCAAATTCTTTGTCAGGCCGAAAATTTGTACCATTTGACTATTGAGAGACATAGAACTATAGATTCTATTCCATTGTTTCCATTTTTTGTGATCAGACACAGCGAATGAAATTTTTAGGCGAAATGCAAGCGGAATTGAATTCTGTAGCACGCCTGATAGGCTGAAAAGTTGTATTCGATTATTGATTTAGAAGTATAGATTCCCATTGTTTCCTTTTTTCTCAGATATATCGTTTGATTTTCAGATTAATACCTTGGCTTATGATGAATGTAATGATGAATCTAATAAATCCCAAAAACAAAAATTATTTGGGTGAATTCCCTTTTCGTTCTGAACGGGTCATATAAAGATAACCTATACGGTTTCTATATATATTTATTTTTAAAAGCGACTTATTGTTTGCAAATTATAATTAGTCTTGTGTTTAATTTGTGCAACTGATGATGTTTTTTAAATCTGTTTGCGTATTCATATTACTAAATATTTTAGTCTCGAAATGTGAAGAGCAGTGTACTCAACATGTTGATCGATTGGGCAATCTAACTGTCAAATACGGCACGAAAAGCGAAATACACTTTCTAGTCAAAGACAACAACAGGGAGTATATGGAGCTGCAGATCATATCGCTTCGGTAAGCATCATACAAGAAAATTATAGATTTCCCAACTCAAAGTGTATCTTAGTGCTGAGCTGGAGAAAATATTACAAGAGCAGAAACAGATGCGCGAACTGTTAAGAGAGCCAAATTCGAAATGCAACTGTGAACCTAAATCAGCATCAAAACATTATCCAAGCAGCTGTGAAGAGGCAACAGCTTTCAGTCGCCGCAGCGGCGTTTATCAGCTGCAGTTGCCCAGCTACAGTGAAGCTCCATTTATTGCAAGCTGTGATGAGCACACTCAGGGTGGAGGCTGGACTGTTGTGCTGCGACGTCAGGATGGCAGCGTGGACTTTTTCTTGTTCTGGCAGGACTATAAGCAGGGCTTTGGCAACGTGCAGGGCGAGTTCTTTATTGGCTTGGACAGATTGCGCGCTCTAACCAAAAATAAAGATCAAGAACTGCTCATCGTTATGGATAATAACGAGGGAGTCCAAAAATACGCAAAGTACAGTCATTTTGCCATCGATAATGAACAAAATAATTACAAGTTGAGTACTTTGGGTGTCTACACTGGAGATGCTGGAGACTCTTTGAAATTTCATTTGGGCTATCGGTTTTCAACGCGCGATCGAGATAATGACAAGGATAAGAATAATTGTACTAACCTTTGTACGGGCGCTTGGTGGTACGTCTCATGTCATGCTAGGTAAGCCGTAATCTATTGGAAAATGTACTTAATGATTAAAGAATCCCAACAATATTTTATAGCAATCTGATGGGCAAGTACAATGATATTACCAATGGCAAAGGCATTAACTGGGGTGATCCTAGTGCCTCGTTGAAGCGTGTGAAAATGTTAATTAGAAAGCGAAGAACATAAAATAAAACACTTTGTTAACTTTGTTTTAGCGTCGTAAGCACAAAAATAAAATCCTACAAAAATTATAAATTATTTTTTAAGATTGAGACTCTTTAGTTTAATTAAGCATGAATAGAAAATTCAGCTACTCTTTTAAATATAACCTCTTTAAATTATATTGAGTTTCTATTGAATTTAATCTAAAATCTGATAGATCTTTTTGTCAAATTGTAAAAATACTCAGAGTTATAAAATCTTTTTTAATGTATTTAAAAACTTACCAAATATTTTAAAATTCTTTTGCCCTGACAACTTCTGAAACAGATATATATTTTTTGCAAAAGCCATCAGTTAATTAACAATTGTAGCGTTTACCTCAATTCGCAGGTAAATAAAGCAAGTCAAGTTTACCTGCACAGCATGTGGTTAATTGAAGCTGCAAAAACAGAGCGAAATGAGTGCAAATAAAGCATGAATATGCAACATGCATGACAAAATATTTAATTAAAAAAATAAAAACAATAAAGAACGGGAAGCGAGAAACAGGCGGTGGCATAAATTAAGGAAAAAGACAGCAAGCAAATAAGAAATGAAAACAAAAAGAACAACTGCAGGCAAAAAATTAAAGTATTGCAACTCGCTGCTGCTGTACAAGGCGTCGTATGTGTAATAAAATAATTGTTTCATATACATAAATGCTTGTCTTAATAGTTGTACTGAAGCTAATGGCCTGACATAAATCCCAGCCCAATTGCTTAGCCATTAAAAATGTCCACTGGCCTGCAATTAAAAGCAAATCAAATGGCAAGTGAAGAGAACAAGTTAGTTGCTGTCCGCTTTGTCTATTTTATTGACATTGCGATAAGCCGGGATAAGCAGTTGACCACACAAATTGCCCAAGTGATAAATTGTGCTTTAATAAGTGGCCAAAAGTCAAGACAAATTCAATTCGAGTGCTTTTAATTTGTGCATTGTCTTGGATAAATCTTAAACTACGCTATTTGCATTGGCATTTTATTTCCCAATGGCTGCGTTTTGTAATTTTGTGCAAACTTTTTCTGCTTTCTCAAGTTTCAGAGCAGCAGCAGCAGAGCAATTCCTGTTTGCCCAAAATTTCACTTTTCAACTTTATTCGAGCGCAAAATTGATGTAGCAGACAGCAGAAGAGTTTTGCCTCAGCCTCAGGCAGTTTGGCAAAATTGAAAGATTCTAATGCAGGCAGAGTCTAGCTCTAGTCTCTGACAACAAGTCGCAGACGCATAAAGTCCATATGGACAACTCGCGATCGAAATCTGTCCCAACAAGCCAAACTACAGTCTCGTTTATCGTTCGCCCAGTTTGCTGACAGCAACTGCCACATTTAAAATCTATTATAGCAACAACTACAACTGCCGAATGCACAACTCTCAACTCCCAACTGTAGTCGAGCCTGTTTACTGCGCGCGCCCCACAACGCAAACAAATTTAATAATGTGCCACATTCACAGTTGCCTTACTGCCATCTCTCCCTGCCGCCCCTTTGCTGCCACCCACTTGGCACGCCTCTGTCGTCGTCGTTGCGCGTGCTGTAAATTATGTGCAACAAATAAATTATTTTCAGTTTTGTCATTTGATTAAATTGTTTGAGTGCCGCGACCATGGCAAATGAATTGTAACGATGCTGCCAGTGGACAACTCGACTCGGCCCCACAGGCCACAAGCTGTTGCATGCATGCCAGTTTTTAAATACTTTAGTTTAAAGTTGAACAGCGAACTTTAGTGGCAGGACTTAAAAAAGTGAAATGAAATTTTAAGCTATAGAATTTTTATATATTTAAGGCTTAATAAACAGGGACAATTATAACTTTTATCATAAACAATAGTTAGTTTTTAACTTTTATATTAAAAATCAATAAGTAACAATTATTTTTGGTTTTTAAATTATTCTTAATAAGACTGTTATTTTTATTAGAAAAGTTAGGAAATAACTTTAAAAAATTTATTAATTTTTTCAGTATAAAAATAATAATTTATTTCTAATTTTCATAATAAAAATAAAAAATAACCGTTATTTAATGATTTTTATTAAAAATAATAATATAATATTATAATAATAATAAGTCAATAACGTAAGAAAGCTTGAGATATTGACAATTAAAATGTTTCCTGCTATTAACAAATTTCCTTGATCTAAAAATTAGGTATACACCCCTTTTTCTTTGAAGTATATACCTCTATCGTTATTTGCTTCTTTCTTTACTTGAACATTATTAGTATTCCTTTAACTTTTTATTATATTTTAATTATTATTTATTCTCAGATATTTAGTTTATATTTACTAACAAGCAATCTATTGGTTCCATAACAGTTGTGTAGAATGTAACTCTTTTATTCTGACTTTGATTTGGTTTAAAACTATGATAACTTAGAAAGCAAAAACATAACTTTGTTTTAACAAATTAAAAGAATAAATGGCTTACATACAGTTGTGTAGCTAATTCTAAGACAATTAGCTCCCACCAAAGAGGGGTGCTTGATTTAAACAAAGTACGCAATAAATTGTATACTACTATGTAGTATTAGTATTAGGTAATTAAAAACTTTAGCTGAATAAGCAAAATATAACTCGGAATGTATTTAAAGCTTAATAACTGATTCAATAATTAATTAAGCTATATTTCTTTTCTATTAAAATATTTCTTGCTATTAAATTAAGAGTTTCCTTCATAAATTTCTTTCATTTTAAGTAAACGCCCTTTTTTCTTTGCATATTATATATAAAACATTATTATTTCTAAGATTTTTAGTATATTCTATTAAGTATTTAAAAACATAAGCAATTATTTAAAGTTTTTCGCATAGATTTGGATTTTATTTTTTGGCTTTTCTTTGGTTTTTTTATTTTTGTATAGTTACCTTTGCAAATATTGATACATTAAGTTTGAAAAATTCTTACAAAAATACAAACATACACACACACACAAATACATATGGGCGCTGCAGAGGAGAAGCGTGAAGCCGGTGTAAACTTGATTGCAGTTGAGTCGAGTGATTCGTTTAAGAAACTCTTGGCAACGGAAATCAAACTAAATCTAAATGAGTTGATAAGCAAGCTGAGAGCATTTCGCACTAGCAAATTGCAGCGTCTGCCGCTGAACGAGCCGGATCTGCTTAATCTCTGCAACCTGGCGCGGGAGACATTTCTGGAGCAGCCCATGCTGCTGGAGATAAGTGCACCATTGCGCGTTGTGGGCGACATACACGGACAGTTCTCGGATCTGTTGAAAATCATGGAGCACATAGGCTTTCCACCGATTGCAAACTATTTGTTTCTCGGCGATTATGTCGATCGGGGCAAGAATTCCGTGGAGACGATTACGCTGCTGCTGGCGCTCAAAGTCAAGTATCCCAGGCATGTGCATCTGCTGCGCGGCAATCACGAATCGCAGGCCATCAATCGCGTCTACGGCTTCTTCGACGAGTGCAAGCGACGCTACACGATCAAACTATGGAAGACCTTTGTCGATTGCTACAATTGCATGCCTGTGGCTGCGGTGGTTTCGAATCGCATCTTTTGTTGTCACGGTGGCTTGAGTTCGCGATTGAATCATATGAACGATATAAAAAGCTTAACGCGACCCACTGAGGTGCCCGATGAGGGGCTCTTGTGTGATCTGCTCTGGAGTGATCCGGATCGCATTGGCTTCGGCTTCTCGCCGAGCGATCGTGGTGTAAGCTTTTTGTTTGGTCGCGATGTCATTGAGAAATTCCTGCAAAAGTTCGACTTTGATTTGGTCTGTCGTGCTCATCAGGTGGTCGAGGATGGCTACGAGTTCTTTGCCAAGCGCCAACTGGTCACGCTCTTCTCGGCGCCCAACTACTGTGGTGTTTATGACAATGCCGGCGCTTCCATGGGCATCGACAAGGATCTGGTTATTACCTTTGATGTGCTGCGTCCCTCCGAACATCGCAAGGTGCGCATGCCCTCGCATGGCAAGGGCCACATCTAACTTTGTTTCAATTGTCAACGGCCGAATATATAAATATAGAAAAAGCATTTGAGCAATGAAAACGGAAACGATGCTACGCTTTCAAATGTATCACAGTCTCAACGTTTTAAACACTCAACAAATTCTTTTATTATTGGCACTGAACTTGAAATGTCGCATTCGCAGCGCAACTCGCTTGCGAGTGAACCAGCAAACATTGATCAGATTATATTGCGGCTTATCGATGTGCGTCGCGTTAAGCAGCTGCATCTATCGGAGACGGACATACGCCTACTTTGCACGCGCTGCCGTGAGGTATTCATGGCCCAGCCCATGCTGCTGGAGTTGGGTGCGCCGGTCAAGATCTGCGGTGATTTGCATGGACAGTTTCTGGACTTGCTGAGAATGTTCGACTACGGCGGCTATCCGCCTGCCTCCAACTATCTGTTCCTGGGCGATTATGTGGATCGGGGCAAGCAATCCATTGAGACGCTCTGTCTGCTGCTTGCCTACAAGATAAAGTTTCCGCAAAATTTCTTTGTGTTGCGCGGCAATCACGAGAGTGCGGGCATCAATCGCATCTATGGCTTCTACGATGAGTGCAAGCGCCGCTATACCATCAAACTGTGGCGCACTTTTATCGATTGCTACAACTGCATGCCCGTGGCCGCGATCGTGGATGAGAAGATCTTCTGTTGCCACGGCGGACTCAGTCCGGATCTGACTTCCATGGCACAAATTACCAAATTGCCACGTCCCTGCGAGGTGCCGGACAAGGGTCTGCTCTGCGATTTGCTCTGGTCCGATCCGGACTCAAAGATTATGGGTTGGGGGGAAAACGATCGCGGCGTCAGCGTTACCTTCGGAGCGGATACGGTGGGCAAATTTGTCCATCGCTTCAAATTCGATTTGGTTTGTCGAGCCCATCAGGTGGTCGAGGATGGTTACGAGTTCTTTGCAAAGCGACAACTCATCACCATCTTTTCCGCACCAAACTATTGCGGAGAGTTCGACAATGCCGGCGCTATGATGTCCGTGGATGAGACGCTAATGTGCTCATTCTTCGTCCTCAAGCCGACCAAGAAATTTGGTATGCGAAAAGTCCAATCAAAGATTTAATATGCCACTTCTGACGACCAGTAAATTGTATGGTTTTATAAATATTTGGTATGGTGTAAACAAAGAAGAAAATAATAATGATTTTATTTTATAGAGAACTTGAGAATAAAGAGCTAAAGTAATATTAGATTTATTATCCATATATTATTCGTATAGATAGAAATTGTTTATATCTTCAATCTTTCATTTTTATTAAACTGAAGTTGCTGATGTTGTAGAGTTATTTCTATTAGTATGAAATACTCTCGATAATACCTTGCCCCAAGCCTTTGCCTGATTCTTGAGTCCCACCACATAAGCGCCTTTGGGATTAAAGATTGCAAAAGTAATAACAAGATTATCACTTATAGACATGACAGCGCCAGCGTTATCAAATACACCACAATAATTGGGTGCCGAAAATATCGTTACCAATTGCCGCTTCGCAAAGAACTCGTAGCCGTCCTCGACCACCTGATGGGCGCGACAGATCAAATCCAATTTGTGATGACTGATGAAGTGATCAACTACATCGCTGCCAAAAACATAAGAGACGCCACGTTGACTTCTGCCCCAGCCAAGGAGAGTGCGCTCTGGATCGGACCAAAGCAGATCACAAAGTACGCCCGATTCTGGAATTTCTGTAGGTCGCTTTATTTTGTTTATCTCCTCGATGCTAACGAGATTGGGACTCAGTCCCCCGTGACAGCAGAAGATCCGATTCGAAATAAGCGCAGCCACAGGCATGCAGTTGTAGCAATCGACAAAGCAGCGCCATAGTTTGGTAGAATAACGACGCTTACACTCATCATAGAAGCCATAGACTCTGTTTATGGACTGGGACTCATGATTCCCGCGCAGCAGATAAACGCACTGGGAGTACTTCAGCTTATAGCAAAGCAGCAGCATCATGGTCTCCACGGAGTTTAGGCCCCGATCCACATAGTCACCAAGAAAGAGATATCGCTGCTTTGGCGGCGCTCCATTGTGCCTGATAATCCGCAACAGATCCTCGTACTGTCCGTGCAGATCACCAACTACATTCATGGGTGCATATACATTAAGACACATATCACCGAACAGAAAGTCCTCGCGCGCCATCTGACACACCGATTCGATGTCGCCTTTGTTCAATGGAATGAACCTCTCGCTTTTACGAAAGCCACGCTCAAGAAAGCGTATAAGTTCATCCACATCCGGACCTGGAGATGGCTTCGTCGTCATAGGTGTGTAGTGAATATCGTGGGAAGTGTGTGGTTTAAATTATTTTAATATGAAACATTACAAAATCGACTTTTTCAATCAAAAGTAATATTATATTATCAGACAATCTGACAAGAGATGCTTTCAAATATGCTTTCAATTATGGGAAAAGGTTCTTTGGTGGCAAGGAGGTAAATTCTATATATTTTGCTCAGCAATCGATTGATTGAGACGATTAGTCTCTCTTCTATTTTTGTTTGGACTTACCATTAATTATTACCTTGAACTAAATTGAATCGTTCAATTGCATTTTATTCTTCCTTTACCTACAATAATGTAATCTATTATTTTTTACATTTATAAGAGTTTACGTTAAATTTTCACATCATTAGTAAAAAATAATAAATAATTGCTAATAAAACCTTGGGAGAATTCACTCGTCTTTCTGATTTGAGAATAAATCTGGTGCCTTCTCGACTGCAGCTGTAAATCTTAAATCCCTTTTCTTTGGCTTCAAGACAGTAAGTGTGATATTTAAGCTTTCATCTATGCACATCATGGCGCCGGCATTGTCATACTCTCCGCAATAGTTGACGGCCGAGAAAATAGTTATGAGCTGACGCTTGGCAAAGAATTCGTAGCCATCCTCGACCACCTGATGCGCGCGGCACATGAGATCGAATTTGAAGCGCTTTAGAAACTGTGCCAGTATGTCTGGACCGAAGGTGAAGCTAACACCACGCGAGTTCTTGGCCCAGCCCATGACGTTGGGCTCGGGATCGGCCCACAGCAGATCGCAAAGCAAGCCATTGGTCTTAACCTCGCAGGGTCGGGGCAGCGAACGTATTTCATCCAGCTCATGCAATACGGGACTCAATCCGCCGTGACAGCAAAAGATCTTCTCGCCTATAATCGCCGCGACGGGCAAACAGTTGTAGGTGTCCACAAAACACTTCCACAGACGCACGGTGAAGCGCCGCTTGCACTCATCGTAGAAGCCATAGAAGTGATTTATGTTGGCCGACTCATGATTGCCGCGAAGCAGATAGAACTTTTCCGAATACTTGACTTTGTAGGCCAGTAGCAGTGTTAACGTTTCCACCGAGTTCTTGCCCCGATCCACATAGTCACCCAGAAATAAATAATTTGCTGTTGGCGGATAGCCCGCCGCATCGAAATAACGCAACATATCCCCGTATTGTCCATGTATATCGCCCAGCACATTCACTGGTGCCCTCAGCTCCAATAGCATGGGCTCGCTCATGAGCACGCCTCGTGCGGTCTGCAAAAGATTAAAAATGTCCATTTCTGGTATATTAAAGCGCTTATCCGCCTTCCAGCCCTGCAGCGAGGTAATAATATTGTCCAAGTGTTTTGGCAGCAACATAGATGTCATTGATAACCGTGTCTGAGGTGTAAAAACTGGATACGAGATAATAACAATTAAAACATGACAATAAAATCTGTTGTTTCTATAAATTGGCCGGTAAATATGACAAAGCTCTCCGATACTCTGAAAATCGGTAAAGCAGTCGACATAGCTTGCGCTCTTATAAATAATATTTGAAATAACATTACCAATCAATCTGGTACCTAATCAGCTACGGCTGTTACCAAAAGTAACAATTTGTCAATTATGTCACATTTATTTTGGATTATACATAAAATATGAGGATTAATTTCTCTTTTTACTTATTAAACTGAAGATCACATAGGCCTTATTTCTGTCTATTTAAACTAATTATCTAATCTAGAGATTCGAACTCTGCAAAATACTAAATACTTATTCATCTCAGATCCAGAACAGACAGTTGTTGGAAATATTAACGACACTGATAATATCAACAATATCAATAATGGTCGCTACGATCCATGCAGATCGATACCAAGACCTAATCGCTATCATCAATGTAATATTCTTAGATGATCTGCACGCTCAGGAGGCCTTGTTGGCCCAAAAGATACTTGCAGCGGTGACTGACTTGACATGAAATCTTGTCTAATAAGAATAATCTCTTGAATATAATAAAGACCTAATGAGGAGAACTCCTTAATGAAATCTTGTCTAATAAGAGTCGGCAGGACTTTTCGGAAAAAAAATAATTGCGAATGATGTTTACTTAAATAATTTTACAGAATTTAAATTTATATATTTTTGAATATTATTTTAATTAATTCCAAGTATATATTAATTGCGCTTTGTTGATATAAATATGTAAAATAAACTAAAAATTTATTTTTGATAAACAAAAATTATTATTACTGTTTACTTGAAAGTTGCATAAAATATTCTTTTGCATATATCTTGATGTGTTCTTTAAGTAGCTTTAATTTCCGCATACGCCACAGCAGTCACATTCAATTTGCACATGAAGATAGCAACTCACACATATGTATCTGTATCTATGTGTGTGTGTGAGTTGACAACATGGCTGGCTAGCTGGTGGACTGTGCAGAGCAGCGACAACTGGAATATTGTTTGTCATCGCCAGCTGCAGAGCATGGACTTGGAGTTGGAGTTGGAGCCAGAGCAGCTGATGCCATGTCAATGTGCTGTCTGAGGTGCGTACGTGCCTGGCTCGTTTATTAGTTTGCAGCTGGACACGGTTGGTTCACAAAGGAAATTAAAATAATTCGAGCATCAAATTCAATTTAATCTTTACTCGTTTTTTGTGGTATGCTGGGAAAATATGAAAATGTGGCAAGCAGCAACGAATAATTTAAGAAAATAAACACAAATATTTATATCATATATATATATATTTTTGCTTGCGTGCAGATGTTAACCTGTAGCAAGAAAAAATTGCAATTGAGATAGAAAGATTTTTCTAGCATAGTTTTTGTTTTTGTGCAGTAAACTCCACAACTCCATACAGTCCATAAAACACAAATTCAAGCAAATTTAATCCGCAGTCAGTTAAAAAAATAACTATAAATAAAATATATAAAAATCGTAGCCTAAACCAAATGCAAACAATTGAATTTGCTGCGGTGAAGCGCGCATGGGGATTTGTGGCAACATATATACCTATATCTATGTATGTCTATGTATGTGTGGCGAGCTATTATTTAAATTGAATTTGCAAATTAAGTTTATTGTATAACAGCGCATAGCGAAATTTATATTCTATGCGCGATTATTCGTAACGCTTTTTGTTTATTCTTCGACTGCATTCTTTTTTTTTTTTTTGCCACGCAGCTTTGCCCTGGCTTATGCGATATTTATTTATGGCCACCAACTTGTATGTTGTGTTCCATGTCTGTTCTAGGGCCACAAACCTACTATATATATATTCTGCGTTTATTTTTTTATTGCGTCGCTTCAATAGAAACAATTGAACAATTGATTTGCATGCATAAAATTTGTAACTGGGATTTACGTTGAATGATTTATGGACAACGAGCGCTGCATTTTGTTTTGCTTTAATGCCGCGAATAATTCAGCAATTTAACAATTACTCTGGCTTGAGTGTAAGCTTAAATCTTTTTAGTTCTGTGCCAAAGCACAAATATTACGCATACGCACTGTCGTCGTGCATTGCACTCAATTTACATGCAGAGTTGGCAGCCGTTAACAATTTTTGGCGCAGTGTCTAGTTGGCACCATTTGGTCAGTCAAAGATAAAAATATATATATATATATATACATATATAGCACACTTGTATATAAATAAATTAAAAATCATATAAAAACGGACAATGCATTGCAGTTTGTGTTTTGCTGTGGCGCCAGGGTTGCCGTCACACTGACGCCTAAAAGGCCAACAACCCTATAGCCTGCATCATATTTACCATTAAATTTCATTTTTTGGCCTTTGCGTGCAGCAGCAAAAGATAAATGTAAATAGGAAATGCAATGCACAAAAAATGCCAAAAACGGTTTAGCAAACGGTCGCAAAAATTACTCAACCGTGGGAAAGGGCTGCATGACTTCTATTATAACTGGCATGGAAATACAACAAAAACGATTGGGCAAGAAATCTGGATGCAGCCAACTTTTTAATACACTTCCATTTGTTGTCAATGCAGTCGCAGCATTTATGATCACTCTGCTCTTTGAATAATTTTTTATTTATTTCAGATGGTGACTCAATATTATAGAAATTTTCAATTAATCCGATCGGGTTGAAAATTTTGAAATTTTCTGATAACGAGTAATTTTTTTTTTAAATCTGTTCCTTATCGGAATCCAAGAAAAACTGAATGTGAACCGATCAAATTTAGTGCACCTAGCTCAGAGATCTTTGAGATCTATATCTATACAGTTTATCTTGCTCATTAGGAATATTTATAAAGAATAGCTCTCTCCTTTTAACTGTTTGTACAACTTTAAGACACCCTATTTCCATCTTTTTATTTAAGTGTATCAAAATAAGGAAATATGCTTGTGAGGTCAGCGAAAAATGTAACACAGTCAAGCCATTATTTATAACTATGGTGCTGGTGCTAGAGCGTGCAAAATGTATGTTAGCAGTCGCTTTAAAGCTTCGCAAAAATGTTAACTTGGCCAAGTGCTGACAGCCCGCCCCAGGGAGTGTTGACAGTGCTCAATATGGATTAGAACATTGAAAAAGGCAACGACAAGATATTTCATTTTCCTTAAGCGGGCAATCGATGAATACCAAAGTGAATGCTTTAAAGAAAACCTCGTAGGAGTCAAGGTTTTCTATTTAAAAGGGGAATGGGAATTATGAGAATGAAGGGTAAGTTTCCATTTTTTAAACGCAACAGAAGTATTCAAAGATTTTATTTGTGATATAGATATCTAAGTTTTGGATACATAAAATAAATATTATGATAATGTAATATATAAATATTAAATTTTATTATTATTATATTATATTAAATATTTTTCCAATCTCTATAAGATTATAAAGTATAATCATTCCATCACTATCTTTTTTTGTCGTGTAAATCTAATGTTAGAGATTCATTCTTAATAAATTGATCAATAATTTTTACCACAAATACATAATTTAAATATTTATATATATATAAAATAGTTTTTCCTTATTGATTACTGAATAAGTAAGATCCCTTAACTTGATTTTTAAAATGCTCGTTAACTTTTATTCAAGTGATGAGAAGTGTATTAGAATCTGAAGATTTACATGTGCTGCATCAGTTATTTTTTTTATTGCTCAACACAAATCCATTTTCATTTTCAGCATGTTATTCACTCAGCACTCCGCTCACTCTTTTTACCAGTTTTATGTTTATTGGCTACTTACACCAAATGACATGCATTGTGTGTGTGCTGGGATTTGAAATTGCAATTGATTGAAATCTGGGTGGAAAAAATAAAACGTTAGTAAAAGTAAATCAAAGCCAATTATTTAAAATGTGTTTTTTGCTGCCAGTACTAAAAAGCTTCGCATCCTTGACAATTAGGTCAACTAAAGATTTTGCTCTATTTCTTTCTAAGCATCCTAAATTGCGATATAAGTGTTCAAATTATAAAATAAAAAAATTTAAATAAAATGGAACCCAATTTAAAAACTTTTTTATATATAGAAAAAATGATTTATCATTGCTAATACATCATACGACCTATAGTACAATTTTATGGCGCTATGAATTAACACCTTAATGAAAGAAGTCATTAAAAAAAGGAAATACTCGTAATGCCCAAAAAAATTAAATAGGAAACAACAACAACGATCTTTAGTCATATTTGGGGTGTTATTTCCTTTTTTGTAGCCTTTTTTTATAATAAAAATTGGGATCTTAGGAGTTTATATCTTACCTATTATAGCTGATTTTGAAAACTTGAGGCTTTCTATTATTTACTCATCTAGCGCTTTATGTAATTGCATTTTATTTTTCAATAGCCCCATTTTATTTTTTGTAAAAGATACAGTTTTATAGAGATTGTACAAAATTGTTTGAATACCATTCAAGAGCATTTTAAAAACAATTGAATTTAAAAGAGCAAATATTTTTAACTGTCTGTATACAAATGAAGCCATAAATTAAAAAACTATTTCTGAGCAGGGGATTAAAGTTAAACTTATACAACTTATATCATAATATAAAATAGTTTTTATATGGAATTAAAGGATTAAAGTTAAACTAATACAACTTATAATATCAGAATATAAAAACTATTTAACGACTCTATTTTAATGACTCTACTTGCAGTAGAATCACGTAAATCGTTGCCTAGTTACAGCTAAAGCAGCTGTCACCGCAGCCCTTAAGTGACTTTAGTGAAACGTGTCGCGCACACAGTTAAGACGTTTACCAACACTATTTGTTGTTGTTATAGAGTTTCGCCGTGGAAACACCTGTTTAGCAGCAATTAGGACATAGATTTATGCATTTGCCTGGGCAACGGGGCATGCAATGCATTTGGATGGCCGTTTAATTAACCCGCACGTAGCCGCAGCCGCGGGCCATCTGCAGCGCTAACTGTAACGGTAAATATTTGGCAACTGACGCGCCTGCAGTTCGAGTTCGAGTACTAATTAGCATTGCTAATAAACAAATTAAATGCATAGCACGTGGGCTGCAGTTGCTGATAAAATAAATGGGCAGGCAGCCAGAACAGAACGACAGGCAGACGGACGAGCATTAGTGTAAACGCCTAAAGCTAGGCAAACAAATTTGCAACTAAGAAGTCGATTTATTGGCACGCAAACAGCGTGTCGATATATATGGCCTGTAACTAAGTCAGTTGGTCAGTCACCACCCCCAAACAAAGCCACGACCCACCCAAGTGGTCAACTCGCAGCAGTAAATGTCGAGACTGGTGCCAATTTTCTGTTGATTACATGACAACACTGACACTGTTTCTCACTGTTTGCCTTGCCACCCTCCAGTTTGGGGGTGGTTGCTGCTCTTGCTGTTGTTATCATTGTATGTGACAAGGGTCAAGCGAAAGTTTTACGAGCACAGTTTAACTACAGCTCCCAGAGAGGGGGCTCTGCTTAATGTTTGTTGTTCAGTTTCACTTTATTTATTTTAAGTTTAATTTGTTTGGCTGCACACAGAGCAGAAAATGTTAGGAAATTGGTTGAAGCAAAACGGAAGCTGCTCTTGAACAAAAGCAGATTTATCTCCGGTGAAAGTTATTTACCTGCTGGTCCAGCCAGCACAAAAGTGTGAAATGTCAATAAAGCTTAAAGCTACTGCAATTGACAGCTAGAGCATAGTGTTGAGATAATGCAATTGTCTTTGGTCTTTTTTGGGTCAAGCAACCCCCAATTTTGCAAAGGAAATTAAAGCTTATTCAAGGGTGTTACTAATTTTAAATAAATATTGTTAAGGAAATTCTGAGAAGTAGTAAACATGACATGCAGTAACAAATTGTTCTACATCTAAAATATATTTAGATTGCTTACTGCCTGAACTGAACAAAAGATTTCTTTTAAAATGCATATATCCTATCTATCAACCCTATCTAATTTGATATAAATTTTCATTGTAATTTAATGAGCAAAATTTTAATTAATTATGAATAAGACAATTGTATTATCTACATATTTGTAATAATGAAGAGCTAAAAATATAAATAGGCAAGAAAGCAAACGAGCCACAGAGATTTTTCCACTAGAGTTTAAAACATTATGGTCAGCAGTAAATTGTTAAAATTACATGGCAATAATTAGTGATTTATTTAAAAGGATTTGCAATAAAAAGCAGCGAAAAAAAAGGTTTTATAATTACTCAAAACTTATAATAAAAATTGGAGGTAAAAGCTAAATATATGAAATAAAAAATCGATTATTTTGAGGCAATTAACTTTTTCAAAGTGCAATAGATAATATCATTGTTTTTTATAACAACAATGTAATATACCTTACAGTTCAAGTTTGTCTTCTAATTAATAACATTAATTTTTTATACATTTTTTTTATTTAACAATCACATAGATGTGAATGCCATAAAAACAGTTGTATATCAATTATCTAAGAATAAAAGTTTTAAATTTTAAATTCACTTCAACTGTAAGCAGTTGAAATGTTGAAGCATTTGCGGCGCCTGTGCCATGAATCTGCGTGCCAGACTAAAAGCCATATTATAAATCTTCAAATATCTGACAGTGCAGCAGCCACTGCTGCATGTTGTGTGTTGGGCCCACGCCTCCCTCTTGGCCCTGGACGACACGCAGCTTTGTTGCTGCCAAAATCATACATCAATTTTGGCACATTCGTCAGCAGAGAGCAGAGAGTTGCCACAAATGGCGAGAGGAGGCGGCAGCGGAGGTGGAGGCGCTGCCTGTCGCAACTGCAAATACAACAAGCTGCCGCAACTGTTGTTCGTTGTATGTGGCAGTTGCATTTTGCATGTTTTAGTTGCAATTCGAACGCGAAATTTTGCCACGCAGCAGACAAGAAATTTGAAAGTGATGTCTGCCAGACCAAAATTGTCAAAACAATTAATCATTGATGAAGAAAATGTACATGCAACATGCAGCATGCAGCAGCAGCCACAGACACATGCGGTAGCATTTTGCATATTTGCGTCAAATGTCATTAGAGTTGCCAGCTACGCAGACATTTGTCCACTCCGAGTTCATTTAAATGCAAATGTTGTTAGACAACAACAAAATTATAACAAAATAGCCACATCATTATTTTAACTAGCCTAATTGAATGACCAAACTAGGCCCAATTGAGTTTATAATGTTTGCAATTGCATATGCTGACTAAATATTGCCAAGTTTTACTTAATTGGCTCCATTAGTCGAAGATATTTAACTATTAGTTTATATTAGCTTACAGTTTTGAATTTTGCTAGCTGCAACTGCTCAAATCCAAGTTCTCAATTGCTTACCAAATTCAAATGCTTGTCCAATTAACCACGCGACTTTAGACCCGCTTGACAGGCGATTTGGTGGCGCACCAGCGTTTCGAGCGTTACACGTTTAGCCACTTTAAGCGCTTGTTGACGACCATAAAAATCGAAATTCACAATCAAGAGCATTGCCAACGAGCAAAAAAATGGTAAGAGATAGAGCAACAGCTCAAGCTTGTCGCATAGAAATTAAATTAACTTTTTTTTTTGTGCTACGTTTTCCGCATGCCCATCAATTGTCACGAATTGCAGGTGAAAACAAAAACCAAACAAAATCTCACAATCACCAAAAAAAAAAAAAATAAAAATCAACAAGAGTTTGTAATTTGAGTATCAATTTGTTGGTCTATCAATTTTCTATTTAAATGCCGCCATAAAGACTAATCAAAGCTATTAAATGTCTTTTAATAAATAAAGCAAAGAAGTGATTTTTAATTAAATTAATGTTTGCTTTTAATATGAAGCTATGTATTTTTTTCTTTCTTTTAATTAATTTAATTTCGCTTATTAGTTAATATTGTTTCGCTTTATGTTATTTGTCCGACTGTTTATTAAAATATGTCAAAGTGTATAAAAGTAAATAAATAAATTGACTTATGGATGCCAAAAGGTAAGCATAACCTGTTTAATTCCATTAATAAATATGCAGTCCATGGGCGTAGCTTTAAAATTATAATTAATGCTATACATTATGTAATGCCCTCTAAATGCCACGCCCATGTTTCCAATAAAATAATAAAGCCATAATTGAAACTTAATGCTAAACGCAGCTTTTTCTCTTTGACTAAAAACCGTTAATATACTTAGAAAAAAATAAACATATTTTGCCTTTTATTACACTTTTGTCAAATTTATTAAATAATTTATTTCACGCCTTTCCTCTCACTTGCAAATTTCATTAAAAACTGATTTCCTATGAAAATGCAATCAGCAAAAATCAACGACGCGAAGTGCAAATAAAAAAAGAAAATGGCGAAATGAAATGAAAAAAAAGCGCGTTAACAAAATCAAACCAAATAGTATTACTTTATTGTTGCTGTTGGCAACAGTTGAAAATGCGAAAAGTGCAAACCGCAATTAATTAAATCTGCAGTTAATTTTATTGCCAGCGGAAGTGGCAGCAGCAGCAGCAGCCAAAGTATCGCAAATGAAATTATCAGCGTGAATAAAAGAGTGTGGCTTAAAGAGAGCGCAATAAAAAATTCAATTTTTTTTTTTAAATAAAAGCATGGCCGCTAACACTTTGTAAACATGTTAAATTTTATGCATAACTTTAATATAAATTTTTGGCATGCACTTCACGTGTAATTAATCCATTATAAGACTTTGCGTGCGGCACTTTGCATGTCATGCCACTTCTCAGGCTGTGCCGCGTCGTCGTCTCTGTGTGTGTGTGTGTTGCATGCAAATTATTGTGCAGCTAAAATTGTGTATTCTCCAGTTGCAAGTACAACTCATAATCGACAAAAATCGCGTGCTGTGCACACAACTTGTAGAAGTTACAAGTATTTCTTATTGCTTGAGAGCAGTGCTGCTAGAAATTCATGATTTAAAATAGCTGAATCAATAATTTTTTTATCGCTAGAAATAACTAAAAGAAAAAAATATGTAAGCTTCGATTGATAATGTAATGTTAGAAATATAAATGTAGAATAAAATATGTTAATACAGAATAAAAATAAAACATTTTTTGTTGCTTAGACTTTGAAAATATAGTTTGGGCTCATATTGCTAACTATTCTTGAATTGTGTGTGATTAACTGAGCTTGCAAATTCATGCATATTATTTTATTTAAAGGAAGTTTCTATAAATTATTTAACTTCGATTTCTATATCATATGATATATACCCCTCATTAGATTGAATGACTTAAGCCTTTGATATCGGATGCTATGTTTAAAATAATTTACCAATTGAATAAAGCTGACACAGGGGCTTTTATTATATTAGTTATTTTTCTTCATTATCAACAATTAAGTTTCTTACTGTTTCTATTTTTCTAATATTGTTTTCTCTAATCATTTTCAGCTTTTGTGGATAATTTAATTTTAATTTAATTTTAACTTAAAATAAAATTTCATAGCTTCATTTAGAATACAAAAATAGCCAAATGCCGTTCATAAAATAGTTAGAAATCTAGCTAAATGCATTTCAAAAAATTGTTATATCTATTGCAATTTTAAGATATTTTAATCTAGCTATAAAATGGCTAAGCTGGCAACACTATTTGCTTGTACCTTTTGCAGCATGTGGCGTTGCATGTGAAGCAACTTTGGCTGCATCATTATGGAGCTTGTTGAAGTGTCTACATGGGCGCCTGGCGTTCCCTTTTAACGACTCAGGTGTGGACTGCAGCATTTTTTGTTTTTTTTTTTTTTGGAAATAACATCTATTCAATTCTCGACATGCAACTTTTAATTTTTACCCTTTCAGCTGCGCAGTCTTTGAGGCGCACCACACACCTTGCAACACATAATGCTGACCAGAAAACCAAAAAAAGCGCAATTGGCTTAATTTCTATGAATGCGAAACGTAGCAGCAGCAGCAACAGCAGCAGCTGAGAGAAAAAAGAAGAAGAAGCAGCTAACGAAACGATTTCTGTGCGCCACGCAAATGGAATAACTAATTAAATTTTCAGCTGCAAGTGAACAAAGTTGCCACAAAGGCAACTGTAACTGCAACTGCAACAGCAACTGCTGTCTGGCTAGCCGACTACCAGTTTAATTAACTTGGCTTATAAAATTTTATGTAAAAACATTATCTATGCGTTGTAATAGTTGCCCATAAAGGTTGTCTATGCAAATATGTTGCAATATCGTTTGTCCGCCACTCAATTGCCGTTGCCATTGTTTTAATGAACCAAAAAAACCCCGACCCCAACCCCAACCCCACCACCCCCATCCTCATATCTTTCGCAGTGGTTCGCATAAATCAAACATGAAATTTTTACACACCCGCCAAACTGTCTGCGAAAATTTCATTTACATGTTACGCAGCTTCCAACTTGCCTTAACCTCCAGGCCTCCAACCACTTCCGAAAACACCAAAAAAAAAAAAAGGGTTCAGCCGCCGGGTCAGAGCAACACGCTTTTAATTGTTTTTTGAGGTTTTTTTTTCATGGCGCTGCATAACCAAACGTAGTAATTTAAATTCTCGTCTGTAGCCTCTAGCAATTTAATAAAAAATGTTTTAATGCTTGTTGCTCTTTTTTTCAAAAAGCTAAAAGCAAAGCTTATCTATGAGCGCATACTGATAACGTAAAAAAAAACATTTAAAAAAGTAGTTTAAGTACACTACATATGTAGTTAAATTATAAAAAAGCAAAGCTTTGAATGATTAGCATTAACACTATATATTTATTCATTTATATAACATAAGGTGGTTAATTGGAATTTCAGCTAATTTCAGATTAACATTGAAGCGAGTCAACAGTGGTTGTGATTATTTAATTAAATTAACTTTTATATATTATACAATAGTAAAAACTCAAAGCATTAGTACAAAAAACATACATAATTATCAATGTTTGTAATAATAATCCTTCACGTATAATATTTTATTAAGCTATAGCTGATAATTAAATTAGGTAATGAGTAGCTAAACTATTAAATTAAAGCTTAGAATATATTGCAAAATTGTGTTATTATTGCTAACAATTTATCGCTTACTTAATAAAACTAATGCCAATTAAGTATTTGCATACGTGGCGTATGTGTTATATTTAAATATTATACAACGGTTAAGTACTTAGCTGCTTAATACTAGCAATAATTTAATTATTAATACATAACAATATGAATAAACAATTTGTACATCAAATTATTTTGATATAAATAAATTAGAGTTAGCATTGCCTATTGAACGCAGCTGCATAATTTATTAACTACAAGCTTCAAGCGTAATGAATAATAATCTTTGAGCTACTCAATTTAATTTAAGTTGCTTTAAAGAAATTGATTTTTAAACGTTTGATTATCTCTTAGCTTAGCCATCGCTCAAAGTGCGCATAAGCATTAGCAAATATTTATTTTTCGCTTACTTAGCCATTAAAGAGTTTATTTTGCTTTTTTTTGCAGTTGACTGCAGGGCAGAGAGCAGAGCTTAGAATAGTTAGCTGGACGCAGTAATTGCTGGACGCACAGTTGATTTAATGGACTTGGAGTAGCATCTAATGTGCATATTACAAAGCCTATTAACATATTTGCCAACGTGTTTAACAAGCGAGTGGTGGGCGCCTTGGGCTGCGAGCAGACCCACCAATCAGGCAAGAGGAGTCGTCGTCGTCGTCGCGTTGTTGGTGGTCACGTTTTGCGGCAGCAGTTGTTGCATAATTGCCAACTGCAGCTCGACGCATAAATAAACACACACACACACACACACTCAGCTGGGTATGGATAAAAAGTGAGCATAGGTTGTTTGGCTTTTTGTCTAGCATGGTCATTATGCAAATAGCACTTTGTTTTTAACTGCGCTTGGCTGCCACAGCGCATGAGGACAGGCTACGACATTAGTTCATCATCAGCCACATAGATACACCTGTGTGTCTGTGTGTGTGTGTGTGTGTGTTAGTGTCTGTGCCCTTTGGGCCACATTACGCGCACAATTAATGCGCCAAGTGTTATGTGTGCGCATAGTAATGAGTTTTTGTCACAGTGCCCAACAAAAGTAAGCGCAACTGCAAGTGAATTTTGTTTTTGCTCTGCTCATTTATCAATAGGACTGCTTTAGAAAAAAAGGCGCAGGCGCAACTCTGCTTAAGCATATTTATTTTTGTGGGTTGAGAACTTGCAGCATGCATCATGTGGCATGTGGCATGACTCATTCTTTAGCCAACAGACGCGTTGGCTGCTTCACCATTAATCTGCTGAGCAACAAGCTTGACAAGCTGAGGGCACAGACAGTTATAGAAACAGACTGAAGCTGTTCCTAGACAGAAAAGAACAGAAGTGCGAATAAATCTTAAATAAAATGCAGACTTAAACAAGTCTTTTTTATATTTAAGTGAGAATCTATCATTATATTGATATATGTATTAATCCTGTTCAAGTTTTTGAAAGTCTTTCTTCAAATAGTTTATTAGAAGATTTGTTGGTTTGACTCCTGAATCGGCAAGTACTCTAAAATATGAAATCTACTTATCTAATAAATCTTATTAGTATCCAATATTCCATTTACTTCTAAACTTACGTACAAATTATAGACGAGAAAAAAAACCAAATTGTTTGACCAATTGGTATTGAATTTAAGAAAATATCCCTGTCTTCTATAAAATAAAATCGAATTATCTAATAAATATAATTAGGATAACATTTTATTTACTACAAAACTATTATATATGTATACAAGTTATATTCAAAACATTTACATAAAATACATAAATATAAAATAAACTATACAAAATTATTCAAAGGTCAACTTGGGATTGCATTAAACAATATTAAGAATTTATATTTGGTTCAAGAAAATACGGGATTTATTATATTCTCACATCGTTTCGAATTAAATTCGTGCTATTTATTCCATTTTGTGTTTTCTGCGCATCGGAGTTAGCTCTTAAATTATTAATTATATTTTAATTTGTTCTTTAGTGCATATTATTAAGCTGTAAACTTTTGTTTTAAACCAGTTTTAATCTCATTAATTTGCATTAGTTTAGCTTTAACAGTTTTGGACACACTTTATTTATTATTCGCCCAATTTTTAGTATGCCACAGCACCCTGTATATATCGCATATTGAATTGATAAAGCCAACCACGTAAATGGTGTAAATGTAAACAGTTAAATGGTGTCGATTGTCGTTCCATGGCCACCGAAACAAAAGCCCAAAATAAAAATACATATATTCTTATATATATTTACGCACAAATGGTCAACCCATACAAATAAAGCAAGCACGCACACATAGAGAGAGAGAGAGAGACACACGCACGCACACAAGCGTAAAATAGTCATTCAATAAAATAAATCAAAAGAAAGTAAAATTACGACGCGTCGAGCGAGCCAACTGCGAATCACAAAAAAGTGAATAAAAATTGAATTCAATAAAATCAAAGTCGAGAAAAAACTTTCGCTACTTCAATGGCAAAAAACACGAAAAAAAAGAACAACCAGAAAAAATTCAAATAAAAGCGAATATATTTCTATTTGTTGCTAGCTGAAGTTTGCATGCTCTACTTAAGATATAAATATAAAATATATGAAATATAAAATTAAAAATAAGAAAAAGTAATATATAAAAAATATATAATATAGGAGTTTTTTAAATATAATATAACAAAAATAAAATATACAAATATAATATATGAAAAAATACATGATACAATTTATAAAATAATATACAGAAATATAAAAATTTAAAATATAAAATAAAAATATATGATATATAAAATATATATATATATAATATAGGATATAAAATATGATTTTTTATTATACATAATAGATATATGGAAATAAGACAAATAATAAAATATACAGAAATATAAAAATTGTAAAAATTAAATAGCAGACAAAAATATATGAAATATAAAATATTGAATTGAAAATATAAAATAACAAAATATAAAATCTAGAAATATAGGAATTTAAAATACAAAATTAAAAAAATAATACTTATTAAAATAATGACTATTTATTTTAAGTTTCATCAGTGTATTTCAAATAGTTTACAATACTTTATACACTTTGATTTTGAGTTGTTGTAGCTTTTGGGTGAAGCATCATTATCATGGTCAAGCCGGCGGCTCCCCCGCATGCACGCAGAATACAAATACAAGTGGCCAATATACACTCACACCAATATGTATACACACACACACACACGCACATATATGTAGATTGGCAAAGTGGACGTGCCACAGGCCAGAACAACTTTTCGTTTTGTGTCTTTCTTTTGCTTTTTGCTTGACCAGCTCAAAAATTGGGTGAAATGCTTGTCGCTCGCTTTCAAATTCGTTGCTGGCTTTTCAGTTTGCAACGAGCTGCACGAGCCGCCAGTGGAGTTGCTGCTAAGCGTGGAGTGTGTGGAGAAAGCAAAGCGTAAAAATGTCTACGAGGCCGTTCTATTTGCTGCTGCTGCTGCTGCTGATCAGCAGCCAGTTGAGCTATGGCTCGGATGTGGCCACAACGCCAGAGTCGCCGCTGCTGAAGCAATCCCAGAATACTTTTGTGCAATGGGTGCTGTCGCTGTTGCCACAACGTCCAGGCTCAGCGACGCCGGAGACAGTGACGGTGGCCACGTTGAGCAGCTCAGCGACTGCAGCGCCCATGAGCATGAGCTCCAGCACCGCCAGTCCGAGCAGCAGCACCAGCACCAGCACCACAGCAGCGCCAGCTACAAGCACCACAACAACTCGCAGAGCCACCACGACTGCACCACCGGCTCAGCCTACGCTGAATCCGCCACGCAATTGCAGCGACTGCGTCTGCGGTGTGGCCAACATTCAAAAACGCATTGTGGGCGGCCAGGAGACGGAGGTGCATCAGTATCCCTGGGTAGCTATGCTGCTCTATGGCGGACGCTTCTACTGCGCCGCCTCGCTGCTCAACGATCAGTTCCTGTTGACCGCCTCGCATTGCGTCTATGGCTTCCGCAAGGAGCGCATCTCAGTTCGCTTGCTGGAGCACGATCGCAAAATGTCGCATCTGCAGAAAATTGATCGCAAGGTCGCCGAGGTCATTACGCATCCCAAGTACAATGCACGCAACTATGACAACGATATAGCCATCATTAAGCTGGACGAGCCTGTGGAGTTCAATGAGGTGCTGCATCCAGTTTGCATGCCCACGCCTGGGCGCAGCTTCAAGGGCGAAACGGGCATTGTGACGGGCTGGGGTGCGCTCAAGGTGGGCGGCCCCACCTCAGATACGCTGCAGGTGAGTCACACTGACTGCCAAAAGTTAACAAACTCATTGCATTTATTTTCACAGGAGGTGCAAGTGCCTATACTCTCGCAAGATTCCTGCCGTAAGAGTCGCTATGGCAACAAAATAACCGACAACATGTTGTGCGGTGGCTTCGATGAGGGCGGCAAGGATTCCTGCCAGGGCGACAGCGGCGGTCCGCTGCACATTGTGCCCAACGGCACGCGGGAGCATCAAATTGCCGGCGTCGTCAGCTGGGGCGAGGGCTGCGCCAAGGCCGGCTATCCGGGCGTCTATGCGCGCGTCAATCGCTACGGCACCTGGATCAAGAACCTCACCAAACAGGCTTGCCTCTGCCAGCAGGAGACCAAGAAGATCAAATAAATTAGCAGCGAGCAGCGCAAATAATCAGACAGCGATTCAAGAAACCAGTTTGGAAGTTTTATAAGCGTGGCTTGCAATCAAGTAAAGGGTGCATAGCTTAGAAGCAGTGAAGTTTTACTTTATTACAAAAATTAATTTATTTACACTGTAATTTAATTTACTCCATTTCAAAAGTTTCGATCAGTTTTTACATCTACAAAAAAAAATATCTGGAAATTTAAGTTTTTAGTGCTTAAACTTAAAAGTTTCGTTAGATATATTATACAAATTTTTAGCTTTAAATTGTAAAGTGCAGTATTTTTTAATAAAAAAAAATACTAGCAACATTTACTATTTATAGCTTACAGTTATTACAAAATTGATCAGAGCTAAGCTAAAACTCATTCATGCAACAAATAAAAATTCATACTTTATTTTATTTTAATACAAATTTTAATTTATTTGCACTTTTTTTTTACAGCTCTTAAAATTGTTGATCAGTTTTCAAAATTACAAAAATATTTGAGAGTTAATTTAAAAAGTGCTATTAGTTAAAAAAAATTAATTTAAAAACTGCTCAGAACTAAGTTTAATCTAAGGCTCTTAAAAATGAAGTAAATTTTAAATAAACAACTTTTTAAATATAAATGACATTATTTAAAGTTCCTGCTACATTTCTGCATGGTTTAAAAAATATTAAAAAAATAAAACTGTAGCCAAGCGTATTCCAACTTCGACTTATCGAAGCTAAGCCCCTTCGCTGATTTAACGATCAAATAAAATGCAACAAGCTGAGTCTAGAGTTTGGTCTAAGTTTAGATCCTCAGAGGGCCAACAACCTTTTGGGCTTGCAAACCGGACTGCAAGCCTGTTCTAGAGCCGGTTGGCGTCTTTCTATTTAAGTCTGCCTGCTTGCTGGGCTAAGGATTCATCCATTTAGTTGCCAATTGCTAGTTGGCAGACCAAGTTCAGTTTCCATTTCTGCAATGCGCTATATTTGCTTGCTCTCCTTGCTGGGCTTAGCCCTGGCCACGCCCAGTTTTCGCAGCGGCACGGAGCCGGCCAAGATTTTGCAGTCGCTGAGCAATCTGCGTCAGAATAGTTTCCTCGACTGGATCATGTCCATACTGGGGCCAGAGTATGCGGACACGAGTGTGCCGGCCAAGCGCGAATGTGCCGCCTGCGCTTGTGGCAACATCAATACGCGTCATCGCATCGTGGGCGGCCAGGAGACGGAGGTGCATGAGTATCCCTGGATGGCCATGCTGATGTGGTTCGGCAGCTTCTACTGCGGCGCCTCGCTGGTGAACGATCAGTACGCGCTGACGGCGGCGCACTGCGTCAATGGCTTCTATCATCGGCTGATTACCGTGCGGCTGCTCGAGCATAATCGAGAGGACAGCAATGTGAAGATTCAGGATCGGCGTGTGGTGCGTGTGCTGGTGCATCCCAACTACAGCACCAGCAACTTTGACAGCGATATAGCCTTGATACGCTTCAATGAGCCAGTGCGTCTTGGGATTGATATGCATCCAGTTTGCCTGCCGCCTGCAGCTGAAAGCTTTGCCGGCCAAACTGCTGTCGTCACCGGCTGGGGCGCATTGAGTGAGGGCGGACCCATCTCGGATACGCTGCAGGAGGTGGAGGTGCCTGTGCTCTCCCAGCAGGAGTGTCGCAACAGCAGCTACGGACCCGACAAAATCACCGACAACATGATCTGCGCCGGTAATGTGGAGCAAGGCGGCAAGGACTCCTGCCAGGGTGACAGTGGTGGACCCATGCACGTTATGGGCGCCAGTCAAGCCTTCCAACTCGCCGGCATTGTCTCCTGGGGCGAGGGCTGCGCCAAGCCCGGCTCTCCCGGCGTCTATACGCGTGTCAGCAACTTCAACGATTGGATCGAGGAGAACACACGCGATGCCTGCGCCTGCAGCCAGCTTGAGGAGGAACAAAGCGCCGCCACTCCTCCTTCAACTTCAACTACAACAGAGCAGGCACAGCCAGAGCTGCCAACTACTCAGGCTAGTCAGCCAACGGGTCAAGAGACTGAAATACCCGAAGCTGAATGATTCATTCAATTCAAAACAAAACACAATAAAGGCAATGCCATTTTAAATACTCTTGCACTCTAAAGAAAATGTTTATAATTGTTTTAATCCATTCGTTTAAAGAAGAAAAAATGTATAATTTTTTTTTTATTTTCAGAAAAATTCCCACAAAGGAGTAAACAAAAATTTTATTTATTTGTTAAGTTAGCATCGATTTTGGGACCAAACTCTACAGTCGCTACCGACTGTTAGCATTAGAATAACTAGCTTTTATATCTATATACAAATTTTCTTAATGCTATTTATTTAATGAATATTTTCAATTATTAAATCTAAAAATAAGTAAAAAGTACTCAGGTGGCTTATAATAAAAAGCTATAAGCTTGACTAAAAGAATGAGAAAAATAAAAACAAATTATAAAACATAATTTAATTAAATGAAAAACTTTCCTTTTACAGTTTTAGCTTCTTATATTTGATTCCTGAGTTAGAGAAATTTAATTTTAGGCCTTAAGCTATATTTAAAGTATTACAAACAGAATTTTTGTTAGAATATAGAGCACTTCTAAAGGTATATTCCTATGAAAGGAATCAAGCTAACGAAAACACTGAATTGGGTAATTAACATGCCAAATATCTTTAATTTTATGGAATACCATTGAGAGCTACTGCTGCAACACATGAAGTTATATACCTACATATATCTTATTCCAAATTGGACAATTCTGGGTAGCAAGTATCGTATGCCACATGATACATTTTAAAATACAAAAATTATAGCTTTAAGATATTCAATACTGTATATGTAAAGTATTGAAAAAATATATATTAATACATTACAGATTTACAAAGACAGACACTAAAGATTGTAAATTATATGGTGTGTCTAAATGTGATAAAAGAGAATTTTATTAAGAAGAATAAATGCTCATAGAATAAAAATATTATATAACGCAGCTTGGAATAAATTGATAGATAGAATAGATAGTGTAAAGCTATAAACTGTCGCTGGATTTATATGATGTTCGAGCAATTTTGCGCTTTATTAAGTATTAATAATACATCAAATATTATAATCAGCAAATTTGCTGTCTTTTAGTTAAAGGTGAACTTTAAATAAAAATTAATAAATAATTAATAATAATAATAAAGTCTTCTGCTGCAGCAACAGAAGATCGATGGGCTAGGTCCAAAATTTTACAATTCTGGGTAGCAAGGAATATAAATATATTTGAGATAGATATAAAAATGCATTAGATTTCAGTTTTAAAAAAATACTATTTCCAAGTATAATTAGTTGTAATTTAAAAATTAAAATTTTCTTATTAAAGATTAGTTAAAAATGAATTAAGGCATTCAAGATTGTAAATAAAATGATTCAATTTGAGGATTTCACATAGGCCCGTGCGCTATACTTAATAGTAGTTTAAATAATAAAAAGATTATGTAATGCAGTTTGGAATAAATTGATAGAGGCTTCCTTAAGTAAACTTAATCTTATGCAGAGCCATGCCACTAGTCTAGTGACTATTAACACTTGCATTAGCTTTATGCCATTTGCACAGTCTATGGGATAAAACTGGATAGTGCACCGACTATAGTGGTGCTTATATCTGACTGGCAGAGCTTAATAACAATATATAAAAGGAAGTAAACGAGAGGAGTTTTACTTTGTGGCAAGGTGTTGGGGCACAAAGAGAATACAAAATGTGTTTGCGCCTCGGGAAGTTTGTTCGCTGGCTTGTTAACCTGGCCCTGCGTGCTGCTTCAATTTCCCGTCTGTAATGTGCGCGTTGTTTTGAACTCCAAAAAGCTCCCAAAGGCATGGCACAACGAAATTGCCACTAAATCAAAAGCCTAACCAACAACAACAAAAACAATAACAATAAGCTGAACAACGCCTACACACACACACACACTCTCACACCTTTTGGCATTTTGGCCATACCCGCAGCATTGATAAATAACTAAATAATAGAATAAGCCGCAACTAAAGGTGCTAAAAACGTTAAAGGCGGCCCCCAACCAAAGCAACAAAATCAAACTGCAAAACAACATAATGCAGCACCTCGAGCGCATTTTTATATAAGCCGCATAAAAAAAAGAGTGAAAAAAAGGAGAATTCGTTGATTCGCTTGAGTTTCTTTGCTTTTTAACAAGCCAAGGCGCAAATTTGCTGCAATTGAGCGCATTTTGTTTTTATTTTTCAGCTGCCTGCAGCTTAGAGAAATTTATTGGGGCGTAAAATTGTTTGATTGAATATTAGAGCGGCATGCCTTTCCTTTATGGGAAATACTTTTTGGGTTTTCGCTTTTACACTGCACCCAAAAATTAAAGAAAATACTTAAGAGCAAATAAACAGAAAATTTGCGCTCATACCAAATCAACTTAAAGTTGCTGCGATTCATTTAATATATTTTGTACTTAGCTCTTGTCTTTAAAAGTTTTATTATGGACTAATTGTGGTTTAGTTTGAGGTTGATTTAAAATTCGTTATAAATATTTACATTCAGCAATTTAATATTATTTCCTTTTTCGTTTAGGTTAGCAACATGCAGCCAAAGACAAAGTTTGCTTATGAGCCTATTCAGGCAATTCCCGCCGTATGCAAGGCAATGCTTACTGCATTCACCAAAGCCGAAACCCCGACCAATGTGCCCACAAGCATTCTCTCCGTTACGATCAGCACACCATCCAATATATTCGCTGCTGGCTAAAATCTCAAATTAGCTGAAATGCTTTGTTTGAAGCCAAGTCTCAGTTTTACCTCTATAAATGTTACAGCCAGACTAACCGTGCGCTGGGCAATCACAACACCAAGCGAGACGAAGGTAATAAGGGCCATTAGTGTAACCAAAGCCAGGGCTTCCACCATGCGAATGGCAACAGGCATCTTCGAGGCATAAACGGTGCACCACAATAAGCTTAGAAACCAAAATTTGCATAGATTACTTTTTTTTTCTTATTTAAAATAACGTCTGAGTGAATAGTCTAAGCCTAGATTTTATCAAAATTTGTTACAACATAACAAAAAAAAAAACTTGTCCAGGCATGGGGCGAACATATCACAACTCTTGTTTTATTCAATTATTTGAGGTATATTAAAATAATAATTAAATTTTCTAAAACTTAGTCATGTTATGATATCAGTTCTTGCGTTGATTTCGATCTTTATAAGCTTATAGTTATGACAACATGCTTATAAGCACGAAGCTGTTTTAATTATACATCATATCATATGGTAATTGTATAATCTAAATCTTTGAACCATGAATTTACTTGTAAACAATATACATATTTATATTAGCAATCCCAGCTGTTAAACTTTTAATGTAAAGAATAATTTTATAAAATTTTTGGTTCAATTTTATTTGAATTTACAAGCATTAGAAAATGGAATATTGGGCACATACCAGCTTATCTGAAAATAGAACCGAAAAATAAATAAATTAATAAAGATACTAATTTTACTTGTATTAAATTATTAAATAATATTATTAGAACATTTCAAAGTGTATAAAAATTTGTCTTTTGGAATTATTTGTTCTTGTTTTTTTGGAATCATTTAAAGAAGATTTAGTTTAAATGAAATTTTTAATCATATACACCACAGTGCAATTGCAGTCACAGCTATGGCAGCAAAGAAAGAGAACGAGAATTCACTTTGAGAGTTAAAGTGAAGGACAGCAGCTCTTTTTAATTTGATGAAAAAAATATTCAGATTTATGCACGCTAAGAGAGCCTAAACATTCTAATAAAATTACAGCCCACTCTTTCTCTCTCTCTCTCTATAGATCCCACAGCAAAGTCAATGTCAAAGACAAGCAATTGTAAATTGTGGGATATTTGACTACATTTTTGGACATTTTGACCTTTTGATCATTGCTTTTTAATTTCTTTTCCGCGCTCTCTCTGCTTAAGCGCTCTCTTAGCACAGTGGCTTAAAAAATCTGTAAAGAGCTCAGGGTAAATATCGGTTAATATTTTAAAAATATTTTGTTTATTTTAGCTGCGTTTTTGTACATTTTGCTTACTGTATTGGGATGTTGATCGTACGAATAAAAGTTGTGCTGATTGTATTATTAAAACGACCCAATTTCTGTAAATAATAGAAAACTAAATTTATAATTTTATTTTTTCCAACAATCAACTAAACAAGTGAACAGATTTGAGTTCTACACTTTCTGCAGCTCTAAATCATATAAAATAATAACATGTCTATAATTTGTTAGCCACTCAAAACGAGACCAATTTATGCTGACGGAAAAAAGAAATGCGTATTTCAATTTGGTAAACATAGTACAGTCATATATCGTTTATAGCCCCCACACTGTTGAGCGAACAAAAGCCGCAACGACCGCCAACAAATTATAGTTTTCAATCGCAGTTTTTGCTTCTCCTATTTTTTCTCTTTTAGCTTTTTATAGGCATAAACATTTTTCAATATGCAATTCCAATTATGCTATGCAAATGCAATTTGTCTCGCTGCCGGAGCAATTTAGGCTCCCTTGGTCCCTAGCCCGTTTACTATTAGTATATTGGCCTAGGCTTTGATGTGTCTGCCATATGGACTCCATAGATTGCTCTGAATTATGGCACTAAATGGCTAGACATGTTACATAATTCATTTAGTTCACATTGGGGACACAACACAACAGTTTGCATCCGATAAACGAGTTGCATATATAAATATAGCATAAGCAAAATAATTCTTTTGTCTGCCAAATTCAATTAGCTACAAGAAAAAAAAATTAATTGATTTGCATATGTGTGCGCAGCTATTTAAAAATTATTTCATAAAACACTTTAAAGTGGCAACAACAACAACAACGAGAAGCGTCTGCCCCAGCAATTTGAGTTTTATTGGCCAAGACGCATAGACGACAATTTTACGCTTGCTGCTTTTGATTTCTTGCTGTCATTTTACTTTTTTCATAAAAATCCTAAAATAAATATCTGCACAGACAGACAGACTGCAGAATAAGCAAAAAGTTCACTTGCAAATCCCCAACAGACTGCAAAAGGGCCAGACGAAATTAAAATAAAGCTGCAGCCAATATACAAAAATACTATACGTGGAATTTAGTCTAAGCTACCAGCAACTTTTATAACAAAAAAAAAGTATTTTTGATTTTGTATTGTGCTGTTGTCTGTCTGCCTGTCTGTGCGGACTGTCTGCCCAATGATGCACAAGCCGGAAATACCACCTGTTATTTGTTTACAATATATATCTCGATGCTTATTGCCGTATTTACTGTTTGTCATTGGTTCCCACTGCCACAGCTGACAGCTTGTCTGCAATTTGAAGCGTATTTAAACGCTTCAATAAATCTTAGCTACAATTTAAATATTATTGATACGTAAGAGCTTCATCATCAACATGTTAAAATCACATATTTTAATTTAATTCAGCAGAGTCAGTTGGCCGATAAATAAAATTAATATAAGCGCAAGCATATTGCAAATAATTCAGTTTTGCTGAACACAATATTTCAGGCAGCGTAATTATTAAAACTTATCTTATTATTATTACACTGTAATGGTTTAGTTTAATAATTTTCAATAATTTCCATATAATACATAATGTAGCAAATGTAATATAAAATAAAATATTAATCAATTTGAATTTGCAATAACAATAACATTTTGTATAGTAAAAGTCAAACCTCAAATTAACTGGCACTAACACCCTACATAAGTTTTCTTTCCTGTGCTGCTATCAGCTTGAAATTTACTTATTAACTTTTATCGGCTTCACGCCTTTGAGATAGTTGGAATATCAGCAGCGGATTCGTAGATCAGGGGTATATCATATAGCTAGACTGGTATTTTAACACTATATGAAGTTATTTCAACTTTCTCTATTTATCAATCATCATAATTGATTTATGTTTTATACGTTCTTTTTACCTGTATTGACTGCAATGACAATTCGACTTAATGATAATTGGTCTAAAAATATATAAAAACATTAATTATGAATAATCCATTAATAATGATTTAACATTTAGCTTACTTTAAGGATAACAGCGTAATTTTTTGTATGCGAATTCATATCAGTATTAAAGATTGCAACCTTCAAATTCTCTGGTAGCTTTCAATCTTTAAATAATTATAATATCTTAGTACGAGTTTATCAACTTCGTTAAAGTGAACCAATGAGCTTGAAACAACTGATTAGAAAAATATTATTAAATGTGTTGCTAATAAACTAAGCTAAACATTTTACATTTTTCATTGCCCAAACGTTTATTCTTTTTTTTTTTCGATGATTAAAAACGCTTCAGCAGCCCCATTAAATACATATTTTTAATATATATTTTGTAACAACAAATTGTGGCAAATATAAGAACAAAAAATTGCATAAAATAAAGCTCATTATAATTATAATTCCAAGCTGAATCATTTCACAATGCTCTGCGTGGAATATTTGCTTGTTTTTTTTATTCTTTTCATAGCATTATAATTTTTTTTATTGCTTTGTACATTTCGTGTGCCCAAGTGACTGCCAAACGCACAAGGCGCATTTTGAATTTTATTATTTTTTACGTCCCTACCCAACCCAAGCCCAATTCGCCGCAACCGCTCGGGCAGCTCCATTTGCCATTGATATTCGCATTAAAAAGGGTATTAAAGACAATGTGAACTTTATTTTTTTTTTTTTTTGGCACATTTTCAAAGCGCCAACACGCCTTTTGCCACATTTTTTAGCTTTATCGTTGTTTTTGCTTTGCTGCATATTAAGAATTAATAAACATATTTTTTTTTGTTTTGCTGCTGGCTAGCAACAAATTTGCGAGTTATTGCCACAGTTTTGTATTATATTTGTTTCATTCTTCTTTTGCGTTATGATTGCTGTTTGAGCGTCTTTGGGGCTTGGTGCTAATGAATCATGGTTATGTCGGCTATAATTTTATTTTAATAGCATTTTGGTGACATTTATGCTGTCAGCGGCATCCAATTTTATTAATGTTCAAATGAGCGCCCATACATGATATCATTATAAAGAGATATCGTAGGCTTTAATGTCGCTACTCGAGGCTTTGCACATAATGAACAGCCGGAGTTTTGTTTTAACAGTTGCCCAGAGTATTGAGAGTTATGTGTGGAGCTTAAAGACGCAGCAGCTTGCACTGTCTATTTGGGCAGAAATCAAGTAAATTGCAATTTATATCTCTGTTGGAAGATTGAAGAATCACATCCAGAATTTATTAATTTATGCTCTATTTAAATAAGTGCAATTAAAATAAAATAAATACATATCAAAAACTTAATACAAATTATCGCAGCTGATAGATCGTAACAAATACAATTTGTATTAAATAAAATTAAAAAATTTAAAAATAATTTTTTTATTAATAAAATTATTTTTAATTATTAATTAAATGCATTTATTTTTTAATTATTATATAATAATTAAACCATAATTTTTGCTTCACATTTTTATTATAAAAATTTAAAATATGAATTACTTCTTAATTTTTATCATAAAATCATTAGAAATAAAACTTTAATTGAAATATCGTTTCAACCAAAGGAGCCAGATCAAATATCGGACTATATATATGTATATAATCTACTCATGAATATTTTTCAGTTGATATATAATATGTAAGTAGAACTAAAAAAATTGCTTGTAATTAACTTTTTCCTGAATATTTTTCTGCAAAATAAATACAAATATTTAAGCATTTATACCCAATATAATCTGGGTGCCTGGATTATTTTCTATTATTTTTGATAATCCTAAAAAAAAATTTAAAACTTAAAAAAAAGTCTAATTAATTAAATAGACTTTCTCTTAACTGCATTACATTAATTTTGAATTTTATGCTTTCTATAGATTATATACAATTGAGTAAATGTATTTGACTAAGAATTTAAAAAAAATACTTGTGAAGAAAAACTAAACTAAGTTGAATAAAAAAATAAATGAATAGCTTTGATCCAGCATCGATTTTAATGATAAATGCAGAATAAAAATTTTTATTTTTGCTAATTATAAAACAAGCACCACTAATATTTTGCAAGTTATAAACTCTATAATTTGATAACCTATCGATTTGCTATTCGAGTTATGGGATTTTATCCACAGCAATAATAATTTAGCAATGGCATATCCTGCAGTTAGCTAATCAACCAATTCAATTATGTAATAAAGCAATTTAGTGCCTTTCAATATCCTTTAAGCACTTGTCCATGCTGTGGCTGTTGCATCTGTTTTTTGCTTTTTACTACACTTCCTACGCCAAAGCCTTCCGGGCAGCTCCAAGAAAAATAAAAATGAAAGGGTGCTCCCCACACAAATAATTTCCTCGCTGCTTTTATTTTACTTTATTTTTCCGTGGCAGCAGCAGAGCGCGGTTTTAACTTGTCGCTTTGGTCTTAGCCAGCGGCACACGTTGCCATTTTTATGCGTTCTTGAGGAGCTTGCGCCAAACCGAAGCGAAGGCGTAGGGATTGCGATTGGCATTGGGGCATTTGGACTGGGTCATATCCTGTGTCCGCCGCCCGCGCGTTTTGCTTTTGCCTCTGGGCGCTGCTAAGCCAGTTTGAGAGCGAGAGCGAGAGAGAGAGAGAGCAAAGGCCAGTAATGATTTTATTACACGATTTTATATCGAATTTTATTACCTTTGTGCATGACGCTGTCCAGCGCGCAACTGGCAAGGATTAGGTTGTCCTTGTGCTTAACGCCTGTGTCTCTGGAATTTACGCTGTCGTAAAATTGTGTGGGAATTTCCGACGTGGCAAAAGTTGCCTACAGTCTGACCCCAATACAACATAATTCAATATCATAAAACGTTTATCCAATTAATTCAGTATGGTCAATATTTATTGCCAGTGCGTGTGTTGGGATGTTGCTCATGAAACTTTCAGCCATGCTACATGCTCTTCGATTATGCCACATAAATAGGTTAGTACGCGTAATTAATAAAGTCAAATAGAGCTTCTAAATCAATCAATTTTCCAACTGCGTGTGCGCTTATGTAAACTTTTTTTTTCTATGAATATAATACGTTTGTTTGTGCTTAGGCCAAATGTAGCAACCCATTGATCTTGAAAATCTATTCAGCGGCTGTTGGGAGTTGTTTTTTTTTGGTTATGCTTCAATGGATTTTGTTTATTTATGTATACCCTGGAAAGAACACGAATTAGCTCTGAGCTTATTGATTCCAATATCATGCATAAGAATTAAGAATTCTGAAAAATATAAATAATTAATATAAATACATACATAAATGAAAAATATAGTTAAAATGGATTTACTTAAAATACATTGCAAACTAATTTTTATTTTGTTACAATTTTTACAGTTACAATACAAATTTTCAATAAGGTTCGGGTAAATTTCTTATTATTATTGATATGAATTAGAATCAGAATTGAAATGCATTAAACAAAAAAGGAAAAGGGTAGTAAAAGTTTATTCTGTTACTGGGTACAAAAATATGTTATTTGAACATTTTTTTTAATTTCTAACTTTCTACTACTCTAAATCATAATTCTTGTTTACTTCGAAATATTTATGGGGTATCTATAAGTTGGAATATTTTAAATGATGTTTGACTTGCTACTTTTTGTTTCTTTTCGCATCTATTACAAATCATGCTCTGTCTCTGTCTGTCGCTGACCTAATCTGGTTAGATTTCCAATTACGATTATGTCTGGCACATTTACTAATGAGTGCACACCCACCCGCCCACAAACACACACACACATACAAGCTAAGCGATATGCATGCAACTGGCAAACGCCATTACCACGTGTTTTATTTTCCTGTTTAAATCGCATTTGTTTCAGTGTCAAGTTCAGCTCTCAATGTTGCATGTTTGTTGTTGTTGTTGCTGTTGTGGCGTTTCGAATGGCTGCATGCCAAATATAATGGGTTTCCCTTGATGAGTTTGTCAGCTATGCAGATAGAGATGAGCATGTGTATTTAGCAACAATAATAAAAGCAACAAATATAGCTCTAACTATATATTGCTCAATGCGTTTTGTATTTGCTGCTGCTCACTCACTGCATTATGGCTTAGATTTCCATATATTTTAGCAATGTCATAGCAAAATCACATTGGGCTGTCCGGAGAGTCGAAACATGCAACTTGAGCAAATACGTGGGGGCGTGCCTCATTAAATGTTCGTCATGTGTGTGTGTGTGAGAAATAGTTTATAATTGTTGCTATGCGAATGTCTGTATGAATATTATTATTATTATTTGTTATTGCAGGCACGATATAGTGCGAGTTGTATGTCTATAATAAACAAGTTTTAGTTTGTTTCCTCTTAATATTGTTTATAGAGCAGCAATTATTTGTTTGACAGTTGCACTGAGCGAAAAAGTCTATTAAATAAAATATATTCTCATAAAAATGCAAAGCCTAGCGATTAAATTATTAGTGCAACTATTATTCTCATATGAAGCTATTTTATAAATTTATACATTAACTGTTTCCATTTATCTAAAAAGTGCAATGAAGAATATTGTTCCAGAAATATTTATTCTGGCTTAGCTTTATGCAATCGTTCTTAAATTTTTGGTATCGGTTGAGAAAATTTTAAAGCTTGTGTGTGTGTGTTTTTTTTTTTAATTTTTAATGCTAATTATGTGAGCGTAAATGCTTGTTGCTTTCAGTTTTTGAAAGAGTGTGTAGGTAAAATTTTGTTTTAAATATAATTTTGTTGGAAATAGGGCGTATAACCTATATAAGAGATTTGGTTGCTCTAGCTCATATAATGTCTAAGTTCTTGTCGCTCATACAGACATATTTTTATATGTGAACAAGTTAAAGAAGTAGCTGACTTCCAAATTTGTTTTTCAAGAGCTTTCTAGTCTTTGGAGAACTTAACTAAGATGCTAATCATGTACTCTAAATGGATCTGAATAGACTTCGTAATTATTTTATAGACTTTTTCACTAACAGAGATATAAAAAAATGCATTCAGTAGTAAATGAATCGAAAGAATTTATTGAATTTACACATCTGAATGCATTAATTATTTTCTAATCTGTATTTTAATTCATAACAAATTTTATTTTAATGCTGAGTCAATTCAATGCGTCAAAAGAGTCTCTGATTTCTCTCTGTGCATAACAATTTTCACTTTGGCTGCAAGGCATAAATAGTTCTAACAAGTTTGCATGCCAAGCTGCACATCCGCTTCTATATACGATCCAGATCGCTCAGCCTGAGAGAATGACAACATCTTCAACAACTGCAAATGCCATTAGATTTCTCAGCTAGCTGAGCATGCAATATGGTTGCATGCATTGAGACACAAACAGACATGGAGATGAACATGAGTTGAATTTGTTAGCCAAGCGATTTATATGCTCGTCGCTAGTCTGTCTCAATCAATGCCCTTGTCGCTGGTCTCTCGGCTCTGACGTCAGGCAGAGCGTTGAGCGTTCAGCTTGAAGCTTTGAGCGAGCTTCTGAACCGCAACAGAAGCAACAGATATTAAGCAGCAGCATATAGTAGCTCACCTGAAGTTCATAGTTAAATGATTTCATTTGCGATTTAATTTTTCGTTTGTGAACTTTGCTGTGCCAGTGTTCAGCTTCAGTTCTCGTGCGCACGTTGAAACGAAATGTGGCGCTACTTGTTGCTAATAAGCTGCTGCTGCCACTTGGCTGCGGCGGTGTTGCATCAAACGTTGCAGGATGCGCGACAGGAGCAGCAGCAGCTGGTGCGGCGCTATAGCAAGACGCTGCATAAGGAAGAGGGCGCTATACGCCTGGTGGGTGGTGATGCGGAATATGAGGGTAATTATTTAAAAAGAAAATTTATTGCAATATTGATCGGTTTGGGTGCAGGCAACGTTGAGGTGCTGCATAATCACAAATGGGGCGCGGTGTGCGATGATGAGTGGGATGCATCGGAGGGCGAGATTGTCTGTCGTCAGCTGGGATTTCTGGGACTGCGACGTTACACACACAGCGGCTACTTTGGTCCTGCCAAGCGTCGCTATTGGATGGACAATTTGTACTGCGAAGGTCACGAGCTGGAGCTCACCCAATGCCACTTTGAGGGCTGGGGCATCAACGACTGCGAGCCCAGCGAGGCAGCTGGCGTTATATGCTATCCACCAGCGGATCTAGTGCGTCCGCCCATAGCTTACAGCGATGCGCGTCTGCTGCCCAAGTATCCCATACATCCCAGCTCGCGGCTTTATGTGCGTCTGGCAGGCGGTCGCTACGCCAGCGAGGGACGCGTTGAGGTGCGTCTGAATGGTCAGCGCTGGGGCAGCATTTGCGCCGATGGCTGGTCGCTGCTGGAGGCGAATGTCGTCTGCCGTCAGCTGGATTTGGGCTATGCACGCGAAGCTTTTCAAACGGACTACTTTGGTGGCGCAAACGTTTCGCGTCCCATGCTCAGCGGCAGCGAGTGCTATGGCAATGAAACTGAGCTGGCGGATTGTCTGCATCATGATCATCTGCAGGGCATTGTCAGCTGTCATGGAAATCGCCAGCATGTGGCTGCTGTCATTTGTGATTATCGCTCGCCGGATTTGGTTGTGGACTTTTATGAAATCGAGCAAACAGCGCACTTGGAGGATCGACCCATGCTGCTGATGCAGTGCGCCATGGAGGAGAACTGTGTCTCCAATGAGGCGTATCAGATACAGCGTGACGATCCCAGCTGGCGCTATCAGACGCGTCGCTTGCTCAAGTTCACTGCAGCTGCCATCAATGCGGGAAACGCCGACTTTCGACCCATTAAGGATAAAAGCCAGTGGGAGTGGCACATGTGTCATATGTAGGGTGCACCACCAACACATATCTACCCACATTATATTTTCAATTTATATTTCACAGGCACTATCATAGCATGGAGGTCTTTGCCACCTTTGACATTTACGATCAACAAGGACGAAAAGTGGCCCAAGGACACAAGGCATCCTTTTGCCTGGAGGACAGCAACTGTCTGCCGGGAGTGCCCAAGAAATACAACTGCGCCAACTACGGTGATCAAGGTAAGCAAGCAAAGCAAATAATTCTTTGTTTTCAGTCTCAACTTAAAGAGAATAAATGAATTTAAAACTCAGTTGAGTTTATTCTTTTATCTAAAGAGAGCATATACGTATATAAAAGCTGGTAGATGTTTTTTTAAAAACTATTATCTACGGAATACGTCATAACCATGGCCTGGACCTCGAGCTGATTTTGCGTGTATTAAAATCAAAATTTGTATGCAGCATATTTTATTTATTTTTTACAATTCTAATATTTTTTAAATTTGAGTTTAGCGCCTAATTTAAGACTCTATATATATATTTCAGCCAGTGTTGATGCTGATTGTTTTGAATTTTCAACTTTTATTTTTTTATACCATTATTTTTATACCATTTTATCAATTTTTGGAACCATTCAAATTGTTACTAGGGTATCTTTCATATGAAAGTAAACATTTTATATGAGTAAGTAATTAGAATATACTTTTTCAAAAATGATTCTTATGGAAATAGGTAACTTGTATGTATAGAAAGCATTTAAAGATACTTATATAATTTTTATAGTATCGAATTTATTTATTAAGATTTTATTTGATCTATTTTAATTTTATTTTAACTCTTTAGTATGCCATATATATAGAATTATTTTTATTTTCTAAATTTACGTATTGAAACTCTTCTTAATACTATTGGCTGCTTATTAATTTTTTTGTAGGCATCTCAGTGAACTGCTCCGATGTCTATCTCTACAATCTGGACTGCCAGTGGGTGGACATAACGGAACTGCCAGCCGGCTCTTATATACTCAAAATTGCCATCAATCCGGAGTTCAAAGTGGCCGAGATGAGCTACGACAATAATGCCGCCATATGCGATCTGTTTTATAGCGAAAGTTATGCGCGCGTTGACAACTGCCGTCTGTCCAGACCTTAGGAGCCGCAACGAATTATTCACTTTGACCGTGCCAAATATTAGTTTAAGCCAAGTGGGTTTTGTACTTTTTCTACCGTAATAAAAACATAAATAAACTAAGCTGAGCATTAAGCGCGTCTCGTAGTTACTTATGCGCATACGCATGCTTAATAATGAACTTGAAAGTCAGTCAAGTGTAAACATGTCAGAGCGACATCAACGACATTGTCAACGCCGAGCCCGGAGCACTCACTCATCAAGTGTCAATAGCGGTATCAATGTCACTGCGTGTCGAACTGGAACTGAGCTGAGCTGCGTTGTTGTCACTTAAGCTAACCCTAACCCTAGGCGGGGTTAGTTGTCAGTTAGTACAGACGAGTTGTACTAAAAATTCATGTAATACACACCAGTGTTTTTAGTTTCAACTACATTTCTCTTATACATTCTACAACTAACTGACGCTATTAATTAATTAATACAGAGTTAAGACCTGACCTTAGACAAGTTATATTACCTTAATACCTTAATTACGTTGTTGCCATTTTTATTTCAAGCTTATGGGTGCCACTTAATTTTAAATCAATTACAAAGCAATTCAAAATTAACTTTAAGCTGGTTTTAGTAAACACAGATTTTTCTCTTAGTTGCAGTTTAAACAAAGTTGGCTTCAATCAAATTTTAAATACACTTTGACTAGGGCAAATTGAGATTTAAAATGTAACTAATTGCTAATATATGTATCCGATCGTTCTGAAATTAACGATACCGTTCAGAAAGATGAAAAACCAATGCCATTTATTTAAGATTTTTTCCGATATTTTTGCGGGCGTAAATCGTTTTTTTTTTTTTTTCTGAATTTACGTTTGAGGGGGGAGCAAACAAATTTTTAAAAAATGTGAACAAATTGCTTCAAAAATAGAAGAACTTGCAACTTGCGGGCAGACGGACATGGCTATATAACTGTTTATGACTAAATATTCCAAACAATAAAATCTCTTTGATATATGCGCCTTGTACGATTTGACTTGAGACTGCAATTTCTAGAGATAACTTTCACTTATATTCAGTTATGTCCAAGACATTCAGTGCTCTTCTAACTAGAGCAATCGCATTGAACGAACGTCATACAGTTATATAAAAGCTCTCTTTGTTTAAGCTTGAAACTCATTCTTGTAAATCAACAGCAAGTTCCCATATAAAAAAATGAAATTGTTTAAAAAAGTTCAAAATTTGCATATCAGTTTAATATATCAGTTGATAATTAATTTGCGCAAAAAGGCAAAAAATGTAAATATGCAAATATAAAAGCAGTTATTTTTATTTAATTTAACATGTGAATAACGGAATGAGCTACATTCAAAATATGAAGTTCAATAATAATTCAAGTTTCAAGCCTTAAATTCGCTAAATGAATAATTGCCTCTAATAAATAGAGCTTAAATTAAGTTTGCTCTGCTCTGCTCGCAGGCGATAAGCGCTAACTGCAATCATCAGACTAAACAGCTAAGCACAGCCAGGCAGCATCAATTTAAGTGAGAGCCGCACGCAATTAATGGCAAACTAACGTGTTGGGCCCCAGCACACAAATCGTCAAACATTTTTTATGCCACAAAGCGGGGCAGCGTCTCGACTGATGGATGCACGTGGCAGAAAAAAAATGAAGCAATCAAATGGTCGTAATGTCATCAACACCAGCCATAAGTGGACAGCCGTCAGTCGCAGTCACACACACACACACACACACACACACACACACACACACATAGACACTTCTTGGGTGTCACAAGAGCTGGAACGATGATGAGTAACTTTGGTCACGAAGCTGTTTTTACGCTTGATTACACGATAAATGAAAATCAAATGTTTGATTACTTAATGCTCATGGGCTCCAGAGAGGTCAGCTGGCCACTAACCCACCACCAAGCACCACCTAGTCGCACCACTTGAAAAGTGCTGCAATTTTGCCAAAGTGCCCCCGTTCAGTGGGAACATTTCAATTATTTATATGCTTGTTTGTCTGCACAGCTACACAGGCGGTTGGGGGAGAAGGGGGCGTGGTCGTTTCATGTGTGGCACGTGCCACAAGTGTGAGTGGAGCTGATAACACTTGACTGCGCACAGTTATCATTTCTCACAGACACGCTGCAAATTGCAGAAAAGCTTCCAAGCAGCGCCTCCGACTTTGACTGATTTATAGTTAGTTGAGTGCGTTTCGACTTGGAATAGTTTCCAGCTTAGAGTTCTTGGATTCTCAGAGTTGTCAGCCAGATTGGTTAACTGTGATTGATTTGTTAATCGCTTGCAAATACAAATTAAAAGCGCTCAAGCACTCTCACTCTCTCACTCTCCCTCTCTCGTTCTTTTGTCCGAAAGCCGCTTATGTTAATTAAATTTTTGGGGCTCTTGTTGTTGTTTTTGGCAGGGTGACGTAATCAATCAATTGCTCTTAGCTTGGCTCTGTTTATGTTTTCGTGTTAAGTAGAAACCTATTTACATTTTTGTTTCTTGCTTTTTAAGTCGCTTGTGGCATTGAATTTGTGGCAAGGGTTAAATGGTTTACAGCCTTAGAGCCTTGTCGAAATTCTGGTTTGCCTATCTCTCCTTACTGATGAGCTAGGTCAGCTGTCTGACAGTTGCCTTCAAATGAGTTGCGTAATCAGTGGCAGTTCCTTGAGTAAGATAAATGTGATGACATCAATAGCAATAGATGGCCTCGAGACCAAAAGCTTCTATTAAGGTGATGATGCTCTTTAAATTTGAAGCACTTTCTAATCAGTGCTAGAAAGCATAAATTTGAGTAACTTAATGTCAAAAAAAATAAGCTATGGTCAAAAATAACAATGAGAGGAAATTCGTAATTGTCTAGATTTTATCAAATCATATATTAAAAGATTACGATAACCTATTTTTATTAACGTTCTCGATCCAAACTTTTTGTCTGAAGAATTAAACATTTGGTTTCTAATATTTTCTTTTTGTAATGATGTTTTATAATTGAAAATAAATTCAAATTCAACATAGTTTAGCTAAATCATTAATTAACAATATTTCATTTATACTTTTAACCTTTTTAATATTTGTTTTAAAAGTCAATCACTTACTTTCAAAATATTTGCAATTTTGCATGCATTTATTATATACAGAATTTTTTTTTTAAAGAAATGTTATAATAAAATCTTTTTCTTATTTAAGTTAGAATCATTTTTTTTCTCACTTAAAAACTAGCTGACTACTAAAATTATGTATATTAGCTCAGCATAAGATTAACCTATTTTTCATTCATGAACTAGTAAATCAGTTATTTAGTTTATATAAAACTCTGAATAATACAAAACGCTAAAGCCGAAATGACTACTATAAGTAAATAATCAAAATGTTTGTACCTATACTAGCAAAACAAATCAATTGCTTATCCCTTCAACTGATAAACCTGAACTACAATTCTCTAATTTGTAGTATACACGCCTAATCGAATTCTAGAAACAAAAATGTTTAAAGCATTTGCAACATTAAGTAAACACCAGAAAAATATTTAAAAACTATAAGAAAAATGTTTAAACTGATTTGTAATCTATAGATCAAAATTACTTAGTCATAAATCATTTTTAAAATTTGCTTATGCAAAATAATTGAGTTTAGAACAAAGCAATTATTTATTTAGTACGCAAAAACTTGACAGAATTACACAGCCTAATTCTTTCATGTTTATTTTCTATTTACAGCCTTGTAAACTTTTATTAGAGTTAACTATTCAATTTCAATGTAATTTATATAAACGTAAGCCTACGGCATGAAGCTCAACTGGGCCAGCTTAGAATTTTCTTAGAATTTATTCAGACAAAAGACGATGTAGCTTGCATGCAAGTTTTACATTTCATTAACTCTCACTTGCAGCTACGAATGCAATTGCAATTGATTAAAGTCCAAATTGGCACACACACACACATAGAGACTTGAGCCCAGCAGGACTAACGAAATGTTTACAAAATGTTTTGCAGCTGGCAAATCGATTGGGCAGCAGCAATTGAAACAATGCTAGTTGTAGTTTCCAGTTGCCAGAGCTAGTCAAGGCGGTAATTTTGAGCTCTGGGGGCAACAGTAACAGGCAAAATTGTTATTTCAATTGTCAACAGCAAATGCGATAAAGCGGCACAGAGTGGGCGTGGCCGAAAGGCAGCCTTAAACATTTTGTATGCAGTTAATTTTGTGCTTTGGCTGCAATAAATTTTTCATGCACATTGTCAATGAAGAAGAAGCAGCAGCAGCAACAACCAAATGAAACGAAACGGAAAACAATTTTCTGCAATTTCACTAAAACGACACTCACACACTAACACAGTTACAGTGCCTGCCATTTGTATGTGCACAGCAATCGAACTAACGTCCTTGCTGCTGCCCAGTCGCAGTCCCTAATGTCAAATGAAACTGTTGGCCAAAGTGCAACGTTTAAGAAACATATACAAATGCAGCTTGCAACACACACACACACGCACACAGACATATGTAAGCTTTCCATATGGCCAATGCACTTTAATAAAACTGCCAAGCTACAGATTTGTTTTGTAGTCCTTCGGCATACCCTTGAATTTACAACTAAACAAGTGTATTAGTAAATTATTTAAGTAACTATTATTACTTAATTTAAAAACTATTTTGCTTGCATTTAATTACAAATATAAGCTACAAATTTTTTGGTACAATTATTTTTATATTAAACTTGTCAACTAAACAACTTGCCATTCATTTTGTTGCTGTTTTTATGACAACGTATTTGTTTATTTTTTTAAGGCATTTGCGTTGTGTGTAAATTCGGTTAGAGTTTTATTTTATTTTGAGCTCTTAAGAGATTGCTGCCAGCTATTGTTATGGCAACAAAATGCAAATTGCAATTGTTATGCATGTTTGTTGCATGTTGCAAGCACAATACAGGGAATATTTTATGCTAGTAGTTGCTGATGTAAAGTAGATTACAGATTACAGGCATTGTTGCCGCCTTGGGCACAACTTTGAGTGCAATTCGAAGCGCTTGTGTGCAGATATGCATTGCATATGATTTAGTTGGGTAAATATAGTTTTATTGTTATAGCAAAAAGGTGCTGACTGATGCATCAACTGAAGCTTTAAACATTTATTGTCGTCCTTATTGCTTGTCCAGGCAGCCAACTGGAAAAGAAGTTTAGCTGTGGGTTTGGCTCTTATGAGTTAAATGCATGTTTGAACAAATTTAAAGGCACGACAGCTACTTATTAAGCTCTTTACTTGTTTAAAGTGGCCTTAAAGTGTAAAAAGCTTAAATTTAAATAATATATAACGCCTTGCCAGCTTTCAAAATTTAATTTAACTTTATGTTTATATTATTTTTATTGTTCAGTGTTAAATTTATAAAAAATAATTATGCTACGTTTTAGCAAAGATTAAGCAAAGGAATGAGCTAACTTAAATTTAAAGTAAATTGAGAAATGAGCAATGCAAAGGCTCCTAATTCTCCAAATTAAATCAAACTGAAAGCTAAATAAATTGATTGTATATTTGAATATGGTTTGTAATTATTGAAAAATCATTTTTAAACAAATTTTAATTGTCTCTTATTTTTAACGGAAGGATTAGCCTTAATACAGTTTCAAATTGGCAAATCAAAAATATAAACAGACAACACGTTAAAAATGTAATTAAATTAGTTAGTTTAATTGAAAGTTTCAACTGGATACCAACAATCAATATTTAGTTAGTACAATTAGCCACTTCCAATATTTTTCTGCCTTTATTTCTCTTTCAATTATTGTGTTTTAAAAAATGCATAAAAACTGTTGCTAAATTTAAAATATTCCTGTGTGTTTGTTTAGTCAAATATTCATTTGATATTCTTGCTATTGCCATTTCATTACTGTTGGCGCCATTGTTTGCTTTGTTGTTGTCACACACACACACACACGAGCAGTCAGAACATTTGCATTTTAAACGCAGCTAATTGCGAATAAACTTATTAGATGACAACGACACAACGACTGTCATATCCCCAACCCTTTTTAGAGCTCAAAGCTCTGGCAAACCCGCAGCTCCAATTCCCCTGCCATAAAGCCAAGCCCCAATGCGCTGCGCGTTGGCTTGTTATCATTTTCATGGTTGATGCGACACACGAGAAGCAGCATAAGAAAAGCGAGAGAAAGGGGGAGGGTAAGTCAGCGAACGAGTGAAATTGTTTGGCTCATTTGTGTGCCGGATTTTGTTTGTCAGGCTGGCAGGCAGGCAGGCAGTCAGCCAAACATTTGTTTTAATTATTATGAAAGCAAATTGCATAATTAATGTTAAATTCATTTTAATTTTTAATTACAATTAATTTGATGCAGCTTTTAAGGCTGCCAACAACCATTCGGCCAAATAGATTTTTTAATGGGCACATTTACAACGGAAGTGAATACGTTATCGTATGTGCACACTAATGGGCTAATTGCTTATTTAACAGAGAGCGCAACACCGAGAGAGCTTTCCAAAGTGTTTTAGTAGGTGATTTTTCAAGGAAAAGCAACAATTATAATTGACTAATTAATTGATTTGATACAAAAACGCTGGGGAAAGAAGTGGGCATAGAATAATTAGGAGATGAGTATGTGTATGTTTTAAATCAAATTCTTTTGATTAGAAAGACAAACTTTGTTTTCATATCCTCTGCTATGACATATTGGAGCTCAGACTCGATAAGAAGTGAAAAGAACATACTAGTATCCATATTTATAATCGAAGAAGATTAAAAATATTTTGGGATACCCAATTGGAAAGTCGAAAAAAATTTAATTTTTTTTTTGCTATAAATTGTTTGCCAAATACTTAAGATTGTCCACAAAATGTTTCATTAATTCGCAATAGATCGGTAGATAATAAGAAACGCATTAAATTTTAAGTTTTAATTTCAGAATAAATATTTAGAAAGTATCTTTAAGAGTGAATAATTTTTTTTATTGAGATCAAATAGCTCGGTTTATTTTTTCCCTGTAAAAAATTGTTTCCTTTTAATTGGGGATTCCCCACTAAAAAAATATTTACATACATATGGATATTTTTATCTTGTATAATTTCACTATCTTGTAGTTTTAGGTGTTGAAAATGAGTTAAATTAATTAAATATAATTTTAATAACGTACCGAATGCTCGAAAACTTGAAAACCCTTGGGGGTATCGAATACTTGAGTATCAAATACTACAAAGAATATCGAACTAGAGTATCAAGTACTAGACTATCGAATAATAGAGTATAGAGTACTAGAGTGTCAAATACTATTTTACCAGACTATATATTTTTAGACAGATATTGTGTTGTGTTTTTCTCCAATTTTATATATATATTTTATATTTATCAATATTTATTAGATAGTTTGACGAATGTGGATGTGTATCCTACCTTGATATTAAAGCCTTTAAATTTTGAAATTATGCTTTGTTTAAATTATGTATGCACAGCAATAAAATTTCTGCTACAATTGGTTTTCAAAAATAATTTATTTAAAAGCTCAAAATGAAAAATGCACCCCGAACTTTTCTCGTTAGGCAGCGTTAAATAAATGTGTTTTATTTATGCAACTCCATAAGTCAAAGAGCTGCGCCTTGAGCCGCAAACAGAACAAGCTACAATCATTACTCTATCATATCATTTACAAGCATTTGCTGCGACACTTTTCAAATGTCAGCACTTCAGACGGAACGGAACGAAGCGGAGAAGGAGCAGGAGATGGGATGGAGCAATCTGTTTTGAGAGCTTGTCTTGCCTGCGGCAATAAAACTCGCATAGCTACGCACATTTCCTGCCCGCTGCTGATTGCTGAAACTCCACGCACCACCCTCGCTCCATAGACCCAAACACTTGACACACTTAAGCGCACTTATCAAGCCGCGCAAAAAGTCAAACGCACTGAAATGCTACAAGCACAATGAGTCCTATACTAGCAACAACACCATTGGGTGCTATATATCAAAAATCAACAGCTGCAAAGCGAACTGTAAAAATGAAAAACGAAGCTGCCACCCCCCTCGCCAGTACCAACGCCCACCTATGCTAGCACACACATGTGACAAGAGATAAACCCAAGCAGCAGCAGCAGCAGCAGCTGAAAAAAAGGGAACAAAATAAATACGCGAGCGAAACTTTTATGCGGGAAACATTCACTCGGCCTTAAGCTGCTGATAAGCAAGCAAATGAAACCGAGCTTCAGTCACTGGAGCTGTATCTGGCGGCGATTTGCGTATGCTCTCCGACTGGAACAATCTTAATTGCGGGTCAAAAGCCAGCGCAATTTTTCACACACACAGCACAACAAAAAATAGACGTTGACAAAATGAAGGAATTTGCGATAAAAAACAAACACACATGCTGGCTAAAAAACAAATTGGCTGTGATTGCAGCGTTTGAAAAGTTGGCTTAAAAATTATTTTATTTAGAAAAAAAGTCACACGCTTAAAATTGAATCCACAAAAAATAAAAAACGCTTATGCTATTTTCAGCGCTAGAAATTTAAATTAAAATTTTTTTTTGCGATTTGTATTCACGTGCTTCATAATAAACATACAAAAAATAATTAAAGTGAATTCTATTTTCAGCGAAATATATTAATAATCAAATGTACATACCTGCATATTTTATATTTTTATTTGTTGCAATTTTAAATTGTAAGCACAAATTGTATTTTTTATAAAATAAAAATTGTAACAGCTTGTTAAATTGCTGAAGCCTTTATAAAGAATAGGCAATGGTATTGCAGAAAGAAGCAATTTGTCATACTTAATATATATAATATTATAAAAAATATATACATTTAAAATAAATATTAGCAACAATTATTTTAGGATTAAATTTTTTTGAATATAAATAAATGAAGAATGGTATTCTCATACAAAATATTGTATTCAATTGCTATAACGTGATACGTGATATTTTTAATAAAAAAAAATAGAATGTATATTTTAGATTTATATTGGCAACAACCTTTTTTTGAGTCCAATTCTTTTGCGACTTAAAGAAAATTTACTGATAAAATATAATATTTAGATGATGAAAGTCCAAAATTTAAAAACTAATTTCTACAACGTGATTTTGTCAATAAAAATAAATATAAACAATATATAATAAAAATATTAAATCAAGTGCAAAGGGAACAAGCAATAGCCAATGAATCATTTCTAAAATTAAACTGGGACAAACAAAATATTACAAAAGTACAGTAAACATTCCTGATGAACAACTAATGTTATATATTTTTTTAAATAATGTTTCATCTAAAGAAGATTGTTTAACTAATTGTAAGACAGCTTGGAGACTTAAATAGATATTTTATTTGCTCTTTTCTATACATTTTTTTTTGTGGTAGTGCAGAGCAAACAAATCCCTACGCATCTAACAGATTAACAGTAGTAGGAGTTTGAAGACCGCATAGAAAATCAGATACAAGATACACGCCCCTAAGATACAATTTGTAAATGTTAAAGGCTGCGAGAAATGCAGAGAGAGCGACCGAAAATGTGACAAAAATATTTGAAATGGCAGTCAAACGGGATGTGGTGTGATTGTTGTCGTGGTGGGGTTGGGGTTGGGGTGTGGTGTGGGTGGTGCTGCTGCCAACAAACGTTTGAAAACTGACAAACTTTGCAGCGAACTGGCGAGATTGAGGTTATGCTGGGGGCCATGACTAGGACTATGCGTAGCGGCAGTGACTGAAACCAACTCAACTCAACTCAAAAATGAAAAATAAGAGAAAGAAATGAAAAAGTTTTTGTGTTGTCGGCACGCATACGCCGCCGCGTTGGCAGTGTCACAATTTCTGCTGCATACTTTGTGGCGTTTTGGCATTGCGGTTGACTGCGGGCTGCTTGTTATTTTACGCTTACGGCGCTTGCCTTATGAATTTCTTTTTGCGGAATTTTATGCGGCAAATCACCTGCAAAACATAAATTTCGAACAAACGCGCGACAGCTGTGAGCCACAAACATAAACCCCGTGGGCAGAGTCTCTACTTGAGACTTGGGATTGGGAAGCGGGCGCACGTGCAAGAGACAAAGCCACGTCATGGCGTTAATCGTTCGTTAATCTCTCGTTAGAATTGGCGCTGTCGAGTTTAAGTGGATGCCTGACAATTGCCAGCGCAAGTTTTCATTTCTCACTTTTGTGCGCACGCAAAACTTTTTAATCGAAAAAAGATGTGACCTGCCTAGCTGCTCGCCCACCCACCCACTCGATATTGTTTGTAATTAAGTGCGGCGCGCCCAGCCGTGGGTTTACTTTAGGCTAAGCAAGCGAAATGAGCAATGACCTCCAATTTCTAATTTTAACTTGGGGTGTGGGTTGGGGTGGTTGGGTGTTTGCCACTCAAGTTGGCAAGTTTTCCAATAATTTCTAAAGTACTTTTGATTTTCATTGCTACCTGGGGGCGTAATTATAACAAAGAAATATGACTACAGCTGCTCAACATTACTTTGCATAAATTCTCTCAAAGTATCTACGTCAGCGCCTCAGGTTACAAAATCCCTGCATGTCTCACAGAGACGCATTCAAAAAGTCTTTTCCAAATTAATTGCAGACAGCAAATGTCGTGTAACTCAAAGATAAACGTTTCCCAGCCTCACCTTTCAAAGTCTCCTGCCCCCATGTGCGCGGCACATGCAAACTTTTGCAGCAAAGACAATTCCAACAAGTTCAACATTTGTCACACGTACAAAACATTTAAGCAAGACACAAAAAATTTGAAACAAAGCTAAAAAGAAAAAAGTGGAAAGTGGAAAGCAGCACACGGCATGGAAATTAACAAAGAAACATCAACATGAAGTCAAATTGTTGCGCTTGCAGCCCGCATCTGTCTGAAAGGGTCTAGCAAAAGTTGCTCTGGATATAGTTGTCGTCATTTTGAACAACTCAAAGCGCGTGGAGCAAGTAGAGCAGACAGTTGGGCTGACGACCTGACTGACATGTTGAGTCCCAAAGTAAATGCAGCTTCAGCATTAGAAGCATTTCGACTCAACACTGTCCGTGCCACGAAGCGTAGACGCTCTCAATGTTTTCTATTTCGCAGCATGTCTGTAAAAAATATCTGAGCACATATGGCACAAGTCTATAGCTCTATAGTTCCATAGCTAAGATTGTCACAAGACGCAGTCGACGCACAGCAACATGAGAAACGATTCGTGCTGCTGCTGCTGCTGCAGCAACTACAACAAATATAAGTCTTTGGGATTTACCTAAGCAGGGGGCATAAAGTCAACTTTATTGCAAGAGGCAAGAAAAAAGTACACTTAAAAAAAGAGTGGGCATAATTAGTGAGATAAAATATTTTTAATATGAATAAGGACAAAATAACAATAGATTTAATGAAAAATATTTTATATATAAAAAAATACATTTAAAATATTTTAAATATAAAATACAAATAATTAAATGTTATTTTAATTCAGGAGAAGACGGTTAAAAAGATGCCAGTTGTCGTAAGATAATTGTAAATAATTGTATATAGTAAATTGTTTAGTTAGTATATGGTTTTTGTTATTGTTTTCCCTTATATATAACTAGATTAAGTTGCCCAGCGGTAACTGAAAGCTTGTTTGAATTAAATAATATAAAGAAAAAAATAAAAACATACATTTTTAACTATAACTTCAAATGCGGGGATTAAAATATACTTGGAAGCTTTACAAAATTATAATGCGTAAGTTTTCAAGCTTGAAAGAAAAGTCATCGAAGGCAATATCGATAGGGTCGATGGCTGATTTTTTGTACCTTTTTTCCTATGGCTTACCTAATTATACTTTGAAAGTACAAGTATGGGTATTAATCTTTAATAATTGAATTTTATTATAAATTTAGCTAAAATTTAAATTATTTTCGCTTTATCGATACTATCGATAACGAAAATTGCCAATGAGTGTACTATTGATTACACTAGCAAATCTATGCCGACTTTTATATGTCATATCTAAGGTAATCTCTAAATAAATAAATGATATACATTATTTATATATAAAACTAGAACTTAGTTTTTATTATTTCCCTAACTTGTATATAGCAAAGCATATGGCAATTAAAAAGTAAACAAACTTAATAAGCTGCAGAGTACATAAAAATTATATGCAGTGCATCTGGCAACTCACTTGGCCCTTGCTGATTGCTCAGACAGCCAAAAGCATTAATGTGCGTGCTGAGGGGAATACAAAATGCAAACATAATTAAAGTTGCCATGGCCAATTTTGCTTTGGCGCAAATATATATGCGCCACGTACTGAAAATTGTGACTATAACATAACTATGAGAGGCCCATGTCTATGTGTCGCATTTATGTGTTTTATTGTGTCTGTCTGCTGCACAGAAATAAAAGCAAATTTGTCATACAATGTGCACAGACAGCGAATGGAAGGGGGAGGGGAGTGTCATATATTTCGCAACTAATGAAACACGCAACTAGTACGTTGCCTGGCGTTGACACTTTATGTGGCATGCAACTGAATTTTTATAGCGACAAAAATTAGTGCAGAATTGTTGCCTAGACACTTCAACAGCAGCAGCAGCAGCAGCAGCAAGCAGCAGTCAAGTCGGAAAATATATTTTATTTGCGCTCATTTGGCTAAAGTTCATAAAGACGCACTTCAGATTGAGTCATAAAACGGCGCTTGATTGGAACGGCACGTGGGCGCGAACTTTATCTTAATATACCGCAACTAATTGCAAGCAACTGTCTGTGTGTGGGCCAAGCCTAGACGGATACATATACAATTTTCACATATGACGACGCAGCCGACCACAATGTGTGTGGCCAATTTTCGCGCTTAATTATGAAAATGCAAACAAACCCAACTTTTCAGGGTTAGTTCGCTGCAGCAACCACCCACCCCACCCTATCAAGTCTGGACAGCAATATGTATATGCAATAATTTGTAGCCATCGGCGTTTTATGCCGCGACAGCTGCTTTAAAATGCATTTTCAATTTGTGCGTGCCAAACAACATCGCAGGTAACAGCAACAGTCCTTTGTAAACTAATTTGCTTTCACTGAAAGCACACACACACACACACATATATCGAAAACAATGCTTTGAGGCCTCTTTGCATAGCAGATGTGCAAACACACACTGGCAGCAAAATGTATGCAAACAATGTAAACAATTTCCATCTTTTTCTCTTTTTTTTTTCTTTTTTTTGTGTGTGTGCTAAAGAAAAAATTTAATGTTGCACACAAAATGAGAAATGAAAAACAATTGCTCATTGTCTCTGAGCAATTATACACGCGCCAACGCCAACAAAGGCGCGCGCCACGCCCACACTGCCAAAATGCCAGTGCAAATAGCAATAAACAGCGGAGAAAAAATAGCGATCTGAAAAGGATATTGCGCCAGGCCAAGTTCCGCCAGAGACTTTCAGATGTGGTAGAGTTACTCATAAAACACGTGTGCATTTTTACAGCGATTTTAAAATACTTTAAAATACTCTTTAATTAATATTCTCATTTAAATTGGAATTTCGTTCAAGACGATAGCTAACTAACTTTTATTGGCCGTCGCGTAATTAAGTAAATTTTCTATTTAATAGTCAATTTCAGCAATGACTTCGTATACTAATTACAATATCTACGCTATATCGATTTTCTGCTTATGAAAATTAAATGAATTTATTAATATTGAAAATACAAATTTCAGCTACGTGTTGTGTAAAAAGTCAAGCATATAAAATTTTATGCTATCGTTTTTGTTATCGTGGCATACACAATTAAATGGAATATATTCATATTTATATGCTGGAAAAAATATTGATAAAATATTTAAAGCGTTTAGCGAATGACGTAAGATTACAGAAATCAGTAAATTGAATTAGCCATTATATTTGTATTTACAAGAAAAATAATTATAAAACACAAGAAAATTAAATTTACGTTTAATTGGAATTTGATCAAAGTAACAAAATGCGTTGGCGATATAATGGATAAGTATCTTGTCGCTTGAAGACAGCAGCGCATAAAGTTCTGGCTAACTCTCAGTCTCGTGCTCTCTTTAAAATGTGTGTTCATTTTCTGAAATGGAATTCTTACTTCATAATAACACTGACCCCGTCCGAAACCCAAAGAGCTGGCAGCGCATTTCAACTTGCGCATAAGCTCAACTTATGGTCATTGATATTGATATAGAGTGCAGTCTTATCTATGGATTAATAGCTCTAGCATACACTTACCTTACTTATTCTGTCTGCCCATCAAACTTAGCTCTAACATATCATCAGTTTTATCCAATTGAAATTGAACTTTTAAATTCAACATTAATTTAGTTGTTTTTAAAATAAATACAATTGTATATAATTATTTTCTGACGTAAAGAAAATTATTGCTCACTTTTAAAAATTACGTTATACTGATTATATGTTGATTTTTAAGATTTTTCTCACCAATAATGATTAATTTTGATTAATTTAGATAACACAACCTGTTCGCTCAAGCAGTAAAACTCACTGTTTGATTACAGCCTAATTATTAAAGCTTTTCCAATCTTTGTCACATGTCCTTTTAAACCGCCCCTCTGAAAATTAGAAAAAATCAATTATTAGGCGTTAATTTCAGGCTAGCGACTCAAATGCCCACATACAGGATGTATGTCCTTGTTTGCAAGGCGTGTATGCAAATACAAGTGTAGCTAGTTGCCAAACCTTTTAAGCGAGAATTACAAGTATCAGTTAGTCATAATGTATGTTTACAAGAAAACAAATTATTTAGCTATCCTATAAACAAAATTATAAAGAAACAAGACAACTTTCTATATCTTTGATATGGTGTCAAATTTCAAAGTGGACTCGTGGACTGCACAAAACTGCATTTAAATGCATTTTAGAATGTTTTTGGCAAATTTTGTGATTTTTTTTTTTACCCTTTGCTGTAAAATCCAAAATGAAATGATGCAAGTTTGTTGTTAGCATCAATTCTAGCATCAATTTTAGAATTGAATATCCTTAACTTTTTGTGAATTAAATATATTTGCTTTAAGCACAAAGCATCTTTTTGGCCATTATCTCATTTAAAACAAAGTGCATAAGATAAAAGCCAAACCCAAACACAGCCTCAAAGGCAAATCAAATATTTAAAAAACAAAAAGAATTGTGTAAAATGGACTATCTATGTCAATGATTTGTTAGCCAACTTGGCAAGCTGGCCTAAATTTTTAGCTGGTCATTAAAATGTGGCAGTCAATTTGACAAAGCCTTGTAATAAACTTCCCAATGGAGCTTTGGCAATAACACACACACACACACACACATAAAAAGAATATTAAGTATTAGGGAGCGCTCAACTCATTTATAATTATAATGGACTTTTTACAAATATTTTCACATGGCACATTTTGGAGCAAAGACTCCCCCAACGCTTTTAGCTTACAATTTTGCTCTAATAACGACAAAGAGCCAACATCATAAAAGACAAATGAGCCGCAACCAAAAGCGCTGCAAAACAAAAAATAAAAAAAAGGAAAAATTATTGCAACCGCGTTGGTCTCATTGTCTGCCATGGGCTTTGGTCAACTGGCTGATTGCAGACTGAGCTGAGCTGAAAAAAAAAAGAACATGAGATTGTATTGTATTCCTTTTGCACAGGCAGCTAATATTTTATATATATTTTGTGATAAAAAAAAAAAGGACGAGCAAGCGATAGAATGAGAGTAACAAAGCTGACGACGTTGACTTTTCAAGGAAATGGCTACTTTTCTAAGCTTTTAATAATATCCTTTTTATGTGCACTAAATGAAGGATATAAAGTCAACACTTTGCACAATAAGGCGCCAGCAGACGCGACGCTCAGCGTCTGTCTTGGCAACGCTTTCAACGTCAACGCTCCACGTCAACTCTATTGCCACTTAGTTTGCCAGCACTGGGCGGGCGCTGGCCAAGTTTTGGGCTTTGCTTTTGCATAAGTTTGCCGGCTGTTTGCTTCCGGTTAATGTGGTCAGCCGTAGACACACTAAGATGGGCAGGACTTTTTCTTTGCTTCTATCTTTTCATTCGCTTTGCATGAATGCGGCGCCAACAGCTTCGCATTAAGTGTCGCCAGTGCGGCCATCAATCTTATGGCCGTGCAGGCTTTAAGCCTGCCTTTAAGCCAAGTAAATCAATAAAAGCAAAAGCACAGCCCATCAATAACTATGGCGAGCACAGCTTTCAATGAATAGCAGCCGCACTTTACCCTTTTTTTTTAATAATATTAAAAGCGCAACATTTGTCAAGTGGAACATGCTAAAAAGTTATGGCACAGCCTTTGATAAATTTATTTAAATTTATTACTTAAAGCTGCTCACTGAAGCGATCCAGTAATCCATAGCAAAGCTTCGATTAGCAGTCACAAGTTATGGCAGCATTATTTCAATAAGCAATTAGACGTCAATTACTTACCACAACTTGCAGCAGTTGTCAGCATAACTTTGCGTTGACTTCTACCCCCAGAACGTGAAGCAATTACTGCAAATTTATATGTGTGCAGAACTCAACTGGCTATTGGACTGTTAAAGTGGTTGCAAACTCACCACGTTCTTGGTTGGCCATAATTGAAAATGCCTCGAGAGGAATGGCCATGAAAGTAGTTTGGCTGAGCTGAGTCACATCAACTCTTCGAGGCATAAACTAATTGAGTTACATATATAGTTGGTCTCAATTGCAAGTACCAAAAGTTGTGGCAAAACCAAAAAGTTTACATTGTTTAATTTCGACAAATGTAAGACACTCAAGCCAGCGATTGCTGCAACCCTCACTAATCTTTTGTTGTTTGTCATGTTGTTGCCATGGACCACTTACTACCCCCCACCCACATCCACACCCACCCACAGCAGCTCTCAAATTACTTCACATGTTTCCATGTATCTGAACATGGCATAATCTCTCTCTCTTATTCTTTTGCCTTGGCTCTTTTGCAGAAAAAGTTATTTTTGCACTACTTATGCGTGTGCGTTATAACTATTCGTGGCTATATAAGTTTGCTCAGTTGTTTCCGGCGGCGCCATCTTTAAGTTTCATTAGTATAGTAAGTAGTAAGTATGTGTAAATCTGTTCTACGAGCTGTGATATATACACATGTAGCATTCATTCTTTGTGTGCGCATCAAAAAGTTTCTTGTAATTGAGCTACGAGCAAGCCAAGAATCTATCAGTGCGTATGCGTAATGTATAATGACATTACTTTATCATTTGTGACAACAATTTATGCAATTTGCCAAACTGTCTTCAGGCAATGCACTTTACTTTAAACTACAAACGAGTGCACTGAATTGAAAGCAAATTGGCATTAGAGCTGCATTATTTAAATGGCAAGTTGACCTGATTTTCGTTTGTTCTTAATTCACTTAATATATTAAACAAAAGTATACATTTACTTCAATAAAAAGCTTTAAATGTTTTGAGCTTGCCACAGCTCTAACTACATTTATTTTAATTAATCGAAGATATCACAAAAAATTAAAAAGCGAAGTGCATTTATTTTAATATTCAATAATACAGCGTAAAAATATTCATTTAAATAACAGCTAATAATTTTAAAATATTCACTTATTTAAAATTATTGTCTTGTTAATATGACAAGGCATATAAACATTTAAAAAAAGACTTGTAAATTATCAAAAAGATTTTAAAAAGAAAATTTATCTAAATTATTATTTTTAATTATATGTTATACAACTCAATAACAATCGAAACTAAAAGTTTCAATTTTGTATTTTATATTAAAAATAATATAAAAGATTCAAATCTTTATTGAATTCAATTCATCTTCCAATCTTTCCAATCTGAAGATTCATTTAATATAATCCTTTAAATGAATCTTCAGATTGGAAAAAAATGAACGCATTTAAAAAATATGATATGATGATAAGATATATGATATGAAATTAATTCTTTTTTAAATGAATTTTTAAATAAATATGAATTGTTATTTTGAATGCAAGCATCCGAATTAATGTAAACTGAATTTATTTAATACCTACAAAATTCTTTTGAGAGCATAAATTGCAAAATAGCTCAAGCGGTAATATTTACAATATAACACAACATTTCAGATAAATATAAAAGACATGTGCACACAAAATAATAAAGAGTTTTTACTTAAAACATTTCATTTAAAGCTTTAAATATTTTTCTTAATTGCTGATTGGGAATAAGCTGCCATTTATTAAGACTTCAAGCGAACTAAATTTGTTTGCTTCTATGCATGAATATTAACTTGACGTCAGCCATGCTGTCTTACTTAAAGTGCGCGCCAAAGTTTTGTTGGCCAAGTAGCTGTGGCCGTAAGCCTCAAGTGGCTCGTAGGGTCTTCCATTATGTGGCGGCACAACAATAACTTCTTTTCGGCCGACAATACAAATGAGGCTGAGACGCTGAGCGGGACAGCGAGTAAATTTGTTTTGCGTGTATGCAGCTAAGAGCTTTACTAAATTAATCAGTGTAATTATGCTGGCAAGGCAACCAGGTAAGCTTCCAGGTAGCGCGCTGCCTAACTCAAGCCTAACTTATTTATTAATTAGTGATGTGTTAGGCCAAGCATACAATGGCAAAGAACAAAACAAAAAAAGGAATCAGAGTGTCGCATTTTAATTATGGCTGCAAACAAAACACGCCCCAAGTGTAAACAGAAAAGTGCGCTTACGCTTACCTGTAGTTAATTAAAATAAATAGACTCATATGCCAGGCAGGCGCTGTGCGGTCACATGTCCTTGAAAGCAGCGCCCAGCCCAGCAAGACTCACGTCTCGTTATTATGCAACGCATGTGTTGCGGCATTAACCGATATAGCCGGCAATTTCCATAAGTCAACAGACAGCGCCAACTCTTTGGCAATTAAAACCCATGTTCATCAGCATCCAGAGCTGAGCGTAGTAGTTGTAGCTCAGCTCAACGAGACTGCAGTCGATGTTAAATGCCACTTTCGTTTAGCAGCTTTTGCGAATATTCGTATTTTATTTCTTCGCTGCCTTGTGCGCTGTGTCTCGTATTCAAATCAGTTGCAACGCCCAATTAATGTAACTTGCCACAATGTTGCATACTAATGAGCGAGAGCGAAGCGACAGACGCGCAATAAAGATGTGCCGTCGTTATACATTTAGCAGCCACTGTTTGCTTGGGCATGCCAAATGAACTAGCTTCAAGTTAATTAACAAAAATATTGCACTAAATTTAAAGTTTCCGCTTTTTACAAGCAGCTGTGATTGCCTTCAAATTTGCATTTGTTATATATTTTTCATATATATATGCAATAATAAAACAATAAGCGCATAAACTTTTGACACTTTGCAGCGGCCAAAACGCCAAAACGGCAAAATGATGTCATTAAAGGCACATGCTGATGGCATTTTGAAGGCATATTACGCATACGACGCGTTCGCTTCATACGCGCAACAGCTGTGATATGCCAACAGCCACCAAGGCGTAAGTGTGTGCGTGTGTGTGTGTGTGTGTGTGTGTTCGTTCGCCCGTTGAGATTTGCTGCTCAACATTTTACGTGCAAATATTTTAAGCCTTTATGGCAACATGATTGTTAGCAGGGGCATACAAAGAGCTGCCTGCTGTATTATTAGGCGCATATTTGTAGTAGAGCAAGTGTAGGATTACACACATATGCATATGTGTATGTCTGTCTGTCGGTCTGTCTGTTTGTATGTGCGGCATGTGGCACGCAATGCTCGTGAGTGGCACGTGACTGCGTCACTGTTATGTTCGTGGATTTATTAAATAATATATATACTTATTTTTGCTCGACTTTCTTTCAGTTGCGGTTTGCTCTAACCTCAAATCATTTGCTTTGCGCATCTTCTTTTGCACATTTGTGTTTTTAACTTTCGTTTAATTGCCACAACTTTTTAGTTCGACGTGCTTAATTAATTAAAAAACTTTTCAAAGCCACCACCAACTGCACCACCAAAATGCCAGCTCACCTTCAAAAACAACCTGCAGACAAATCTAACCACAGCACCACAGCAAGCGACTTGCCTAATAACAAAATTGTGCAAAAATGTTGTCATTTCATGTTTTTAAGTGAAAGTCATGCCAAAGTCAAATAGAAATAAAAAGATTTGCGTTCTCAATGAGCGGACACTTTTTTTTTATTTAGGTTGCATTTCTTGTAATTTCTTATTTATATGCTGCAAACCCGTTAAAGGAAATTAGATGCGGGGTTAGAGCTAGGGACAAATTAAGCGTAGGTTTCTACTTTTAAAAGAGCTTATAATAATACTCGAAGTTTGGTTTACTCAGAACTCAATTCTGTTCATTAATATACACACAAATTCTACATATTGCTTAATAATTTTATTAAATAACTAAATGAGCTTATTTTATATTTTAATCAGTAAGTTTGTCCGCAGTTTTAGCAACAATTTAAGAATCTTAAACAACTATTTAATTGTCATCTTCAGTATTAAGTAAGAAAACCAACTCGACCTGAGCGTATTCTTAATTCGAATATACGGAAATCGCTTAAAGGAAATTAAATTGGGGCGAATATAAAGGGTCTAAGCGTCTTAAAGTTTCTTTTGTATTAAGCACGATTCTCGATTCTACATATACGTAAATCAATTTACGGAAGAATCACAACGCTAGCAGCCCTAGAACACTCCAATGTCTACTAACGAGTACTCTAGGAATAATGTTTAGCTAACTAACCGACTATCTAGCTTCAAGTGAATATTTATTTTTATTTATTTGTTTATTTATTTAATGTCAACTATGAACAGTCGACGGTAAATGAAAATGATTACAAAAAATATTTAAAGTTAAATTTTTGTTTTGAAATCTAATAAGTTTACAGATTGGGAGTGTTAAACAAACCCAACATTTGTTGCAAGGATTGGGGAAACCCCAAAAACTCAATCAGGTCTGGGTTAGTGTTAATTATTAATAGTTAAAAAAGTTAAAATAAATAGCTTATTAATCAAATCAGAGGCCTCTGTGTTGGTAACAGAATAAAGTCGATGGGGCTCATGCAGCGGATAATTCGTTGTGCAAATGTTAAGTGATAAAGGAACAAAATATCAAGGAATTGGTAGATTAGGTTGAGTCAAAAAATGTATCTCTTAGAAGTATCCAAACAGGCAGCCCATTCAGACCTGTGGATTACAGATATTGGATTCAGCTATTTATATTTTTAGGTTTTAAATTAAATGAGAAAAAGATTCAAGCTTGGCTTGAGCTTATTAAATCACCTTCTACTATTAAAACAGACACGCCGCAACTAATGAATAGTAAATAATAAATATTGAATTCACTCACTTTAAATTCAAAAGAATTAATTTTGCTGTGCTTTAAGGATATCTCTTAGATATAAAATGAAAATAAAAACCATTTGCTTTGCTTCTGGTTTTTAGTGGTATATTTGATTCGGATTTTTGTTTACTTTTGCTATTTATATTTTGTTATTCCGCTTGGACTAGTGGCTGCTTTATGCGCACTCTTCCTACCACATAATTATTTCAAAATTTATGTATGCAATAGCAAAGTTAGAGCTTACACGTTGCCTTGGCAGATTATGCGCTTTGCATGGGAAAAAGCAGAAAAGTAAAAGAAAAATACAAATAAAATGAATAACATTGTCTGGCAAGAGTATCTTTGAGAAAAAGAATTTCACAACAAAGCACAACAGAATGGAATGGAATGGAATTAATATGAGGCAGGCAGCAAGCGATTATACAAACATATGAACGTGTGTATATACATATATTTAAGAACAAGCGAATTTAGCATTGTACAATTTTTGCAACTTGTGTTTTGCCGAGCAAAACTTTTTGTTGTTGTTGTTGTTTTTTTTTCGGGCAACTCTTGTCATTGTCGTCGCATTTAAAATAGTAGAGATGGGGAATTGTTTGTGATGTGTGCAGTTTATTTATTCTCTAGTCAGTCCCGGGCAAATATTACTTAGCCAAGTGCTGCAGAGAGATGCAAACACACATGTGAGAAGCTTTTTGCCAGGATTTTGTCCTTTTTGATGTAAAGTTGCTAAGCGGCAAACAAATTTATAATGCCGACAGCAGCTGTTTTTGTTGTTGTTGTATTGTTTTTGCGCTCACTGTGATTGTTGTCAACGCTGCTGTGCTTCCGCATATGTGTGTGTGTGTGTGTGTGTGTGTATGTGTGTGTTTATCCTGTCGCCATCTGTTTCGCTTGTGCTTTGTTCAGTTTAATTTTCTGCTTGCCAGCGTATCCTGCAGTTGTTTGCCCCCGTCTGCTATTGCCGTCTCTCGATCTCTCTCCCTCTCTCTCCCTCCCTGCCTTTCATGTTATCAACGTGTTTTCATTAATGTTATTATTCCACATTTCTATGTTCACGTCATCTACTACACACATTGCCAGTCTCTAATTTGTATGCATAATTTACGGACACATTGCGATAGGCAATCTATACAGCCAGCCAGCCAGACAGAGTGCGAGAGAGAGAGAGAGAGTGTGTGAGCGAGAAAGTTTTGCAATTGCAAACAAGCAGCTGAAGCTGCATTCAGCTACACCTTTCTCTCTCTCTATCTATCTCTCTCTTTCTGTGCTTGTGATTTGCAAACTTCATTGTGATTGACATTTCATTTTGTTTAAGCTTTTAGTTTCCTGGCCAGACGCTTATAGAAAACATATTTAACTATTGAACAGTGGATAACAAGCTTTGATGTAACTAAGCTTCAATAATGGCAAATTGAAAATTATTTGTAAACAAACGCTTGCTTGTAATTATAGATACAGGTATGGGGAAGTTTATATTTTAAAATAATTTATATAGTACAAGTAACAAGTAATTTCAATTGAAATTTAAAAATTAAATCATATCGTTTACGGTCATTTACTTGTAAATTCTTATAAAAGAGTAAACAGTTTATTACTAAATGCTAATTATATCTGGGAACATGATATATTAGAAAGCTATTGAAATTATAGCGACGCATTTCCACCAATCAAATTGTACAGGATAAACGTTTATATTCTGATTTGTGATGTGTACTAACTACAATAACTAATAAATATTATTATAATTGACGAGTAATTTTTATATTTAATTTTAACAATAAAATGAAATAGCAATATAATTATTAGTTAAGAATTAATAATTTAATAACAATTTGATAATTAATTAAAATTTAAAGTTAAGAGCTATTAAATTGAAATATTGGATAAATATATTAAATAAAAATAGTTTTAGAATATTAAATTGTAAGCTCATAAATTTGTCATAAAAGAAAATATATATCTACGAGTCAATGTTTTTATTAAGCTTACATTTCGTTTGAACTCATAACTCTTATTTACAGTCTCGGGCTTCATAACATGCCCCAGCCAAAGTAACTGTTATCTTTTCGCTGCTTACAACATCAGATTGCAATTTAACTGCAGAGCAAACTTGAAAGAACTGACTTTGCATAATAAAAAACACGAAAGTCTGTCGGTCTGATGCTAAAATTTGAAATAGTTTTGCACGATTGCCTTTGCCTGGACAAGAGAAGAAAATGCAACCTAAGCTGCAGCTTTGTCTCTTACCCGAGTCAACAATTTAAGCAAAACTTTTAATTAAGGATCTGCTGAGAGACAACAAAAAAAAGAAAGAAAGAAATATATATTTACGCATTGTTATTGAACTGCTCTGTTTTGCCAACTGCAATCAATCTAAATGTCGGGCTGTCAATAAAATTGTCAGCCACGTTGGCACGTCGATTGGCATTCAAATTACAAGCGGAGGGGTTGAGTGCTGCTCCTGAATTGGCTTGGCTAGGGGCAAACACGTTGCGCATACCTGTTTCTAACTCAGTGACTTTGACGTTCTGTCGCTGACCCACAAAAGCTAAAAACAAAGACAAGTCATGTGAGGCAAAAGTTGCATTCAACAAACAGAAAAAAAATGTATATATATATATGTGACCTAAAATGTTGTAAGTATGTGTGTAAAAAGCATTTGAATTAACTGTCACCTATGCTTAAGTTTTTGTCAGCACTTTTATTATTTTTTATTATTTCACAGCGTTCGCTCTGCTTTTGCTGAACTAACACATATTTGAACTCATTGCACTTCAATGCAGTTGACATTTTTATTAAAAGCTTTAAGTTGTAACTGCAGCGCAGGCGACAGGACGTTGGCAACGCCTGCTGTCAACTTATTGGCTGCAAGACAAACACACACACACACACACACACGCGCACACACACAAGCGCAGCTGCTGTCTTATGCAACAAAGTAATATTGTCAAATATGAGCTAGTATACGAAATCAGCTTTAAGCTGGCGACAACTTCCACTGAATCCTTTTGTTTGAAGCTCTTAGTCATTGCTAACAATTTCTTTCATGCTGCGACAGGATTTTCTCACACACACACACACACACACACAAGCATGCAAGCGCACTTATGCTGCTTGCCATACATATATATCTTTTTCTTTTTGCGCTGACTTATGCGCTGTAGCATCATTTTTATAAGCTGACAACAGGGAACGTTTTTGCAGTGCGTGACATTTTATGAAAACTCACTTGATAAATGATTGAGAAAATGCACGCTAGGGAGCGAGCGATGCGCACACACATCAAATGACAATTTAAAGCGCGCAAATTGGGTCAACATACACTTCAAATTAATTTTACACAAAACACATTGCGTATACGTAATATAGCTGCTAGCATATAACTCATATGCACTTGCATTTTGGGCCAAACTATAAGCTTGAGCCTAGCTCTGTCTGCTGCGCCTGGCAGCCAACAGATTTGCTCTAAAGGGGCCACTAGGACAATGCGCCGATGTGTATGTGCATTCTTCCATAGCAGCGACTCACACACACACAGAGGCAGAGACGATAAACAAGCAAAGCGTTTTGCAAATGGCGGCTGTTCATTATGCGCATAAACATTTCGGCATCCGTTGCCACAGCTGCGTTGATTTGACTGCCGCCGCTGCTGCTGCTGCTGCTGCTGCTGCTGCCTTCGCATTGTCTTTCGTGTATATTAGATATTTTGGTAGCCCCGCATTTTGTTTGTGTGCCTGACAGTTGGCCTGGCCTGATAATGGCGGCTGCAGTGTGCTTTCAATTAAAGTTTCGCAATTGCATTAGCGGCAGCTTTTCAATTCCGCAACTGGCAATGGCAATGGCTCAACTTTAATTGTATTTGGTTCATGTTTGCTGTCAACTTTTCACTTTAGCGCTGCTCAATTGCATTTTGCATGCTACAAAATTGGTAGAGATTAAACATAACAATAACTCCAACTCTGCATGACAGCATAATAATAAAATGTTGTTACACTTCAGCTGCACATAATCATCAAACAATTTGCATAAAATTATCCAAACAGTCATTTGCATGACCAAACACGCGCCTCTGATTGAGCCATGCCCCATCGCCCAACTCAAAATGCACGCAACTCTGCTCACAATGGTTTTAATTATGGTCAACTATGCAGTTCAGCCTAATAACTATTTATTAAGGGTGCTTTGCAAATGTTGGCAGCAATTTATAGAACAAATTAATTATTCAAAACTGTTACAAGCAACATTTCAATTGGTAATTCAAAATGAATAGAACAAAAAAGTGGCCTAAGTAACCTCGCAAACTTTTAAGAGACTCTTTATCCTTTTTAAAGTTTGAAATTCGATGACAAACAAATGTTGCTGAGCGGTCGACTGTAATTAAAACTTAACTCGAGTCTATGGCCATAGTTATCATAATATATATTGTATAATATAAATAAATAACAAAAAAGTTTAGTATTTATAAAATCAACAAAAGGAAATCATTTTTATAAGCCAACCATAAAATCACTTCATAATAAAGCTTAATAATATAATAATATCATATAATAAAATAAAACAGTGACTCCATTTGTTATAACCAGTCACTAAAATTTTAGAATTTAATTGTAATTGGTACTGCTTAATAATATTTCGTTCAAAATAAAAAATAGTTGAGATTACTAGAAAATAAATTCACCAATGGCTTTTTGCTTATTTATATGAATCGAGGCAAAATATATACACAATAAATCGTTGAAACATAAAATTTTCTTTTTAAAATTCTAAGCAATGTTCTAGTCTTAACATATTAATTAAAACTCATAAAGTTTGTTTTATCTTTTTCGTATTGCAAAATAAAAATAGTTGAGATAAAATAAATTCACTAATGGCTTTTTGTTTATTTGTATTAGTCGAGGCAAAATGTATACACATAAATCGCAATGTTCTAAAGCTTTTAGTCTTAACATATTAATTAAAAACTCATAAAGTTTGCTTTACCTTTTTCATATTTAGAATTGAAGTAGTTAACTGCAGCAAGAAAATTTGAAGCTAGCAAAAAAAAAGTGCAAACATTTGGCACGCAGCCAACGTGTCAAAGTGACAATTCTTTGTTTAGCATATAGTTAAAATGCTGCTCTCAAGCAACATTGCTAGCAGTGATGAATGACAGTAAAAAACAGAGCGAGAGAAAGAGCAACAATGAACGACACGCACACGCACCTGGTCACATTTACGTGTCGCAACGTGAGTGGCATGCAAAATAACAACAACAATAAATGGGGGAAAAAAGCGAGAAATATTTGGCTGTGGAAAAAAATGTGAGCCCTTGCCACAGGTAAAATTGTTTGGCATTTATCAACGACGCCGACAGAGTTGGGCTCTTGAATAAAGCTATCAAGTTGTGTATTTTGTTTATTTATCAACAGATTAGCAGATCGTTTCCAGACATGATGCCCTGCATAAATACAGTGCCGAAACTTAGACTTGGTTTAATGGCACATGAAATCGTAATAAACATGAAGCACAGAGCTCAAAGTTGAACAAAGTCGTATTAGTTGCAGCTCCAGAGCTCACATAAGTCAAAATTCAGAGTGGGAATGGCGAAAAGTTGGGCTGAGCAGTGTAGCTGTCACGCATTAAGTGTTGGCACTCAAGCTGCAACTGTGGTTCCAACTCCCATACGCCCAGTGCTTCGTCGCCCCATCCCTGGGGTCTGCTTTGTCCTTTGCTGAGGCTCGAACTCTGAAATATGTTGCATACATTTGTGGGCAGCCGGCAACACATTTGTGGTTTATTGTGGGCGTGCCGCGTGCCAAACTTAACACACACACACACACTTACACACACATGCATATACACACACAATATAATTTTTTATAGCATTGACTCTGTCATACAAGCAGAAAAAATTTGTTTGCCCCTCACGTACACAGATCGTGGGCGTTACTTCCGTTTCAGCTTCCAGTTCGTACTCGCTTCATAATTCATTTTCTTCGTCTCTCTATTCTATTGCTTTCATTATTATTTTCAGTTTCTTTTGGCCCCACCATGTGCGCATATGTGTGTGTCTGTGGGCGAGCGTGTGCGTGTGAACTTGTCCGGTTGACAAATTGTTTTAAATTGCATTTTCATAACTGCTAAAGAAGAGGAAGAAGTGCTTGTGTTAAACTATTCACATCACTAGCTTATGAAAATTAAATTAATCTAACTGCTGTTATCATATAGAAAGTGAAATAGGCAAATATCTTAAAGTTTACAAACATTAGAGATAAGCTTGATTTGTGGTTTTCCACTGAGAGAAATGGAGTTTTTTGTTAACACCTAAAAAAAATTCTAATGAAAAATATTAAAGTTAAAAAAAGGAATTGCTTTCTACTTGATAGAATATGAAAATTTCAATAGTATGTATATATCACAAATAATATTATATCAGAGGGATATATTGGCATGCAAAAAAATAACAGAATAATAATTGTTACAATCTGAAATGGAATGGAAAAGGGTATCATGAAGTTGTGGGACCCTATAAAAAGTACATATTCGAAGACGAAGTAGTGTTGGTCCGTCTGTATAAGCAGCAAGAACTCAGAGACTATAAGAGCTAGAGACAGCAAACTTGTTATGAAATATCTAACTGCTGACCGTTTTTATTTTAGAAATTTGTTTACACGTGCTTTGCATATCAAAAAGTTAACTGCGCCTAAATTAAATGCATTCAATGTTTTAATTGCCAGCTTGCCATACAATTCATTGCACTATCTATTATTTCAGCTCATTGAAATATCATTATTGCAATTAGCATATACATTATATTTATTTTAGCTACCATTTGGCACTTGCATATCGTAAATGCAAAATGAACGTTGGGAGCTCCGCAACAACGAGCGAACTGAAGAGGCTGCCAAATTGGCAAATGCTGCCACTTCAGGCCAACAGCTGTACACAGCAGTAGCCTTTGCTTGTTAACAACAAACATTCTGGCGAGAGAGAAAGGGAGATGACTGGCGAACAATCAAATAGCCGCTGGGCAGGCGAGCGAGGGGCCCACAAAAATAATGGGAATAGCCATGTCCATTGCTCGAACATCAATGAAATTCCAATGGGGCAATCGTCGTTTGATAGCCCCAGTGCCAACCGTTACAATTCATCAAACAGCAAATGGATATTACTTCATCGAAAACAATATTAAATACTTGAACGTAAAACATTGACAGACACAATGGCAGCGCAGACACCGACACCTCCGCATACCCTTAGGAGAGGCCTCGGCACTGGAAACGACCTCAAAGTGTGTCCACATGCTAGCTGGGATGGCCTCGCTGCCTGCTGCGAGGCTGAAACAAAAGTAAATTGCAATAAAAGTTTGTAATTGACAAACGGACAACAAACAAAACTCCACTCCATACAGCATTGAGTTTGAATGTTGCGACAGGATGGAAGTAGCTCCGGACATTTGCAGGCTCTGCTCAATGTATAGATGTCACTCTCTCGCTCTGTCTCTTTCTGATATCTGGTAGCATGTTTTTGGTGGCTAAACAACTGGCGCTCAAATCAACAAAAACCGATTTTCGTAAAAATAAAAAAAAGGGGCAGAGTCGAGCTGCGAGCTGGAGCAGGAAGCAGTCGGCTACAGTTGGCGTTGACAGACATGCGAATCCAACACGCCGTACCCGCAACCCCCCCAAATGCCTGCCCGCATATTGACTTTGAGCCGAGAGCAGCACAAACGATTTTTGGATTTAAGAAATAAAAGTTTAGTGCCCCAGCGCGCAAATCTGCAGCCACAATGCCAAACAGTTAACCAGACTCTACACACACACATCGAAACAACAACAACATTGAGTTAGTGCAAACAAAAGACGCGTCTGTGGTTATACCCAACTGTGTTGGCATGTGCATGTGGCCAACAGTGGCCTGGGCCATGGATGCGAATGGATATGCGAATGTGTATGGGAGAATGGGAGCTTGTCGAACGGCAAAATGTCGGCGGTTACGACTTTGACTTGTTTGCCTCGGCCCACACACACACAGATACAGACACAGACATAAAGTGGCGGCCACTGCAGGGCTCATTGGGCAACGTCTGTGTAAATAGACTCGACTCTAGTAGCACACACACGATTTGCTTTAGCTGTAGCACCAACAAACTCAATGACAAACGACAAATGCAATCATTTTGGCACTTGTGCCCAACAAGCCGCTTCCGCTTGGCCAAGTGTTGAAATTATAAATATTCCCATTGTCTATCAATAAATTCAAAAACTGCATATTCAACTTGCCAATTGCGTTGTCACTTTAAGCGCTTATTATTATTATGTCAATTGTTATTGAATTTGCTCATATTAATATAAAGATTATTATGCTAAAATATTAACACCAATCTAAGAAAGCAAATATATTGTTTATATTGCCAACTGTTCAGTTTGGAATATTAAAACTATTTATTTCAGTTTTGATATGGCTAAGAGAGCGAAATTTAAGCTCTTTATAACCTTTGGTGGGATAGATATAACTTACATTTAAAAAATATAATAAGAAGCTATAGCAGCTTTTTAGCTTTATTAAAATATTTTGTGTTTTCTTGCTAGTTCGATTTAATTATATTTATTTAATATTTACAAGCTAATATCACGATGGTTAATAAATTATTTACAAAATTATTGCAGTACAGTATAAACACCGTATGAGGCAATTTCACATTGATTGTTGGCATTGCGCGACATGCGAATGTAGCCCTTATCACCCCAGTGAGGGCCCCAAGAGTTCTTCACCAACCAGTAGTCAACTCCGTTGGCATCAGTGCCGTAGCCAACAATAACTACTCCATGATTCACACCGGCGGGGCAGCTCTCCTCACTATACACGCCACTTTTATAGTTCATGAAACTACCTGTAACCATAATAGCCACAGAAATGGGCCCAACTGTAGCAACAGCCTTCTTCAAAGCATCCTCATCGCCACTTGCCACGTATCCAATTTTGTTCATTGTTGCAGCAATGGCTGTCTCATTAAATCGGCACTTGCCCTGCTTGGCCTCATAAGGATAAGTCTTGTCAGCATTGATGCCACGATTGAAGATAATATACTTCAAAGCACTGGCCGGCCAGCCACCATTGCAACCATGATTACCATACTTTTCAGTACTGCAATCCAACAAATTTTGTTCAGACAATGAGATGAGCCTCGAGGTTTTTAGGTACCATTGTCCCTCCAATGCGCCATTTGCCGAGAAAGCCCAACAAGAGCCGCACTGTCCCTGATCCTTAACTGGAGTTACAGCGCCTTTTGTGCGCCAATCTATACTGTCCGGCACGTCTCCCTCAGCTGGCTCAAACACAGACTTTTCAAGCGTATTATTATGATAAGGGTTAAGCTTTGAAAGGTAGAGTCTCTCAAATTCCTCGAAAGTCAGATCGCTAAACTGATTGACACCCTTTTCGAAGCTTTCAAGGCCAGCTCTAAAGCGTTTGTTGTGCTCATTGATCAAACGCTTATTGCTAATAAAGATTTCCCGGCGCTGAAGTTCCTCTTTGAGACTTTTGTATCCTCGTCCGAAATTCGATTTGAAGCTGCTCCACTCCGAGTTGAGTACCTCCGTCAAAGAAGCTGCCCCAACATAGGCGACAAGCGCAAATATTGCAATTATTTTGAACATATTGTTTACTATCTGCAGTAGTAGAACTGTTTGATTGAATCGTTTGGGCTGCTCACATTATATAGCACTCTTAGTATATAATATAGGTACAATCAGTTAAAGAAATTACAGATAGCAAGCTAACCTGTAAGATAAGGGCTTGCTGTATTCTATCTTATGCATCAAGTGAAAGTGCTTATCAGTTAATAACCGATAAAATTTGTCAAAAAGTTAAATTATTGACTTAATATGCAAGAGTACATCGTCATTAATATAAAGCTTTGATACGTAGAGAATAAGAAAAACAAAAGCACGTGCCAGACGACAAGTCGCAAAAGCTACTAATGCGAATATAATTGCAGATTATTGATTCACAAAAGACTATAAAACTGGAAGCGAAACAAATAAAAAAAATGAGATAAGTAATCAGATGAGTAATTACTAAGTTCAATGTTCAATATGTGATTACAATTTTTTTACAGACAGGCAAAGAATTTACTTATTTCTCTGTGTCTCACGAATTCTGGAAACAGATATCCACACAGTATCATAGGGATTCAAAATGTTACAGTAATGCAACCATTTTCTGCAACATATTTAAGCCCATTCTAGAAGCAGACATGGAATTTATTTCGTGAATAAGCTAACTTGATTAATTTTATTAATTAATAATAAGCCATGTCTTACAAATAAATTGCAATCATCACTTAATTAAAGCATGCAAGCAGTAATAATAATTTAATAATAATTTAATTTACTATAGTTTCAACTCATTTATATCTGGAAATAGAATATGTTTTGTAAATAACACATTTAATTTCATTGCGCTTGTTATTAGTTATCAACATGTGTGTTGTAGAGATTTTTATGGTTTAAATAAATCTCTCAGTTTCCATAATTAAATGATCATGATGGAGTATTAGATCACTAGTAAATTGGTAACTTGACAATGATGATTTTTAAGCGAATCTCTCGTCGTCACACACGTTCTGGAAACATATATCCAAACAGTATTATTGTGATTGAAAATATTACATTAATGCAACCACTTTCTACAACATATGTATATATTTGAGGGTATTCTAGATGCTTTGAAGTATTGACATATTTATAATAACAAATTCACTTTTTCCAAGAATATTTTACAATCAAAGTCTGATATGATGATCAAATGATGACTCAAATTTTTTGACCTACAAAAGCTTTATTGTATTTATAGTTTTACAACATGACAAGTTCATGGACGTCTTATGAAACAAAACTATAAATACAAGTAACCCAATTGATTCATAAAGACTTGCACAACTTTTTGCAAGCAGCAGGGCTATAAATCTGACAATATGCGCAATAAGATAAATGAATTCGCTCACTCAAGAGTTTTCTAATAAATATCGTTTACGATCGTTACAACTTACATACAATCGGACAAATTTAAATTCATAATATGGCGAATTTATTAATAAATTCATATTTAGCTAATTGGCAAATATTGCCATCAATCCAAGTAATATTGCTTTTCTATATTTAATAGATTAACACAAATTATTCAAAACAGTATATAGCTTATTGTTAGATCTTATAACTCGAACAGTCAAGTTGCTTTGCTGCTGTTGTAGCTTTAAGAAATTTATTCCAACCAAGCTTTAAAAACTTTAGAGTATTCAATTCAATTCAATTGTAAAATAAGAAAGAGTTATTGCAACATTTAAATAGAAAAATAACAGAAATTCGTTAATCAGATTTATTTGAATACATATTATACATGATTGTAAAGTTATAAGTTTATAGATTATATTTAAGGTTAAATAGAGTTTGATTATTAAATTATTTAAACCACAGGATACGCACCGTATGTAGCAATCTGGCATTGATTATTGCGATTGCGCGACATGCGAATGTAGCCCTTTTCACCCCAGCCCTCGTTCCATGAGTTCTTCACCAACCAGTAGTCACCTCCGTTGGCATCATTGCCATAGCCAACCACAAGGACAGCATGATTTATACTATCAGAGCAGCTCTCGTCGTTAAACACGCCGCTCTTATAGCTTTGGAATTTAGCTGTGGCCATAATTGCCACTGAAATGGGTCCCTTCTCCGCCACTGCTGTCTTCAAAGCATCCTCATTACGACTTGTCACCTGTACAATTTGGTTGACCTTTGCAGCAATGGCATTCTTCTTAAATTGGCAGTTACCCTGCTTGGCCAGATAAGGATAAGTGTGTTCATCATTGATGCCTCCATTGTCGATCACATACTGAAAAGCTCTGTCATACATGCCACCACTGCAACCCAGATTATTATATTTTTCAGTGCTGCAATCGATCAAATTTTGTTCAGAGAGCGAAATGAGCTGCTTGGTCTTCAGGTACCATTGCCCCTCAAGTGAGCCAGTAGCAGAGAAAGCCCAACATGAGCCACACTGTCCCTGATCTTTTACTGGAGTTACAGCGCCTTTGGTGCGCCAATCCATACTGCTAGGCACGTCCTGCTCAGTTGGCTCATAGACAGACTCTTCAGCAAACTTAGCAGTATACGGACTAGGACTCGAAAGATAGAGTCGCTCAAATTCCTCGAAAGTCAGATCGCTAAACTGATTGACGCCCATTTCGAAGGTTTCCAGACCAGCTTCGAATCGTTTGTTGTGCTCATCGATCGAACGCTTATTGCTATTGAAGATTTCTCGACGCTGAAGTTCCTCTTCAAGGCTTTTGTATCCTTTGGCAAAATTCGTTTTAAAGACGATAAACTGCGAGTTGAGCTGCTCCGTCGTAGAAGTTGCACCAACGAAGGCAACAAGTGCCAAGACTGCGATTATTTTGAACATATTGCTTACTGTTCGCAGTAGTAGAACTGTTTGATTGAAGCTTCATAATTGCTCACATTATATATACTCCGCATAGTATATACTATATGCATATTCAGTCAAAGAAATTACAGATACCATGCAAATATGCGATAAGAATTTGCTATACTCTATCTACAGAAATATATTTACAACTTATTCATTCACAACAGAATCAGACTTGCACAACATTTTGCAAGTAATGCCAGCCATGGGCCATAAAACTGAAGCGCAACCAATATGAACAAAGATATAGAAGGTCATGATTACTTAAGAGGTTTTATAAGAAATCTCGCTTAAGCAACAATTGGTTAATCAATATGTTTACAACTTAATTAATCATTTGAATCATACTAGTAATAAACTTTATAAATGAAATAAAAATTTCGAAAGCAAGTGGCATTTCTTTTATTCATTTTTTCACATTTTTCACAAAAGAAATTTAGGTTCTTTTCGTATAGAGGTTTATATATTTAGAATAAACCTATCTCATCTTAGCTAACAACTTGAATGTGCCATGAATTTCAAATTATGCTAGCTAAATATTCCATAATTAGTTTCTGGCTATAACCCACACCCAGTTTGAGCTCGAAATGGAAACCCGTAAACAAAACTCACGCATTATGCAAATGCCACAAATACATTAGGAACATAAGTAAGTATCTGCACTCAAACTAAAGCGCATTACTTAAATTATTGCCATGCTTGAGAGTCAAGTTCGTTGAACATAATCATAGGTTGCTCTTGGCCTGCGGGCACTTAGCCATAATATTTGCTTGGGCCGCACAGAAATGTTAATTGTTTAATTTGCATTGCTCAATGCGCCGACATGAGGGTACAATTGGTTTGGGAAATTAATGAATTTGTGATTAGCAGTTGAGGCAATATGTTTGCTGGAGAGCTACCGTAGAGGGAGAGACAGAGAGAGTGGGAGGTGGGGCATATAATAAAATTTGCATTTCAATTTAGACGCCTGCTGCGTAGCAAAGCCAAGAAATGGCCAACGGAAATTTCAACTCTAAAAAGCTTAACAATTCCAGCCTCAGTTGGAGTGTGAGTCAGAGCCAAGGTCTGGGCGCTGAAGTCTTGAGGCGGGCATGGCAAACAAACGATGCGCTAATTTGACAAACCCACATGAGGTCCTTGAGTTGGCAAATACTCGATCAGCCTGTATACTCCAATTCAATGGGCGGCGTATTTAACCTGCGCCACAGGAGTCCACACGTAATTGCGAGTCCAACCCAGACGTTAAGGCCAAACACACACACGCACACACATAAAGAGAATCAAATCGAAATGAAATTGACCATTAATGGTCGTCTGTGTGTGTGTGTGTGAAATTGCTGGTCAGTTGGGTCAGACTTTGCATTGGCAAAACGCATTGAATAATATCGTGAATAGCGCTGCCATTGACAGCTATTGTGAATGCTCTGGACGTATGAGCGATTGTCATGGGACAGCTGCTGGAATTTCGATTGAATGCCACCCCACCCCACCAAAAATGTTCTGCCTGTGACACCTTAATAAACCGCAAGCAAACGCTATTGAGTTGCTAAATTCACCGCAATGCAATTTTCCGTGTATCAAATTAATGTCGAAATTGCAAAAATGGTTAAGCAAAAAAATAAATATAGCGATACTTAGAAAATATTCATACCCAATAAATGAAAACATCGTTTTATTCCCAATCTATAATTTAAAATCGATCAAGCTATAGTTTTTTTTTAATAATTGTTATAAAAGCCTTTGGCGTAAATAACAGCATTTGATCAAGGTATTTCTTTTTCAAATGATTCCATCCAAAACTTAGCTTAACTTGATATTTTCATTTAAATGGACCATATATTTATTTTTACCATAATATTTTATTATTTTTTAAACAAAATGCAAAATTAAAAACAATAATAGTAATAAGATAATAATTTGAAAAAAATGACTTAATTATATGCTTACTTAATGAATATTGATGCAAATTTCATAATATTAATACTTATGGACGACATAATTTTTGTTTATTTTTTATGTAATGTATAAAAAAAACTTTAGCGTGCTAAAACAATTTTAAATTTGTTGGTTTTAAATGTTCTAAAGAAGTTTTCTTTGTCTAATTAAATTTTTATTGCAGATTTCACATTGAAAATTTCAAAACAATCGAAATTAAACTCAGTCTTTTTCTTTTCTTTACTTTTACAAAAGGACTGTATATTTTGGAAATTAAAAATGGAGATAATTTGAATCTTTGAAGCATACACAAGCCAAGTTATTTCTATATATTTATTTATTCAACGTAGTGCTTAATTCAATTATGTTTGTAGACAAAAGCTTTGCATAAAGTAAAACTATATTTAACTTATCTCTGTCATTTGCATAACTCAAAAGTTAACTCTTAACTAATCGCTCGCTGTGCGCTTAGCCCAACTCATTAGAAAATTATGCAGCGCAAAGTATTAAAAAAAATGTTCCATACACAGCTTGTCTCTCTCTCTCTCTCCCTCTCTCTCTCCCTCTCTCTCTCCCTCTCTCTCTTTGCAGCAGCATATTTGTTCAACACTTTGCCGGTAAACATTTTAAACTTGTTTAGCGCATATCTCAAATATTTTGTCGCTATAGCTTTTTTTTCTTTGCATTTTGCACGCGCTTTATTTAAATAATTGTTTTTGCTGGCTGCTGGAAATATCTTGTTGCTTCGCTTTTCACGGTTCGAAAATGCATAAACTTTAGCCTGAGTCTGCGCACATTTTTATAGCGCATTTAATTAATTAGTCATAAAGTTTTTTAACTCGCTGTCTTGCCAGCAAGTTGTTGGCATTGGGCGTTGCCTTCATCAACTTCTTGGGGGGCGGTCGTGGACTGGGCGTCGCTGTCATTATCCCCTGGCTGCTGCTGCTTATTATCCTCGTCATCATACGCTCGATTATGCCAGCATGCGGATAGCCAAAAGCCAACAGCAGCGCGCCCTCAACTCTTGCCGAGTCCCAGGACATAGTCAAAGTCACACAACTTTTGAGATGTTCGCCTTCGCCATTTGCGTAAAATATTCATGTGCATTGCTAAGTGGCCCGCGAAAGGTGAAACTCCTTGTGGACCAAACCGGGGCAGAACCCAGAAATTTATGCTCGCTATTCGACGATTATGATGCCAATTTTTCGCTTTGTGGCTGAAATATTCATAAAATGCTTAATTAATTGATTAATGGCCTCAAAGTCAAAAGTTTTGCTGCCAGCAAAGCTAAAGCGAGGTATCAACTTACCCAGCGGACCAAAACCGACGGGGGCTGAAGCTCATGCCAGAGAGTTGGGCAAACAAAAGTTATGCTTAGTTTTTAGTAAGCATAGCAATTATGCATTTTGATTGTGGGCGCCAAAGTTATGAGCAAAAGTTATGTTTGTTGAAATTTTATGCATTTTAGATATGCGCGTTGTATTTTATTTTATTATAATTTTAAACTCTGGGGCTTATATTATGCTTGAATACATCAAACGCAGCCTAATCCAGGCAACTAGCTAAATGTGTTAAAAAATGTTCAGCGCTACAATTTGCACGTAACATGTCATGCCAACATATAATTATTTTATTGTTATATTCCCATTTTTTTCTTTTGTTCGTTTGTTTCATGCCAAACGCACAGACGTCCACATAACTGGGCGCTTCCATTGGTAACACGAGTAGCTGTAGCTCTAGCTGAGATCGCTGCGTTGATAGCGCCTGGCTTCATGCCCCGAGGCATCGAGACTTGCAGCAACATGCGAGCGCAATAACAACAACAATAACAATGAGCCAACGCACGTGTTAACAAGGATGCGATATAAAAAATATATATGTATATACATTTCTTTTATACGATATGTGGAAAGCGAAGTGAGGAAATAAACGCTAGAATGACAGGAAATATGTGTGCGTGACATTGTAACTTGCCTGCTGCTGTTGTTGTTGTTGTCAACAAGGATAGCAATAGGATACACTACACCTGTACAACTAGCTGGGTGTATGTGTGTGTGTGCGCGATGGCATTGACCAAGCTCTGACCGGACATGACATGGCGTGTATGTGGCATTACTTTTAGTGGGCGTGACAGTGCTTCTTAGTATGTCTAGCCTTCCAGTTGACAGGCTACGCACATGTAATTTAAAAATGTAGCTAAAATTACAGTCAGCAATCAAACGTTTATTTTTACATTTTTTTTCAAATTAAAATTCATAAATAACTTTAAGCATATGTACATAAAATTTTGTAAATGTAAAAAAACCATCATAAATCATTGTGTTGCCTGAAATTTATTAAATTATGAAAATCATAAAATAGACCATGATTTTTTACCAGAAATCCATAAATTAAAATGTAATAAAAATAAGCATTTTATATGTTTGGGCAAATACAAATATTTGAACATATCTAAGTGCACAGTTTGTCATTTAAATTATGTAACTAGATAGTTTGTTAGTAAGCTTAAGCTCTGTTAGTTACTTAAAAAATGTGAATACATATAACTCAATTAATTTGTGTATTCTATTTATTTAAAACATGCAAGAAATAATACATTTTAAAGAAAAAAATGTTAATTAAAATAATTATATTTTCCTCCTATTTACAAACTAATTTTAAAACAATTAGCATATGTGCATTGTAAAATTAAACATTAATTTATAATGAAACTTTTGTACTTTGCGCACAAGCTTAACATGAATAAATAAATAACAAATCGATAAGTCAATTATATTATAAAGTCAAATAGCGCTTAGGACAAATTAGAGTTGCTTGAACCGCTTTAGTCACCTTGACCTTAATACACTTTATAAACTTAATCCACGCACTTCACCCTTAGCCACTTATTCACACTTTGTTGCACTTGTAAGTAGTTGCTACTGGATTTCCGTTCCAACTTATCAGACGTAAAAAGTGGTTATATCCATGCATATTTCCTGACTAGCAACAAACATGCAGCAAATGCAAATTTTCTACTGGGCTATAACATACTCTATGCTGGAGTCTAACGCATAACAGAGCTGAAATGTTATTAAACAATTATTGCAGAGTATGCAAAACGCACTACTTAGCTTAGCTTTAATGCCAGTTGACAACTTAGTTTTAATTTGCCGCAATAAAAAGTGCAGTGGTCGCTGATGGGCTTGTCAGCTTGTCTTGTCATCGCATAACTCTATAAAAATGCATTTCACAATTTTACCTAATGGCACATTAAGTCACCCGCACCGCATCCTTTGCTATCTGCCTGCACTTCAATTAGCAGTGCTTGCAACATTGTTGACTCATTTTATGCTTATGCTAATGGTCAGCTGTTAATAGTTGGCTACTAAACATTTTTCATGGTCAGTTTTACGATCGTTATCATTAGGCGAGTAAGCAGCCGCACTCGAAATTCAATAGGGTATACGACAAAGTCTTAGGATACATAATATGAAGAAAAAACAATTATATTTAAAAATGAAAATAATTAGATTACTCAATGCATTCTCTTTTATATTGCATTCTAATATTCCATATACTTTAAGCTAAGCACTAAGTATAAAACAAATTAGAAATATAATTGTTTTGCATATTTAACAATAACAATAAGAGCATTCTATGACTCAGCTGCTCCCTTTTGTTGAACAATGTAATTACAAATTATGATTTATGCCAGCATTAAAACTGGAGCCACTCAGTTCCTAAGCGCCCAGCACGCGCACAATTAACATTGTGCTAAGTCTATTTAAAGCGCTGGCACTAAAAATTTTATTTGTCGAATTTTCTTTTCGCTTGGCTTGCATTGCGGTTTTAATAAAACGACGCATGGCTTCGCATTTTTTGTTTGGGAGATGCGAGTTTTTGGGAAGTTTGCAGTTTGCAAGTTGGCCAGACATTGGCTAGACCATATATCATATATACTATGTATGTGTGTGTGTGTGTTTTGGCTGCATTGTGCGCAGTGCAGCGGCAGCGGTCGCTGGCCTTTTGATAGACGATTTATTAAGCGTTTATTATTAGTTTTTGCCTGGCTCGTTGGCTTTTGAGGCATTTTTGATTACAAATTCCAACATCCAAAGTGGCTGCAATTACTCGTGATTCACATACACACACACACACACGCATATATTTGTTTGCTATTAAGCTAGTTATTGCAGCAAGTTGGAAGATTTGCTAACAATAAAGTGAAAAGCAACCTCATGCATTTTGACAGCTTAAATTCAAGCATGAAGAAATTAAAAAGATTATTGAAAATATTAGTTAGACATTAACGACAGCTTGAGACTCTGTGCATAGGAGTAGTATTTGAGCATAAATAGGCGTTAAGATAATGGGTACTTTAAAAAGAAGCCACAAGTAGAACAAGAACAAGTAGAAGTTCGCTGCCTCAAGGAATTATAGCTGTAAGCAGATTGACAGATATATATATATATGACTATATTGACTTAGTAATCAAGCATAAAATATTTAAAGTAATCTGCCTTCTGATTTAATTACAAATCTCTCATTTAAACACACCATAAGCCTCTTCATTTGTTTTTTACAGAGTCTAATGCATTTGAAATTCAACAGACTGTAAATTTATAAATACTTTGATGATTGAAATTAATATTTACAAAACATCAGCTGTTCAGCAAGTTTCCTTTGTCACGCATTTAAGAAATTGTCTCTATTGTGCTCACGCTGCAAAAAGCCGAGCTGCTTCATTTATGCAACATAATGTGTCATGCAACAATAAAGTTAGCACAAGCAGAGGCTTTTATCTGCTCAATATGCCGCGTAAGTTGCTGCATCCTTCGTAAGCGTATGCACAACAATTAAAGACACACTCATCCTGCGCTTGTTGCTGCCACCTGCTTGTTGCAAGCGTTGCCTTCATTGTGCATGTTAAATGCACTGGAGCAGGCTGTGATTGTTGCTGTTGTTGCTGCTGCTGTCTGCCGCTTGCATTATTTGTAGCCAAGCAGGGCGCGTGTCAGCTGGCAAACACAATGCCGTGCAACATCTTTATGGCATGAATTTAACCTTTCAAAAGTTGCAGTCTACACAGCGACAGGGTCAACGTCAAGGGATCAGGGCTAGCGTGGAGTTCAGACTGGCATTAAACTTGCATGAGCGCTATTGGAAAAGGCGAACAGAAAAAAAAAGTCAAAGCAAACAAATGCAAAGCCAGCGCATCGTGTCACGCATACGTCGCGTTGTCTGTCGACTGCACCCACGTTTTATTATATCGCTTTGTCTAGACTGCAGCGCGTATGAGTAAGTTAGCAAAACATTTGCGCACTGCTTATAAGCACTTAGCCAAGTTTAAATCGCTGAGCACGGGCAAATAATTGATTGAATTTACTTTGGCAAATTACAGCAATTTGTTGACATTTTGTAAATTGTTTTCAAATTGCTGACACAATGTCGAATTTAGTTTGCTGTCACATTAAATTGTGCGATTTACTGTTTATGCAAGTGCAGCAGGTGTGGCATTCAGAAAAAAAAGTAAACTGAACAGCGACACGTGGCGTATGCGTAATTTGGCTTATCGATTGACGCGGCAATAGGGCAACATTTGAAAGCAAGCCTTTTAATATTTATTTGAACCAAAATTATTTCAACATAACCTCAACTGCATTCATTGAAAGTATCTCTGCAGTATTCCCTGTTCATAGAGACGCTTCACATCTGTGCCGCCCCCAACGAACTTGCCATTGATAAAACAACGCGGCACAGTGCGTGCTCCAGTCATTTCGCCCAGCACCGCTTGTATCTCATCGCCATCCGGTCGATAGTCCAGCTCCACAATAGTCATCTTAACGTCCAGCTTTCGGAACTGCTCCTTGGCCATGCTGCAGTATGGACAATACGATTTGCTAAATATCACAACCTTGTTGTTGGCAATGATTTCGCGAATGAAACGCGCATGGGGTCCGTCCATGTTGACATACATCATTGGTGTGTGCAGTGCGCTGACAACGGAACCCATCTGTTGGATTGGCTCTAAGAATGAAGTGGGTGAAAAAAGGCAGAGAAAACGAATGTGGTTTGAAATTGGAAATTCGAAATTTGGATGCCTAATTTGAGAATGTAAATATGTTTCGAAGGCTGTATATAGACAAGCTCGGTCTGCTTGGATTTCAAAAATGAAAATAATGGAAACGATTTAATGAGCGTAAGATTCATTTGATAAGAGCTAAGAAGATTTCTGTGCACATTCGCATTTATTTATTAATTAATTGAAATTAATGAAATACCTTTTCACTGCGAAATCTTACGGGAGTCATTTCTGTAGACTTAAGTATATTAAGTGTAAAGTGCTTTGGATAACTGTAGAGTCGAGTGATAATGGGGACACCTAACCAGGAAATCTATATCTCAAAAAAGGAAAAAAGCACTTTGTGTGCTTTAAGTTTGCTTCAACCATTCAGGCAGAAGTTTAAGTTAAGTTTTTCCTCTGCCTGCTTACGACCTCTGGGTGACCTACGATTCTTCTTTTGAGAGTCATATCCGAAGTTTTGGGTGTTACGCTGTCTCTATTAATTAAAGGCTTATTATAGTAATATTATACTCAGGATAAAAAGAGCCTAAGAATGATGAATTTAAATGCGGGGACAATCTATACATGAAACAAAGAATTCCTAAAATAAAGAAATTCAATAAAAACTTATTATGCTATAAGTTTGCTGGGAGTGCTTACCGATCTGAAGTTTATATTAAGCTACTCCTCTGCCTGACCTATGAAACCTTTCTTCCAAAGTCCAAACCGAATAAAAGGTTTATTATATTAATTTTATACTCAGGATTAAAAGATAAATAAAGTGTTACCATTACATGCTTCAATCAAATTCTGGATTTTCTCTTTAAATATTTATGAAGTTGGAAATAAAATATTTGAAACCAACTCTTCTTCACTTTGAAACTGCACCTTGTGTTGATGACTTATGACACTTTCGCTTGAAAGCCAAAGGCCAAACCATCAACATCTGTCAGATGGATAACCGGAAAACTAGCTGCCACAAAGACAGAGACAGAGCCTTGGAGCGACACTTGCTAATGAAGCAGACAGTTGGTTATGGCTACACCTCAACTAATGGGTAAGAGATCAAAGTAACTGTTGAAACACTAGCTTCAATCGGTAAGTGTTTAAATATTAACTAACAGGCTGCAGGCAAAGTAATTTGCAGTCTGCAATGAAATTTTCGTTGCTGCTGCTGCCAAAACTTATCAGCTGACATATGAAAGGAAAATGGTTTTCATTAACGCAACACTTGCTTCACTTCCTGTGCCACACACACACATACACACACACACATGCTCATGTGTCCATGTCCATGTTCGTGTCCGTCGCAGACGCCAAGACAAGTTCCATGTAACAATGTAATTTATTGTGCGCCACCTTTGTTTTCAGTCAACACCCTCTCAACGCTGGGGTAATAAAACAATTTCTCAGCCCAACACATGCAACGTTGTTGCAACAATTTGACGCTGTAAATGAATTATCCCTGGGGTGGTGGCTCATCAACTTTGCAAGTAGCTGGGCCAACTCATTATGGCTAGCTTGTCTAGCTTTTATGGCCAACAACAAAACAAGCGCGCGTATGCAAAAGTGCCAAACAAGTAATTGCAGTCGCATGCGACAGTCAATGTTATCGCATGCTATAAAAAATTGTAGCCCACTGCGCAGGCTCTAAATATGAAGCGAATGTTCGCTCTCTGTTGCCAAGTTATGGCATTTAATTATTGTTGGGGAAATTTACTTACAATCATTTTAAATTGTTGGCGGTTTTTCCCAAGGATTAGTACTTAATTTGATTAGGCCATTCAATTTGAGTGGGCGTCGTTTTTATTGTCGCCTTGTTGATTTCATTGAATTTCATTGTGCCAATATTTGGCTGCCAATAACTATTATGTGGGCAATTAGGCAGCCTGGGGAGCTATAATAGTTGTTTAAATATTTCAACAGCAGTCTATAATAATATTGAATATTTAACTGGGCTAGCTTAGCCACTTGAATGCTGATCAATTAATTGACAAGCGGATTGATAGCTTAGCATTTGAACTCAACTCCATTTGTCTGCCAATACAATAAGACTTAACAAACTGTTGGTATAGCTTGAGACAAACACACACACACGCACAATCAATTGGCAATTTGTACTAATGGCAAGCAGTTAAGTTGGCTTTTAACGAGCCAAAGCTTCAGTTGCACTACCTTAGCTATCATGACTATTTATACTATGCTAAACAATAGCTGAGTGTGTTTGCAACTGAATATCTAATCGAGAACGATTTGTCTTAAGCTGAGCACTTGCCCGCCCGCCTGGGCTATATGTAAGACCAAATTAATATCCAATCATTAAGTCAACTATGCAAACTTCAAAAGCAGCCAACTAACGCAATTTCAGGCACACAACGCAACACAACACAACACAACACTGACCTATAATAAGTTGCACGTTCACGTTCAAGTCGCACAAATTCCAAGGGAACACGCACGCATTCGGCCAGCGACGACAGCGAAAGGGTTGGGCCTGCTAACTGCTGTTGCTGCTATTGCTGCTGCTGCTGCTGCTGCTGCTGCTGCTGTCGCTGGACTTACCCTTAGCTTAATGTTGGTCATTTGCTGAGCAGGGTTGACGGCGACTGCGACTGGCAGCTTGGCTGGTTGGCTGGTTGGGGGCCCTGGTTACTATCGACTCACATTTCCAGCCTAATTGCGCTCCACATCAAATGGCCCAGAAATATGCTGCGCGTACTTTGAACTCGCGCTCTCTCTCCCTCTCCCCCCCGCTCTGTAGGCGTTGCTAATGCCAATCTACAATCTTAAGGGCACATTAAGTTTTGGCTTAATTGATTAGCTTAATTTGCATTTAATGTTCATAATTTTTCAAGACGCTTTCGCGCACAGTCTGCAATTGCCATTTGGCTGAAAGTTTGTTATAAATTTTCTTCATTAAATATTTTCAAACACAGACACACACACACACACTCAGCCTGGAATGAGATTCTTCGTCCTGCCCAGGCAAAGGGTTGAGAGCAGAGTTAGAAAGTGAAATTAAATGAACTGACTGGCGCTGTAATTATTCATGTGAGGATTTTACCAAATGACAGCACCTCCCAACCCTCCCCACAGCCAAGATTGTCAGCCAAGCATGCCGAATAAATGCCTCAGCAGCCAGCTTAAGCGCCGCCGCTAAACCTCACGATATTTGCATACATAGTTCTGGCATATGAGTGAGAAGTCCTTATGTACATATGGCTTGATGGCTTCATAGCGTTGCCATTGGCACAGGTGTCTCTCGCTTAAGCCGAGTGAATTGATAGGGTGCCAAGGCAAGCTAAATCTTACCAAAGTACAGTTGAGCTTGATGAGTTGACTACAATGCGTCTTACGTCTTAGTCTTGAATAAAGTATACATAAAAATCAAGAAAGATATCCAAGATAACATTAGCATAGATGGAACCTTACCTTAGCACTATTGGCCAAAGCTCATTCTGCATTTGCCAGATTTTAATCATATAGAGAAACGGACACCAAGCAATCATTGACTACAAGAAAAAAAGTAAACATTGCTGAAATTTAGCAACAAATACGAGCGAATTACACGCGGAGTATGCTGGCAATCAAATGCAGAACTATTTATTTATTTACGTAATTAATTATTGTATAAAAATAATATACTAACTAAAGAAAGGAAGTGCTAATATACTAAGGCCATCGACTCGAGCGTTCACTTATATTTTACCTAATATGTTATTAATGTCAAAGAATTTGATTAGCTATTCTACATTATTGTGAGTAGGTGAGGCAAGAAGAGAAGTAGTTTGGATCTGGACAAATAAATGGATCCTTGTTAAGTTGATACTTCTCCCCGCATTTGGGGCAGGCGCATCTTAAAGCGCATCTCTTGTGAGTTCCCAAGACATCCACATATCTGGAAAAAATAGATGTTCTGGATTGGTCAGCTCTCTGCAAAGGTCCAAGCAGCATAGTACTGAAATCCCCACAACTAGGCCAAAAGCTCAGAAAATAGAACGATTAGCTCTTGTAGTGTCTAAAATCATTATAAAATATATATATTTTATTAAAATTAAAACTCACAAAAATATTTCTGTAAGATATCTCAAGGAAATATTTGCAATTTTGCTTACACTATGAAAAGAGTTCCTCTAAAATGAATTGAAGCACATTCATTTTCCAACACAAACATTTCACGCAACGTTGCTATTAACTCTACATATTTAGCTGATAAACAATGATATCTAGATATCTAATTAATATCATAAATTTATCAGCGAGCTATGAACCAAACTATAAGGAACTATAATATAAGAAAGTAACAAATTAGATAAATTGATCATAAATTGAAAAAACTATTATATTTTATCTTTGATGTCTCAAAAATTTTGTTAACTATCTTGTTAAGATGTTAAGCAATTGCGGATATAATTTGATAACCGGGCGAAGCAACAATATGACCTTATTTTCAGTACAGAAACGAGTTGCTAACATTAAAATTTTAAGCTGCGAGCTAACTTTTTTGCTTCTTAGAACACAATAAACTCTTTCGAAGCAAAATACGCTAGAAAAGAAACAGTCAAGCCAACAATTGTATCTACAGTTAGGCTAAAGTGTTTCGTAGAATTTCCAAAGCTTAACATAAACATATATATTGTACTTCTATTTGCACAAATGCAAAACAAGTTACATAAAGCTTTAGATTATAGAATAATATGCTTTTCACACTTCATATCTGCAAACGAAAACTCTCTAAATATAGCCAAAGGAAAACTTTGCACAATGCTCTACTCATTTGCAATTATAAACTTGCCGCATTGTGCTGCCACGCTTACTTACCAATATTTGCAGAGAAACAAAAAACAGTTAACCAGTTTACCACTTTTATCAACTGAAGCTGCTGCAAACGCACAATACAATGCGTTCCATGGGCGAACCCACACACACACAAACAGCATCACAATCAACGTCTAGACGTTGGTAAACAAAAGGCTACAAAAAGATTTTGAAGCACACAATTGTAGCAGCAAAAGACAAAAGTTGCTTTTTACTATAAGTATTGGCAAATGTTGCGAGTCGAACTGCATAAAATCTGCATAATTGACATTTGATTGTGCGCCCTAAAAGGCGTGGCAAACGATTGCGCTCGCTCATAACTATTCTCCTTACTATTGATATTTGCATTTTATTTTAGAATTTCTCTGCATTCTCAATTGGTCAAGAAGGGCTTTGATATGTTAAGACACTTTTGGTTGTCTAATGGCAAACTTTATTTGCAGGTAAGAGGTATGAAACATATAATTAAATATTGTATTAATAGTTAAAGTTGAAACTAGAAATTTATTATTACACTTCAGCAAAATTGTATTAATATAATAATAATTTATTGGAATTAATTTACTTCTTTAATTTGGGCTTAGTTTAATATTTATGTCATTATATTTTTATACACTTTTTTATAGCTAATGTGTTACTATTTGTAGTCAAAGTGTATTAAAAAGTTGGCTGCATTCAACTTCACCTCGCGCTTGCTTATTCTATATAAATGCATTTAATGATAAAATTATAAATTAAGCAGAGTTTACGCTAAAAATAATAATAAATAATGAATATCTTTTAGCAAAAGTTTTATTATGAATTACTTCCAAATAATATGCACACCAAACAATATTAAAATAATTTATTTAAATGAATTTAGATTTCAAATTTATTTACCCCAACTTAAAGTGTAGCTAAATATTTATGTCCTTATATTTTAATAAATTTTTTTTTAGCTAAAACTTGTTTGTATTTGTAGTCAAAGTGTATTAAAAAGTTGGTTGCATTCAAGTTCACCTCGCGCTTGCTTATTCCATTCATTTATACATTTTTCCATTTGATGCAAAGTTACTTTAAATTTTTTCCTTTAAACATAAATTTCCTTGCCTTGGTTTTCTCTTAAGTCCGCTTCCCTTTTTGGGCTTTGGCAGCAACTGAAACTCAACTAAGCCTTCAACTAAATCTCTGACAGCAAAAGAAAATGGAATTATAAAAGAATGCAATGTGTACTTTCATTTTACCTACCTACCAACCCACCTATCTGTCCGTCCGTCCGTCCGTTCGTCCGTCCGTTCGTCCGTCCGTCTCTACTGGGCACTGACCAAGCACATCCGTCCAATTAATCCCATGCGTAGCGACAACTCAGAAAAGCTCGCTGAAAATATAAAAGACTTAACAGATACAAAGGCAATCTGCGCCTACCGTTCTGCAATTTTCCGCGCAAATTCCAGCGGCAAATGCTTCTTATGGTTGGGCCTGGGTTGATAGGTTGATGGCTTTGCAGTTTTGCCTAGTTCCCTGTGCAAGGTGCATGGGGCAGGGGGGGGGCGGGGGCGCGCACACATGATCAAATGTCACAATCAATTTCAATTTGGCGCTCGAATTGAGCTTCGTTAGCGGCAGTTGGCAAAGCAAAACGAGCTGAGCTGCTGGGGCTTGATTTCCTCTTGGCAGCTGCTGCTGCTGCCGCTGCGCCAAGTGCTCAAGATGCCAAGATGCGAATCCAACGCCAACAGACCAAACTTGGCTGGCACTTTTTCTAATCAACTAAACCTGAGCGCAGAAGCGCCTGTAATTTAACTAATTTGTAACTGTGTATGGGTGCATGGGTGCGCATGTGTGTGTGCGTTTGTGTGTGCGTGTGTGGTTGCAATTGTCTCACGTTGCACGTTGAACTCAGTCGGCAGGAATTGATTGAACAGACAAATGTAGATTTTCAATTATTCAATTAATTGTTGCAGTAGTTTATTATATTTACTTGATTGCGTTTAAGAATTCAACAGATTTATTAAAGTGTAAAACATTTAAAGTGTATAAAATTAAATAATTCATTTTTGAGCATAACTTTGTTGTAAAAATTAAATTCGACTAAATTGCATTTTAAAGCATTACAAAGGAATACAAAAAATTTCAAATTTTATTATACGGCATTTTTAATTGAAACAAAAAGTGGCTTAGATTTATATAAAATAATATAATATGTAAGCCTCTTGCTGCAATTGATATTTGAAATATGTGTATATTTGAAATATTGTTTACAGAAAATCAATAAAAAGATGGCATTAATATAAATAAATTTTATTAGAACTCAGGTTCAAATTAGACATCTAAAAATTAATATTTAATAAGATCTATGGCTGGGAAAATGAAAAAAATAAGCTTTTAAAATCTAAATAAATTAAAAACATATTAAAGTTTATAAAGCACATTGTATCCTAAATTTAACTTAAAAATGTTTTATGCAAATAAAATGTTCGTTATATGTTCGTAGTGCCCAAATAACTTTTAATAAATAATTCTCTGTAATAATTTAACAATTATTTGTCAATATCTTGCTCTAAAATAAACTTAGTTTTATCTAAAGTATACAAATCAAATCAGCTTGATAGCATTAGCAATTATTTTTTCTTCTTTGTTATTAAAAAGTGGAGCTGCTGTCTTTCATTTTTAATTTCTTGAATATAAGGAATTGAATAAATGCCGTTATTCTAACAACTTCACAAAAATTGCACCTTTAATATTTATTTCAATAGAAGAAATTATTTATTACTAAGATTAATTCTTTCAGTAAGAGCAGTTTATAACTTTATATCTATTAGCTATTTAGGATGAATATTTGGAGCTTTAATAAGCAGAGAATCCATTTGCCTAGTACTTTTTATATTCCAATCAATCCAGCTTGACTGCTCTAGTTTCTGCTATTAACAGTCTAGCGAAGTGCAGTACTTTGCGCTTAGTTTTAATAACTTTGTCAACTTAATAGCGCTTACTCGTTATAGTATCTTCAAGACTTTCATACACATGTCACGCGCGCTGAACTGCACAAAAGCCCACGTCAGACAGTTGGAGTTTAGCTGCAGTTTATGCCCCAGACACACAGCAGGACATGCGCTCAGGCTTTCAGGCCTAGGCCCACGCACTGTACAGTGGACAACTTGGGCGGCTTTGGAGGCCTGTAAGCCATTATTAAGTAGAGCGCCAGGCGATGCGAAATTGCAAAAATAATCAAATGCGAATAAAATCAAAACATTGTGGCCAAAGTGCTTGTGTACACGTAATTTGCATGCGCAGAACCGGCAGCCACTTGGTCGTGGTCGTGGTCGTGGTAGTGGTAGTGGTCGCGGACTCTCTTGGAGAAGATGCAAATGGCAAGGCAATTCTATTCGACGCACACTTGAGGCTGAGGCAGCAGCAGTGCCAGTGCCGGCGGCGCCTCTGCAGCTGGCAGAGTGTGGAGAGTGTTTGAAGACACTTGTTGGCTGCTTGCCAGCTCGAGACGACATGAACAAAGTCGCGGCATGCAAAACTCAAGTTGCAGTTCCAGTTGATGCCACTGCTGCTTTTGCTGTTGCTACTGATGATGATCAACATGATGATTATCTTCTTGGCCGACGACAGCATAACAAATGAACATTTAAATGTAGACGCAGGCGACTGCCAAAGCATTTTCTTTAGTTTTTTATTCTATTTTATTCAAGTGGGTAGCTGCCAAGACGTAGACATTGCGAAGCTTTAATCAAGCATCAAGTGTGCCGTGGAAAAGTTGCCGCCTTATGTCTTAGGCTGGTCACTCAACTGGCCAACTTTAGACCCATCGTCATCGTCATGTTTATCATGTCTCCAGCTCAACAAGCTGCCGCTGCCGCTGCTGCTGCTGATGCTTTACCAATCCACTTTTCTTTCTATTTTTTGATTGCATTTATTATTAAACGTTTGGTTGTCAGTCGCAGATTGCCTTTTTTTTGTGCCTCTGTCCCAGCTGCTGCTCTTGCTGCACTGCATCTCTATGAGTTGTGGAAAAGTTTAAATGGGTTTTACGCAAAACTTTTTGATATGCTGACGCTGAAAGAAATTTTAGACCATTTCAACGCGGACGCGCTTTTAATTATTATGCTCATGCCATTATTCAATTGCTAGATGGCTGATTAAAAAAATACAAGTGGCATATATATAAACGTTAACTAATTGCTTTAAATTATATAAATAAATTATAGCTTTAAATTCATTGTAATTATTTACATTTTATTAGAAGAAGATATTCCATTGGAATGCTTTCAAAAATGTTAAATCAATTAACGAAAAAAATGTAAACAATAATTTACTAGCAAGTGCATTCAGAATATCTGTTTTATGTAAATATTCTACATATATTTGTAAATATATTGGAACTGTTTATAATTCTGGAAACTCGTTCACTTGCTTTGTTAAAATATTTGAAATAATTTAAATTAAAATTAAATGCAACTGCCCAAGATTTGAGTTTATATTAATATTCCAAATACATTTTTATTTGAAACTAATCTGTCTTAAATTTATCTTTGCCCTAGGGAATACGCAAATGATAAATGCAATTGCCAGACATTAGCACACAATTCGAAAGGAAGCTACTGCCATAAACTGTTATAGATACAGCAACAGATACGAATCGTATCCCATAAACAGTTTGAGATTTATGCATGCAAGCGTTTTATTAGTTCCAAACCCAAAGTGGAAAGTGCTTCCAGCTGCAATATTTATCGCCACAATTGGCAGCGAAAAATGTTCGCCAAGTGGCCCCACACACACTCAGACAGCAACTGCTCGAAAATGTGTGCCAAGTGGCGGGAATCATATTGTAGCCACTATTATTGGTAGTTCGATTTGGACGCTCAACGCTTAAATCTGAACACAGCTCCAGCCATGACCACTAAGCCGGTGGCCAAACTGCAAGTACTGCTCGTATTTTGGCTAACCGCCAATAGGTGTGTGTGTGTGTGTGTGTGATTGCCAATGCGATGTGAAGTGGACTGGATATTGAGATTTCGTATGCGTGGCAAGCATTTGCAGTTAATTAATTGGAACTGAATTAGTTTGCGGGTGAGTTTTGTTAGAGACTTAAATGGTTGCATGTCTAATGAATGGAAACTTAAACGATAATTAAACAGCAATTAACAATATTCGAAGCAGCAAAGTCGAATAACTAAAAGCAGACAACAATTTAAATGAATTTTGAATTTAATCATGTGACAATCAGAACTTTGCTAACTGATTAAGGATATAATATAGCTAAAGTATATTGAATTGAAGCTGCTCTGGGCCGAACAACGTGCAACAGTTGCAAGCAATTGCCAAGAGAAAAGAGAGGCTGTAAAAAAGTGAGACAAAACGGTTGAGCAAAGCGCCGGCGATAAGGAATTTAATTTTACACGCCCTGGCGCCTTTCGAGCAAGCCAAAGAGAGGCGGACAATCCGATTGTTGCAGTTGCAGTTGCACTTCAATGTTTGTCAAAGCGTGACAAATATTTATAACTTGCAATATTGAGGAGCCAAATGAAATTTGCAGACTACTTTGAATATGGCCCGCAATCGCTCCAGCGGCTGAACAATGCAGCGCCGTAAACTCTTTGAAGTATGTCAATGCTTTGGGGCATTGCCACTTGCCACTTGCCACATATGCAACAATTTGCAACAGGCTGCGCGACTTTGGTCTGTTGCCTGTCTGTGCCTGCTTAGCCAGCGATAATTTATGTGGTGGCGGCATGTTTGCTTTGATCACACGCTGACAACATTGTGTGCCCCACAAATGTGCCCCATGCCATTGCCACTGTTCTCACTATCTCGCTGCCACTTGAAAGCGAAAGTGACATTTTACTAATTTAGCATTTTGAATGCGTCTTTAGTTGCGACGCGCAAAGATTTATTCGCCAATTTTAATGCATTATGCGGCATGCGCTTTGTTGGCTTTAATTAAAGCATTCCCTTCCCTTCCCTACACAGAACACACTCGACCGAACATCGATTGATTGATGACTTGATGGCGTGCTTGCCACAGGCTGCCAGCCAGGCAAGTGTTGCAACCGCAGGTGGCTATCAAGCAAAGGCAAACTGGCAACAGGCTGTTCGCGCTTCATAAAGATAAGAATCCACATAAAACTAAAGTCAAGGCAAGGTTATTATTGTCGACTGTTGCTTACTTAAGTCAATTATTTTGTAATACAAACTTCAAGCTGCACAGCATTTAAAATATGATATTTAATCAAGCTTAAAATGGCATCGGTTTATATATATATATAATGGGGAAATAACAATAACGAAATAAATCTTTAAGTCCCGTCCAAGTCCGTACTAGCTAATATCCAAATTATAAATTAATTTTTAAAACAATTTTATTTTATTATTTAGCCACAAACGAAGCCCGAACAGATCCAACTGAATATAATAATAAATAAATAAATGAATAAATATAAACAAATATAAACACAATCAATAAAAAATCTCCCATCATTAGCTAATCGCCGTATTATGTTAAGCGTCATGTTTATGATTAAATTAGTAAAGGGCGAAATTGACTTCTTAATTCTTGTTAAGTTAACTTAATTTCTCAGTTCCTGCTAGGAAATTTTGATCCTTTATCACTTAACGTTTGCACAACTAATTATTCATTCCACGATTTATTTTAACTTTTTAAATTGGTTGGGCTTCAGGGTTTCCCACAATCCTTGCAAGGAATGTTGGGTCATCAAATTTAAAAACAAAAACATAATTTTTAAATACTTATAAATTTAATTTTAAATATTTTTTTTTAATCTTTATCGTCGACTGTTCATATTTGAAATTAAATAAAACAATAAATAACTAAAAATAAGTTACTCAAGTTTTTTTGTCGATCAATTCTAATGACTTCAATTTATATCGTGGATATTTTAGCTTTAATATTCTGTTTGTATTTATGTATATATAGAACCCCAATGTAATCTTCTAAGCACAGTGTAAATATTCTGGAGCTTTCAACAAGTTGAAAGTATTTTCTCCTTTACACCAAAGCTAAATTTGAAAAGAATTTGCTGGCAGCTTTAAATGTTTACAACAATATTGTTTTTGCTTTGGCTTGTTTTTATTTCAGCTTGACCCAAAAACCCACAAAAGCTCCTAAGATGAATGACTCTCCATCATTCATTGCCAGTGCAATAGGATCAATTTATAGTTCCATAGCCATTGACAAACAATACGACAAATTGGTTTTCATGTTTTTTCTCTCTGGTCTGGTCTGCATGTGTTTTTCCAATTTGTGCAAATTATTTCTGCCCGAAACAAAAGCACTTGGGCCCATACAATGGAACCAAACACAGCACACAGTACACAGCAGTTTGTATTTTTGTTAGTCAAAACTGCATTTATGGCCGCTATTAATATTGCATTTTTAGTTGCACTTAAATTTTATAGATAGTACTATTAGTATTGTGCCATATCAATCGTTGGCTTTATTACAATTCAGCATTTTTTGGGTGCATGCAATTTAAAAAACTTATATATATTCCATATATATATATATATCTATAGTGTTCCGATTTGTTGTTGCACAGCAAATTAATTGCGTAAATTGTGTTAAATGTTTTTGCGCCGCACGAGCAAACGGCGCAAATTTTAATTGAATGCCTTTTGTTTGTGCAGTTTGAATGTATTTTTGTTGCTTCAGCATCAGTAGAGCGAGATGGTGAGAGAGAGAGAGAGAGAGAGCGAGCGTATTATGGCAAACAAAAACATTGCCTGGATTGCATTTGACGCGATAAACGGATAAAAGCGTTCGGCCAAAAATGCTTTTGCCATGGCCAAAAAACAAATGCATTTTGTTTTACTAATTGGTTTATGTTTTTATTATGCTTTCATTATATAACAAAATTATATTCCGATAGTTATATGAGCACAAAGCGTGCAGCTTTTCTTTTTAGGTAAGAATAAAATAATTTAAATGGTTGACAAGCCACAGCTACCAAAAAGAAACAAGCGCTGGCTTAATCACAAGCTTTTAAATATTTTTTCTCTTTTAACAGGTTGAACGAGGTTGAATTCAATATTGCAATTAAATCGATTCAGCATAGCTATATATGTGGTTAAAGCTGAACTGTTATTAGAAGAATAATTTGTTCAAGTTAATTTGTAAGTCATTTGACGTTTTGTTTTCGTTCTGAAATTCTCACAAAAGTTGGATGTACTTTGTTGAAGGAACTTAATGTCCCTTTTAAACACATTTAAAACACCGTTTTCTTATTTCTTATAACATATTTCAAAATGTATATAAATGCCTAAAAGGTTGCTTTTAAAACACAACTGACTGACATACGTAGCACACCGAAGTTTACCTAATTAAAAGTAAAAAAAAATTAACTTAATTGCAGATTTTTATTTCGATTAAAAGTAAACGTTAATCGTTTTGAAAATGAGTGTCTAGGGACAGTAAAAAATAATGCCACGCACACGCTTTTAAATTCGTTAAATGAAACAAGCACACAGCTTAATTTAGACGCGGCAACTTTTTATACACTTTGAATATGAAACCAGAGCAATGAAAATTATTATTGCTAAATGCGAAACACACATGTTCTCGTTACTTAGTTTTTAATACCTTAAAATACATATTTAAAATTTTATTTTTAAGCACTAAGCTACTCCTTAACAAACGTAATTTAAGCAAACTTAGTTCAATTAGTTGACAATAAGTGACTTTATATTTTAGCTTGAATCACATTTAATTTCCTTGGTAGTTGAATAACAATTGCCGAGTTTTTTGTGAGTAGCTTCGTTGCCGCTGCTATCATCGAGGCATCAGCTAATTAGAAGTTATCGCTAAATAGAATAAAATACATTAGACCAATTGATTTTAGCCTGGGCTAAAACATTCACTCAGTTTAGTTCAACGAAATGTTCGACCTGGTAAAGCTTGTGCTGCAGGGAAACTATTACTATTGCCGCTTCATAGGCGTGCTCAACTTCGAGATAGACCTGGACACAGGTCAGGCCAAACAGACGCGCCGCGCAACGCTCTACGCCATAATGGCCAACACCTTGGTCTTTAGCTGTCTGCCCTTGCTCGGCTTGTATAGTGATTTGCACAATGCATTCTCGATTCGCATCAATGCGCTGTACGAATACATATTTGTCATAGTGTTGTTTCTGCGCCTGCTCTGTGTGTATCTAACCATATTGGATCGTTGGTGGCATCTCAGCAAGCTGGTGCCGCTTGTAAGCGACTTTCGCAGGCTCGCGCTGCGGCAGCCACGTGTGGTAAGGCTCTGGCGGCGTCGTATTCTGGTCAAGTTTTTCACTGCCCTGTTAACGGAATCGCTTAACTTTGTGATGATGTTCGTTCACGTTGAAGCTGATTTCTCAGCTGGCTTTGCGGCAAGCGCCATTCTTCTGTTCATACTCATCTCACTGCTGAGCGTGATCATGGGCCAGCATTATATGGTCGCACTTAATATACACATACACTACAAATTGTTAATAGAGCAGCTGCGGCTGCTGCTCGAGGAGACGCACAGCTTGGAGCAGGAGCGTCGTCGTGGTGTGCGTGTGCTCAAATATTGCGCCTTGGCAGATCGGCTAGATGAACTGGCCGACACTCAGTCCATGTTGCAGTCGCTTGTGCTCAAGATGCAGGAGATTTTTAGCATGCAAAGCCTTTGCACTGCTCTCATCGAATATATGACGCTGCTTTCGGGCTGTTATTATATTTTCTGTGCCTTCAAATACAATCTGGGCTTCGGTTTATATAGCTGGCGCACAGTTTTATGTTTTGCCACCGCTGGCAGTTTTTCGCTTGACATGCATATCGCACTTTTTGTTTTCTTCGATATACTCAAGGCGCATGCGGAGTTTTGTCAACTGCTCAATGAGGATACAACAATGACACATGGCTTGGATATACGCTTGGCAAGAGCTGTAAGTACATTCGTTTAATATCTTATATTTACTTAGCTTTTCGTATTTATTACAGTTTGAGCAGTTTCATTTGCAAATTGCACAATATCCATTTAATTTGCCAGTGCTTGGTTTATACTTGATACAGTGCAGCATGTATGCTCTGATTGGCGGCTCAATTACATATTATACACTTGTACTCATACAATATGATGTTCAGAATTTATAAAATTCATTTGCTCATAGTAGAAATACTTTACACTTTGTTGTTTAAATAAAATATTTTGTGTAACGGACTCAGTCCAGCTTTAGTTTAAATAAAAAAAGCAATCGAATGCCACATGACGAAAGAGTTAGTTGACCCACATTGGTGCCTCAAGTTGTTTTTTTATTTTTGTTGTTTATTGTTTTATTACCGCCGCCGCAAGTATAATTTGTACACACTTTGACATTTTTGTAAAAAACAGGGAGAAGGAGGGTGGCGACCACCTAAGTTATATCTATTTTGATCGCACAGACTAACTGGTGGATATAGAATGGTTGTCCATCCGCCTCGTATGAGTGCGTGTTTCAGCAATATAAGAGCTTAGAGAACCAAAATTGGATATGTAGGTGCTCCTATATCCAGGACACTGCGCTTTTATTTTTAAATTTCCTCCCTTCAAGAATAAATATTTACTTTATGGGTTTGCCACGCAACTTCATAATACCATTTTTTACTATCCTAACAAAAGAAATATGAATTACAAATAGAAGAAATATCAATAAATGATTTAAGATTAGATTATACACAAAATATCTTTGCAAGCAACAAAATTTTAACCATTGCCGATTGGGTTGCTGACTCTATTGTTTTCCAAGGATACGACTGACTTTAATGACGGATGTATTTATTATCATTATTGTTGCATACAGAAAGCCAATTATTCAAACATCCAAATTTCGAACTTGCTTGGCATACATACATATAAAACTTACTGGCGAACAGTTGGACAAATTGCTGTTGCAAAAATAGAAGCCCGGATTCTCGTCTATGGATTAGCAGAAACGTGTAATGAATAAAATAAATGATGAACAAAATAATACGAACAAACAAACGAATAAACTAGTTCAGTAAATTTAGAACAAACGAACTTATTCATTGAGCGATGTTTACACAACACTTTTGCCAAAATTTCAATCGATTGGTCAAGCTTATTATCGATATATGTAGCACAAAAGTAAATAAAATGTTCACAGCCGAGTCTCGGAAACTTATTGATTCACACTCGTATAGCATGTACACTGATATTAGTTATCGAGCCCGAGCATCGGGGGGTCATCAAAAGCTTTAATTACGCATTTGTGGTGTTAGTCAGTTTGCAGCCTTCTAATGTGCAACGTGCTGAAATTTGTGCTCTACGTCAACTACTACTATGGCCGCTTTTTGGGCGTGCTCAACGTGGAGATCAACATGCGAACGGGTCGAGCTAGCTACAGTCGCCAGACTACACTATACACTTTATTGGGGAACGCATTCGTGCTCAGCTGGCTGCCACTGATCGCTTGCAGTGGTATATTGCATCTATACTGGAATCATGTGAATGTTCTGCATGAATATGTATTTATGTTTGCAATGGGCACACGCATCAGCTGCGTGTATGTAACGCTCTTGAGTCGCTGGTGGCAACACTGCAAGCTGGTGCCACTGCTCTCCAGCTTTCGTCGCTTGACCCGCCAACAGCCGCAGGTGGTGAAATTTTGGCTGCGACACCTGCTAAGGAAATTCATAACTGCCATACTAACCGAAACTTTATACTCGATATTATTGTTCATGCAGCTGCGAGATCAGCTGACCACATCCATATTGGTTACGGGCCTAATGTTAACCACTTTAGTCTCGCTGCTGAATGTTGTTGTCTGCCAGTATTATTTCGCCTGCATGAATGTTCATGCACATTATGAGCTGCTCAACCAAAAACTACGCGTCATCATAGCAGAAGTTCATCGAGTGGAGCGGCAGCCACGCGAGGATTTGCGGCTCTTGGCCTACTACGCCTTGGCCGAACGGCTAACTAACTTGGCCAATTTGCAGTCAACACTGCAGTCCGTCATGAAGCGCTTGAGCAACATTTTTGGCATTCAAACCATTTGCATAACATTCATCAACTATATGACTATGCTAGTCGGCCTTTATTACATTTTCTGCAGCTTCAAATACAACTTTGGGCACGGCTTGTTCAGCTGGCAAGCTCTGCTGGCCGTTTCAGCCGGCATTGTCTATATACTTGATATGCACATGTCCATATTCATATTGTATTTCATACATGATGAACACGCAGTGCTGCAGCAGGTGCTGGGCGAGCAGATAAAGTTTGCTCATGGTTTGCCCAAATCGCTGGAAAGTGCTGTAAGTGAAGCGAACACAATTTATTACATTTCATTTGATATGCATATATATTTATAGTTTGAGAGCTTTCAACTGCAATTGGCACGCAATCCCTTGAGAATATCAGTGCTGGGCTTATATTTAATACATCGCGGCTTATCCATTATTGTTGCCGGCTCTTTGGTATCAAATTCTTTAGTACTCATACAATATGATATGATTTTTAAAGTACGTCTAAAATTTGAAGCATATTAATTTAATAATCAACTGCACACTCTTTAAGCTATGGCTAGTATCGGTTATCTATCAGACATCAGTTCATTAGCTTCAGGCCAACACACAAAGGTCAGCCCATCAAGTTAATTACGATTTAGATTTATTAACGTGCCCAGCGCACAACTCTAAGCAGTAGTTAATGGCCGTAGACAGTTCATAGTAACTTCATAATACTTACATTTGTTTATTAAATAAAATACACTCCAATAACAAACGTCTTGATTTTGCAGCAAGCATTTCAATTATTTTCTTTTCAATTTCATAATTTATAAATCAGTACCTAAACAAAGTAACTATATGTATGTGACAAATAAAATCGTAAATTTTTAATTTAAATCTTAAATAATTTTTCGTGTTAATATAAGAACAAAATGAAATTTATCTCAGCAGAAGGTGGCAATAACAATTAATTGATTGATAAATCTGTTTTACTGTTAAACAATCATTCCATCCATTTGCCCCAAATGTCTCGCCACTCAGACAGCAAAAGCGTTGCAGACAAGCTTAAGCTCTGCTGCTCAAAGTTTCGACTGTCAATAATTCAAAAATAAATAACTCATACGCCACGCACGCCGGTTACGCAGTTGAAACAAAGCCAAAGTCACGACTGCCAAACAAAAAAATTCCTCAGCCTATTGTAAATATTTTTCCATTGAGTTTGATTTGAAAAGTTGTTGAGCTGCAAAGCAAAAAGAAAAGCAGCAAACACCTAATGAAAAGCAACCCTCAATCATGTTTGAGGGAGGAGGTTGGGGTTGAAGTTGAAGTTGTTTTGGTGCTTGGGGAGGGTTTGATACCAGTGTTACCGTTAGGTTACACGCTCGTTACGTTTGATTTATAAAAGTTTGTATTTGTAACAAGCGGCGAAGGTGAGCGCGCAAATTAATTGCCATTGTTATGTTTGATAAATTGCGTATACGCCGCATTGTGCGCATCGCTATAAATAAAGTGTAAGTAAAGTTAAATTTTCTGTGTGCGTGTGTGTGTGTGTGTGTGAATAATCATTTGCATATTAACATTTATAAACGCTTTGAGAGCTGCTGGCTGAGCAAGGATATTTGAAATGAAAATTTGCTGCGCTTAATTTATTGCTTGGCAAAGTGAAGCTTGAAATTAGTGCAAGCTGCGCTAAGAAAATATTAAATGCTTTGTTTTTTAGCAACTTGGCAACTGTCTTGGGCAAACAATCTAATACCTGCTGAACAAAGTATTTCGTTTTCTTGCTGCTTACCTGCACAAAAATATTTTTTAATTTATTTTCTAGCTGCTTGCTGCTTTGGCTCAACTTGAACTTCAGCTGGCCTGCATGTGCTTTTGTTTTAACATTTCTCTTAATTTGTTTTGTAATAATGTGGCGCTTTGTTGGCCGTGTCCCTGCTCCTGGCTCTGGTCCTGACCGTATCCTGCTGCTGCTAACCCAAAAGAAAAACAATATTTCTTCTTCAGTTACATTTTTGTGCAGTTATTTTAGCAAGAGCGGCGCCAGCGGAAATGAAAACTTAACGCTTATTTGAACCTTCAGCAGTGCACATAAATCAGCAGACTGAAGCTGCTTAAATGCCACTTTTTGTTTTTTTTGTTGCAGTGGCTGCTTCTCAACTTGGCAGCCCACTTCAAACGCAATCATAATTCTTACTCTAAATACTCATTTCATTTCTTTTTACATTTTGGACATTATTTTGTGCATATGTGCGTGAAAAGTGTTGCGTTGTCTTCGCCGCACTTCCGTTTGCGCCAGCGGATGTGACTGGCGCCTGTGGTGAGCACTTTCACTGATTGCGATTGTCATATTCATATTCGAGCACACTGCGCAGCTCGTTTGTGTTTTCAATTATTTGCATAAATGCAACCCCCTTGTGAAGCTGACGAAAACTTTTGAGAGCAGTCGCAGACTCAAGTTAAAGCAACAATTACATCCCCAACTGCATTTAAAGCTCTGCGTCCCGCCGTCTGCTGCTGATTGCCTACCCACAAGTCCAAATGAGTTCGTCTCCTTCCAGCAATCTGACATTTTTTTCCTGCTCATTTCATTCAATTACACCTCTGGGTGTTGTAATATTGAAGCAATGGCCGAGCGAACATAAAGGATGCTAAAGAAAATGATTGTAGCGCATGTTGCACGGAAGAGCCAAGTTCAAATTTATCTAAAGCTTGCGTCTGTCTGACTAAAGACAGGGGCTGCCAAATGTTGCAGAGCAAAAAAAAAAAACAAAACAAATAACTGCACTTGAATGTACGTGAAAATTTATGGCTTGAGCTTTACTTGAAGACGTGCAACTTTAAATATTTTAGCTCATTACAGTGAGAGAAAAGTTGGCATAAAACAGAGCTAATTTGCAATGTGATTATTTATAAACAAAAGGAACTAAGAGCGTATAAATGTTAATGTTATCAATTTATATGCGAAGCTATCAAATTGGCTAAAGCTAAAATATTTGAGTGTCCTTTGACAAGTTGGAAAGTTCGGATATATGGACATGGGTTTGTTTTATTTAATCAAGACAAGTAAACTACAGCATATTCAATTACAGTTTAGAGGCGTAGCGAGGGGAAGAGCGGACCGCTTTTGTCATTGTAATTTTCTTGATTATTTGTTAATAAATTCCAAAGCTTATTTTCAATTTTGGTAACATTTATTTTGCATCATTAAAATATAAAACAAAACTACATTATTCTTTTTTAAAGCCAATCAACCTGCTAAGTGTGAGATTTTGCGGTCGTATGATGACTTATGTTGGCTACTGTATATTAACTCTAAACAAAACTTCCATCTTTTATATTAAAAATAATTATATTAAGAACAAAACTAAAATAAAAAATATTTAGGATACATGAACGATTTCCCAGTCAAATAAAAATCATAGTAAACATATTTTTTTCTCAGTGCATCCACTAAAGACCCTATGTACTTCTTTCTAATGCTTTTGTTTCCGTTTGCAAAGAGCGCGAAACACAAATTTCGCGCTACTTTTTATACAACATTGCTGCTAATTTGATGCAACAACATTGCACACTTGCCACAGCCACACCCCCAACACCACCCACTGCCTCCCCATGGCAACGTTTGCTGCCTGCTGGCGGCTGCAGTTTATTTGCAAGTCGCCTTTGGGTTTAGCTTTAATTTCATGCTTACTTTAATGCGAACAAGGGCCAATCTGAAGTAGAGCGCGCGTGCCCGTGGCCTCTGCCCCCCGCCACTTTACCCCGCCCCACTTCGTCAATGTTGTCGTTGACTTTGTGCTGCAGTTAACGGCTTTGGCTTTTTCGCTGGGCTTTTGAGTTCTGAGGGTGGCATTGGCCGCTGTGGGGTTAACTACTTTTCACAAGCTTAATTTTAAATTGAGGCTGCGGCGGCGGCGTCGGCGGCGGCAGCAACGGTGGCTTCATTTACTTTGTGCCTTCAACTTTGTTGCGCTTAACTTTTATGCGGACTATTTAGCAAAAGTTAGACAACTGCAAAGGGTAGCAACAAATTCAATTAGCCAGTCACCAATCAACAGACCAGGCGTCAAGGCGCTGAAAAAATGCCTCGGCCATTGAGTTATTAAGCCAAATAATTGCTTATTTGAACAGCAGCGCACTGAGCTGCAGCAGCTGCTACGCGATCAAGGCAATTGCAATTTGCACTTGCTGCAGCAGCAGCAGCAGCTAAAAAAAATGACCACACACGCCCCACTTCAAGCCAATGGGGCGTGGCTGCTGATAAACCATGCAACTGCAACAGCAACAGCAACAGCTACAGCAACTAACTATTTATATAGCAGCACGCCTACCGCAATATCAAATGCGCCAAAGTCAGGCTTGTAATTAAAAAAAGTTTACGCTGCGCCGAGTTTAATTAAAGTTTGCTGCGCAGGCGCCTGGCAAACCGGGCTTGATGACTCTATCAGCGATAACTAGGCAGCAATTTGAAATGTTTGCTTGGGCAACTTAAAGGTGAAATGTACTGTTAGTTGATTTAATTAAAGCAGCTGCCAATTAAAAGCCAACTGCAAATTTCAATGCACCACATTAGCAACATTTGCTCTCTGTCGTCTCTCAATTTGCACACGGTCCAGTGCTGCAAATTGCTAACAGCACCACATTTAGCATTCTTTTGTCAAATTTCCATATTTACAGCAAACTCGAAAAACCAAAAATTCAATAATCTCATTTCAGTTGCAAGCCCGAAACAAAACTCTCTCTTAGTCTCAGTGCAGGAAATTAAAGTACAGCAAATGCAACGTATAAACCTCAATAAAATGCCAGTTACCGTTAACCGGAGCAAGTCCGGCTTCATATTGCCTTAAATAGCAGAGAGAGAAAGAGAGAGAGAGAGAGAGAGAGAGAGAGAAGGGCAGGCGAGTTTGGTTTGGACTATCCTAATGCAATTTATGCTGCTTTGTTAAACGCTTCAACATGAAACTACAGGCTCGAAATTACAACTTACACACACATAGACACACACACAGACAGAGCTTGCTGGTAAAGGATGCACAACTTAAAGGCACATCCGTTTTAGTCCAGCGAGTTGGCCATAAACAAACTCAGCGGCTTTACTACACCGATGTTTATGGGTATTTGGATTTTATAAATGCTTTGGGTAAAGCTTCAACTAAAAAAATTAATATAGCAGCGCCAGAAGAACTTGAATGATTATTTTAAATAATAATAATACGTTTAATTTGTTACACTTAAATTGTAGCTCTTTTTCAGTTTTAAAATTTAAGCACATTGGAAAGCATAAGCAATAAAAGTGTGACCAAGGTTTACAAAATGCACAATTAGAGTGTTGTAAGATTCTTTTTTGTTTCTGAGTATGCAAAAATTAATATTTATTTTAATAAATTTTTTAAAAGTAAAAGTAATACAATATTTAAGTATAAATATTTATTCAGCCATACGTTTTGTATAACTAAAATAACTCCAATTATTATCAAATAAAATTATAGTGTATAAACACTTTAGTTGTATTTTTTGCTAGTTATTTCAACAACCGTTGTTGTTGTTGTTGGTGAATTTCGCACTGACTGACCGCTCCTGGGCAACTATAAAACAATTTCGCCAGCATATACACAAGATAGCCAAGGACCACAATGTGTAGCTCGAACCTTGAACAAAAAAAAAAAAATAAAAAGGAAAAAGAAAAAATTACTTGGCACTTTTTGCAACGAGCTGGCCAAGCTTGCGGTTTTGTATGCAACGCTTTTAGTCCCAGGCCCATATTCCCTTTTGTTGCCTGACTAAACTTTGCGCTTGCTCCAACACCTGCCCGATAACACACACACAAACACACACACACATACACATGCAGTATGCGTAAGTGTGCTTGTGTAGTGCAGCATTCTTTTGGGGGCTTTATATTCCTGTTGATTTTTTTTCTGGGCTAGCATGCATGCCTTGCTACAAATTTTTGAGGTGCGTTCGCAATTTGCTTGTTGTTTTTTTTATTCAACATTTTACTCGGCTGAGTATATTTCCATTATCAATGCAAATGAGTTGCATATTTTGTGGGCAAGCTTAAATCAATTTAAAGCCAACGGGCCGACGCCTTGCCCACTAATTGAAGCCGCCCTAGCTCGACTTTAAGTTTTCTAATTAAAATAACAATAAAGCCTTGCCCAGCCAGGGACGTTCGTCCGTCCGTTCGTCCGTTTGTCCGACATTATCTTAAACGCTGGCTTAGTTTGCGCTAAACCGCGTGTACTGTTGTCAAAGTCGCGTAACTATGACCCGACCCCAAACTGGGGCTTTACACAATGCCATATAATGGCCTCGTTATGTGGCATCATCAACTCTTTGCCTCATTAAAAGGTAAACTTCTGCCGCGCTTCTGCTGCTGTCTGAGCGGCGCAGCGGGGCGTGGCTGTCATTGTCATTGTGGTTGCGGTTAGCCGGGCTGGCTGGCTGACACTTTACAGTGGCGGCGGCGGCAAAAGTTAAGTTTTGTTTTCTAAATGGTCGATGGTGCATCAACTTTTGCGGCCAACGCGTGAGTTATGGCGCTTTAATTAAAGTGCGGATGAGATAAGTCCTGTGAAACTTGCTCAGGCTAAAGGTGTTGAGCGCGCCTATTGTTTATGGAATGCTCAGTTAGCTCAGCTTGTCAGCATTTATTTATGGAATGTCAACTTAGAATAGAAGGATTACAATAAGCAAATTTTAATTATTTATGCTTGATTTATATAAATTAATAAAGCATAAAAAATAAAAGATTAAAAATCCAAGGTATAACATCTATATAAAGCGATTAGTACAAGAAATTTTAAGATTCTCGAAATTTTAAGCCGTGAAAAAACAATATTAAATATTTTTGCACAACTAGTTGAATTTATATTAGAATTAAAGTGTGAGAATTTCACTCATTTAAATTTACTATTCAAAGCTGTATATTTTGATTTATAGTTGGATTGAAGTAGTAAAGTTAAATAGTTGAAGCTGTCATTTAAATATATTTACAGCTATTGAAAAATAAAATCTCCATTTTAGTTCCATAGTTTATTGCCGTTTAAATGACACTTAAGCTGATTAAGTTAACTTAAATTCATTACTTGAGCTCACACATTTCATGCCATGTCTAATCAATTTTATTTTACATAAGTATATTAGACACTTGGCCTGTTGCTTGTTGAACAAGCTAAACTACAAAATGTTCTAGTGTTTGCACTAAAAAGCAATTAAAATTTTACACGAACATTTTAGCCAAGACAATTATGAGTGCACTGCCAGCGTCAAGACAATAAAAGCTTCTTCTTGGCTGCAGCCACATGCCACACACATGCTGCCCCAGCAAGGGACCGCCTGTTGCCCTAACCAGAAGGCATAATACCCCACAATTTTCACACAAACACACACACACATACACACCTGCATTGGCAGCCAGACCAGCCACAAGGTAAACGTAGCACAAATTTTAAAGCCGCAAACCACTAAAAAATGGCCAAGGAAAAGCGTTCGCTGCAAATTGAATTGTAACCAAAGTCGTGTCCCAACAGAGCCAGCGTATTAGAGCAAGACACACACAAAGAGAGAGAGAGAGAGAGAGAGAGAGAGAGTGAGAGAGGGAGAAGCCGTTGGAGCGGCTTTATGTTATTGCTAAGCAAAGTCTGGACGGGCCATTCAGCAACGTTCCGGGCCCCATTAGTTGAAGCCAAGTTATGACTCTATTAAAAAAGCTACGCCTCGCTGCACTGGGCTCTGGACTAGCGCCAGCTTTCCTATTTTTTTTCTTGCCTACTATAGTTTTATTTTCATTTTATTTTGCGTATTTTGCGTCGCCATGTGTTGCCAATTCGGTCAGTTGCAGCAGCAGCAGCAGCACCACCACCACCAAGACAAATCGTTAAGCCTCTCTAATAAACATTGGCATATAAATGCTTTTGCCCTGCAGCGGTTTCAATTCCAGCTACTGCCGATCATAATCCAAAGATCTATATTAATAGTCCACACTACTGCGTGGACGACTTGGAGTTGGAATTTGCCATCCACTAAATGTGTAAATGTTTTAATTAAAGTTTATGGCTCAGCGCTTTGGGTTATCTGTGGAAATTTGAAACTTGTGCAAATAAACAGAAGTGAGTTTTTTATTGAATTTCAAACTCAAAGCTGCGAAAATCTCACAGCTCGTTACGATAGATATGACAGTTTTGAGTATGAAAATAATTAAATATGTTTATATTACCATACCTGAATACCAAATTATTAATGAGCCTGTTTTGGTTCGTAAAGATTAAGTTCGTTTTCAGCTTAATTAAATTCAACCAGCTCGAAATAGCAAAATGCATACAAAGCAAATGATTTGCTTTATGCTCGAAATATTTTTAACTTAAACAAAACGTTTTAAATAAAATTTAACCAAAATGACCAAAGTGTTTTTTGCCTTCAAGGCAAGGGCGTAGCCAGGATGACATTTAGTTGGAAGAAGTTCTTTTATAAATATATTAATAATTCACCTGCATCTAAATTTACGTTCCTGACCCATTAGAATACTTCGAAGTAATTATGTCAAATTCAACAAAAGATGTAACCCTTGAACATCTTTTAGTTCCCACATAATTTATGGTTACAACTATTTAATCTGCTGTCATTTCAATAGTGACACTTACATTGCTCCAGCGTCAGGCTACAGCCCATTAAAGCGAGTTCACGCTAGTCAACACTTTATCTAGGCTGTGGGTAGAACAACACTACACATTTAATATATCAAAATGCCAACAGCAGGACGAACTTTGCGAGAGAGCCCACAAAAATCGCAGACAACTCATTAAAATACAAAGTAATTTTCCACACCATATCCAGCAAGCAAGAGGACACATATATCAAAAATTTATGTGCGAAACGCCAAAAGTTTAAACAGGCGCAGGCAAATTAAATACATTTTTGATTATGATTGGGGTTGGGGGTGGGTGAGTAGCACACCCTAGTCAAAAAGCAAGTCAAGCTGAAAAACAACACTTGACACGCAAAAAAATTTAACTTGAAGCTTGTTGTTGTGTGTGGGCGCCACTTGACATGTGTACCATGTATTCTTATACTGGAGGCATAAGCAATATAAAAGTTGGGGTCATGTTATGACAGTTGATATGGGGCCAAGGCACAGCACATTTGTATAAGAACTAATCAAATATTTGCTAAGGTCACTTCAAGTTCTGCACCACTTGCAACTAAGGCGCACATTTGATTTGTTCGCTTTCCATATATGCAAACTCCTTCTCCTGCTCACCGCATTTTTATCTTGCTCTTCAGATTTATAGTGCTCGTCGCTTGAACTTCCGAGTTGCTGCTGCTGCTGCGGCTGCTGCTGCTGGGGGCGCCTGTCATTTATGGTCACATTTTTTGACATTCATTGGCCCCTTTTTGTGAGCTGGGCGCCAGCCACTCTCAAAACTTAAATAGAAATGAGCGCATGAAGCGTGAAATTAAATTTGATAAATGCTATTTACGCTAAGCGATGGAAGATTTGTGCGCCAAGTTTTTTTTCTTCTATTTTTTGGTCCTGCAGCATTTTTTATACTGGGTCAAAATTTTAAGTGTATCGAATGGCTTTTTTACGCTTCGCTGCAACAGAGGTTATGATTAAATTTCATATCCAGCTGACAAGCTATGGCTTAACCTAATGCTTGGGGTCAGTTGAAAATGGTTATGGTTATGATAGTTGCTTGATTAAGTTACATGTATATACCGTAATAAATGTTATTCAAGCGCATGCAACATCTAACAAGAATATTTAAATCAAAAACGAAGCCTTTTTTTATTACCACAGCTTTATTATCATCAACGGCATTTTGAAAGCATTAAAAATTATTATCAATGATTTTTTATGTGGCTTGTTTAAGGCAGTACGACCTCTAGAAATATACAGTAAGTATATGTACATATTGTTAGCTATTTATAATATAATTTATAGTATAATTAAAATTATTTCCTAAAATCAAAGGCTAAGGTAGCTTGAACTTTTGATTTTAAGAAATTCTAATCGAACTTCAAATATGCATTGCAATCACTTATACTACAAAAGTATTTAATAATAAACAGATATTTTCTTGCTGGCTTAAAATATTGCAAATACTTAAATCATTAAATAAAATGTTCTTATTTAAAAAAAAAGCTTAATTGTGGATGTAGAATAGTTTAATAACTATTTGTCAACAATATTTCTGGGCTTTACTCTGGCAACACATTGGCCTAAAACTCTGACTGCCTATTTATAGAAATTTTAGCTTCAATTTTGTTAAAAATTAAAAAAGCTGGCAAAGACTATAAAGTAACAATATAGTCTTTGGATTTGGATATTGTACTTAGTACAATAAATTAAATATATTTAAAGCCAAATTAATAAGCGCTTAATTGTTTATTTTATTAAAGGCTTTATAGTTAACTCTAATATTTAAATCATGTATAAAATAAACTTCACAGCATAATTTAAATACTTATTATATCACAGTATGCATTTAAAATTTCTTTTATAATTTATTATTTATTAAAGTAATGTGAACCCAAGATATATTTAGTCAATTCTATCAATATTCTGTTGCTTGAGGGCAACTCTCTATATTCTGAACAAAAGCAAGCACAAAATCGTAGCAACAACTTAAATGCAAAGTCAACATACAAACTGTTCAGCTAAGCGCTGTTCAGCTGGACAAGAGCCATTCAGCTGGCACCACAACAGTGACGAGATATAGTAGAAAATCGTAGTATCTGTCAGCTGAGGCCAAAGAAAGGGCAAAGCAGCTGCTGCGCTATTGTGATTGTTGCAAAAGCAAAACTTCATTCTTGACAAGTGAACAAGCACAACAGCAGTTGGGGCAACAATTTGCCAATGCTGGGCGACAAGCAATCGCTGTCTGGCAAGCACAACAATGCAACAGCAGCAACAGCAACAAAGTTGCAACATCCCTTTAGCTTACCTTAGGGGGGTCAAGCGGTTAAGGCAGCAAGCAGAAGCGCTACATTTTGCGCTTGATGCACATTGTTTATGAATTTTCGCGCACAAAACTTGGGCCCACAAAAGCGACGTGCTGCTGCTGCTGCTGGTTGTTGTTGTTGTTATTATGATTGTTGTTGTTGAATGGTTTTACGATTATTAACCCATAAAGTATTCATTGAAGTGTAGCCTGAGTGCCTGGGCATGGTTTGCGCAAAAGCCAAATGGGGTGTTGGCAAAAGTGCAATAACAAACAGCAACAGCAACAATAACAGCAACAAAAGTTACCAGCCAGATCTGCTACAAAGGCGCCACAAGTTGTGCTCAATCTTCACCTCTCGCATCTCGCATCCTTTTTGCATTTTCGACTGCCGCTGCCGTCGCTCCAGCTTCTGCTGTGAGTCACTTTTTGGGGCTTTGGGGGCAACTTCAGTTAAGTGCCTTTCATTGGTCTCGCTGCTACGCAGACTCTTTTATCTGCTGCGCTTTGTTGCTGTTGCTGCTGCTGTGGTTGTTGTTACTGTTGCTGCTGTTTTCATGTTGGCTTCGCTTTTGCAGGCCACTTCGGCAGCCACACTCTTGTAGCAGCTACATTTGAGTGGCTTAATTTATGCAACAGCAAGAGCGAATATTAAAAGTTTTCAATGTTTTCTACCTTTTGAGACGCACCCTTTGGGCTTGATCTTTTGGCCACACTCCATTGCCGGCAGTGTGGGCAGTCCACTTGACTATTATAATTACTTTTTTGGTAGCTCATATTTAATGAACAGCCTACAAGATGTGACCAAAAGCCGGCGGCTACTTCGTTAATGGCATCATGAATGGAGTTGTGAGTCAGAATCACATCGAATGGATTATCAAAGTAAGACCGTAAGTAAGTATAAAAAATATAAATAAATTGTATGACATATATATAGATTTCAATAGATGTAACTGCTGAGCAATGAATAGTGAGCTACTAAATTATATGAACTTTATTGCTCATGAACGAAGTCAACATAATAACCAAATCAACTTATTCATTAAAAGGACCCATAAATTTCAATTCTAGGATCGAATGTTAAGCCACATATGCCATATTAAATAATTAATTCAAAACTAAGCATTTAAGGCTCAAAAAAGTATTTTAAATTTGCTCTTATTGCAACTTAAGCTTTCTTAAAAAATTAAAATACGAAAAACAAAGTTGAGCAGCAGTGTTGTCCTTCAGAGGAAATAAATTGTTATAAAAATAATTATATTACAATTTTTCGATTTCTTCTACTGTAAAAATTCATCTCTACTAAAATAAATATCATAAGTTTATTTTATAGAGTGTTGGACACAATCTTAAACAATTTAAAGCCTTGTATATTTTCTTCTACCAACTGCCAAATAAGAATTATTCAACAAAGTGTATATGGTAGTGGAAAACATTCAACTAGCCTTACCGCTTGTTTATTATTTATGATAAGCACAAGTTTTATTAGCATTATCTGAGAAAAAGGTGTATTCCCTGCAGTCGGAAGTGTATTAATAAACTTAAACCTTAAACCACCTCTCGTTATAGCCTTCATTATTTGCAGCAACTGCAATCTCTTTGCTGCCCCAGCATATGGCTTGCAATCAAATTAAAATATACCAAAATGGGTTTTAAAAATTTACCAGGCGTCCGCACCCACACACACACACACACACCCACACGCACAGATAGCATTCGCATAAAATATTTTCAATGCATACACACGCAAGTGTGAAACCCTTTGAGACGCAGCAAAAAATAAAAAGGAAAGCAAAGATAAACGCATGTAGTAAAAAAGAAAGGCGACAAGCAAAAGTGTATGAAATTATTTTATGGCAACTGTGTGTGCATGTGCGAAAATATTATGAGTAAGTGTAGCTGTAGCTTAAGCTTGAGTTGTAGCAGTTGAGTCTGTATGCGGCTTGAATTAAAATGAATTAAGTGGTTTGCATTTGGGCAAAGTTTTTATTATAGTTAAGCAAGTGTGCATAATGTTTAACGATAAAGGCTTAAAATCATATTAAGTGTCTGTAAAGTTGCAACTTTGATTGTAATAAGTTTTTCTTATATTTTAATTAGCAAGTGCTTAAGCCAAATTTTAAACCAACAACATATTTGGGGTTTAAATGCTTAAAAGTAAGTAAGCAAAACTCATAATTTATGCACTCAAAAATATTTTGCAAAATGGCTTTAAATTGAATTTGTGCTCGGCACAAAGGCAACTCAACCAGCAAAAACCTTTTAACAACAATTAGTGCAATTTCTTGAAGCTGCTGCAGCTGCAAGTCCAAATAGTTGAAGTTTTCAACTCAAGCCTTGCCCGTAACGTCAAATTACTCGGCTTGACTGGTTTCGTTTGGTGTTTGGTTTGCTGGAAAATATGCTGAGAGAAAACAAACTTAATTGTCTGTACAGTTTTATTTACTCAGGCCAGATAGTTGCTAACATCCTTGGCATGTCCTTGCCACTTGCCTGTAGCAGCAGCAGCAGCAACAACTCCTTGTAATTATGAGCCAACGAGAGCGTGTTGCACTTAACGAACATGCCCCAAGTCTGGACAAACAATGGACTCTCGAGCCTACACAATATTGCTCTGCACCCATGTGCTTAGCCCAACAACTGGAATCTCTTGTTTAGTGTCCAACACAATAAGCTGCTAACCAGGAAGGTGCCTGGACATGCAGTCAACCGTTCAGCCATGCCTGGCCAGCCAGCGTGTACAACTCTGTGGCATGTGGCATGTTGTAGGTGCTGTTATCATATTTGCATACACACACATACATACACACCATATATGTATGCCAATAACTCAATCAGTGGCGCATTGCAGCTGCACCATTCATCATCTGCAGACCCCAGACTTTTGCGAAAAAAAATATGAATCCCAACGTTGAGCTGCACTCGTTGCCTCAGTTCGGGAATCATCGTGATTATGTCACAGCAGCAGCCAGTTTACAATTTATAATTGTCAAACGGATACTTGCCAGACAAATGGCTACATACATAACAGTATAGTATACCAGATAGTTGTATCTTATGTGTATGTTCGAATTGCCTCAGAAAGCATCTGCTTGCTGCTGCTTGCTGCTGCTTGATTCACACAAATTGAACTACCAACTGCTGCCTTGATTTATGGCATTGGGAAATTGACTTGTGATACATGGTAAAGACCTTGAAATCCAGAATCCACTGCGCTCAAAATTTAATCATTATGCAAAGTGTGAATTTAAGAGCAGGCATGGCCTTTGCTGATTTTTCTTTTAACTTTTTACATTTTAAGCCGTTTATATTCGTTGACATATGCAAATCGAAGATCTTGACTGGACTTGTACCTGATGTCATTTTAATTTGGTTAAACTTTCTGTAAGCCTCAACATCTCAGACTCATCAAATTATTTTTAAATAATAATTAGAACTATTAAAATGTTAATTTACGTTGTCAGTCCATTACTACTTAATAAAGTTTACAAAAAATCGAAATATGATACCAACATTCTTGAGATTATTTAAATTATTTGATAAATAAGCAAATTTGTATGAAATAAATATGAAGTTTTTCTTTACATTTTTGTATAATTATGTAGATTTTTTATCTACGCGTTGTATCTGGGTCGCACCATCATCAGCATAGTTTTATAAGAGTATTTAGAGCCCCGCCAGCTATACCAGGTAATGCCTTTTAAGTTAAGTCTGGATTCAATCGCACCGTCCAGACAATCAACTAAACAAAAGATAACAAAACGTGCTAAGCATAAAGCACGAGACTTAAACAAAGCTAAAGCCAACAAATATAAAAAAGCAACGCAAGACGTAATATCTCTTTCTTATTTTGGAAGCTGAGCGCGAAATTGATTGTCAAAGTGAAGAGAGCACAAAGGACACGAACACACACATACATATATAGAAAGAGCTGGCAAAACTGTCGAAAAAATAAACGTAATGACAATAAAATTTATAACGTTGCTCTCTACTTTTCTTCTCTTTATTGTTGTTGTTGTTGCTTTGGCAGCATTATCATTTCATTAAATCAAAAGCACGAATAATGAGCAAAAGACAAAAGCGACAAAAATTCATTGAGTGCACTGCTTCCTTCTGAGTCCTTCAGAGCCAATTGAATGTAAATAAAAATCAACGACTTCACTTGTCAAATGCAAGCGTAAGAGCGAGACAGCAACAGTCACAAGTTGCGACAACCACAAGCGCACTTTAGTTGCGATAGGTCTTCCTTTCAATGAAAATTTAACTGGATGCCAATTGTTAATTAAGTCATTTGCCATTTCGGCCAAATTGCATTCAATTTATACATTCAAAAATCTCATTTGCAATATGCCAAATTATTAGCTTACTTAATTATCTTATATAATAAATTATAATTTAACATGGTGTCTGCTATTGGGAGAAAAGCATTGGTTGATATTTGAATTTATTAATCTAATTGAAGGTATTGGCTATAATTATGGTACAATGTATTACAAAATTACTTCATTACTTACTACTTAACTAACTTAACACAACCGTCTTAATCTGTTTGTGTTTTGTATCATAATAAAATAATATTTTTGACGCCCATTACATTTTATATTCAAAAGAGTTATTCTCATATAAAATTAAAATAAATGAAATCAACAAAATGCACATTATTGAAAATTGCTTACATTACACAAATATTGCTGATTGGTCCAGATACGTTACGCAATTCAAAGATCTTGACTGGTTTTGTACCTGAAGTCAATTTGATTTGGTAAAACTTACTGTAGAGCTTACATCATTAATTACCTCTTGCATTAACTAATCTACTCAAGAGTTCGGGCTCATCAAGCGATAAGCAAAGGAATAACTGTTAACTAATCATAACTAAATATTATCATAGCTCATTCATAACGTTTACGAATTCTTAAGATTATTCAAAGTAGTATTCTTAGTAGAATCCATTGAAAGATCTATTTAGGGCTATATAGTATATTTCCGCGTAAGGAATATTAAGTGCCAACTCTTAATTTGCTCCGGATCATTTATTAACTCTTATCTAAGCCACACTGCAAGTGGGTCGCACCATCATCAGCACAGTTTTATATGAGTAGGTTTCGCCGTCACGCCAGGCCATACCAAGGTAATGCCTCTTAAGTTTAAAGCGAGCGTTTGAATCGCACCGTGTCAGATATAATGCCGAAGAGATTGCTACACAGCAAAAAAAAAAAAAAATCGTTATAATAAGGATCTAATTAAAATGTCTATCTTGTACTTGCCTGTAAGTACAATCATCTATACCACCATGCTCCTGTTCTTTCACTTGCACATGTGCTGCCTTTATTGTACTGTGATCATTGTCGAATGTTGAAGAATTCGTCATATTAGCAAATGCGGTATCTTAGCGAATCACCTGCATCGCCACTATAGCTTCCCAACTTTTGTAATTCATAAAATTTCTTTTCTGAGCTGATTGCAAAATTATCGTAGATGCGCATATCTACTCTGACCGTCGAAATCTTCCAGATAAATATAAAGCTCATGCGGCTGACTACCTGGTGATGGCATGTAACTTATCCAAGCCGATGAAAAACTCGCCACTCAGATCCCCGAAAGCCGTCCTTGTATGTAGAGTCCAGTTGCGAAAGAAGTTCACACTGCCATCAAAACGATGCGCAATCACCAACCAACCAGGGCTGTCCAGCTACAGTAGAATCACACAAGACTTTGAAAGGAGGCAACTTGGATATGACACTGTAATTGCGCTGTAATTGTGAACGTCCATCCCAAAGTCTGGACAGTCTGCCGGCAGGATATCCACGCTGGGACGGAATCAATTCTTCCAGTGTCGATACAGCACAGCAGCTTGCCCACAAAAGCTAGCTGCGAAAAGAATAAACAGCTAGTCTCCATCGTTTGTTTTTAAGTGAACTGATTGGGCTTCCATCATTGTGCACAGAAGGTTTTATACTTTTGACTTGCAACCAATCTTCCATCAATGTTTATATGATTTTACTGTCGTAGCTGATAATCATGACTGGTGTAATGCAATGTCATGAGTAAATTAAAAATCTGTTTGTTTTTTTTTTTTTTGGTATCATAATAGAAATAATTAAATTAGGCTTCGCTTTTTGGTATATGCCTCGTTGGTATACCAAAAAAAAGGATATTATTTTGAATGAAAACAAAAGCAATTTAGTTTCAATTGCTTTAATTAAACAATGATAGTAATTTCATGATCTGGTTCGAATCAATAAACAGTCAAGTCAATAAATGAATAATACACTTAACCTTTTACTTCAATTTGTATTATTTTTTATTTTAAAATTTAATTTTCTGTAATTTAAGATGTTAATGTTGAATTCCAAAAGCTTTTAAATCATTAATTTGACTTGAGCCAATTAATTGTCAAGTCAATAAATTAAAAATACACTTACTCATGTAATTACGTCTGTAACTATTTATGTTGTCCAAAATGAAACACAAAATACTTAATATCAATTACAATCCTCAAATAACTTTCAATTTTTGTGAGCTCGGGGCCACACTCTGTCCATCAATCAATCAAAACTTCCACTAATAAGTTTATACTATTTTATGGGGTGGGTGTGTAGACTCACAAGACGCATTACACTGCACTACATAAACTAGGAATGGGTCAGCACTCATACATAAATAACTCACTTACAAAAGCTAATTGCATTTAATACAATTTTATTGAGCCAACAACAAGGCAGACAACTAAACTGCCATACAATATTGATATTGATCAGAATGGTTTGTTATTGTTGTTGTTGCTGTTGTTGCTGTTGTTTTTGTTGCAAGTGCTATAGACATGCAGCAATTACATCAGCAACAAACTGCAACGACTACTGCCACCGGCCGCAACAAAAATTTATAGAAAACTTGACAATTAGCAACAAACGACTGAATGAAAGAAAAAAATTAAAGCAAGCAAGTCACTAGACTCCACAGACTTTGTGGCACCCACGCAAACTCTTTGCCACCAACTGTGGCGAGGCTTGCGGCCGGCAGTCTAGTTGAGCTTTCGACTTGGTAGCAGCGCCAGACTTGTCAACAGTTTCCAGGCACAGCACCAACGGCACAACTGCCCACAGTTTAACTTGAGTGCGGCATGCGGCAATGTCTTTCAGCGAAAGGGGAGTGGTCTGTGGGCGTTGAGAGCAAGGGGACGACTTAAGTCATTGACAATGTGTGCGTAGCAACCATTCAGCATGTTACATTCGCACTCCAGCAGCAAATGTTGCCCAGGGCTGGACACATCTGAAAATCAATAAACTGAATCCCACATAAAATGTAAAATTCGATCTACACAAGAGTGTAAGAGTGAAAGAATAAATCCATTTTCACTTATAAATATAAATTATTAAAATAAAAAATAGATAAATATATTATTATTGAATAGAAAAGAAATAATTATATTCTTAAATTTAACTTAGCACTTAACAAAATAAAAATTCATATGCGTTTTTATGCATCAGTTGGTTTAACAGAATTGTAAACGCTTATACTCAATATAAATATTGAGTATAAGCAAAAGTTATTATTACTTGTAAAAAATATGACTATGCAAATAGAAAAACAATTGGAATAGAATATTTTTAAATGTTTAAGAGTTGATAAATGTGGCAATAATTATTTCATATGTATGTTACTTAGTGCAATAAGATTCATTCCAAGTGAAAATGCAGCCCTAAACAACTGTTTAGCAATTGGTCATTGCCTCATGTCCTCAATTTGATTTGTTGCCTCACGACTGTGCCTGCATTGTGGCATCAAATGTGGCAAGAGGCAAGCCAAGTCGTTGATTTATACTAACAAAGTTATTAAACACGCGTAAATCAGTTACAACCAGCAAAAGGAAAGATGGAAAGAAATAAAAGTAAGTTTAAGCGCAAGTGTCTGCGGCTTGTCAAGTCCGCTTTGCCCACATCGCTGAGCTGTAATTAATTATTTGATAAAAGTACAAGCATTAAGTCAATTAAAACTAAATTTATGCCAAGCGTTATCTGATGCTGACAATAGGCGTGATTTACAACATTTTTCTAAACACTCCAGTTAAAGTAAGTTCTGGTCATGCGACTTGAGTTTAAATTGCTGATTATTATATTTCAAGCTAACAACAATTGCAACAAAATTGCAATTAAGTTTCGACCACAGTGGGGTCGACGAAATGAATTTGTTTTCACTAGAAGTTTTCTAAATGTTGCTGCAAATTTGTTAACTGTCATTTACTGGCCAGGAAAACAAACAAGCAAACAAACAAACAGAAAAGGAAACACACAAAGATGTCTGGCAACAATTTAAGCAATTCCATTTGAAAATGCTACAAAAGGGCTAGGGCGTTAGAGCTACACTGGGAGAAATGCAATTTCAATTTGTTATTTCTTATTGGGATTATTTTTTATAAGCTCGTTCTGTAATTCATTTTTATGGCTCGTTGTGCATTTGGCTCGCGCTCTTTTAATGCTTCTATTCAATTATTTAGAACTGTATCGAACAGATCAATATGTGAACAAACCAATTCCAACCTTATTAATGTTTAAATGATATAAAGTGAAATAGTTTAAAGCAAGTCGATTACGCAATCTTTGCTAAGAAGTCAAAGCGACCTTTCGTTAGATAACAATCAGATTTCAAACCGAGCGTATCACGTGATTGTTGGTCCGTTGGCTTTTAATTTATTCTCCTGCTCTATCTAAGCAGGCAAACTTACCTAATATTAGTATCCGAATTTATTTGTACGCTACTGTATTCGTCATAGCCATAAGCCGAAGTTCAAACATAGGAAACATAACAAAGCGATAATTTTTTCCAATCTTCTCTGATAACAGTACTTTGGCTTTTTACTTCAACATCCGATTTCTTACAGTTCATAAATATCTTGTTTGTTTCGCTTGTTGTGCCTTAATTAAAACGGCAACATCAACATAGACATTGCTTGAACTTTACGTTACGCAGTTTAAAGCAACACAAAGAACTCGAGCGAGCCAACCGCAGCAAATGTTTATTTTTAAATTGAATAAGAAAATATAAAATAAAATATTATATTGCATATTTCATGGCGTTTATACGGCAATGCCAAAATACTACTGTTGATGATGATGAATATCAGTGTGGCACAAAAGAAGTAATTTGCTCTACATGGGGGGGAAGTGAACACCATAGACTGTGGGCTGTGGGCGTGTCCCAAAGCCGTTACAACTGTTAATGACATTTACGAATGTTTGCGAGAGTCGCTCCAGCAACATGCTCAAAGTTCTCCACACCGCCGCCGATGCCGCACATAATGCCAAAATAATGACGATGGCTAGCTGCCTGGACCCAGTCACCCCCCTTCGTCCCTCCGCCCGGGCCTCAGCACAAACATGCAATAGAAAAATGACGCGGAAACTGTCAAAAAATAAAAAAATGAAAACCACAGGCTGCGCCGCCGTTTTGCGGTTTGCTTTACAAATGACCGCCGACGTTGACGGTGAAATTGTAGCACCACCCCCACCTTGCTAGACAGCCACGCCCACCCAACGAAAATTATATAATAATGGCGTCAACATTAGCAAATTGTTCGCTCAAGCAACTTCTCAGTTTACTTTCGGGCATTTCCGTTTCATTCTTTAATGAGCATTCAAAATTGCAGCCGACCGCCGACCTTGATCTGATGTTAAGATTACGTGTTATAGTGTTAAGTAGTTTGAAGCTTATAACAGGTGCTTTTAAAGAATTTTAATCTGTTTTTAATAATTAATAAAAAATTAAAAGTAGTGAATACTTAACCGTCGTACTTGTAATTTACATTAAATAGTAGTGCAGTCAGTCAAACGTCAGCCTTAACTTTTCATGACAAGTATCTTTTAGATACTGTGTACATATTTAGGGATTTACGCTTAAATTATTTTTGTAAGTTTGCTGATATTTGTTTGGTATTTTCAAAAACATATTGTACTAGCTCCACTAGAAAATTGAATTTGAATTTGCCGCCAACTGCCCCCTACGGATGCCTTTTTAGCAAAGTTTTTACAATAGAACATTGTTGCTTCAAATTTTTTACAATAGATGACGCCATGATTAGGTTAAAATTGTTGTTGCCTGCAGTTAGCGCAAAAGTAAAAAGTAAGAAAGTAAGCGCTAACTGGCGGCTAAAGTTAGTAGTGACATACTTAGTTCATAGTTCGGCCGCTAGATGGCTATTCGGAGTTATTTGGCGCCACTTTACTGTCGAGGTTTCGTACGCTGTTAATGGCGGCAAATTTGAATTTGAAAAATAAGCCTTTACTAGAAAAAATAGTTTTATTTATGGAGGAAAATCATGACACTGGGGCGTGGGGCTGAGGCTGTTATTAAATAAATATAATTAAATGTTCAACGTAAATACATGGCAAAAAAAATTAAAAACAAAGAAAGCTCTTAATAGTTTACGCACTGTTAAATTAAACAATTTTATTCATATGATGAGGGCTTACTTGTTGTTAACCTACACTTGCGCATAGAGCGACTTTTTCACGGCTTATAAAAAACTAACTCCTCGCACTTAACTTTTCAATGCTCAGCAGGCATTTATTATTTTTGGGTACAGTGATGGTTCTTGTTAAATTTGAATTTATTCATTAACATTACATAGATATTCCTCTTTGGGTTTTTGTATTTTACAATTAGTGTGTGTAAAGTAATATATTATTATTAATATTATTATACTTAGTATAGTTAGTATTATTTGTAATGTGTTGTTGGCTTTTGTATGTTCTTTTAACAATTTTTAAACACTTGGACATTTTTGTAAAAATAGGAAAAAGGGTATCATGAAGTTGTGCAAATTTATGTAGCAGCGAGAAGGAGGCGTGGCAGACCCCATAAAGTATATATATTCTTGATCAGCTCGACGAGCTGAGTCGATATACCCATGTCCATCTGTTCGTCCGTCCGTCTACTACGCTTTTATTTTTTTTTTTTTTTATTATGTTATCTATTTCTAATATACAATATATTTATTGTACCATAAGCTTTCTCTTTATTTATAAAATATTATTTTGGTACTATATCGTAAATGAGTGAAATAATTAATGGGTCTTTCGGTAATTTGTATGTAGCTTAGATTGTGGTTTCGGCTAATTTTTCACCTAGTAGTTTTTAACTTATTTGAATTCGAGAAAGGGCGTCCGGTACGTGATTTTCTTTTACTCGAACCAGTCAATTTTAATTTTTGTAATCGAATTTACTCAGTTTTATTTTCCATCTTTGCAATTTCATGCTAGGTTCTTTTAAGTTATCTAACCATTCTAATGGTTTATGATCACTTAAAATTTCAAAAGTTTGACCATATAAATACTTTCTAAAATACTGCGTTGCCCATACTACTGCAAGTAATTCTTTTTCTATGGTTGAGTAGTTTATCTCATGGGTATTTAATGTTCGGCTGGCATAAAAGATTGGATTGTGGCCTTGTGAAAGGACTGCTTCTATTGCAATGTTATTTGCATCCGTTGTTAGACAAAATATTTTTTCGTAATTTGGATATGCTAGTATTGGGTGCGATTTGATTAGGACTTTTAATTTTTCAAATGCTTCGATGTATGTTACATCTTTAGTATCTACGTTTGCTCCTTTTTTAAGTTTTAGTGTCATTGGCTTAACAACTGTGGCATAGCTTGGTATAAATTTTCTGTAAAATCCACATAAGCCTAGAAATGATTTTATTTCTTTTGGCGTGCTTGGCACTGGGTATTTATTTATGGCCTCTATCTTGTTGGGATTTGGCTTAATGCCTTTTGTTGTTATAATATGACCTAAGAATTCAGTTTCCCGTTTCATAAATTCACACTTGTCTAACTGTAATTTTAAATTAGCTTCTCTAAGCTTGCTCAATACTCTAACCAACGATGTCACATGTTCTTCCAATGAAGTGGAATAAATGATGATATTACCCAGATATACTAAACAATCTTTGAGAATCAAATATTTCAATAAATTGTTTATACATCTTTGCAATGTTGCTGGGGCATTCTTAAGTCCGAATGGCATACGAGTATATTCATAATGCTTGTATTTATTGGAAAATGCTGTTTTTGCTATTGAATGCGGATCCATTTGTATTTGATGGAATGCTTCGGTTAAATCTATTGTTGTAAAGTACTGACATCCTCCTAATCTGTCCAGCATTTCATCCATGATTGGTATTGGGAATTCGTCCTTAACAGTTATTTCGTTTAGGTGTCTGTAATCTACAACCACTCTATACTCTGGCTTGCCAGTTGTATCCACTTTTTTAGGTTTTACCATCAGTGGCGAATTGTAAGGTGATTTAGATTTGCGTATTATACCTTGTCTAAGCATTTCTTTTATTTGCTTATCTATTTCTTCCTGCTCTGTTTGAGAATGTTTGTATGGCCTTTTATATACTGGGTTTTCGTGAGTCGTTTGTATATGATGTGTTATTGTATTTGTAAAAGTCAAATTGTCACCATCTTGGTAATGTAAATCTTTGAATTCATGTAAAATTTTAATTACATGTTTTCTTTCTTCATCATTTAGATGATCAAGGCGAAACTCTTTTTTATTGTAGTTATAATTATAATAATTGTTACTGTTTCCTTGTTGGTCAGTGTTAGGTGTGTAGTTCGGTGTATTAGCGTTTTGATTTTTATTAGGGCTATTCACGTTTCGGGATTTTTGGTTATGGGTAGTGTTGTTTTCATATAACCCTTCGATTTGTGCTGCTTTTTTTAATTTCTGACTACTGCTGATATCATACCTAGCTAAAGTCATGTAAGTTCTGTCTGGTAATTTACATTTGATAACGTCTTTAATTGTATTGTGCATAGCCGTTAAGTATACGATATTATTGTTTGCATTATTTTCTAGCGCTAGTTTATTTTTTATAATGAATGCTTTATATTCAATATCTTCGATAAACTTGCGGAGATTTCCGGTGTACGGTGTATTATATAATCGGCGTATTAATTCCTCCAGTGGTGTGTGTGTATTGTACTCCTCGATGAGGGCTTCCTTTAGTTCACTCCATGTGTTGGCGCAGGATAATTGTGATATCCTTTGGGCGTTTCCTCCCACTTGAAGTTGAATTGCTCCATATAACACATTCAGCTGTCCTTGATTTGTGGTTGGGTAAAGTTGCAGAATAGATTCCACTCGCCTTATAAATGCTAATAGGGTGTCGTTGTTACCCATAAATGCTGGAACTTGTCTCATCAGAGATAAAGCTGTGCTAAGCTGTATGCCACTTAATACTAATGTCATGTTGACAGCGTAACAATTTCAAACACTTGTAACGTGTAATAATTGTTTTAATTGTACAATTTTATAAGTTGGTTGAAATTTTTATTATTATTTAGTTTTTGGAAATTTAGGCTAACAATTTTATTTTAGCTGTCCAGATTTAACATTTGCACTAATGTCGTGCTGGCACGCTTAGTTCTTTGCAGGATACTGTTGATTACTTTAATCACTTGCACTTTTGGTTTATTTATAGACCGGCCCAGGTTAGCTTTAGATTAATACTTTTTTAACTGTCCTACCGGCTGCGCCAATTAAATGTCTATAGATGGCAAAAGAAATAAAGGCACAAAAGCTCTTATTAGTTTACGCACTGTTCAATGGAACACTTTTATTCATATATGTATATGATGAAGGCTTGTTCTTATTTACTTGCGCACTTTTTCACGACTTGTCTGTCACAAGCATCACAACCAACTCCCTGCAGTTATTTTTGCTTACGCTCAGCAAACCTCGGCTTTATATTGTTTATAATTATGGTTATTTTCCATTGCTTTGAACATTCAATTTTGTTCTCAAGAAATTTTCAGACGCTCCGGGATCGCGTTACATAGTACATATGTACATATGGCTGTGTATTTTATAGGTTTTTGTTTATGGCTTATGCTTATGTTTGCATATATGTGTATATACAATTATAATTATCCGGCTGGCATAAGCGGTATAATGACAAAGGCTCTTATTTGTTTACACACTATTCAATGGAACTCATTTAATAATCTGTAGTAGTCTTGTATAATATTTAAACTCACTTGCGCATAGAGCGACTTTTTCACGCCTGATCTGTTGCAAGTATAAAAACTGACTCCATCTTTCAGTTTTATTGTTCTGGGTTTTTTCCATTGCTTTGGACTTTTGACTTTTGAGTGCTTTGGTAAACCGATCTGTTGCTGTATGTTTACAATTATTTGGGTCTCAAGAAATTTCTGCATATTAAACAATTGTTTTATATTTCATGATTCTTGGGATCGAGTTACATATATCTGTGTTTATGTTTATAGCTTATGCTTATAATAATTATAATTCTATTGCTTATGTCGGTATGTGGTGTGCATATAGATATTGAAATCATTTCTAATTAACTTCATTTAATTCTGGATATCTCACTATATATTCAAAACTCCCAACGGTTTTCTTATTGGTAGAAACAAAAATTGGTTTATTGCTAAAAAAAAATGTATGCAATTGGGTTTTCTTTGTTTTTCGAGTTGACATGTTAAAATTAAAACTATTATTCTATTAAATTAAGTTTTTTTTTCCTATTGAGGTGAAAGTATAATTTTTTACTAAAAAATGCACAACAAAGAATTATGAATGATTTATATACACATTTCAAATGGCAAAACGAAAAGATATGTGTAAGCTTCAAGCAACAGCAATGACGATACTTGTAGGCGCAGCTAGAACGCTTGATGAACAAACCAACCAGCAGCTTCAACAACAATGCGCCTTAAAACACTAATGGGCACTTGATGGTCAAGGAGGAGTTCAAATGATGCAAGCCATCTAGCAGCAACAGCACACCCACGTCATGGCAATTCCTGTTCTTCCTTTGTGCCCCTTTATCTTCGTTCCGCACCAATTTGTATGTAATACGATTCGTTGGGTGTTAAATCCGATAATATTTACAAAATATATACAATAAAATTAATAACATTAAATTATTTACATTTACATTGCGCCCTAAACAAAACAAAGCGTAGTTTTTTGTGTTACTTCGGTCTCCATAAATTAACGTATTCTGCACGCGATATTCCAATATTGTTGAAGAATACTTAAGCAAATCAAAAAAGAAAAATTTATTGCATATTTTTCCATTTATATTTATTAACGGTAATATTAAACACGAATGCTGACAGATCGACGGACAAAAACACACCAGTACCGGAACCATTCACTGTACCCTAGCAAACAAATAGACAAGAATTGATTGTTTATTAATTAGTTGAATGTTATTTAACTTATATGCATTATTTTAAAGTTTACTGAAAACCAATGGTAATTACAATACAAAATAAATTAAATTGCAAGGTGGAATTTCCCCAATTGTGTTCCATACTTTAAACTGCACATTTGCTAGACTTTAACAGCTAAACCATATAACAAGCACACATGCTAGTAAAGCTTCTGCAAGTCCCTTAAAGATTGGTTCAGAAACTGATTAGTCCAATCGTTCACTGGATTGTCCAGATGATTGTCAAAGTCAATAACATCCCGCATGGCACCGCGTTTCAACAAAAGTGACACGCCTTCTAATGTTTGTGAGGTCTGATTTAACGTATACTTGGCTTTGAGCCATTTGGCTTCCTGTGCATAGCCATAGACTTGAATTGCAGCGCGATTATGTTCCAGCGTGACCAGCTTATTGTCTATGACCACAAAGCAGGCGTTCTTATAGTTTTCCTGGATCTTTTCAGCGATTTTACTAGCCGGCGTTAGAAAAGAATCCATATCATCGTCGTAGAAGTTCTCCGGCGCAGCATAGTAGCCAGCAATGACCAAGCCCTGGTTCTCAGCATACGCATCAATCTGTAAGCGCACATATTAGCATGTCATTTAACAACATTCCTAACTGTACTAACTTACCTGCATAAGGGCCACCTCTGCCATGGGAGTGACATGCAGGCATTGATGGAACAGCGGTATTGCATCTGTAATGTGGACTATAGAACCCGAACCTTTTGTATTCTTTTCGGCTAACAGCAGCCCATTGACCGCCTGGTGTGGATATTTGGCAGCATGGAATATTAGTTTGGTATAAGCTGTTTCCGAAATGTCGTATTCACACATTTTAAATGTTTAATTAAACAATTTTCGTTGACAAAACGTTGAGCTGTAACTTTGTACAATCAATCAATTAACAAAAAGTGTGACCGTTTGCTGCTCTTGCTGAAATACGTCAGCTGTTAAAAATGAACAAACTATCGATGGCATATGGCCACCATCGATTGTTGTTAGATATCGACTTGCCATCGAAATTAAGTTTATTCAATTTTAGTGTGTTTGAATGTGAATGCAGTTTAGTTCAGATGCATATCTGTCTTGTCTAAAAATGTAAATATAAAATCGCCTGGAGACTCCATTGCGCTGAGTAACAGTTTATTAAAGATTAATATTTTTCAGCAAGTTGTCTTGTTTGGATGCTCTTTTGTCCATAACATCGCAAAATAATTTTTCGAAACATACATACATTCCTAAATATTAACTGCTTTCAGGCTTACTCAATGCAAATTCACATTTGGTAAAACAATGTTTCAATTCAATTCTTTTTAGTTGTATATTTCTTTGACATAACTACAAAAATAATTTTAATAATCAGCAGCGAAGCTGTCCATATATGTAGCTGAGTGTCTTCTCCTGACCACCTTCTGGCTTGATTACCTGGTTCATGTACAATTTCAATTTTGATATGAAGAGGCAACTGCAATACAAAATTATCAGAGGCAACGTGGAATTAGCCAGTTTAGTCTTAACAACATTCAGTAGAGTTATCGACTATTATTGAGCTTCAATTGAGTTTGTCTTGTAAATAAAAATTTCATTTCTATTTTATTCCAAAATATTGATTTTACGTTACTGGTAGTATTGGAAAACATAACTAAAATGTATATATAACATGTCTGCGTCCCGATCTTATTTAGCATTTCAATAGGTTGACGATTTATATAATATTGTAACTAAAATATATATATATATGTAGTACGTGCTTAAGCAGTAAGTGTCCAACTGAATCCACTACTGGTTGTCATTCAATATCGCCTTTATATCATCGGCATCTAAAGTCTCATACTTGAGCAGTGCCTCGGCCAGTGCCTTGTGTTCCTTCGTGTGTTTTTTGAGAATTGCCTTTGCGCGCTCATAGCTGTCACTCAAAATGCGTTTGATCTCCGCATCAACAGCTTCAATTGTGTTGGGTCCCAGAGTCTCACTCGCTCCCAAGCCCTTGGGGGCTTCAATGGTGCGCAGACCTACTTTTTCCGACATGCCCCAATCCTTGACCATATGCGTCGCAATCGCTGTTGCTTGCTTTAGATCGCTGCTAGCTCCTGATGTAATTTTTTCAATACCAAAAATAATTTCCTCCGCCGCACGGCCACCCATCATGGTGTCCATCATAGCTAGCAGCTGTGCCTTTGTGACATGATAACGTTCCTTTTCCGGTATGTAGGCGGTGTGTCCCAACGAGGGCCCGCGCGGCATAATGGTAACCTTATGCAGCGGATGCGATTCCTTCGTATAAAAGGCTACAATGGCATGTCCACCTTCATGATACGCTGTTATGGTGTTTGCCTCCTCATCCGGAAGACGCGCTTTGCGCTCTGGACCCATAAGTACTTTGTCGCGTGCAGTCTCCAGGTGCTTCATGTTTACAGTTTCAGCTCCATCGATGGCAGCTCTGCAAATTTAAACAGTTTATCTGCATTACTAGTTGGAGAGAGTTATAAAATACGCACCTTAGCGCAGCCTGGTTAATCATATTCTCCAGATCTGCGCCTGTAAAGCCTGAGGTACCACGTGCTAGCATATCCAAGTCCACGTCGTCGTGCAATATTTTCTCCAGGTACAACGATAGAATCTCTTTGCGACCAGTAAAATCTGGTGTAGAGACGACTACCTCAACATCAAAACGTCCTGGACGCAGCAGCGCCTGATCCAAATCATCGCGACGATTCGTTGCACCCAGCACAATAACTCCTGCATTCTGATGAAAGCCATCCATTTCGGATAGCAATTGATTTATGGTTTGATTGGCATATGGATGCAATACAGAGTTGGTACGTTTGGCTCCCACCGAATCAATTTCATCAATGAATATGACGCAGGGTGCGCGTGCCTTAGCAGCCTCTGCAGAAAGAACAGCAATTAAATACAATATGTTTACTTAAGCTTTAGCGTATGCTTACTGAATAAATCACGTACACGTCTGGCGCCTTGGCCAACGAGCACTTCGTCAAACTCTGGACCAGCTGCATGGAAGAACGGCACATTCGCCTCGCCAGCAACGGCACGGGCAAGCAATGTTTTGCCAGTGCCTGGTGGACCAACGAGCAGCACTCCCTTGGGCAGCTTGCCGCCCAAGTTGGAGAATTTATCGGGGTTTTTGAGAAACTCAACGACCTCTTTAAGTTCCTGCTTGGCCTCATCACAGCCCTTAACATCATCGAATGTTACATGAATATCCTCTGGATCAACCTCCACCTGATTGCCAAGTTGAATGCTGCTGAATACTTAGATGTTTAGAGTAGCGCATTTTATGACACAAAAGCATGAATACTCACCGAAATACGGATCCATTGGATGAGGTAAAGAAACTCAGAAAGATTCCAATAAAAACGACGATAACAATAAGTGTCTGGAAAAGCTGTGTGACAGTTACTGAGCATTATTAAGGTACATGGAGGATGTAGGAGCAGGCAGGACAGTTACACAAAACGACAAGAAAATCAAACATATTTATCTTTACCTTCAGATACTTCATTGTTTTTCCTGTTTTCGGTGAATCTTCTGCGTTTGACGCTGCCAAATAGCCTTCGGCAAATGCAATCTTAAGATTTTCCGCCGCAGCTGCGCTACCAGGTTCGCTGGACTTGGCAATCAGCTTCTTTAATTTATCAGCCTGTATATGCACTTCGCCCTCGGGCTTCTGTGGTGTGTTACCCAGTGCACTCTTCAGCCTGGTTGTCATTGTGGGATTGCGTTTTTGCTCTGCTTCTACATTACGGTCGGTTTTGAAACCACGCAGCTGCTGGCTGCTGAACAGCGGATTCAGCAGGCCTCTTGTTACGCTTGGATATAGTTTGCTGCAAGTAAATCTTTTAGTAGAGTACACATATTTTATATGGAAATTACATACACATATGCGTTTGTTGGTTGCGCGCCATTTAATGATACTTCAAAGTTATAATTTGGTAATTTTCCGGGACTTATGTGTGTGGGAGGCTCTTGAAGAGTAACGTGTACATTGCGCATTGCGGGCAGCATGCTGGTGACTTTAGCTAGCGCCTCATTCACCATCTCCTTATCTATTATGCCATTTAGCCGCGCGGCCTTTTCAACCATGGACTGTAGGCTAAGGCCGGACTTAGAAAGCAGGTTCTTAAAGTCCAGCACAAGGTCGTGGCTTTTTGTGGTCGCCGTCGTTGTGCCGCATCTGCTGTTACTGCTATTGGTACTGTAAGTGCTGGAATTGCGTGCTGTTGCTGCTGTCGTTGTGGAAGCTGTTGTGGATGACTTTGTTTTGTCGCCAAAGAATCGCGGCACATTGGCATTGCCCTGCAGTTTGGTTCGCTTGACTGTGTAATAATGCGGTTTCCTACTGAAATTTCCCAGGTAGAGGTAGGGCTGTCATGTCATAAGAAATGAAATATCAATGCATGTACAAGTGTAACGTAGTTGGCGTCAAAGTGCCACAATAGCACTTACCACAGAGTGTGTGTTAGCGGAGAACATTGCTTAGAAAATACAAAAATTTAATTATTTTAATTACAATAACAGTAACAGGCTTAGAAAATCGGGCGAGACGACAAAATTTTTGACAGTAGGGTTGTTGATATACATAACATCAACACATAACTATATCGATGCATCGATACAAACTAAAAAAAAAAAATACTATTACACAATGTCATCGAGTCAGTTATCTAACAATTATATTTTATATAATAATACTACATTTAAATGCAGCCTGTTTGTTGATGACTATATGTATAGTATTTACTGCACAATGTGTCAACTCTAAAACCGATCAATCCGGTTAATCGTTTGCTCATTTAAATCTGAACGTGCATTGCTCCCTGAGCGCGTTACAATTTGACAAGCATCGATACTTTTCAAATTGATTTGCTCTCTTGGTCTCTCTGTGTGCGCGCTCTCAAACTGGAATTCGAATCTGAACGTGCATTGCTACCCAGCAGATACTTTTCTGGCCGATCAGTCGTGCTTAAACTTCAACAGGTGTTATATCGAATACGTTCTGAGACAAGCGGATGCTTTAACCGCACACGAAATATCGGTAATTCAAGGAGCAACGGCTTTTAACAAACTAATAGTATATAGCTTATGTGTAAACAAACGTGCACTTTTTAAATTAAAGCCCAGCACAAGCTAAGTGCATAAATATAAGCAGTGTTAGTTTACATAAAAGAAACCTTCAGTTTTAGTGTGTGTTTGTTTTCATTTTTGGATAACGTTTGTGTGTTTATTTTAGCGTTCATATCAAACCATTTGGATTACTTCGCTTTAAACGAGATTAACTCTTTTGGCGCAACCTTCAAACTTACGGTAAGTTTTTATAAATGTAGAAATCTTCACACAAAATGCTAAATTGGTAGCAAGTGCAGTCTGAGCTAGACATTGAAATTGAATATTTAAATGAAAATGAGGGATGAGATTTCGTCATTAACTAGTAAGTGTAGCGAGCGAGCATATAGTGTGTGCTCGCTCTAGCGCACGTGCTGTTCAAGCCATGATCGACTGGCGCTGTATGAGTGTGTGTGTGTGTGTGTGGAGTTTTTGTGAATGTAGTGGTTTGTCGTTTACCTACCTGTGGCTTCATTACCTGGCTATCGTGAACACACACATACAAACGCAGAACTGCTTTTTGTTGTATTTGTCTGTCTGTGTGTGTGTGTGTGTGTGTGTGTATTTGTTTGTTGATGACATATAAAAAATGTTCAACTGAGCTCTGCAATACCTAAATATTTGCAGTTTCAGTACTGAGAGCCAGCAGTCAGTCAACTCTATGGCCCAGTTCTCTCTCCCTCGCTCTCTTTGGCAATTTCACAGCTCTATCAGCATACAGACCAGTTCAAGACACACACACACACACAGATGCGAACACATACAGCAACACCTCAGGCTGTCAAGGCGCATTTTCAAAAAATAAAAACTGCTGCAGTTGCATTTCGTCTGCTACGATCTGCAATCGCCGCCATATGTAAAGTGAGAGATAAATAGACAAACAGTTCTTTGCAGCTTGGCTAAGGCTTTACGCAAAAGAAAAACGCAATAGGCTCGAACTTTTACGACAACAAAAGCGCCGCAGTGCAGCAGAGCATTTGGTAAAAGCCAAGCCACGAAGTTGAAATACTCTTTTAGCATAGATCTTTGTATAAAGTGTCACCTTGTTAATTAAATTACGTTGTGGTTAGTGGATGCAAAGCTAGATAAGATTACAACTCTATATACAATACATATGTATGTATGTGTGTGTGTGTTTGTAAGTGCATGTGCTTGTCTGTGTGCTGCTTTTACCTTTAAAAAAGAAAAAAAAACAAAATACCAGCAGCAGCAACTCTCGCTTAGCCGGGCTTACTGCAGTGCGCAAAGGGGCAAAGCTAAGTGAGAGACGCGCGGGCGGGCGGTCGGGCGGTCGAGGAGGAGTCTAAAAACCGGTAATGCCGCATGGAGAGGTACAGAGCCATTGTAATACTTATCGTTAGGCCCGCAAACACCCTGAAGATACTTACTACGCTCACAACTTGTAGAGTCGCGCATTTCGCTGACATTCAACGACAATTGCAGCTGTTAAATTATCACCTGTCTATATCGAAGCGCACAGATAATTTCTTGCTACTGCTTGCTTGGGTATGCCAAGGAATGTCAAAGAAATGTACATGCATTTCATTTAATCTCGAAGTAATTTATTGTACAGCCAATAAGAATATACAAAAGATCTGTCTGTTTATATAAATTAATAATAAAATATGCGAAGCAAGTTTGTTTCGTCTATAATTTTAATTGATTTTGCTTGTTTTTATTTTCAAATTATACATGTGCGCGCTTAGAATTTATTTATATCAATTTCATGGCTGAGTGAAATACTATAAATGAGCACATACCTGTACATTAGTATTACGTTACGTATACGACAGGCGAAGATATGAGCTTATTTGTTTTTTTTTTCATACGTACGTACGTACACAGCTCGTAAATTTTCGAGGCGCGACTGATGAAAATATAGGTGTGTATGTGTGTGTGTGTGTATATTGTAGTTGCTGAAAAGCGCTAAATAATTTATATGCAAATTGATTTTTCCAACAAAAGTCGCACACAATATTTTGAAAATCAAATAAAAATACAAAATTATGTGCAGTACTCTTGGCTTGGCTGTCAGTCAACGCCTCTTTCATCATGGCAACGACTGCTGGACTTTATCTAATCTATATTATATTATATGCTGCTAAAAGCCCGTAGGCTTAGCAGATAAAATAATAAAAAAAAAAATGAAAAACTCGTTGCAGTGCAGTGGTCGCTTTCGAATGCGTTTTTGTTTGGCAGCTAAATGAGGTCAGCGCTCTGGTCTTACTTTGACCGCTTTGCTGTACTTGGCTAAAGACCAGTTAAGAGCAAACTCCATTTTTAATGAAAAGCACAAATTATGAGCACTGTGTTTGCAAGTTTATGACAACATTTTGGAAAATACATAAACAGCCACTCGCTCGGCTCAGCTCAGCTCAGTTGGCAACAATTACAGCTAACAACAATTTTAGCTCTAGCACTTTGTTTGCAATGGGTTTGAGTGTAGGTAAACGCGTTTTAGTTGATTTTGCGCATACAAACACACAAAAACAAAAAAATGTAAGCAAAGTTTAAGTGTCGGCACATGCGGCGTATGCGTAATGTCGACTATACTCTGCACTGCTTTCAAGTCTATAAATAAGTTTGCTCGCAGTGTGTGCATAGCAAACAGCTTTGCTCGCTAGCTCAAATGAATAATTCAGTTGATGGATGCTAATTAACATTTAGTCGCAGCATTCTTAGCCACTTAGCTCATGTGCTACAATTGCAGAGTATCGAGAGCTTTGACTGTCATGCCCAAAAAGCGTTTCTTAAAATAACTAAATATTTTAGATGATTTAATGAGCGTCGTGTTCATAACAATGATGTCATAGCTACAGCAGGATCAGAGAGCTAGAGCGGATGATAGCGAATGCATTTGTATTAACTGCTGGCTTTGGCTACAGCTTTGTCTAATTAAGCGTGAAATGTTTATAGACCCATTAAGGCTGGCTCTAAAACTGTGACATTTACCTTAACCCTGAGTGAATTCAATCAGGCCTGACCGCGAGTCTAATGTTTGGGCTGATCATTAATCAACAAGCTGCTGCTGCTGCTGCTGCTGCTGCTGCTGCTGCATTGGCGAGTTCTTGTGCTCGTTTACACAAAGCTACAACACTATGTCGCATAAGTTGTTGTCTCTGTAGAGCGATCAAGGCAAGTGACAAATTGCTATAGCTTTTTTTTTTACTGTAAGTGCTACAGCTCTGACTCAGCTGAATGCATTTGAATTTCAATTGCAGTTGACTTCTTAACTTTCACTTTAGCTCTATTTTCGAAAGCAACTGAGTCTTGAGTCTACAATTCTTACGACCACACGCAGCAGTTTTTCAGCTTAGCATTCAATTTGGAAAATTTTCCCAACTCTGCTGTGTTACAAATATTTTGAATACAAAGCTGATTTCTTTATAATCATCGATACGTACAACGCTGTGCTGACAATGACAAATGCGTGAACTAATGTTGCCCCCAAGACAGATCTAAGACGCGCAATCATAAATTTCGTATTAAGCCAGCTTCACGGCTCTTAAGTCCATATGGCTATATGCGCATATTGTTTGGCAGCAGACTGTGTTTGAGTCTGTATCTGTGGCTGGCAGGCAAATGGCTAATGAAATGCAGACTCAGCGCCCAAGAATTGCCTGCAGCCAAAGCCCAAAATGAGTCAGTAGATGTTAACTTAACACACACACAAACACACACATGTATGTATGTGTGTATACGTGCATTGGTAAGCGTACATTTTGGTTGCCGGCAACTGTTACGGCTACGTGATTGGTACGAGGAATGTTAACGTGGCTCCGAGTCTCAGTCTGTGTTTGAAGTCTGGTTTTTTGGCTTGGCGCAGCTTGTGGCACACGCCTGCGCTTGCAGCTACAAAATGACATTTGAGTTACCATTTCTGTAGCTTTAATTAATTCACAGAGCGAGAGCGGCAGAGAGAGAGAGAGAGAGAGAGTTGGCTATAATTTACTTTGGCATTCAACTTCATCACAGCATGCCAATGCAAATATGGGCAATTGATTCGTATGTAGCGGGCTGGGTTATAATTTAAATTGCTGATAATGGCAGCGAGTCAATTTTGACAGCAAGTCAATTGTTTAAATATAATTTATTGCATGTGTGTAAATATTCCGAGTGCACTTAGCACGTTGACAGTTGTTGCCTTTAAAGCTCCCTGCGACAATCCTATGCCAACTACGTGCTGACAGCCCCCACTCACTCAAGCGCTGACTGACTGATATGAAGCGTTGTAGTAGCTAAAGCTACGCCTTTGTTTTCAAAAGCCCTCACACAAAGCCAGCTGGCAGCACCCAACGATAACAATATATTTTCATAAGCATGCGAAATTCGTTGGTATATGGTGTCGATTTATGGGGTTCAAAGCTCAAGTCAAGCTACAAGTCGCACTTTGATGTTGACAAGCGACATTTGCAACAAAAATAAATATAGCAACGCGTTTTCTGTAAGCAGCATGTTAACAACATAACAGAAGGCTAACATTTATATTTAGCTCAATCGATTTCGAAGGCTATGTCAACTTTTTTTTTGGGAAACCTTCAAGTACAGCACTAATGAAACGATCAACGGCTTCGCCCAAGCCGGTTTATAAATTTATGTATCGCTTCCTGCCAGCAATTACAGTCTCGCTCTTTCTATATATATGTCCATAATTAACGCAGAGTTATATTGGATGTGTACACCTTGTATGGATTGGCGATATTTTGAGCACGCTAAGGAAGCAAACATAAATCAAGCGCCACTGCCCAGCTGCATGCAACGAAAGTGGCGACACTCCCAGCCTATTATCAGCACTGAAAGTGCTCGGGAAATTTGAAATTTTAAGCCAGATTAATCACGCGCCCTGTGTCTTTCTTCGAGTCGGGATCGTTCAACGATAAGGCAAAGCTCGCGCCCGCGGCTGTTCCACAAACTTTACGTGTTGACAGCTGACTTTGATAGGAAAAGCACTTGTCAGCGAAATTTCCGTGCGAATGGAATCTATCAGCAGCGCAGACAAAGACTGGTTATCTTACATGGGTGCCAAACACAAACACAAATACGCTTATTTGGAAATCTTTTGCAATACCCACACTCGAACCTAATCCTGCAGACGTGCAGAATCGCAGACAAAGAAATTATCTGCATATGTTTATTTTGTGCTGCATCAGTAAAAACAAACAAATTATTGAGCAGACGTTGAGCAATCGACGCCTACGCACAAGCTCAAGCGTTGTTTTTGTTATTTTAACTTATGATTAAAGCTGTTTAATTTTAATTAACATACACCAGCAATGCAATTAATTAAAAGAATCGTAATGTTTATTTAATGGCCAGGTGAAACATTTTTAATTATTAAGTATTGAATAATGATGCGGCACTATTTTGGACTACTCAAGTAATATAAAATAATCTAAAAACACAAATGTTTGCATTACTTTCAATATTTAAATGTTTTTATTATATGCCGCAGAAGCAAGAATGCGATTATTCAATTGACAGAATTTTCAATGTTTGGTTTGTTTCAATTCGGGAATTTTTATTGAATATTTGAACATTTAGATTAGATTATGTGCAAAATTTCAAATTGTCCACATTATTTTTGAATTATTTTCAACAAAGCAACATTTTATCTTTGAGAAATCATTAATAAATCATTCGCAAGTTTAAATTTGGCATATGTTTAAATTTTGTATAGCATAAAAACAAATAAATACACAATTAACTTAAAATAATTGTAATTTAATTATTGTTCATAAGAAACTTTGCAGTTTTGTTTTATGATCAGGTTAGAGTTTTCGAACTCACTTGAGCATTTTTTCCATTATTGCTGACTGTCAACAAACTCATGTTATTATTGTTATTATATGTTTTTATGATTAATAAAAACACATTTTTCATTAGGTCTGTTTAGCACTTTGTGGCCTCACGCTATATATAATATGTGTCTCTCATATCGTGTGTGATATACTTATTATAATGCCGACTTCAGCGAAATGCGATTTCGTAGCCGCGTTTGTTTTTTATGGTGTTGCTCTTAACGCTTGAGCACATGACTTGCTAATGTTGATTATCACGCACGCTCAGTGACAACAACAATAATTTATAGAAATGTCCCAATAGTTTTGTTTAACAAATATAAAAGTTTGTGTGTGTGTGTGTGCGCACTTAAGCGTATTTTTTATTATTTTTTTTAGCCATTTCACCGGTTGGTCTGCAATTTGAAATTGTTTTTACCAAGAATTTCGAAAATTTAAAAAAAAAGTCATCTGTCTTGTGGTTTTTTATTCGGGGCTTGGTCTGGCCTGGCCTGGCTTGGCTTGGCTTAGTTCTGGCTGCGAACTTCAGCTTGGACTTTAAGAGGTCTGTGACGTTTTGTTGTTGTTTTTTGCTTTGACAGCAGCTGCTTGAGCTCAAGTCGCAATTTCCAGCCAAAAACCAGTCTGGCCATCTTTTTATTTTTTAAGCCGCTTTGTTGTTGGCTCTTGGCCTGCTACACAGCAGTTTCCCCCTTTTGCCTTGTGTGTGCATATGAGTGTACATGTGTGTGTGTGTGTGTGTATTTGCTCATGTGTGTGGTCAAATGTCGGCATTTTTTATGTGCACGCCTTGAGCAATTTTTCCATTGTACATTTTACGCTCCTGCAATTTCAACTTCAACTTCCAGCTCTCTCATACTATAAAACATATTGCTGGCTGGCTGTCCGTCCGTCTGGCTGTCCGGCTGTCCGGCCTGTGTGTTTCTTTTGTTTTCGTTTGGAAATTAACGTTGTAGAAATTATGAGCACTACAGCTTGAAAGACGATGCTCTGTCTTGGAGTGCATAAATAAATATATTAGAGCTATACTATATAAATATATAAGTACATAGAAGCGACGCATAAACAAGAAAAGAGAGACGTTTGAACTGTTGAGAAATCAAACAAAATAATAGAATTCTTGACATACGGCAAACTTTTATAACATACGCCGAAAACTTTAAAAAATCAATCGATTTTGCAACCCAAGAAAAAATTCTATACAAGTGTTGTACTTAAAAGTTAAGATTTGTGTTTAAATAAGTTCAATCAAGCGAAGCAAAAATCTAAAAAAAATATACGTTTAAAATTTAAATTATAATTTTTTTAAGACGAATCGAATTTAATGAATTATATTGTTGTTTAAGCAAAAGACTATAGGATAAGTCTATATAATCTAATCTAATAGTCTTGGGTTTTAATTTATGCATTGAAATTGAAGTTTTCCAACAAAACAAATATTTAATACAACAGCACGCTTTGTGATTAAAATAATAATAAATGCTAATTTCAGATTCTCTGAATTTAGATAATTTTAAACACCAATGTAAGTTCAATGTGTTCATAAGATATTTAATGTAAACCCCAAAGCTTACACATTGCTATTGCTTTGGAGCTCCACAGCTTCAACAGCTGTTTGCAATGAGCTTCGGCTGTGGTTTAATTATAATAAATATAAAATATATAACATTCGATGGTGATTGCGACAGCCGCTAATGAACTGTCAATAAACGAGATTATATCGCGCTCTCAAGGTGCGCCAAAAACCTGAATTCTAAGCACATCGGAATCGCCAGAGAAATGTGTATATAGCATAATGTGTATGGCTTTCCTTGGTCTGCCAGATGAGCCGACTGCGACTTCCGCTGCAGTTAGCTGATCGCGTTTCTTCTTGTTGTTGTTGTTGTTCTTGCTAAGTATATATAATTTTTTTTTTTTTGCTTATGACCCGCACCAACGTATGGTGGCTAAATTGTCTACCTACTGGTGTTGAAAACCGTTACACATGCTGCAAAAGGTGACTGGATGGATGCTCATTTCACTTCCTGTTTTGCTCGGTTGCGTTGTTGGCTATTTTTAAGCAGACAACTCAATTCGAAACTCGACGACTCATAGGCACCCACGCACACATACACATACATACTCATTGTGTGTGTGTAATTCGTTTGAATTTTGTGAGTTCAAAGTGAAATCTTAAGCCTCAAGTCAAGGCAAAACTACCTGAACCAGCGATCCTCAAACAAGAAATATTTCAAGCTGACCTTGTGACGTGTGCTCTAAAATATTAGAGTTCTAAGCAGGGATTGGAATTTTTATAGATTTTAAAATAAATAATATGAATAAAATTATTCAAGAACAAATTTAAAATACAAATGAATGCATAGACATTTTTATAAATTTTAAAATAAAAATGATAAAGTAAAAATTATTATATGTTAGACATTATTAGAATTCTAAGCAGGCATTGGAGTTTTTATAGATTTAAAAATGAGTAAAATGAATTGAAATTATTTAAAAGCAAATTTGACATAGAAATTAATGCATGGACATTATTGGAATTCTAAGCAGTAATAATAGATTTTAAAACAAAAAATATAAATATATCATTATAGAAAAAAAAATTTAAAATACAAATTTTTACAAACCCAATCTTATAAATACGAAAATAAAAATTATGAAATAAAAAGAAAATGGAGAATTACAATTTATGCATATAAAATATGATATATTGTGTTTTCTTATTCTTCTATTATATTTTCGAGTTTGCTTTTAAGGAACTCATAACTCATCCCTGGCTCTAGCTGCGCGCCTGGTTTTATTTAAAGTCCCCAATTCACGATTATAACTTTAGATAACTTTCATTTTCGAGAGGGCAGCTGCTGCCTCCATTGCCAGCCAGCTGATATTTTAGAGTTTTTTTTTTTCAATCGCTCTTTGTAATTTGAGAGCGCAACGCTTTGCGGGGGCCGCAGCCACATGACTGCGGGTGCGGGGGGCTAAACCACATGTCTATCGGTCAAATCGCAGTCAATGCTTAACTTCGACAATATAACACTTGATATATTGAGCATTTAAAACAAAAACTCGAAAGACTTTGTATGTTTTTGTTGTTCACCTACCACGTACAAAACGTTGTACGGTCACGCGATACTTTTTGCAGCATATTTTTATACAGTTAACTGCGATTTATGTTGCATTCTATGGCTATAAATACTGGGAAATATGTGTGTGGGATTAGCACTAAACTAACTTTAAATAGTCATAAAGTTCGATACTTAAATTGGATACGCACCTATCGAATCGTCGTCAGAGTTTAATACGTTTGCATTTGATTATAACTAATCCCTTGATAAATATTATTGTCATTACATTATCAGCAAAAGAAGCTCATAAGTGTTAATATGCATAATATATTATCTGCGTCACATATTGATTTAATTTATGAATGCCCATTAAGTATACGCTAACTGACGTATGCAACGCCCCTTGGAAAGAGCAATGCATTGGCATTGTATTGTGTAAATATTTGCTTGACTGGAAAGTTTGGAATTCAGTGCGCAACAACAGCCACTTGAATTCATATATATCATAGCATATAGTATGTCTAGTCTAGTCGTGCTTGCCTGGGAGTTGACTTTACTTAAGGTTGACAGTTAGCTGTAAAGCTTTTATGCTTTAAATACAGTATTTGTATTTGATGAATTAGTTGAGTCATTATTTCCGACTCGGTTAACTGATTTGCATACAGGTACAAGTATGGCTAGTGCCAGTACCGGTTTGCTACAACAACAGCAGATATTTTATTTTATTTTCTAAACTTGAACAGACAACAAACAGCAACAGCAACAATAGTCAGCTTCAATGCAATGGCAAATGGAATTAATTATGGTATCGTGTTGATGTCGTACGGCGCCTATTGAACACATAAGGCAGCGGATATAAGGGGGGAGTGGTAGGGGGGCGTAGGGCTACTAACGTATGGAGTTCAAAGTGAGGCTTCGTGACTTCGTCGGAAGACCTAAAAACCTAAACAAGTTTAATGCCGGCCCAAAAGCGCAGTTTTCTCTCTCAACGGAGAGGGGAGCTAGTGGGGCTAGTGGGGCGTGGTGCAGTCACACAATTTGCCTATACTATGTATGCATGTGGCTTGAGTCGATCGTGCGTTGCAAGCATTTCAAGTTGACACCCACGCGAAATTTTCGTGGCAAGCTGCAGACGCAGTGGGGCCCCAAGAGCTCAAGATTATGTGCAAGACTGTCTAAAAGCGATTTTATGGATACACGATAGGTATCTCTACATTTGTTGCTCACGTCTGTCTGTCTGCATGTATGTGTGTGTGTCTAATTAAATGACATACATAGACATAGATACATGTACGCGCTGCTTTGTTTGTATGCACGTTGTCTATATAACCGCTGTATACGGTCATACATTATAGATAAATGTAATTTTTGTATTTTATTTTGCACTGTTGGCGCCGCCACGTTCGAGTAATTTAATTGCGCATTTGCATTTTCAGCACAAATAGTCGTTGCTCTATTAAAAAGTAATATACGATTTATGCGCTAATGAAAAACATTTAATCAAATAAATAATTGTTACAATTTTTAAAATACTGTTTAAACAAAATGCAAAGCTAGGCAAGTTCCTTGGGGAATTGGCGTCGCATTACGAATATTATATGGAGTAACCAGAGATTGAGCCACTCCAAGCGAACAGGCATGCCGAAGCGATCGTATATGGCATGTGGAAATATATTCATATGCATATTTATTCAAATGTTTATATTGAACGGTCAAATGCAACCTCGAACCCAGTTACAGTTACAGTCATAACGCCTTTGAGTTCAGCAAGGGTTTGAAATTCATTTTCATATTTGCTGTGTTTAGAGACCTTACATAAATAGCCAGCGAGCACGACATCGAAATCAATAGATAGATAGACAGTGCACGCAAAGCAAGAGATTAAGCTAATAAATAAGTAGTTGCAGCTCAATATATAGGCTAAAGATTATAGGCAATGTACGTGATTTCTCGTATAGTAATGTATGCAATCTTTAATTAAATAAATTACTCATAGCTGGCAGGAACTGCTTTGTGCTTCAACAAAACCCAATAGTACAAAGAAAGCAAGCAGAGAAAGAAAGAAAGAAAGAAAGACTGACAGCAATTGTTTGCTAATTTTTCCCCTTAAAGCGCAATGAGTAAGAAATTCAAAATACTCATGTGGGTATCATTGCTGCCTTGTTTATCGAACTACGCTAAATTGATAGGCAAACAAGACAAATCAAAACTAGGGTTTGCCAGCCAAGTTAGCTTGAAATCCGGTAAACTCTGCTCAGATTGAGTCGTAAGCAGCGTATAAAACTCCAATGATGTCAACTCTTTCGCACCATGAGGTGTTAATTACGCTCAACCATAGAAAAATAAAATAGAAGCGCGAAAACCCAACCGTACATTAAGTGTTGATTATCTACGATGACGCGCTGATTTATGATCGCAGTCATTTGTTGGTTAATTAGTAACTACGAATCCATGCAAATTAGACATGAAACATATTTTACAAAAATTCCAGAAGTTATCTACAAAGCTGTTTGTTCAACTACAGCAAAGAATCTGTAGTCTTTTTTAAATTATCTAGGGTGACTGTGCAACTCTCTCACTCTCTGTCTGTCTCTCTCTATTTTTGGGCCCTCTGGTTCATTGAAAAAACCTCTGAATGTGCATGCAAGCTATGAGCAATACCAGCTCCATTTTTTAACCGCTCATTTTTTCTGTTGATTAAATAAACCTTTAGCTGTTATCTTTGGTTGTTCAGCTAGATAAGATAAGTCAGTTCAGTGAAAGATATGGGTGAACTACCCACCCAATATGCTACTCATAGTTTTAAAAGTATTTTGCTGTACGTTCTCCATAGTTCATTTACTCAAATTAAAATTTATTCCTACATCTGTTTTGCAGTTTGTTAACCCTAAGCCATGCGTCGCCAGTTGAGACTGGTGTTGCTGCTGGTTGTCTCCCTGGTTTTGCTGCAAGGCGGCCAGTCAGCGATACAGCAGCACGAAGATGTGCTGAGCAATGAGCTGATTTCGGAGGAGGAGAACCTTTCCAAGCTGATTAAGATCTCCACACCCAAGGTGAAGGAGGCAGCCGTGGATAGCACCACGAAGAGCGCCAAGAAAGCGGAGCGCATACCCACCAAGCCCACAGAGGTGAGCGATGAAACGCTGAAGGATCTGCTGGAGGCCTCCAAGCACAGTCCTGCTCTGGCTGAGGATTTGCGTTTCAACAAAATGCTGCCCGATCGCCTCAAGCAGGAGAATGCCACCAGCACTCTAAGCAAGAGCAAGAACAGCACCGAGGAGAACTACGAATATGATGACGAATATGATTACGATCTGGCAAACTATGATAGCTCTGAGCTGGATGAGGAAACAACCAGCGTGCGTCCCAAGAAAGCGAAGGCTACCAAAGCCAAAACCACGACGCCGCTGCCTACGCCCAAGCTCAAGCCCATTGAGGAAAGCACCTCGTCCAAGTCGAAGGCTAAGAAGAGCAAGGATGTTGAAGGAAACAGCATTGACAGCGACTATGAGTATGATGATGATGATGACGATGACGATGAGTAAGTTAAGCAAAAGTTAGCTAAGTATAACAATTTCAACGCTTTAATGTGTTCACAGTTCCGATGATGAGGATGACGAGACAGACAAGCTGATCGATGATGAGCAAGTGGTCTTCAGCGAGAATGTGCCTTGTCCCAGATACTGCTCCTGTTCGCGCAACAGCAACAGCTACTTGGTTGCCACTTGCAGCAGGTAACGTTACATTACGCAAAATCTCGTTGCATTACTTTAGCATTTGGCTGCGCTACAGATTGGATCCGGGCACACAGAAGTTTGGCTCAGACATTACAGACTTGGTGGTGACCAATGTGGGTCCCAAGTATCCCATTTTCTTGGCACCCAACTACTTCACACAGCTGGGCTTGAAGTATGTGGCCTCCATTAAGATTGCCAACTGCACCGTCGAGTATATGCATCCGGAGGCGTTCAAGGGCTTGGACGAGCTCTATGCTGTCAACTTGACTAATGTGGGCTTGGCCATCCTCAACCCCGATACCTTTGCTTTGAACAAGAAGCTGCGCATGCTCACCATCTCCGGTAATGATTTGAACGTCATGTCCAATCTGCAGTACCTGCTGAAGTCCTCCAGCATTGAGGAGCTGGACTTGTCGCGCAACAATCTGCTCGAGCTGAGCCGCAACGCCTTTAGCAAACTGACCAACATTGTGTTTATCAATTTGTCCCAAAACGGTTTGACCAAGCTGCCCGCCAAGGTCTTCGAGTCCGTTGAGTCCATTGAGGAACTGGATCTGTCCTACAACTCGCTCAAAGAGCTGCCTGCCAATATTTTCAATCACACCACGCTGTCCATTTTGCATTTGAAGTACAACGCCTTCAGCGGTGACTTGGGCTTCGGCATCAAGGAGCTGCAGCAGCTGGACTTGAGCTACAATGCAATTACCCATGTGCATCACAGCATGTTCGAGAAGATGCCCGGTCTGACCAATCTTAATCTTAAGGGCAATGGCATTACCAAAATCCAGCCAGACTCTTTCCTCACGCTCAAGAGCCTGCGCCACATTGATCTGTCCATGAACGAGCTGGACCAGGTGTCCAGCATGCTGTTCTTCAAGAACTCCGAGTTGGATGTCATACGCTTGAATGACAATCCACGTCTGTCCCAGCTGCCCACTGACGGCTTCCTTAGCCACAATGGCTACTTCACCGTCTACTACATGGATTTGTCCAACTGCGCTGTGGGCGCCTTGGGCCACAAGACCTTCTCCACCATGCCACATCTGACAACGCTCAAGCTGGCTTGGAATAATATTAACAATCTGCCACGCGATACGTTTGTTAATCTCACCAAGCTTATCGATTTGGATCTGAGCAACAATTTGATTGTCAAGCTGGATGAGCTCATCTTCATGGAGACCAACGAAATTACCAAACTAAATCTGGCCGGCAATCCCATTAGCCATATTTCTGTGCGTCTCTTCCTGCCCTTGCACCAGCTCCGCGATCTGGATGTGAGCGACTGTGAGCTGACTGAACTGCTGGCCGACAAGCAGCTCGGCACGGACTACAAGTTCTTTGAGACTCTGCGCGCATTCAACGCCTCCGGCAACTGGATTACCAAAATCTCAGCTGATGATGTGAAGAGCTTCAAGAATCTGCGCTCGCTGGATGTTAATCTGAACCCACTGCATTGCGATGATCACTTCCAGCAGTTCATCAGTCATATGTCGATGTCGCAGACCTTGCCCAAGAAGATGCCCGTGCTGGCCCATTTGGAAGACGATGCTTCGATCATTGAGATCAAGACCCTGGCTGGTTGGTCTCAGTTGGCGCATGAGGTGTGCAAGCATAACAGCAGCATTGATGCTGAGGATGATGTGGAGAAGCGCATTGAGGAGCGTGAGAAGAAACTGGATGAGGATGAGAAGAAGCTGCTTAGTGTGCTGGACAAGAGTGTGTTGGACAAGAGCAAGCTTAGCAGCATGCAGAAGATACTGAAGGGTTCGGCCAATGCTGAGAAGGAGAGCAAAAAGAGCAAGATTGAGGATTCTGACTCGGACTCCGACTCTGATTCAAGCGAAAGTGCTGAGGAGGACTTGAACAATGGTGGCGAGGCTAAGGAGACAGACAAGGATAAGGACAAGGACAAGGAGTATGATGCTGACAATGACAGCGAATATGACGACAGCGACGACGATGATGATGATGATGACGATGACGATGACGACGACGATAAGGATGACAAGAAGAAGGAAAAATCAGAGCGCAAGAGCGACGATGCCTTTAATAAGTTCTTGAAGAACCATGGCCTCAATGTTGAGAAGGTCGACATATTGGAGGAAACACGCGATAAATTCTTGCTGGGTTAGCAATGCTCATTATACTAATTGATACTGTAACTAATCCTTATTGCTTTGCAGATAAACTGGGCGCCACTAGCGACGAAGGCAATAGCGATGAAGAGGAGATTATCATTGAGCGCGGACACATCTACTACGATAGCTCCGCCTATATTCTGCCAGCCGTAATTGTCATCAGCTGCCTGCTGATCATAGTGCTGGGACTCATCAAGCTGGTGATGATGGTGCTGCGCAAGCGCGGCGAACGCTATCGCATGGCCATACTGGCGTCGAAGAACTCTTTTGTCTACCAGAAGCTCAGCGAAGATATTGCCAAGCCTGCAGCCAGCAAGGAACCAAAGCAACCAAAGGTGCATCGCTACGCGCCACTCAATCAGGTCTAAGTAGGACCAAGCTTAGCGCGAGGCGGCAGCTCCAAAGTGTCTTTGGCAAGTCGAAGCAGTTAGCAGAGAGCGGTTCTGGGCGAGAGTCGGTCGAGTCGAGTTGTGTTGCGCTGTTTTTTTAATTTATAAGTTAATCTATAGTTGAAACACGTGGAAATTTCAAAAGCAACAACAAAATCAAGCAAACAAACAGATTATCAAATACAAACAACATTTGTATGAGTATTAGCAGAAACAAAACAAAACAAAACAAAAAAAAACAACTGATAAAAGACAAACAAAATACTGGGGCTATACACCCCCCAATATACATAAACATTGTACTTACTACCGATCTAGCAAATAGTTATTGTTGTAAAAGAGAGAAAACAAAACATACATATACACGGGCAAAAAGGCAGAGATTGCGAACAATTAGAAGCCGTTTCGAAAGCAACGGAGTTGAATACTGATTGACTCGCCATATAATCTTCACTCATATTGTATGAGCAAAATACAGTATACATATATATACATATATTTACGTTTTGGAACAATTTAAGATTTAGTGCCATTCTGCCGAAATTCATAAAACAAAAGTAAGGAGAAAATGAAAAAGTCAGCGAGCGAAATACTAAAATTAATTTTAAAGCAGACAATCAGTCATATTGAAACGGTTGGGTTACATATTAAGGATGGAAATCTGTAGCTCCCCTAAAAGAAAAACTTACATATATAATAACTCTTTAAACAAGATAAAAAGACGCAAAGCATATTAATTACTACGTTAAGTCTTTTATATTCTTATACTCTTTCAATCACATCAAGAAAATGTTGGATTTTTTTTAAACCCTATTCCGATATCAATAAATTATTTTAACCAAAAAATAACAGCGGCTTTTTATTACATTTAAAAAGTATAAGAGTGCCCAAGCTATTTTTGTAGCTTTCGGCAAAGCTTTCGTAATTGCAGCCAACTTAATGAAAACAAGATCCGTTAGTTTAGTTTTTACAAGACTTCCCAAGTGAAAAAACCATAAAAGAGGTGAGTGGAGTTTTAAAATTAATATACATGCATGGAGCTCTCCAAAATATGCGACAAATCTTCGCGTGTTTGCATACGAGGTGACATCTTTGTAATGCGTTCCTGGGGCAACGTTCCCTCAACTAAAGCTGGTATGTCTGTACTAGTGAAGCCAAGCTCATGGAGGCCATTTTCTATGCCAGCTCGCTGCATATAATCACGCACAGTGTCCGCCAAAATTCGTCCAGCATCGGCAGTTTTGATGCCAGCAATATCAGCGCCTAAAAGTTGTGCCGCCTCCAGATGACGTTCAGGGCAAGCTGGAGCAGTAAACTCGAACACAGCTGGTGCGCTAATCACTACAGATAGTCCATGAGGTATAAGCGCATGCTTATCCTCATAGCCAGTTGGCTTGTAGTTGCGCACATTACCCGATATGGGATAGGAGAGTCCATGGCAGAGATGCACACCGGCATTGCCGAATCCTACGCCAGCCATAGTGGAAGCCAAATGCATTTTAGAGCGAGCTTTAAGGTTATCTGGCTGATATATTGCATCTATAAAGTTCTTGCTTATGGCATCCAAGGCAAAGCGCGCCCAAACATCTGAAATAGGATTGCGGCCCTGGTATGTAGGTCGCAAGCTGGGATCAGTGGGAGCTGCACCGCGCTCCCTATAGTCAACAGCAGTGAAACTCTCCAAGGCGTGACAAAAGACATCGAAGCCAGCATAAGCCGTAACGCGCTCCGGCTGTGTCAGTGTATGCACCGGATCTATGATGGCCAATGTGGGCTTGAGATATTTGCTGGAGATGCCCGTCTTACAGTGCAGTGGCTTGTAATCGAAAATAGCAACGCCCGTAGTCTCCGAACCAGTGCCCGAGGTGGTTGGTAGCGCTATTAAGGGCTTTAGTTTCACAGCAATCTAAAAGAGAACAGCGTTAATAACTTCTGCTTCATATTAAGGCTGCAACTTACTTCTTTAGCACGACCTATAGGAGCATTTACATAGTCAAGCAGCTCTGCTTGCTTATCGCTGCTGAATAGATTTGCAGCTTTAGCGGTGTCTATGGAGGAGCCTCCACCTATGGCAACAAATGCATCAAAGTTATGCCCACGTGCAAACTGCGCTGCCTGCCAAAAACTTTCGTCTGTTGGCTCCACACGCGTTGCGTCGTAAACCTGATAATTAATTCCATGGCGCACTAATGAATCCAATGCTACACGCACTGAGGGCAGTTTGACCACTCGCTTGTCTGTGACAAGGCAAACATTTTTGGCGCCCCAGTTGCGAAGATCGGCACCCAGCTCAATACTAACGCCTGGTCCAAAGCGCACCGTTGATGCGGACATCTGCACTTGATCAACAAATTGGGACGTGTTTGGATTAGATTATCAGTTGGACTTTGGTTGTTGAGATCTTACCTCAAATGCATATTCTTTGAGACCAGTTTGTGTGGCAGCTGCCACAGCTGAACCATTACGTGAATGTGCTGGACATTTACTGCAAATTTTATTTATTATAACTGTTTACTATTATTACTACAAAACTCACCAATTTACGACAACATTGTTTATTAAATTTAACACTTTTGTGCGCGACATGGTTAACAGCTTTAGAAAATCAGCTGATCGCTACAATGCTGGCTCTGTTAACTTTCACATTGCCAATCGAGTTCGCTTCGATTATCGATATTTTCTTAACCGCTTTTCTTCATTTGAATTTTTGCAGACTACAAACCAAACTTCAAGATGTGTGACTATGAACATGAGTACTCCTTCACTTTTGAAGACAGCGCCCTTGATAATGAACTTGGCCACTGGGATTGCGGCTTTGAAAGCATGTGGCAACAGATTGGCGAAGAGCTGCGACGTGAACAGGAGAATAATGATTTTTTTCAAAGCTTTGAACAGAAGCTAACACTACAAACACACTCTGTAGATTCATGGAGGTTGTAAACTTTACTTAGAAACTATGATATTTACTAATAATTGTTAGGTTAACATGTCTGTTAGGACAAATGCTTTATGAATTTCAATGATTTGATAATTGTTTGAAAGATAGTCAAATTTTAAAATATTGATCACTGCTCTAAACATTAATTAATTAATTCTTCTGATGCAGATGAGCTTAAGTTAAACATGGCATTTTTGACAAATGCTTTATAAATTTCAATGATTTGATAATTGAATTTAAGATATTCGAATTTTAAAATAATGTTCGCTGCCTAATCAATATTTATTTAATTTGCGTTATGCGGATGCGCTCCAATCGAGAGCTCAGCAATAATTTGTAAGTCTTTTGTGTAAATGCAGTACCGAGTATTATTTAAATGTTCACGTTAGTCAATTATTATACGTTTTTGTAATTATGTGTTCGTAAGACTTTTGCATAAGAACAAAACTGTAAAGCTTTATAAAAATTTAAAAATTTTCATAAGCTACAGACTGTCGCAGTCTGAAATGTACAAATTTATTGAAAATATAAACACAATTAAGAATTCAGTTGTGAGATTGAAGTCGCTTTGATTTTAAATGTTGTTCTCCCACGCTGCAATACAATTGTCATTTGATGTGATTTGAATTGGTTGTTGTTGAAGGCAATTATCTAAATGTATGTCCGCCCATTTTTAGCGCCAGATTTACAACTCAATTAACAAAATCTTACCGACTAATCTACACAACATAAACTACAGTAAACGACGTTGACAGCAATTCCCAATACGCTTTACATAAGCTCGTTGAATTGCACCCATATAAGTAAACTGCTCCGTGATCAGACATCAGTTTATTCACTGCAACCTAATAGCTTAATAGCGGAGCTACCTAATCAACATGAAGTGGTTTAATTTATTCCTCGTTTTCGGCTTGCTGGCGCTGCTGGGTACCTTAGCCACCGCCGAGCCCATAGCGCACCCAGGACCTGAGCCCAAGGGTCGTCCAATGACTACGCGCCGTCCAAGAAACGACAACGACGGAGATCGACGCTAGCCACTCCCGCAGCAACCTCTGCGCAGGCGATGCACCGAACCGAAGCTATCAAATGATGCACAAGCTCAACAGCTGCTGGTGACGGTGAACTGCTTTGGCAAAGAGAAATTGCAATTTGTTGAAGTTCTATTCATATGATTATTATACATATTGCTATTATTATATTATTTTAATAAAGATTGGCCTGTTCGTAACTGTCTTTTGAATTTATATGGGATCGGGAGACTCGACTTAAAAACTTATAAATTATAACACAAGTTTGTTTTACAGTTAAGTTTTGATCATTGGTTTTTATTCGTCAGTTGAAACTGTTTCGTAATACTAGAGTTAAATTGGTCTGCTTAGTTATAAACATCTCATATTATTGATACAATATATGTATGTATATGCTACAGGAATACAAAATAATAGAAGGGACTTGAGTTAAATAGATATTTTGACTATTACTGTGGCATGCATTTGATTTGCTTACCTCATTAGTTTTGGTTTAGCTTATTTATTGCAGGGCAAATTAAGCCTTAAAATCAAATAGCCTATGTATATTCGCTTAGCTACACTAGTTAGTTAGTTTAGTTTGCAAAATATAATTTCAATTTATCTAAATGACAATTACAGTGAAACGTAATTGCCTTTTCGAAAATTTAAATTTGCTGACATTTAAATTTATTGCGCGGCAATCAGTTTCGGTTTATTAAATGAGTTGAATTTTAAATTAACTTAACGATAAATATGTTGTCGCATTTATTAAGCGAATTATGTTAAATTGTTTGCAGCTTTTTGTCTGTATTAAATTAAATTAATTAAACTACTCTTTCGGCTTAATTGCATGCACGTCACTCTTAGTCTAGATACATAAATAATTAATTACTATTACATTAATTGTTATTCAATATTTTGTCAGTAATTTAGTACAATCTGATTTAATCAAATATGCTTAGTAATATATTTGTATCTTCACTCTCGAGTATATATGTATGTGTGTGTGTGTGTTTATGTGTGTGTATTGTATCTCATGGATACACAAGTATTGCTGGTAATATCATTGAGGTGGGTCATGTGTTGAGTGTAATTGATTAAATTTGGTTTAATACGTTTAGTAAATATACAATTAGACTAAGCTTTACTCAATTTAAGCCTAACTAAATACTTTGGAATAGAAGCTCAGACATGAAAGGAAGATTAGCTGCTTACTCTGGCGAGTCCGATGTGGCGGATATACCACCCAGACTGCTGGTGCCCACGCTGCCGCTAGCTGCCAGCCCAATGTCGTTGATGCTCTTCACACGCCTGCGATTCTGTTCGTACAGCAAATGCGCATCCGGACCGTTGGGATCTAGCACACTGCCCACGGGCGGTGCGCTTACACGATGTCCTGGCGGTGGCGGACCACCGGACATGGGTGGTGGTGGCGGTGCGCTTGTGGGTGGCGGCAGATAGTGATGGGCTGGATAGTGCAGCGACTGCATCTGTTGCGGACCTATTGTAGCGTAAATTCCTCCGCCGCCCTCGCTGCTGCTGTACGATGGCGTTGGGGAGGTGGAGTTACCGAAGGAGCTCCGATCGCCGGCCCGATGGGGTTTTGAATTAAAGCGAAAGGCTTTTGATAAAGAGCTCTGCCAACACATAAAAACGGAAATTAATGAAAGTACGTTAATAGAAAGTTACTTTGCTTGGCCTACCTGAGATCCTTTCCATGCCGAAATCTTTTATATGAAAAAAAGAGAAAGAGAATAAAAGACAATGAGTATTATGTTTGCAGCGTCTTGGTTCACCTGTTGTACTAATTCCACCCACTCGACGCGTTGAACCAATGGTTGTATAATAATATTTGAATGTATGCTGAATTTGTCGTGAAACTTCTGATGCCATAACTCAATTGAACAAACAAGATTTGCATAAATTTTGTTTACAGTTTACATTTAATTCGAATAACGTGTATGGTTTCATAATTGTATGCATTTTACAAAATGCTTATTATTAATTACTTACTTGTGTTATCTATACGCATGTTTAAATATTCGTCGTGCTGAGCTATGTGCTATAATGTATCTCAAATTAAAACAAAATGAAGCGCAGACTGTTTTGGCTAATTAAACTAGCTAAATGTTGTTGCAGTTAAATATAAATTGACTACATATTTTAAATAATAATTGTTCGTTGGTCACTTAACAGCTAAACACTTTATAAGATACATTTGAATTGCATAACTACTTTGCTTATGTTTACGTAAATTTAAATTTTAAATGCTCGCGCACGCTGTTAACATTAACAGAGACTTAAATGCTTGACTGTAAGCGCGATGTTAATTGAACTGTCTTGAGCAGTGCCTGTTGAGTACATGATGTTGTTGTTGCTAGCTCGCTTGCTCTCACAACTGTCTGCTTGCTCTTGAGTCAATGCTTTTAAGTTTGTGCTGTGTATGACGTTTTATTATTCCTCCCTCTTTGCTAAACTTATATGTGTGTGTGTGTGTGTGTGGGTGTGTTTGCTGTCTAGCAATATCTTTGTTGTGTTTTTGTTTGTATATTTGAAAATAATAAACTCTTGTGTCGTTTATAAACATGCCAAAGAGTAAAGAAAAATGCAATGGAGTAGCACAATATGTAAAGCTATCTATTAAATTAGCCGTTAATTATTTGATACTCAAATAAATATGTTCAAGTGTGCTGCAGAGTATTTGCCGCTTAGTCTCTCAAATTAAATAAAACAAAATATAGTTGTTTTTATTAGTGCCTAAGAGTACACATACATATAGTAGTAGTTGCAAAGCGTTAGATTTAGTTTGAGTTTATAGAGACATAGACACACACATAGACATAGATATAGTTAAAGAAACAGAGAGACAACAAAAGCTTCACGTCAAATTAGGCTAAGATACAATAGGCAGAAACTTTGACTAACTGTAGTTTGAGTATATTTTGGTTCAATTTTTTTGTTCGAGTAGGCAACCAATTTGTTTTTTGTTTTGATTTGTTTGATTTATGGACTTTTGTGTGCAGAGAGTACAATATAGCGCTAGATAGTATTTTGATAGAGTTATAGACTTACCCGCAGGCTGCCACTTGATCGCCGATCTGTGGTGGCATAATGCTGAAGTCCGCCGGGTCCAGTTAAAGGCACAATGCCGCAACCGGAGCGTATGCCTTGACCCAAAGTTGCTCTACACAACACACAAACATTGCAATACAACCGGATTGTTTTTTGTTTACGATGTGTTCGTATGTGTGTGTGTTTGGGTGTGGGTGTGTGTAGAGAGTTTATTGTGTGTGTGTGCATGTTGACAAATTTTGTTGATAATTGTTGTAGTTGTAGTAATAGACACAGTAGAGCGAGAGACACAGAACGAGGGCAGGCATTGGCATTATCATAGAGAGGCAGGCAGGCAAGCAAGCACACAGACGCACACTCACGCACACAGACACATACACAGAGATAGTATAAGTGTTGATTGTTGTTTTGTTGTAGTGTTGTTGTTTTTGTCGTAATCGTTGTTGTGTTGATGCATTAGTTTTAACAATCAAGACAGAGTAAGGAGTCAACAACAATATATGAAAAGTATATAGAAAATAGAAAAGAAACGGGACAAAGACAGTTAACAATTAATAAATACATATGAAGAAAACTCTTGGTGTGTTCATTTAACAATTGCATAATTGACTACTCGTAGCGTAAATAACAAAAGTTTGGGTTTGTATAAAAAATGTAAATAGGGCGGCCCCAAAAATTTGCTACTTCATAAGTTTTGTATAAATTATAATAAAAATAAGTCTGATATGAATATGCTAAGAGTATATAGTGGCTCAGCATGATAGATGGACAGCAATTACAGTAACATAGACATAGAAATAGACATAGATACGAGTACTTAATTGTAATAGGTTTTACTCAAAAAATCACGCAAAACTGTTACTTACAATTGACAATTTATAAGGACGCGAGTGGATGTTTTGCATATGTGTGTGTGGATTAGGCAAAAACAAAATATTTACAGCATAGCATAAGGGCGCGAGTAACGAGCGTTCAAAAGTATGCAAAATTAATTATGGTTAGAAATGAAAACAAGCCGTAAGTATGTATGTGTTGGTGTCACATGTGTAATGTAACCCTATGTTGGGTGACTTTTATGTTTGTATGTATGTGAGCATGTAAATGTATCACTGTGGACGGCTCTCCACATTAGTTTATTACACTTGCACTTGTTATTTTGTTTGGTTTACCTGCATTAAACTCAATTTCAATTTCAATTTAATATAATCGATTGTTTTAACTATCCAGATAGTTGGCTGGCCCACTAAACCTATATATATATATGCATATATTTGAGTCATTTATGTTTCTAGCACTACTACAGCTGCACATTACAAAGTTACAAAGCGTTCGACTATATGTAGATTATATAAATTTGAAAACTATTTGCTATTGTGTCGCTTGTTTGTTTTGGACCGTTCCAAGTCGGGCGGCTTAAATGCAAAATATTTCAGTTTTGTGTAAGACGATTATTATATAAATGCATTACGAAGCGCCAAAAGCTCTTAAGTAAATGCGATATGTGCTATTCACTCTGCGAATTTTCAAGATTTGATTGTGACAAAGACAACAGCAGCAAGTTGTGCGGGTTGTGTGGGTGGGCTGTGGGTTTGGGTTTAAGGATTGGAGTGTTAGGTTGGTTAAGTGTATTAGTATAAATAATAGATTTCGAATGCTTAAGCACTTAACTATAGCTAACGTTTAGGATATTAAGTTTAGCGCTGTGCTTCAATTATTGTTCTCATTCTAGAATTACCAATCAGCTTAGCTAAAGAATATTTTATCATATATATGTATTGAATATTGAATCCCATCGAGTTTTGATTTCGAATGCACACACATGTTTGCCACTTTGTGGTTGACCTACTAGACATATATGTAGTATATAGATAGGTTAGAGTTGTAACGTTAGAGAATGCTTAATACATAGACTTGGTATGTATGATAATTTTAATGGCCCTGCAATTTGGCCAATTGTCGGGAGTTTTCCATTTGAAATTCTTCCATTTGACAGTAGATAATGTATCTGCATTGGGTCAGAATAGAATAAAAGAATACACACATATTGATAACGAACATGTTCCAGAAAAAACACACACACATATAAAAGAGAGGAAAAAAAAGAAAGAAATGGAAGAGAGATATAGTAGTAGATTGAGAATTAAGCCAGAAGCCAATTAGTGCGTATTTCGTTGGCATTTTAGACATGCTCTAAAACACGCACACAAAACACGCCACAAATACACCATTGACACACACGACACTAATATAATATATATATATATATAGTACTATATGAATATATATGCTACATATTATTATGATATAGACTAAGTATGACAGACATAGAGAAGACAGCATGATTTTGATTACGATTTACGAATACGTATGAGCAACGAATGACGGCGCATGAATACAATTAAATAGCAGCTGTGTGAATAGTGAATAGAAAGTGAATGTCAGTCAAGTCATAAGAACAACAACTACCAGTACAACAACAAATTGAGCAGAAAGAGAGAGAGAGAGAGAGAGACATGTCTGTTTGTTTGTCTCTTCAGCTATTTCCGCATTGGCTTATAGATTATGTTGGATGCTACGATGAGATACAAGATACAAGATACTTATGCAAAGCAAGTTGAATGCGATATATGTATGTGTATAATTTCTGATGAATGTTGGATATGAATGAAAGCAGCAAGCTGATTTGAATTGCTAGCACAAGTTGATGCAACAAAATATAAATAGTCAAAAATTAATTAAGCTCGAAACGCTTTTGTTTAGCAACATACCTATACAGACGCGGCTTAAGTACAAAATTAAGCAGCTTAAGCACACAATATTTGTTTTAGAGCTATTGTTAACAAGCTTGAATGAGCAGTGCGTGGTGATGATGATGATGATGATGAAACAATGAAGCCGAAAAACAAATCAAATTACGCACATATAGAATTATATAAGTGAGTTAGAGTGGGAAATGGGGGTGGTATGGTATGGATATGCAATATACTAAAACGAAAGCCAATCAAATGTAGTAGACATGTTAACATAACGTAAACAATAAACGTAACAAAGGCCAACGCTAAACAAATGGGCACACACACTAATCAAAAAGGCTTTACTACATACATATATACATATATAAAGGTTTAGGCACACACACACACACACGCGCACACACACACACACTCGTACATACAGCTATGTCGACTCACCTAGCGGGCAGGATGAGGGCATCGAATTCAGTGCTCAAATGTCGTCGTATTATGTTCTTTGATGGCGGTATGCCCAGTGCTGTGGCCATGGTATCGCCCGAAAATGATGGCTCCAACACCACAAGACCGCCATGCACGCCGCTATCTGCAGAGAGAGAGCAAGAGAATGGATGAATGGATGAATGGATGGGAGTGAGTGCTATTGAAACTCAATGCCTTCGTTGAAGTGGCATAATCAATGGCGCACATGCCTCTGCATATTGAGAGCCACACACACTTACCCTTCAGATTATCCGCATACTCGCCCAGGTCAATGGTGCGCACCCAGCGTATAAAGCGTTGATTTGTCCACACAATGGGATCAGTGTCAACCGTCTCCGATTGCACGCGCCGCATCGCCAGCGTCTGGCGGTCGTACTTCACTATACGCAACACGTGGATGCCTGTCAAATGGAAATTCAATTCAGTTCAACTGTCTTGTCTGTCTGTTCGCATCATCGACAGTCTTCAGCTTACCATGCACTATGCTCGCCTGATGGAACTTGCGCGTCACGCCCAGAAACTTCTCCAGCTCCTTTTTGGACAGCGTGTCCAGCATGCGCGCATCCACCAGCGACTGCAGAAACGGCTCCGCATACTGCGGCAATCCAATGTCCGGCAGCCACTCATTGGCCACCCAGCTGTGTCCGAGCTGTGTGATCAGTGGATAGCGCACCAGCTCCGGACGTCGCTGCTCCTCGATGGCCAGACGCAGCTTCTTGCGATGCATGGGATGCACCAGTCCCAGGCCCGCCTCCAGCTCCACATCGTTCAGCTCCAGCAGCACCTTGCCACTCTTCACATTCTCCGCGCAGCGTGCGCTGTACTGCGGCATGCCCAGCGCTACCTCCAGCCAGGCCAGCACCTGGCAGGCGCGCCAGCGCTCAATGGGCAGCTGCGACGCCTCGCGCAGCAGTCGCAGCTTCTCGGCATAGCCCTCCTCGGACAGTGGATTCCATGAAAAGTCCGAGTACTCGCTCATGCCAGCGCCGCCGTCGGCGGAGAGCGCCTTGCTCTTGTTGCGCGAGCGCGCAAAGACGCGCGAAATGCTGCCCCAGGTGCCGCCACGCCCATTGCGTGCGCCCAGACCGCCGCTCTTCTGGCCAAACTTGCGATTCATCGCGCCACCAGGTCCGTCGCCATCTGGCGAAAGCTGCTCCACCGATCTGCAAGCGTAGATGCAACTGAACTACTTTCTTGTTGCTTAAGCTGCATGGACACTTACCTGGAGTAGGCGCCGGAGTTAAGTGGCGACAAAGTGGGACTGCGCTCCTTGGGTGTGCCAACTATAAAGAAGAAAGTAGATTGAGCTTTAATTATAAACGCAGTTATTATCTTAATTATCATGAGCTCTCAATTTAATTGTTTTTGGAAATTAATCGTAATACATAGATGAAATATTTAAATTACGATTTATTCCCTACAAGTTACGAGTCATTGAAAATAAAATGAAATTATTTAACGTTATTAAAATAATTGAAAATAGTGAAGAATAAGTATCGTTTAAATTTTGTTTCTTTTATTGCCAATATTTTTAATATTATTCTCAATATTTTAATATTTAATATTATTTATTAAAAGCGACCAATAAAAAGCTGGAAAAGCCCTAAACAAAACATTTGATTACAAAAAATAAATAACTTTTTTAACTTTAATAATTGAAAACCGTTTTAAAAAGACTAAAAAAATTGTTTTTTTTTTAATATTCTTGAATAATTCTGCAAAATTTGCAATTTTAAGTACAATATCAACCAATTTAAATATATAATATTGTAATACCAATTTAATTTTTAGTTTAACTCATATTAATTATTTTATTTTATTGAAGGTGAAATTAGGTAGTAAACTAAATATTTAATGATTAAAATTTAATCCCTATGGTTATTTATTGAAATTTGATTGAATTTTAATCATCTCTTCATTTTTTGTTCGCCTTTACAAATAAAATAATATAATGAATTATATTATTAATTAAATATTATAATTAAAGCAATGAATGCAATCACTAATCATTATTTAATAGATATGTTTATTACTCACATTGATACATATTCTGGCTGGAGACTAGGGAGATGCTGTCCGGGTCGACGGTGATGCAGGGTCCGTTGTCGCAGGTGCCGTCGCTAAAGTTGAGCTCGCCGCCAGTGCTCTCGCGGTCGCTGCTGTTGCGCAGTCCGGAGTCGTTGGAGCAGCTGTTGCGATCGCCCACGGTGGCGCCGGAGCCGCCGCTTAAGCTGCCACTAAATGCAGACAGCGAATTGCCACGCCCACTGTCATCAGCAGTGCGCAGACCGCCCAAAGCGCCAGACATGCCCGCACCGCCTGCCAGCTGACCCAACATGCCCGAAGCAGCCGAGGGCGGAGTCAGTGGAGCGAAGGAATGCAAGCTCTCCTGATCGGAGAGGCAACCGCTGAGCTGACGACGCGCCTCTTGTAGCTGCTCCTGCAGTCGCTGCAGCTGCAAGTCTCGCGCCGACAGCTGCTGTGCCAGCGCCAGTGAGCGCTCCGCCTCATCGCGCGCCTGCTTCAGCAGCTGGAAGCGCTCGCGATCACGATCGCCAGACAATTTGGCATTATTGGTTTCCGTTTCACGCACACGCTCCTGGAAGTTGCGTATGAAGTCGCGCAGCTCCTGCTCCTTCTCCTGCAGGGAGGCGCACAGCTGCTTCACCTGACCCAGCAGATCGGACTTGTCGGTGCGCAGCTTCTTGCGCTCCAGCCGCATAGTGAGCAGCTGATTCTTCACTGTGCGCAGCTCCGACTCCAGGCGCTCCACGCGCTCCTGCGTAGCAGTCACATCGCCGCCAGCTGCCTGCTCCGCATGGTAGTCGACGCCACCAACAGCGCCCTCTGTCGAGTGTTCTAGCAAACGTCGCATTCGCAGCAGCTCCGCATTCAAACGATCGTTCTCCTCACGCAGCTTCATGTGCGGCTCTGCAATGAGTTCGAATCCAAAATGAGTAAAGAGCGCAATAACTGTAAATGGCAATTGCAGTGGGAGAGCAGAGCTCAAGCTCAAGCCGTGCTGAAGCAATCATTGGTGTGCTTAGCAGACTAGTCTAAGTACCTTGCTTAGAAGCTTAAGACTAATGCTGGCATTCTTTACTTCAACTCTATTGTGTTCAAAATATTACATGTGTAGCCCACTGTGCCTGCGCACAATGGGCGTGTGAAGCGAGTCACCTGGGAGTTCAACGCAGCTTCAACGTTTTTGCTTAATCGCAGTAATGAGCAAAAATAGCGCGTTGTCATAATAATAAAATTAAATGTGCCGCTCTGACGAAATTGAAAACTGTTATATTAAGCGATGTCATAAAAGTCTAAGGAGATTTTAATCTGAAATCTCTCAAACCGAATCGTAGGAGGTGCAGAATATTTGTGTGGATTATTAAGTTACCATTGCCAAAAGTCTGGAAAAGTTCCTCTGGCTTTGGATTTAAGGTCATAGCTTGAAGTTGTTAAACAAAAATCGAAGTATATAAATCTATTAGTCAATTTGTCAGTGCATAAAATTTGTTTCGAAATTGTAAGCCCAGTCAAAACAGTAAACTAAACTCTCAGGTCAGCTGGCAAAAACTAAAAATTAGCTATTTATAAAAACTCAAAGTAACTTACATTAAATCTGTTGGTAAGAGCGGTCTCTAAGGTAGACGCTCAATAATCTGTTACTCTATTTAATAATGTAATCATGTACTAGAAGCGTGACATACTATAAGTTAAAAAATATGCTCTTTGAGTTATTTAATTCGAAGCTCGTTATTTTATGTTCTATCTTTAATACACAGAGCATGAGCAGAATTTTAGTTTGGAAGACAGGCGACACTTGAAAACTTTAAATGAAATTTAATTTTTTGAGATGTGTCACTCTTCAAGTTAATGAGCGATATGCTCTTTGAATTTGCAGTCAGCTGAGCTACGAATTATAAACTGGAGCGCTTCTTTTGAATGGAGCGTAAAGAAGGGAGCAGTCTCTTACGCTTACACACTCTGAGAAATGAATGGAATTCACATTCGCTTAGCATCTAATTTGTATAATTTTTCGCGCAGTGTATGGCTACTACTTGCTCAAGCGTTAATTTTGCTTTAATCACTTAGCTTTCAGCTGCAGCAGCAAACTCATTAATTTCTTGACATAACTATCAATAATGCTTTGCTCTTTGACTCTCTATCTTTCGCTCAGTTCATTATTGCCGCTTAGCTTATAGCTCTTTGATTTTGGAGTCGCTTAAACTGTCGCTGTTCTTCATATGTTAGTCAATTGCTAGTTTCTGGTGTTTTTTCTTCCATGTCGGTGTACATAGATTATTAGCTTGGGGGCTTGGTCGTTTGTCTCTCAGGAAATTGTCGCTAGTTGTCGCTCAACATTTTGTCATCCCATTGCAAGGCCCAAGGGCGATGCGGCCAGTGCTACGAACTACAAACGCACAAAAATCAATGCAAATGCTCGGCAAGCAAACGAGAAATAAAAAACTTAAATAGGCCAATACACAGTGCAAGAGCTTGGACTACATGCATAAGTTGTTTTGGTTTAAAGTGGATGCGATGGTTGGTCAAGTGTTGAGTGTTGAGTGGTGCTGGGTGCTGGGTGGTGGGTGGTGCATGCGACTTAAATGTGGGACTCGTGCTCCAATTAAAAATAGTGAGCGGAAATGGTAAATGAATGAACGAAAATTGATAGCGAAGGCAGGCAGCAGGCAAAATGTATAAAAATTGAATTGGCAAATGGCAAATGGCTTTTTGCCTTACGTTGAGTTGAGAGCGTAGCAATTACGTTGGCATTGAGTACGGCGTATACTAAACTTACCTGCACGGCTGCTAAACTTTGACTCGTCGTTGCGATTGCCATCTGGCTGGCTGGCCAGCTTGTTGGTCTCCAGCATCAAGAGCGCTGCACTTGCAGCGGATGTGGGCGAGGGCGAGGGTGAGAGCGTGAGCGAGAGCGAGCTCGCTGCGTTGGAGGAGGGCACATTCAATGGCGATGTGGATTTGATTTTCATTGTCTTTGCTGTTGCCATGGGTAATGAGGCGGCACCCAGCTCCGGTTCCATTAATTTACCAAATGAGGAGCAAACATCGTTGGCATTGCGCTTGTCAACTATACACACACACACACACAGATGCACATAAATATATATGTGTGTGCGTGTATGCATGTATTGTATAGAGAATCCCAGAGATTTCGATGAATTTTGTTGATTTGCGTTGATGTGTTGGGCGGGAGCGGGAGTGTCCAGGTTTTGTGGGTGTTAACAAAATAAACAACAAGAGTAATAACAACAACATCGACAATAATAACAACAACAACAAATACAAAAACTATGATTATGCTTATGAGAGAGTATGACATATCGAATGTTTATTTGTGTGTGTAGTTTTTGTTGATTTGTTCACGTGCAGTGGACAACACATATATTTAGTTAAACATGACAAAATATTACGTATACGTATGTAGAACAAAAACAATTCGCCTAATGAATAAACAACAATTATTATCTATGCATTTGCAATTCGTTGCAGCTATGCACAAACATTGTTATTTGTTGCAAATGCATTTATTTATAATTAACATAAATAGATTTGCCCAACCAGAAATTAAGTTTGGTTTATTATTTATCTAAGTAAATGCCATTCAATCGAAATACTTTTGTCAAATGTAAACGAGATATTATGTCGGAAATATATAATTTTTGATTTTGCTTTACAATTAAATACCAGTGACTGATTTTAATTGTAAAGACTTAACCGTTATTGTTTCATTCTTATAACTAAAAGCACCAAATAGCTGATGCATTTAGTTTTTATATAAAAATCAGAAAATATTGTTTATTCTCAGTCTGAAAATTAAAATTCCATTTTGAAAAATACAACATTGCAGCAATTTATGGAATTAATTTAACATAAAAATTTAACAACTATCAAAATTTTATTTTTGTTTACGATCACTGGATTGTCAGTAACACTAAACTCATTTTAAAAAAATATTTCAAACTCTCAAAATTTAGCTTTGCTCGACTGCACTATATGCTTTAATAAATTTTAACTTGCATTTAACTGCGCTATATGCTTTAGTTAATTATATTTTAATATTAAATATTTGTTGTATGCTCCACTGCGCTAAATGCTTTAGTAAAGTTTTATTAAATTTAATTTCTTGCTTATAAAACATTTAAATTGCTATGCATTTTATATTTAATTTTATATTTTGCGAGTCTAACGCTGCAATTTATTGCAAAGCGTCGTCTGCTGCATAATAAATCCGCAAGCATTAAATGCAAACAGATTTATTTATGGCACACATATGCATGCTGACCTACATTGTATTGCTTAATTGCTGCGATTCTATTTAAATTTATAGCAAATATTTAACAACAGCTGTGAGCGGTGAGCTGTGCTCAATCAATTGCCACAAATCTCAAACGCAATCTCAGCAGCAGCAGCAGCAGCAGCCACCGTAGCTCATTTGCATGCATTGGATCATATCTCGGACTGTATCTCAATCTCAACTGCCTGCACGGGAATTTCATTATTTTTCAGCAAAAGCAGCAACAAGCAGAGTCGAGACGAGTTGGCTGATGACAGCCTGTTCTGCTCGTCCTCGTGGAGAGCAAAAGCATCTCAATTCATCAAAATGGACGACGCTACGCTTGACTTAGCTTTGGACTTTTGGGCCATTAAAAGCATCCAGGCCAAGGTATGAGAGATGACTGCGTTGCCAGCCATTTGCAGGGATTTCATTTTTGTTTTTCATTTTTGCTACTCTCGTTGCTGTTGTTGGGATGCACTCTAAAGCATTTGGCTTTCAGCTCGCATTCAAATCGCATGTGCTCTGCACTCCAGACTCGTATTAACTTGGCCAGAGAGCATTCAGTTTGCTGTGTTTAGAGCCAAGCTGAAAGTCCAGTGCAGGCTTTGCATGCTGCAAATCCCTTATGAGGCATACGCAAGCCGCAGATTTGTGTGTTTTTGTCTCTGTCTCTGCTGCTGCTGCTGCTGCTGTCTCGCTCAGTGTCTCTGCCACTGACTTTTGCGGCATGCTCTGCGCTTTTCTAGCATATTTGCATTTGCAATTTGTTGCCTTTGTTGTTGGTTTTAAGGTAACAGTGTTGCTGCCACATAAATAATGCTTATGGCATGGTGAGCCAACTTTTGCTGCCAGCACAATGTTTAAAGTGAGAGGCGCTTAGAGAATTAAATCGAAATTTGCTTAGAGCAGAGCTGCAGCTGGAGCTGCTGCTGCCTTTGATTAAAAGTTGAACAAAGCTTGTTTCAAAAACAGTTAAAATATTTATAAGCACAGAAAAATCAATAACACAGCTAATATTGGATGCAACCAAACTTGTATACACTTTGACTACACTAGTCGAGAGACAATTTGCTTCACTTTGCTTGAACTCTTTATAAATGTTTTATACATAAAAATATAATTTTAAAACAAATTTCTCTAACTTTTATTTTTAAGAAATTTATACATAAATTTCTTATATATTTTGAAATTCGATAAACAAGAAATTTCTATAATGAAAACTAATAAAAAATCTTTTCTGATTTTTGCCTTAGGCAAATCAATGTGGAAAAAATTAAGAGCTCTGATATTTGTGCTAAAATCTAAAATCTTTAATTTCCTGACTATTTTGCTTATTTTTATTGTTATTACCCGAAGCTTTTAGCAAGTCAAGAGTGTATCAAAGTAATATAAAATATAAAATATTAAAACAAGCTCGAGGCTCGTCTTCATGAAGTACCTAAGTAAAATTTATGTTGGTGCAAAACTTATCTGCGAAATGAAGTTATTTTAGTAATGGTATTAATTTTTCGAGTATGCATATTTAGTCTCGTATGTATTGTTGTTTTTCTATGCATTTGACTATTATCAGCTTTTAATCTTTAGAAAGAAAGAAATTCGTTGGTTTAGTAGAAACTTGTTATTTGTGCAAAGCTCTGCACTTACATTTTGGGTTCGTCATTTGAACTATGCTGCACTAACAAGCTATTTTGTTTAATAATATTATTTTTCAGCTGCTAAAATCTGCTGCAATCTAGAACGTAACCACCTGTTTGCTAACTTCTATTTTAGTCATTGAGATTTACTTTTAAATGTTAATAAATTTGCATACTTAAGTGGGCAACAAACAAATTAAACACTTGCCTAATAAATTCAATACTATTACAGAATTTTGTCTTTTTTGGCCATTCAAATATCTGAAGTTCAATCTTAAGCTTTAAACTGTTGTTCAGAATCTGTTTGAGCATAAATCAGTTAGTAGCTTGTTGACCCTTGAGATGATTGCCATCGCTGTCTGCTATTATTTTTAGCTTATAGTTAGTATGCTTGCAACATGCCACAGTGCACCCAACCAAAGAGCGCCACCCTTACTGCTGCTGCTAATTGCGCCACTCAACGATGGTCCGCAATTGCATTTTGGGCGTTGCAAGAGGCAATGGGCAATGATTGTGCGGCACTTGCGGCAAAAGCTGTTTGCATTAAGCTTGAATTTCGCAACGCTTTGCTGTTGCTGCGGCACTTACCGGCATTGAATTGATTGCTGCTTGTAGTTGTTGCTGTTGCTGTTGCTGCTGGAGCTGCTGTGGCCATGTGACTTGATGCAGCAGCAATCAAATTTGAGTTATTCGCATGAATCATTGCGGCTGTCGATATGGTATTCGCCTGACCATTCATTAATTGCGGAACTGGATTTGTTGTTGTTGTTGTCGAGGACGCTGTTATTGCTGTGGCAGCTCCTGGTGATGGTGATGTGTCGCCCTTGGCGGCCAGACGTGGCTGGTTATCGATGGTCATGGGTGGTGTGAGCGTTTGATTGCTGCCATTCGAACTGGCTGGCGAGGCGCTGCTGCAGTCCGAAGGCGTTAGATCTCGTTTATTGCCCAACAGCAAACTCGGTTGCTTATGCAGCACTGCTGTTGTTGTTGTTGGAATGTTGTTGCTACTGCTGCTGCTGCTGTCCAGCGAGAGCAGCGGCCTTATGGGCTTGTTGTTGTTGCTGCTGCTGTTCAGTGTTTTATCTTTTAGCAATGGCGCCGGCACAATCGCGTTGCTCGAGTCCAGCGATTTAACAATTTTCTGCAAAGTTAGACAAGTGTTTAGCATAAAACCAAAGAGACTAAGTTTGTGTGAGCGAGAGAGAAAGAGAGAAAGAGCGAAACTTTGCTGTAGAAAATTTTTTGTGAGTGAAGATAGCTTAAAAACACAAAAATGGAAAATGTGCCGAAAAATGTTAAACTTTTTATTTTATTTTTTGACTCTTTATGCAAGCAGATTTAGAGAGAGGCGAAAAGTAGAAAAGTGGAACAGTGCTTGAATGGCGAATGGCATGCAAAATACCCCAAAAGCATACGCCCCACCACACACACACACACCCACACACACATACACTCACATATACACTGACTTAGCCCCTGTGGCGTATGCTAACAAGCAAATGAATGAGCGCCAATTAGGTTAAACATCAAGTGAATAAATGCTTATACAGATTTTTTTGTTTGCTTACTTTATTTATTTTTTTTTTTTTTGTGGTTGCATGCGGGTGTGGGTGTGTGTGTGTCTGTGGGGATTTCGGGGGAATACTTGTACTTACAGATTCGCCTAGTTTGTGCAACGAGGCATTTATGCGATCCGGATTGCGTGGCGGCGGCTCTGGTGGCTCTGATGCGGCCATTGTGGGTCCGTTAGCAACACCGTTTATTTGCATACCTTCTACTCCGCCGCCTCGCACAACAACGGCGCCCCTCTCTCTTTCTTTCTCTCTGTCTGCCTCTCACTCTCTAGCTTTATATATTTAATTTGTGTGCTGCTCAAGTCTTTCACAAACTCTGCTACAGCTACAGCTACAGCTCACAGTTCACTCATCTGCCTCTAACACATGCTCTGAGCACAACGCGACACTATTTAGTTAGCTGTTAAGTTAGTTGCCACGCCCCTGCCCCGACGCTGCTGGAAAATACGTACACAGAGACACACGCCCGAAATAAATCCTTTCAACGTGAAATCCTCTTAGTTGCATGAGCCAACACCGTCTGTCATTGCAACTGTAAATAAATAATGGAAATTAGCATGCATGAGTAACGATATCTTGTGAAAATCCAAGCTTAATTTTGCATAATAAAACTTAAACTTAAACTTGCCACTAGCTCAATTAATATTTGTTTTTGTTATTACTTGATTTATCTATTCGAAGCAATATTCAGCTGCTGCCTATTCATAAATATGTAAATAGCTATTTGGGGTGTTTCGATATAATATTTAAATTAGTTTGCAATTAACTTTAAGCTGCCTTAGCACCATTTCTTAGTTATTTCCGAGTTGCGTGTCCACAAACCGTTACGTCTACTTAAAACCGTTACGTCTACTTAAAACAGCTGTAAAAATAGAAATAAAGCGCGCCTGACCATAATGAAAACGCAAACTATTGGCTGAGAGCCTTGCCCTGGAGAACTCATTTCCTAAAAGCGTTGAGTTAACCAACAACTATAAATATTTACCATAATGCTAGTTGCACTTTTGCTTAAATCCCAACAAGTTGTAAACATGACTTTTATTTCAGTTTGTTGTGTGCACTTTTATGTGCGTTTTTATATGCTAAAAGCTAATGCAAACTCAGGCACTTTATTCGCCATTTTATTGTTTACAGTCATGGCTAAATTTATACCTATTTTCATAGATTCAAATAACCATAAAAAACATGCTATTGAATTTACAGTAAAAACTGCTGGCATATAAATTGAGTTATTTTATGTCAAAGCATTAATTTGTAGTTTCTGGCATGTTAGTTTAATTTCCCTAGAATTCATAACGCTTGCACATAGAACTTAAACAAAGACGCCAAGCTGCCAAAAATTGTATACGAACATAAAAAAGAAATCCAAAACTAGCACAAATGGCCGGCTAAAGGAAGCTTATATTGCAGCTTGACTCACACTCGGACGCGCCACAAAAGCCACAAACATATGAGTGGGGGCTCGCTCTGAGTATAAACATGACCACAAGCACAAACATGACCAAGCTGCTGTATGTGAAGTTAAGCCTGGGGAATTCCCACTGCAGCCTCAAATAGCACTAATCTAATGTGTATACGTATGTACATAGATACATATGTGTGTGTGTGTGTGTGTTATTTTTTGCTAGTTCTGTGTGCAGGTGTGTGCAAAGTATGTGGTGGCAAATAAAACAACTTTAATCAGAATAATAACACAGAACTTTTGTATTAAACGCAAGCAGCCAAAGTAAAATATTGTGTCTGTGGTCTGTGTGTGTTTTTCTGTGAAACCCAAGCTAAAGCTATACATATACAAGCATACATATGTAGTTGTACATACATACATATGTACATGTCTAATCTGTACTGCATTTGTTTCCAACAACTTAACTTTGCTTGTTTGAAGTTAAAATAAGATTAGCATAAATTTAAAAGTATCTATATAACTACAAGTGCAAGTTAGTTTTTTATATTTCTGTTGGCTAAAATGTGAAATTTAAACGAAACTTAAATTGAATTGTGCGTGCACAAACGTTTTATGTAAAGTCAGCTGTTAATACGGCTCATGTAAAGTGCTTATGTTAATTGCTCAAATGGCACTGCATTGCATAAGCAATCGATATTTTATGTTAATTGATCCCTGTAAGCTGAGATATCGCAGCAAAGTTTATGCTAATGTAAATCAAAAGCTGAGCTCATCGCTGCAACTATTTAAATATTGTTTTAGCTAACATTTTAACAATTTTTTAGAGCTAAGCATGCCATTGCATCGATGGAAATTCATTTTGTTTTTCGACTCGGCATATTTCAAGTTTTTACAAGTTTTCCTTGTTTAGACGAAGCTCAAATTTTTATACAATTTTGATAATTTATATATTTGCTAAATTATTACTTATGCGCATTTACCATGGCATATCGTGAAATTTACAACTGCCCACAGGTTGTGCGTTATGCAAACTCGTACGCGCAAGGCGCTGCTGGTGAACCAGAGTCAACGATGCAGCCAGGACTCGCATATTTTGTACGCTGTGCAGAGGCAACAAAGGACAAGCTGCCCGCGTGTATGTTAAACTACAGGCGACAGCCCGTCAATAAGCAGCGCATATTGAAGCGACATGAGCTTGGCCAGGAGCGTCGCAAGCAATTGCTGGAACAAGGGCTGATGCGACAGAAGCAGCACCTGGCGCAGGTGGCGCAGTTGAATAGAAAGCAGCACGACAAAATTAAAAGCAAGTGGCTGCAGTTGCGCGAGCATATTGCTGATGATATGCGACAGCATGTGGAGAGATGTGAGGAACAGCTGAGCAAACGTGTGCAACGGCTGAAGAGGCATAATACCCAGGTGGGAGATCGTTGTGCCTTGCAGCGTTTCCGCAAATATCTGAGCTGCTTGACCATCATGCATAGTGAAGGCCGTAAGCGCAGAGGAATTTTCTAGCCGCTTTATTAAACCCGCAGCCCTGTTTGAACGTTTAGTCTCGCGCAATTTTGTGAACAAAAGTAAAGTTGAAAAAAGTAAAATTATAAAAGTAACTTTCAATGCGTCGAGAAACTTTTCACATTAAGCTTTGACTAAGCTGAGCGTTTAGTATTGGCTTCAAAATAGTTTATCGAGCAAACTTGTGTAAACGGGCACACACAATTATCCTTGCTGTAAAGCAGGTCGCTGCAATTTTCTTTAAATATGCACACACACACACCCATACACACAAGCAAAGCAGTAGCAACTAGCAGCAAAGTTGTGTCCACAAAATTTGTGTCAAAGCTGTCAGTAAAACCGGTAATTAGCTCTGCCAGCAACAGCAACAGCAACAGCAGCAACTTGTGTCAATGCAAATGGCCTGATTCAAGAGCCGATTATGTTCATGAGCTTGCCACAAAGTTTTTGCGACTGCAACACATTATATCAAAGACATACACGCTGAGCTGTGCACTCAAGTGCAATTGCTTATGCAACCTTTTAGAAAGTGGAACTTTGCTTTGAGCTGCAGCTGGCATACTTATGACTTTACAACAATTTGCTTCACATGTGTGTCTATGTGCTTAAGCTTTACTTAACTTTGGCTCATATGCAGCACACACTCACACACACACCCTGGAGTGCCAAGTTCAACTTGCATACTTGACCTGCAGCAAGTTGTGTGATCTATGGCTACTCAATTAAAAAAGCTGACCTGAGGTTATTTAATAACTTGGCTAATGCGTATCAATTGCCATGCGAACTTTGACAAAACTTTTAATGAATTTTGTATTTTTAGACTTGAAAGGGAATAAGCTTAAGCACAGATATTAATTAAAAATTCTTTATTGATATTGACGCAGATACAAGTACAAGCTTTTACTTAAAAATGAAATATGTTATGTTGAAAACATTGCTGTTAAATAATGATTAGTAATTGTAATCAATGCTAATTAGCTTTTTTTATTTTAAGGACGAACTAATGTTTAGATTACAATTAATTGTGGTTTTAATCAATTAGTTATTAATTATGATTACACATAATTGTGAAATTGTGAATTATAATTATTTTTTTTGATTTTCTATTAGTTATTTCAACTAGTTATTATTATAGTAGTTATTCCAACAATAATTCAATTGGTTGAATTCTGACATTAAATTCTTTATTCAAATTTTTAAAAGCATTTCAATTTGCAATTGCTTACGACTTAAAAATTCGCATTGCTTTAAACTCTTGCCATTGCCATTGTCATTTCCATTATAAAAATCTCAGATAATCTTCTGCCGTCGTCACTTGTCATTCTCCAAACAGTTGAGCAAATTGAAATTAGAGCCATAAAACAAACCACTCGAAATACAAATGAACCAGCATATAGATATTTATGCAAATGAACAAACTTTTATGCGGTGCGCTCAGGTGTCAGCAGCGCTTCAACTAACTGTTAAGCCAAACAAACACTCACACCCACACACACGTATATGAGCTGTTATCTCAATTTGCAAGCTGAATGAGTGCAGCGAAATGTTGGCGCTGAAATAGAGCAGAAAACAAATTTTGGGCTGCCAAAAGTTGGAAGTTTGCATGCAGCAAACTGTGCGGCCCCAGGCCAATGGGGCGTATGAGCAATGTGCGCATTAGTTGGCCATTACAAGCAGACAGAGAGACAGAGAGAGAGAAAAGCACTCATGTGGCTGTCTCTGCTGTCGTGTTAGCTGCAATTGTAACTGACAGCAGAAATTAATTGGAAATTAATAAGTAAAGTAAACTCATTGCCAGAGCTGCGCATTGATTGTTTGCTCTATGGATTGAGTTTCTTAAAGCTTTAAGCAGTTTATTTCTTTATAGTGGTCACAATTTTTAGTGCAGGCAACATTGAATTGCAAATTAAATGCTAGCTGCCCCACCTATAAAGCTTAGCGCACTAAAATCTTCTTAGCATAGCAAACAAGCAGCTTAATAAGTTTAAGCTTAATGCAGCGAACTTAACTAATGGTTTACTTATGGCTTTGCTATAAGCTGACTTTACTTTACTTTTTTTTTTTCCGTTGCCGAACTTTTGAGTGTTGAGTAACTCATTTAGCTTGCAATTAATTAGTGGCAAGCAGCATACACAGAGAACAACTGAAGCTAAAGCGAAAGCTACGTGTGCCTGGCTCTGGTTGCACTGAAGTTTGTGTTTTTCATTAAAACTACTTAGGCAAGCAGCAGTTGCAACAACTACTGTAGGATGCGGCGGCTGCCCTGCTGTTGCAAGTTTTGGCAAGCGGTTTCCGCTTCCGTTACGTTACGTTTCCACTGAGCAGCCAACAATAAAAATAATACTCAAAAAAGAAAACACATTGAAAGGCCTGAGCAGGGGGGCTGAGCTGGCTAAATATTTTCATCAGGCGCGAAATGAAAACGCTTGACCCAATTGGCAACTGAGCAGTGGGCGGGGGCGGGTGCGGAGGCGTTCGCTAGCGAACATGCAAAATATTTTAACCCAAAACACACTTTTTGCGCCCCCGCTCAGCACTCGCTGCAATCTCAGCGCACTCTTCACTCTCTCAACTTAACTCGGCCTGTTTGAGCTTTGGGTCAGTAAATGATTTTGCCATTAACATCTTTTGTGAGTGCTACACTGTTCAAAAAAAAGACATAAAAAATTACAATTATGTGCTTAATCTTTTCTTGCGTTCTACTCTTGCTGCTTGCTCTAAAATCCCAGCTCAAGAGCTCTTAATCTAGCTGGCAAAGCTTTTAGCTAAGCTGCTTTTTGTTTCTTACAGTGCAGCAGCAGTGTTAAGTAAAAGTTGCTCATGTTTTCTTGTTGCTGCTGCTGCTGCTGCGGCAGCTGCTGCGTGCGTATTTAGGCTGTTGCACTTGCTTGCCTTGCCCCCCTTAATCCCAGCTAGACAATTTGATAACCTACATTCTGCTTGCAACATTAAAAATTTACACGTAATGACATTGAGGCAACAACAGACAGTGGCACAGGCTGAAGCACACACGAGACTCGCGCGCCCGCATGTCCTTGAGCTTATGTTTTTGTTTGGCATTAAGAACATGTCAGCTCACCAAGTGCGTGGGCGTCCACACTCACACACACACACACACACACTAACACACAGTGCAGAGTAAATTGCGTGGCAGAAACTGAAGCTTGTGGGCGCTGTCTTTATCGCTTTGTTTTTTGCTGCGGCAAGGCAAGCACAGGAAACGGAACTCGGGACAGCTTCTGTGTCCTGTTCGCTACGCTTCGGCTAGCAGCGCTGTTTATGGGCGGCAATAGGCAACAAAAAAAAGAAAGAAGCAAAGGGGCGCACAGCTTGCCACTTGGGAAATACTTTAAGTCCTTGCGCCTTAATAGCCTTGCCACACCGCACAACTTTGCCTGCTGCCGCTGCCACTGCTGCTGCTGTTGCTTCCTCGCTAGCTTGCTTGCTTGTCTGCTGGCTTCAGTCCTTTCGTTTTGTGTTTAACTGCCAGTGTCGGGCTGGTCGGGTGAATTATAGCCGAGCGATTTATAACGCGCGGCGTGCCAACGGGCCAGCGGACTGTTGCCTGCACCACATGGCGTATGCGTAACAATACAAGTAATTGTAATAAAATGCACGTAATATTTTGTCCTATTGCCACACACACACACCCAAACACACACACATACGCATGCCACAACGCAAGCTGCTCGCTGTTTGATGAATATTCATGATTGATAAATTTGCTTACGCTCGCAAAGTTTAAACCTTGCATTTATTATTAAAGTGCAAGGCATACTTAATTATTGTTTATTAAGACACAGCCCCTTGAATCAATCATCATGAGTTTGCTTTGCTAACTAATTAGACAGCAAACAAACGAAATTTATTTACTTTGAGCATATTGGCGTCATGCTATACAAATTAGTTCTTATAGATAGGGCATAAATAATGTATGGCCTTAATTAGTGTGTGTCGCTTGCGTGTGACATTTAAAGGTGTTAACAAATTGCTGAAATTTAACCCAACGCTTGTAAGTAGGCAACAATTTGTTTTCTGACATTTCAGAGAAATATCAAATTGGGCTATCGATTGATTGAAAAAAAGGGTTCAAGTAAAAAACTAAAAATAAAATTTAGAAAAATATATAAATTATTTGAAATATAATAATATAATATAAAAATATCATAATAAATTAATATTTAAATTATGCATACAAATAAAAAGTGCAATAATCAGAAAAGCAGTAACAAAATGCAAAGATTAATGTTTTATATATATAACTACAAAAAAATGCAGCACAAAATGTGAAAAGTAGCTAAATAATGCTCGATGTGCAATTTTATATTATTGTCTAAATTTAAATATCAAAAAAATTTAATAAACTTATACGCGCGCCTGAAGAGTTCATTCCTTTTGTACTTCTTGCCATTTTGTTTATTAATATTGCGCACTTTATGAGTATTTTCAAGCTGTTTGGCAAAGTCTAAAACAAAAAGCGCAAACAACGCAATTGTTGTTGACATAGATTTGCCTTTGGGGCTTTGGCTTTGACTCATTGCCGCTGCCCAAAGACTGCTGAAAATTTCCCTTTTTTAGCTGTCCATACATTATATACTATATATATATGTATATATATATATAAGGACAGCCTACAGTTAGACAGACAGAAATATTGACCGAATTTCGGCGAATTTGGCCATGTTTTTATGTGGTTGGTGGCCATGTTTTTACGACTATGTGTGTGTGTGTGCGTTTGGCTTTGTTGCTGTTTTTAGTTGTCTGCGGTGTTTTGGCTAAAAGCGTCAGCGTAAATAACGCATGAGAACAATGCCAAGCACACACGCATACAATCACACACACACACACGCACGCACACACATACATATATGTATTTATATTGGGTTGTAAGTGTAAAAAACGCAGCTAGCAAACTTTACCTTCGAAAATTTCGTTGCTGCGTAAATTATAAGCGCTAAAAAGTTGAAGAGCGCTTTAGAGGTGCAGAGCATAAAAACTACACTACACCACACACACACACACACAGCGCAGTTAATTGTTAGTTTGTTTGCTTGTTATTGTATTTGTATTTGTTGTTGGCTGCAAACTTTTTTTGTCTTGATTGCCAAACTTGTTTGTTTTATTGCCACACAGACACGAACACAAACACACGCGTAAACGCAACACCTACGCACAGACACACACACACATACACTGAGTATATATGCATGTAAGTGTAAGCTGCAGTATTGTAGCGCGTTTGAAAACGTCTCACTTGCCGTAAGTCTCGCAGCGAACTAAGCTCAAGCGTTGGCTTCAAATGCCAAAAGCCAACGAAGAGTGTGTGAGAGCGAGAGAGCGAGTCAATGAGCGTAAGCTGACGTCACTGCAAAAGCTTGCGCTCTGCCAAATGCAAGCGATTGCAGCCCGGAAATGTAAGCGAGCATGCGCTGAGCGAAAACTAAAAGCACCTACAAACGGCTCTCTCACTCTCTCGCTCTCTCACTCTTCTTCTGGCTCGTTTGTTTACTTTTTTTGTTGCTGCTGCTGTTGTTGTTAAGTTCGCCTTAAGCCGAAGGTCATAAACTCATTCGGCCTGGCGCAGCGAATTCGCTCAACGTTTCAATGGCAATGTAAAATAAATTGAGGCGCTTGTCCATGTCCTTGCTATGCGCTATGTTGTCCTTGCCGCAGTAACCACGATGCTCAATTAAGCAACAAATAAATATGCATATAGTTATAATATGCAATAAGCAGCAGCAGCAGCAGCAGCAACCTGCATTCCTGGCATTTGACAAGACAAGAATCTGCAAATGAAATCTCTAATGAAATACTTCAACTCAAGCTGCAACATTGCACTATGGGAAAAATGACCAGTTTAAGAGGC